>NC_073401.1:14537893-15162268 GCF_028641065.1 Leucoraja erinaceus | reverse complement strand
TTAGCTGTCTTGTTACAAGGATATACTCAGATGGAAAAGGATTATTTCCTCACTCATTTAGAATTTCAAGGTCCTGTTAAGTATCCAGAACCTGCAAAAAATATACCTTCTTGAAAGAGTTTTTGGAAAGAATGACCCCAAATGTTGGCGTTTACATTGGAGAATGCCTGTTGGAACGTGCTGGGCTTCCCTTAACACACTCAGGAACTGTTTGTTTCTGAAGGTCAGAAAATGAAAACTAGAAGAACTACAATGACGGTGACAGTGGTGGTAAGGGCCTTGTCTTGCCTTCCATGCCCTCAAGATTGTTACAGGAGGCGCCCCTGGGGCACGAAGGCTGAAGGGTGGCCGGACGAGGAGAGAGATGATGGTTCGCTGGACAATCTGGATGGAGGCGATGTTCTGCAAAAGGCCTTTATGTCCAGCTGCAGCTGAGACTTTGAAAAGAGGCCCCAAAACTTGGCCACTCTTATATTTCTATGCATTCTGTACCAAACCTTGGATTGTACTTATGTATGGCAATAATCTTACTGATTTGTATGCAAAAAATTTCACCATACCTTGGTATACATGATAATAAAAGAACCTTTGGTATCATAGAATGATAAGAGTCATACAGCATGATAAAAGGCCCCTCGGCCCAACTTGCCCACACCAACCAACATGTCACATCTACACTATACCATCAGCCTGCATTTGACCCATAACCTCTAAACCTGTCCTATCCACATGCCGGTCTAAATGTTTCTTAAACGTTGTAATATTACCTGCCTCAACTAGCTCCTTCATAGCTTGTTCCATATACCCACCACCCTTTGTGTGAACAAGTTACCCTTCAAGATCCTATTAAATCTTCCTCCCCAACCTATGACTTCTGATTCTTGATTGCCCTACACTGGGCAAGAGACTCTGTGCGTGTACCCGATCTATTCCTCTCATGATTTTGTATCATACATCAAACCCGGATCACAAGCGCAGTGAGTCAACAGCAGTTCTACCCGCTGCACCAATGTGCTGCCCTTTTTCCAGAGAAAAAGTTCAATGTCCACAATGAGGTACATTGGAGAATCGGAGCTAATGGAAGGATTGTTCAGAGGCTGGATAACAGAGGGGAAGAAGCTGTACAACTTGCTGTTCAAGTACTGACTTACAAATGAAATTCCTGTTACATTGATGTAAGAAAAATGCTTTGGGATATCCATTTACCAGTTTATGGGCACCAATCATTACATGAAGTTTTGATCAGTGTTGACAAATGCATCACATAGTTTGAAGAAGTTGAACATAATTGCTTGGTTCTATTTTAACTAATTCCCACTGCATTGCCTTTGGTCTTGTAGGATTATAATGGAGTGTTATGCAAAGTGTGTGGAATAATATGCGGGAAATGGTGAGATCCCAGTGGCTCTGGTTTATTCAATGTTCTATTTAGACTGTGCATAGTAGTTGACAGTAAACACATCATACAGTGATGTTACACATGTTCACACATATTACATCTGTATCTTACTTTATTTTATTTTAGTTTAAAAAGACAGGGTGGAAACAGGTCCTTTGGTCCACGCCAAACATGGATCCCCCCGTACTCGAGTTTCTATCCGACACACTAGGGATGATTTACAGAAGTCAATTAACCTACGAACCAGCTCATCTTTGGAACGTGGAAGGAAAGTGGAGCATTTGGAGAAAGCCCACACAGTCTCAGGGCGAACGTACAAAATCTGTACAGACAGCACCCTTGGTCAGGATTGAGCCAGAGTCTCTGGCGCCGTGAGGCAGCAACTCTACCGCTGCACCACTGTGCCACACCGTCTCATTCTTGTTCAGAGCAATGGAATGCCTTTTGGAGGCCGAGAGCAATGCGGTGTCGTGTGTGTTTGGTTCTCACATCTGGGGATGTATATCCAATGTCAGACTTCTGTTCAAAACTCCAGTTTAATTATTTTTAATTAAAGATAACAGCCAGGACCATCCAGCAATGACACACAGGACTTGGGGTGACGTACAGCATTGAATGAATCACAGTGGAGTAACGCAGCAATCCACAACCAACATCCCTCTAGTGGTTCAAGTTAACCCAGAGCAATTATTTTCAAAGATAATTTAAGAATAGCAGACTTTCCTTAATAAGATGATATGAAGCAGGAGGATAACTGCGACTACTGGTGATAAGCGAGCTGCTCACACAGCTGTTCCTCCAACTGTGTTTAATACTGAGAGAGGCATTGCAGTTAATTGAATCGGCAAGGTTAGCACACTGACCAAATCCGACCTTCTTTACTTCAGTTTAGTTTATTGTCACGTGTGCCGAGGTACCGCGATCAGCTATTTTGATGGGTGCTAATCAGTCACCGGAAATAAACAATAGACAATAGGTGCAGGAGTAGACCATTTGGCCCTTCGAGCCAGCACCGCCATTCAATGTGATCATGGCTGATCATCCCCAATCAGTACCCCGTTCCTGCCTTCTCCCCATATCTCCTGACTCCGCTATTTTAAAGAGCCCTATCCAGCTCTCTCTTGAAAGCATACAGAGAACCTGCCTCCAGCGCCCTCTGAGGCAGAGAATTCCACAGACTCACCACTCTCCGTGAGAAAAAGTGTTTCCTCGTCTCCGTTCTAAATGGCTTAACCTTATTCCTAAACTGTGGGCCCTGGTTCTGGACTCCCCCAACATCGGGAACATGTTTCCTGACTCTAGCGTGTCCAAGCCCTTAACAATCTTATATGTTTCAATGATTGAAAGACTATGCATGATTACAATCAATCCGTCCACAGTGTACAGATACATGATAAAGTGGAATAATGTGAATAACGTTTAGAGCAAGTTACAGACCAGCAGTCAGATTAAAGATAGTCCAAAGGTCTTCAATGAGGCAGAGAGTAGTTCAGGATACCTCGCTACTTATTGGTCGGATGGTTCAGTTGCCTGATAACAGCTGGGAAGAAACTGTCCCTGAATTTGGAGGTGTGCCTTTTGACACTTCTGCACCTCTTGCCTGATGGGAGAGGAGAGGGCAGCACAGTGGCACGGTGATAGAGTTGCCAGAGACCCAGATTCGATCCTGACTACGAGTGTGCCTGTACGGAGTTTGTTGGTTCTCCCCACGACCATGTAGGTTATCTCCAGGTGCTCAGATGTTTCTTTTCCAGATAGTGTGTTGGAATCCTCTCAGGGATGGTGGTGCGTGATCTGTGAAAGTGTGATGGAAACGTGCTGTCTGGGATGGTGGTGGAGGCAGATACAATAGTGCTGTTTAGAAAGCTTGTAGAATGATGGCAAAATAAACTAATCACGTGCTCCATATCCCTCCATCCCCCGAGCACGTGCAGGCAGGTTTGATTAGTTTATTTTGCCATCATGTTCGGTACAGACATTGTGGGCTGAAGGGCCTGTTCCTGTGCTGTACTGTTCTATGCCCACTATAAATCAAAGACAAATATTTGTCTCTTGACATCTTATGAAGTATTGTCTCTGATGTCAGAATGTACCCTCGTGTGTGAATCTTTGCAGCCAGCCACGATACCTAACTTGGCAAAATACTGTAGTTACCAGGGAGAAGCTTGGCGCAAACCGCATCTCGGCATGACAACAAAGATTGGGGCCACATTTGCTGAAGGAAATGTAAGTTAGAAAACCTGCTGATTATCAACACCTGCTTTCACATTTGCAATAAAACTATAGACTTATGACTAGACGTTAGAGGTACAGTGTGGAAACAGGCCCCTAGGCCCACTGAGTCTGTGCCGACCAGCAATCACCCCAAACAACAGGACTATTTTACACACCAGGGACAATTTTATGAAAGACAATTATCCTACCAACCTGTACGCCTTTGGAGTGTGGAATTAAACCAGAGCACCCGGAGAAAACCCACCCAGTTACAAGGAAAACGTACAAACTCCGTACGAAAAGCACCCATAGTCAGGACCAAACCCGGGTCCCTGGGCTGTGAGGCAGCAATTCTACCGCTGTGCCACTGAGCCACCCACTATATCCAACAGCAATTTTTACCTGCAATTAAGGAAGAGGATAGGAGTGTGTGGTGTGGATGGGTCAATCTCATTGCTAAATTAAACACGAGAAGACCATCAGCAAAGCCCAACGATAGACAACGAGAAAGGTAACAGAGAGGAAAGTGCTGCCGGTCTAAGGTCATCCAGCACTGGGCTCATGGTCAAGTATGTCAAGCTCGACAGAAGCCTTTGAGTGGAAAGAATACAGACTAGTCATCTTTGATAGTGTCATTACATTAATGGCCTTCCCATTCACTGTGCATGTCCTGCCTGGTTTAACTGCCCACAATGCATCACTTTGTACATATCTGATCAAGCTAAATTCCATCTACCGTTCCCTTATGCACCGTCGATCAACAGTTGATCGAGGTCCTGTTGTAATCTTGGACTTTCTTTTTTTACTGTCCACTGTACTATCAATTTTGGCGGCATCTGCCAAGTTACAAATCAGGCCTCCTGCATTCTCATCCAAATCATCAATATATTTGACAAATAACAGAGGACCCAGAACAGATCACTACAGCACACCACTGATCACAGGCACCCAATCAAGAAATATCGATCCTCCTCTCCCACCCCTGGCCATCTATCACCAAGCTATTTTTGTCTCTTGTTGGCCAGGGCACTGTGGATCTACTAATATCTAAACCTCCAGACAGGTTGACCATGCCGAACATTGGCAAATGCCTTGTTTACGTCTGTGTAGACAATGTCTGCCCTCATCAATCCTCTTGGTCACCTCCTTAAAAAACATTCTACTTTTTTTATTAAGAAATACGACATGGAAACAGGTTCTTCGGCCCGTCGAGTCCACGCTGACCACGGTCACCTGTACACTAGTTCTATCCTAGACACACTAGGGATAATTTAACTACCAATTAACCTACAAACCTGCACGTCTTTGGAATGTGGGAGGAAACCGGAGCACCCGGAGGAAACCCACAGTCACGGGGAGAGCATGCAAAATCCGTACAGACAGCACCCGTACTCGGGATTGAGTCTCCACTGCACCACCGTGCCGCCCGAAAGCTTAGCTCACATAACTTATTATATCCAAGCACATTACTTGTGCCGCAGAAGAATCAGATGTTTATATGGTGCGATGGGGGGAGATTTTGACTGCTCCACATGTGTCGTATTATCTGCCATTATCCAGCCAGAGATGGATAAAGTAACAGCAACTCACTGCCAGAGGCACAAAGACTGATGTAGATTCAACTGAGTGTAGATGAGATCAGACATGAAGCCACATGCATGTGGGTAAGCTGATTATTCCACACTCCATCTATAATGCAAACCAAGGACCATTAGAACATGCAGGCATGTTCCTCTTATAACTCAGGAACTCTATCAGAAAGGAACTTATCTGATGTGATGGACATTATTATTGCCACAGTCACACTGAGAATAAGGGATGGCATACCTAATTATACTTTTGATATTGTATGCAATCAGCATCTTTCCTTCTTTGGAGATGATAACATCTACTTCAATCAATGTTTCACAGCCTGAGGCTTTGGCAAACATCGTGGTGCAATTTCTCCCAAGACTTGTGTTTTATTAATAAGGCAGTGCGATGACTGGCTGGCTGTGGAAGGTCATCAATATTCTGACAGATATAAATGCAAGATAAGTCAATTGATGAGATACATTTATCTTTAAGTATTTTATTCAGGGGTAACACTTTGCAAAGAAAATGTTGGAGACGGCAAAATATCAGCTTGCTTACGATAAAACTAAGGACCGTAATTACTTAGTGAAGGACCAAAAGTGACAGTTCACTGCTAGAACAATCCCAAACTATGTTGCTGGCGACCTTCTCTGCACATCTTTCATCTGAAATTCATCATAAACTGGCCACTCTCTCATTTCACTCCTGCCATCTGGAAGAAGGTACAGGAGCCTGAAAACCGTAACGTCCAGGTTCAGGAGCAGCTTCTTCCCAACAACCATCAGGCTATTCAACACTCCAACTCCAAGTAAGCTCTGAACTACATAGACTTGGGGGGGGAGGGGGAGTATTGTTCTTGTCTTTGTACTATTATTATTTGTTTGTTTTTTATTAAATATACTGAATTTCTTGGCCACCCGTGTGACGGACCCAACAGATCCCAGTTGCTCTAGTATGACAATAAACAACTCTATGCTCTCTACACTTCATCCAAATCATTGCTGCATGTATCTTTAGTTCTTGTTCATTCTATGTTTGAATTTCTGCTTTGGCTCCCAGTTAACCAATGCCTTCATTTTATAACTTTCATCCTTGTTTTCCTAATCTGTGGCAATGTGTTGGCACAGTGGCACTGATAGACGAGCCACTGCATCACGGCACCAGATACCTATGTTCGACCCAGACCTTGGGTGCTGCCTGTGTGGTTGTGCAGGAGGTTGTGCAGACAGGGCTGATGTGAAAGTCATGTAATTCTACAAAGTGCAAGTCTGTCGAAGCACCACATGTTAAATTTGTTGACAGCAGCTGTTAATTACGGAATATTCAACAGTTGCTTTTAACTTAACCACAAACTGACTGAGGTCTTCTAACATAAGTTAAGCTGCTCTTTATATAGGACGGCATGGTGGCGTAGCGGGTAGAGCTGCTGTCTCACGGTGCCAGAGACCCGGGTTTGATCCTGACCTTGGGTGTTGTCCGTGTGGAGTTTGCATGTTCTCTCAGTTCCTCCAGGTGCTCCGGCCTCCCCCCATATGCCAAGATGGTAGGTTTGCAGGTTAATTGGTCTCTGTAAATTGCCCCTAGTGTGTAGGGAGTGGATGTGAAAGTGGGACATTGAACGGGTGATCGATGGTCAGTGTAGTCTCAGTGGGCCAAAGGGCCTGTTTCCCTGTTGTATTTTTCATTATAGAAAACATGATGAAATCTAAAACCAGTGAGATTCCCTTGAATAAAAATGGCCAATGGAAAAATATAGAAACAAGATCTACAGATGCTGGTCTTGACTCAAAACCTTATCTATCCATGTTCAACAAAATCAAGGATGAGTCCAACCCCATCAGGCAAGAGGTACAGAAGTGTGAAAACGCACACCTCCAGATTCAGGGACAGTTTTTTCCAGCTGTCATCAGGCAACTGAACCATCCTCTTGCCAACTAGAGAGCGGTCCTGAACTATTATCTATCTCATTGGAGACCCCCGGACTATCTTTAATCGGAACTTAACCTTGCACTAAACGTTATACCCTTTATCCTGTATCTGTACACTGTGGACAGCTTGATTGTAATCATCTACAGTCTTTCCGCTAACAGGATAGCACGCAACAACAAGTTTTCCACTGTACCTCGGTACACGTGACAATAAACTCAACTAAACTTCTCCAGAGATGCTGCCTGACCCATTGCGTTACTCCAGCACTTTGTGTCATTTAATGGAAAAATATCATCTGTAATCACAGATTATCCTTTCATTTAAACTACACCTTAAACAGAGGCTGATTTTCCCCAAGGTTATGCGTTACCTCCAAGAGAGTTACACTAAGATCACTGCATCCAGATGAGAACAGAGGTGGAGAGGTGATCCTCATTGGATAAGTTTTGAACACAATGATCCTAAGTTCAAGGCACAAGGAAACGTTGTAGGAAGGAACAGCAGACGTCGGTTTACAGTGAAGATAGACACAAAATACTGGAGTAACTCAGTGAGTCAGGCAATATCTCTGGAGATGCTGGACTTTTCTCCAGAGGTGCTGATGACCCGCTGAATTACTCCAGTATTTTGTGCCTATCACAAGGAAACTCTGCCCCTCTCACCCTTAAGGGCCTTTCCCACTTTTACGGGCCTTTCCGACCTAATTCACGACCTCTGCCGAGTTTGCCCTTGACTCATACTCGCAGCATGGCCGTCACGAGGTCGTAGGAGGTCGTAGGTAGGTTGTAGCAGGATGTGATGCTAGTCGTAGGTACTTGTGGCATCAAGTAGGTCGGGGCATTTTTCTAGCATGATGAAAAATGTCCACGAGTAAAAAAGGTCGTGAATTAGGTTGTGAAAGTGGGACAAGCCCTTAAAGCTGTGCCTTCTTGTCTTTGATATTTCCACTCTGGGATAAAGGTTCTGACAAATTCAAAGATTTTGAATTACTATGCACAGCTGCTGGTAATTTTGCTGCAGAATTCACATAGAAAGTGGGAATTGATTTAACCGTTAATTTAACATGTATTACATTTTTTGTTTGTGACCAGATGTTTATGTAATGTAGCGAGACCTTCTTCGGAGACACCATTGTTTTGCAGTGATGCAGTGGGCAAATCAGTGGCACCAATGTTAGTGCGATGTCAAAGTCAGGACGGGGTATTTAAACATTGATTAAACTTAATTGAAAGAAAATATAGAGTCATACAGTCAAACAGCACAGAACAGACCCATCAGCCCAGTTTGCCCACACTGACCAACATGCCTCATCTACACTAGTCGCACCTGCCCATGTTTGACCCATGTTCCTCTAAACCTCTCCTATCCATGTACCTGCCCTAATGTACTCTTAAATGGTGTTAAGTTACCTGCCTCAACTACCTCCTCTGGCAGCTCGTTCCATATACCCACCACTATCTGAGCAAAAAAGTTGACCCTCAGGTTCCTATTAAATCTTTCCCCTCGGCTGAAACCGATGCCCTCTGGTTCTTGATTCTGGGTAAAAGAGCTCTGAAAGCTGAGAGGAGCAAGAAAAGGGTGAAGGATTCTAAAACTTGAGGGCACAAGATTGGGGTGGGAGATGAGAGGTTTAAGAGGGACCTTCCAGCAACTTTTTCACTCAGAGGGTAGACCAAATGTGGAATAGGCCGCCAGGGGAACCTATAAAAGTGGAAACAATCCTGACTTTCAAAAGACATTTGGACAATTAGAAAGGATTTACTTTGGTTTAGAGATCCAGCATGCAAACAGGCCCTTCGGCCCATTGAGTTTGTACTGACCATCTCTTCTTTGGAATGTGCACCCAGCGAAAACCCATGCAATCATGGGAATAATATGCAAACTCCACACAGACAGCACCTGTAGTCAGGATGAGCCCGGGTCTCTGGCGCTGTGAGGCAGCAACTCTACTGCCGCGCCACAGTGCCGCCTAGAGGGCTATGGGCCAAATGCAGTCGAATGGGACCAGCTCTTTTACGTCAACATGTCTACATGGACAAGGTGGGCCGAAGGGCCTCTTTCCATGCTATCTGACTCTATGACTACATAAAGTCACTGTGGACTTGCCAGCTGATAATAAGTCAAGTGATTATATAGCCGTGTGCGATGAAATTGCAGTTTATTTCCAAATACTGTTGTACGTCCCATTTTACCATTTGAGTGTTCTTCATTCAGACTCTAATGCCGGCACATATCGGCAATCGATGGCAGTCAGCCGCTCACCGCTAGGATGCATGCGTTGCTGTAAATCTTTTATACAAAGGAGAATGACGTTGGTTAAGGTAAACAAAAGGGTGAAGGAGCCCCTGGAGGGAAATAATATAATCATTCTGGAGCGGTTGAAAGGTGATGATTGATAGGCCATCGATGAATGCATCCTGATACAGATACAGACGCTGCTCTCTCTGTTTCCCTGAATGATTCCCATCCCCAATCCTTTTTACATTTAGCAGCAGCAGTCTCAAATAAAGAATAACAATTTTTTTTGCTCACAATCGCAAGGTTTAAGAAATATTTGGGCAGGTATTTTGGATAAGAGAGATTTAAAGGGATTTCGGCCAAATGCAGGCAGGTGGGACCAGTGAAGATGGAGCATGTTGGTCCATTTAGGCTGAAGGGCCTGTTTCCATGCTGTATGGCTCTAATAGTATTATTTACACTATTCAGGTCGGGAAGTGAAATGTGCGCGTCTTGACAAGACAGCAGCATTCTTATTCTCTGTTATTCTCACTTGACCAAACCGTCACACACCACCAAAGCATGTCCCCATGCAAATTTACATTGAAAGACACGGACCGGGCAGTGGATGAGTGTCACCCAGCACAGCAACTGAGGTCATGTCCTGCTGCCGGTGGCAGTCGGAATTTAAGGATTTGCGGGAAGCGGCTGACATGAGCGAGGCCAGTGGGTGGCAGGAGAGAGACATGGGCCGCGGAATCGGGGGGGGGGTTTGGCTAGACATGTTTCAATATCTCCAGCTTTGGACGAGGTGCTGCTGTGCTCTGAGCAACCTGGTCGTGGGTGTTGGAGAGCCGGTGCGGAGGGAGGGATGGAAGCAGAAGCAGCGGCGGTGACAGATGCGGACGGGAGCCGGGGCTGGCTGATGTTGGCCGGGCTGGCGAGTCGCTCGCTGCAGCTCCGGCCATGGAGCAGTTCTCAGTGCAAGAGTCCCGGGCCATCAGAGGCATGGGAAGCGTTGTGCCGTGACTGTGAGAGTCTCTGTGCCGAATTTGCCCTGGTGACCGGCATGGACCAGGCTGCAGCTCAGTGCATCCTGGAGGACCAGCAGTGGCTGCTGGAAGTAGGTACCAAGCACTGGGTAGAAACGGTGGAAGATAGTGGCCTTCAAATAATGGTGGTTGGAGAAAGCATCCTGCTTGCCTGCTAGATTTTCACTTACTATAATTGCAGGAAAAATGTTCCCGATGTTGGGGTAGTTCAGAACCAGGGGTCACAGTTTAAGAATAAGGGATAGGCCATGTAGGACCGAGATGAGGAAAAACTTTCTTCACCCAGAGAGTTGTGAATCTGTGGAATTCTCTGCAACAGAAGGTAGTGGAGGCCAATTCACTGGATGTTTTCAAGAGAGAGTTACATTTTGCTCTTGGGGCTAACGAAATCAAGGGATATGGGAAAAAACAGGAAAGAGGTACTGATATTAGATGAACAGCCATAATCATATTGAATGGCAGTGCTGGCTCGAAGGGCCGAATGGCCTATTCCTGCACCTATTTTCTATGTTTCTATGCTTGAGTATAGATACTCAATAAAACTCAACCACTTGATTTTGAAGCATTCATACATAGTGGAGGTATAATGTAGTCATAGAGTGAAAACAGGCCCTTCGGCCCAACTTGCCCACACCCGCCAACATGTCTCAGCTACACTAGCTGCTTTTGGTGCATATCCCTCCAAACCTGTCCTATCCATATATCAGTCTAACTGGTTCTCAAATGTTGGAATAGTCCCTGCCTCAACTACCTGTTCTGGTGTGGAAAAAATTACCCCTTAAAAAGTTACCTCTTAAAAATACTTTAAACAAAAAACATTGAAATCATACTTCTACAATGCACTAAAACATGATTTTAATACATCAAATCTCAAAAAGAACCCCTGCCCACACCCTCCCCCCACTCAGTCACTCCATTGCTTTGCCGGGTACCCCCAAGGCCAGTGATCAGTGATCGTTCAGCCTCCCCACTTTCAAAAATGCTCCGCAGCCCCTGGTTCAGACGGAGAACACTGCCAGATGTGAGTGGGGAACTGAGGCCAGATGTCTGGATCCCAATGCTCAGCGCTTCGTGTTTCGGAGTTGGCTAATGTTAACGATTTGTAATTAGCCTGATTTGGAATTAGTTGACAAAACCTTAATTTATGAATCCAGAATATCCAGGGGGATGGGATAAATGTAATATTAAAATTACATGCAAGGTGTTAGGCTGTCTGACACAACCCATTATTTCCTTCAATTAAATATTGGGAAGGTAGCACTATAGTCATTTGCCACTCAACTATTATGTTTGTTTACCTCATTGACTATTTCTAACCCCCCCCCCCCCCCAAATTCCTTTGACAGATTGAATAGAAATGCCCCCAATCTCTTTGTTTTATTAATTGAACACATATATGAACATCCTCAAGAAGTGGAATCAGCTGGAAACTGATTCAGATGCGTTGTTTAAGAGCTTGTTCAAAGAAGGGACATATTTTAAAGGAGTGACAGAGATACTTGTAGGGGAATGTGTGAGGAGGTTATTATTTGTCTTTAGTTTTAGCTTGAACCAGGACATCTGAAGATTCAAAGTTTAATATAGTAATTGTGCTGATACTGACTCCAACCAACCACATAATGAATATCATCCATTCCGGAGGTTTTATTTTTCTGATGCCATTTAAACTTCACTTGGATTTCAATCACTTCAATGTAAAGGTAATTGGAAATGGGGAGCATTGGAACAAAAATTCACCCTCGGTACATATGAACTGTAATATAATATTGTACACATGTTGGTAGGTGCAATCAAAACAAAATTCATTTTATCATTGTTGTGTTATGAATACCACAGAAAATATTATTTACTCTCAAGATCACATTAAATAGAATATTATTGCTTAAATATACATTCTTATTGGACTTTTCTTTTCGGAAAAGTCCCAGCTGAGAGGAAGACAGCAAAATACTGAAAATATTGGGGGTGAAAATGACTTCAGGACAGTTTGTTAGGAAAATGAAGGAAATGGTAACAGAATACAGCTGAGTGAGTATAAATTTATGGATGAGAAAATTTGTTCAACCAATGGGTGACTTCTTTGACAAAGTAACTAGCATGTTAGATAACAAGGAAGCCAATGGATGTAGCAAATTTTATTATACAACATTTTATTATACAAAATTTGGTCTGTGAAGTGCCCCATAAAAGATTACCGCATTAGATAAGCACCTGTGGACTTGAACGTAATAGGTTAAGTCCAGGGGGTCTGATATAGGTAGCAATGTTACAAAATTTTGAGATTTAAAAAATCAAGTCTGCAATTTATCCCATCAGATAAAGCATAACAATAAGTTTAATTTGACACCAAATTCACTTTCATATCTCAAGTATTAAAAAAGTTATGACCATTTTCATACTCGGAAATTAGCATCTTGTTCCCTATTGATTTTCAATGGACATTACAAAATAGCTGTGATCTTGGATAGTCAAACGCCCATTTCTTAAGGAAAGATTAACATTTTTAAATAGCCTAAGTGTCCAAAGATTATTCACAAATAATTCACAATATAACATGATTTTTATATCTAATTTACATTAATTTATAGGCCAAATGGAAGGAATTTAGTGTTCAATTGCTGTAAATAAATGCCCATTTAAATCGGCTTTCTAGTGGGTTCATGTGGAACGCGCTGGTTTAGAACGTTGACATAGCGCTGGATTAGTGCCCTCAAATGCCGAGAAAAATACTGCAGGATATAAAAAGCCCAAAATGAACTATTCGTTATAGATAACTTGATATTCAGGGTTATATATATGCCCCATTTAATGTAAAAATAAGGTACATACCTTTAATTGTTTGCTTTATAAAACCCTGGGGCTGCGAGAGGTTGCGAAATCAGAGAGTAATTTTAAAACTATTATAACTATATTATCGAGGCCTATAAAACTAATAATACCTTTTGCGACCGGGTCTTGCAGCGATTTTTCGTTAATGATTTACTAGGCTGAACATGTGCAATTAGTACAGCCTAGTAAAAATCGCGTTTTAAACCCGCCCCCTCCAAACAGCGCCAAAATCGCCGACATGGCTGAGGGCAGATTCCCAATGACGATTCAGGTAGGTTTTGTAACATACCTAATATAGGGCTTCTTTGTGGGCCAGATATATTGTCAGTGCAGAGGGGCTAGGAGCAAGGCCAAGTGTGCATCCAGTCAAGGTCTGGAATAGTACTGGGTATACAGTCACGGCTGGGACAATGGGAGTGTTCAGCATTGGGACCCTAAGAAGTAAGCAGCTATGATAAGGGTAGAAAAGGGAGCCAGGTGTAAGACTGGACTCAGGATCAGGAATGAGAGAAGGTATGCAACTGGAATCAGGATACGGAGTAGTACCAGGTGTGCAGTGAAACCCAGATTGGTCAACATGGGTCAAGTGTTTGATTTCCATACATGAATATCCTAAGATTATTCATGCGCTGCACCTGTTGATCAGAGCCTGGCTCTACTGTGGAATATAATTAGGAATGTAATTTAGCCTAAACTTATTCATAGTTAATCCAATTTAAAGCATAAATATTGCATTCAAGTGTAAATTAAAAGACCCACGACGGTATGCACCAGATTGCATAATTTCAAGCTGAAAAATACAAAAAGGTACTCCGTACCTTGGAAGGGGGTGCATACCTCTCCCATAACTCTCCCAAACCCTCCCTACACCCCCCTCCCCCACCCCTTAGTCGCTATGCTCCCTCGGGCTTCGACTTTTGTAATTTCTCACTCCCGACTCTCACCCAATGTTGGCAGCCCTGTAATAGTACAAAACTAAAGTGCTTCGTGCAACCAAAGACACAGACGTTCATAGGTGTTGAGATAGAGATTAGTGTTCACGAGCTTCATGGTTGTTGGGAAGAAGCTGCCCATGAACCTGGAGGTCACGGATTTCAGCCTCCTGTGCCTGTATGAATGGTGACTTTCTATAGAAATATAACATTCTACCCCTGGTTTCAATGGAAGGAAGAAAACAAAGAATATGGTGAGAAACCTGACTTTTTTTTTTAAAAAGGTTGAAGAAACCTGTTTTATATTCCTTGCAGAAGATAAATGTAAACTTACCACCAATTATCACTGCAAGTTGAAGAGGCCACATTCTGACCTCAATCTCACATGTTAGGGACAAGACTGCCCCCTGCTGCCCTGGATAATCTCTTCAGCAGAGGCCGGGAGGCATCTGTTTCTGCTGTACTGCTCACCAGGAAGGGATATATTTAGTGCAAGCCTGGGAAAGATTATTGATTAACAGCTTAACACATCTGACCTCCGAGGAGCAGCTGGAAAGCTGTGATAGGTTACTCTGATGGGTACAACCTGGGAGGAAGATGTTATTCAAAGCTCCGAAGGGAATAGATAAATTGGTCCTTGATAATGTGTTCAGGACTTCCTCGAATTATAAAGCCAGGGTGGGGGGTCAGAGGATTCATCTTAAAAAGAGGATTTGTGCAGAAGATCATGATCGTGCCACAAGTTGCTCGGCAGGCAAGCTTCATGGGAACTGTTTAAAGACAATTTTGAGTTTTCCAAATATAAGATGAACTCAATATTTTTGTCTTTAATTATGTTTAATGCCACAGATGCCAAAATGTAAATAAAACAGAACTGATTGATTGATTAAAATATACAACATGGAAACAGGCCCTTTGGCCCAACAAATCCATGCTGACCATCGATCATCTGCTCACACTAGTTTAATTTAGTTAGGTTTGGAGGTACAACATGGAAACAGGACCTTCGGCTCAACGTCCATACTGGCCATTGATCATCTGTTCACACTAGTTCAGCTTTGAGATACAGCATGGAATCTCCCCTTTGGCTTAACGAGTTAACTTTAGTTTAGTTTAGAGATACAACAAGGAAGCACTGTGCCAATGTGTCATTTGACCATTCCCTCCACAGATGCTGTCTGACAGGCTGAATTCCTCCATCATTTGTGTAGGGAAGAACTGCAGATGCTGATTTAAACCGAAGATAGACACAAAAAGCTGGAGTAACTCAGCGGGACAGGCAGCATCTCTGGAGAGAAGGAATGGATGTTTCGGGTTGAGACCCTTCTTCAGACTAAAAGTCACGGGAAAGGGAACCCTCCATCATTTTATGTTTTGCTCAAGATGGGCAGCACAGTGACACAGCGGTAGAGTTGCTGCCTTTACGGCGCCAGAGACCCAGTTTCAATCCTGACTATTGGTGCTGTCTGTGTAGTTTTTACGTTCTCCCCGTGACAACGTGCGTTTTCTCTGCGTACTGCGGTTTCCTCCCACATTCCAAAGACATACGGCTTTGCAGGTTAATTGGTTTCTGTAATTTGCCCCTAGTATGCAGGATAGAACGAGTGTACGGGTGATCAGAGGGAGGAAGTGATGACAATGGGGACCCGGCGGAAGGGGACTGCCGTGAAGAACAATGGAGGACTCAGCGTGGGGGGGATTGCCATGAGGGACGGTGGGAGAACAAAGGGGGACCTAGTATGGAGGGGGAGGGGGGCACTCTAGTTTACAATCCTCTGACTGGGGATAAGTCTGTGTTTGTTTGTTTGTTCATTTGTTCCGATGAAGGCACTGTGCACACGGCAGCCAGCCAACAATCGCTTGTCTTTTTCGTTGTGTTTTCACTTCTAATTTCAAGTTTTTGTGTCCCTTGTGTGTTGTGACTGTCGACAGACCAATTTCCCTCCAGGGATGAATAAGGTTTTATCGGATCGGATCGCTGGTCGGCGCAGACTCGGTGGGACGAAGGGCCTGTTTCCACGCTGTGTCTCTAAACTAAACTAAAATTCCAGCATCTGCAGTTTCTTATTTCTCCGGGCACTTTCCAACTGCTTTGTGAGATTCACAAAGAAAATAGCTAGATAAAATTCCTGATAGATAAATCTGGATCTAAACACACATTGTGCCCAAAACTTGTTTTTTTTGTTAATGTACACAGAGATTGGGAGATCCACAAATGACAATAAACTGGATAGTCTTTGTTCCGAGATGCTTCATCTCCATACTTTTTGTGTTGGGTTCATATACATAGAGTGATAGATTCATACAGTACAGAATCAGGCCCTTCAGCCCAACTCTTCCAGGCCAACCAAGATAGACCCATCTAAGCTCGATCCATTTGCCCACATTTGGCCCATATCCTTCTAAACTTTCTTATTCATTGGTTTTCATTTCAGAATGAAGGCATCACCCCAAGGTCCACATTCCGACAAGGAACAGCTTCTTCCCCTCTGTTAACAGGCTTCTGAATGGTTCATCCATGAGCTAGGGTACTGTCTGATTCACCTCTACCCCATTGTGGACATTGGACTCTGGAACAGATGCACAACAATGCTGAGAACTATATTCTGCACTCCGTATCTTCCCCTTTGCTCCACCCATCGTACGAGTTTGGCTTGATTGTATTTATGTATAGTATTTTAACAGGTATGTTTGGATAGCATGCAAACCAAAGCTTTTCGCTGTACCTCGGTACAAATGACAATAATAAATCTGAACCTAAACCTAAACCGTTACTGCCCTTTCCAAGTTGCACTCAAGATAGACCCAAAACACTGGAGTAACTCAGTGGGTCAGGCAGCATCTCTGGAGAAAATGGATAGGTGACTTGTTGGGTAGGGACCCTTCTTCAGACCTTGAAGCTGTTTACAGAAACAAGGAACTGCAGATGCTGGTTTATACCAAGGATAGATACAAATTGCTGGAGTAATTTAGCATTCCTGAAGAAAAAGGATAGGTGACCCGAAACGTCACCTATCCATGTTCTCCGGAGATGCTGCCTGATCCACTGAGTTGCTCCAACACTTTGTGCCTATCCTTGAAGACGTTTGCCCTTGAGATGTTGGTTAAGGCTGCTGTGTAACCACACGTCCTTTAATGGTTACCCGAGTTGAATTTAATGTTGTGCCTTCAACTCACGAGAGCTTTCAGAGATTAGTACTCCAATTGTTTGTTCTGGGCTGTTGAATGCATTCATTTTCTATCCGTCAGATGGAATGATAAATCTTTGCTTTTAAATATCCTAAGCTTGCGCAAAGGGCTAGTTTATTATCTGAGTAGATTGGTTCTGATCAGTAAAGGGAGCAGTGAGCTCTATGCACTGCTGGAAGTGATTTTATTTTACTGGTGACAGATGTGCATTATCCTGGTAGGCCCATTTTAAACATCAATAACAATAGTTTCTTTCAAATTTATTCCACTGCTGAGACTATCCTAAGCATAAACCTTTCCGAGCAGCCACTGCTTTTAACGGTGTTCGGATGGGGAAATGAGTTTGTAAATTCTAAATAGAAACTTTGGACTTATTGTCCCAATAGCTACACAGTTTACTAAAATTTATAATATGAGGAAACAAGGCTGTTAACTTGAGGGCTAGCAAGTCCCAATAGATTCATAGAGCAGTACAGCATGTAAACAGGCCCTTCAGCCCATTTTTTGTCAATGCCAATGTTGGCATCTGCTATCGTCCCATTTGCCTGCATTTTGCCTCTAAACCCTTTCTATCCATGGATCTGTCCAAATTTATTTTTGGAGGGTGGTACAGGGGTGCAGTGGATGCCTCATAGTGCCAGAGACCTGGATTTGATCCTGACCTGTACAGTTCTCCCTGTGAACACGTGGGTTTCCTCCCACATCCAAAAAACATGAAGGGTTTGTACGTCAACTGGCTTCTGTAAATTGCCCTCAGTGTGCAGGATGCAAAATTGGGATAACATATAACTAGTGTACGGACGGCATTGATGGTCAGCATGGACTCGGTGAGCCATGCTGTATCTCAAAACTAAAACTCAACTAAATCCACTTGCACTAGGCAATCTGAAGAAGGGTCCCCATCTGAAGCATCGTCTGTCCTTTCCCTCCATAGATGCTGCCTGACCCGCTGAGTTCCTCCAGCAATTTGTGTTTTGTTCAAGATTCCAACATTGGTAGTTGAGTTCTGTGCAGATTTAGGACAGCTCGCCCCCTGGTGGTGTTCGTCAGGAACTGCAAGGCTTTAAGAAAAACTCTTTCTACATCAAGGCTCTGACAATAGACAATAGGTGCAGGAGTAGGCCATTCGGCCCTTCGAGCCAGCACCGCCATTCAATGTGATCATGGCTGATCAGCATGTTACAGCATTGAGAGATAAAAGTTGCATGCCTTCAAAATAAATATTCTTTGCTATTTTTGAAGAAGCTATATCCAAGTAGAATAATTTGCATTTTTTTAATTTAAAGATAAACTTCAGTGGCATAGCTGGTAGATCTGCTGCCTCACAACACCAGCGACCAGGGTTCAATCCTGATCTCGGGTGCTGTCTGTGTGGTGTTCCTCCCACATCCCAAAGACACGCGGGTTTGTAGGTTAATTGGCTTCTGTAAAATGCCCCCAATGTGTACGGAGTGGATGAGAAAGTGGGATAATAAAGAACTAATGTAAACGGATGGTCGATGGTCATCGTGGACTCAGTGGGCCAAAGGGCCTGTTTCCATGCTGTATCATATCTACTGCTTATTACATGCATTTTGATGTTGGAACTAATTGACATTCACACAAAATCATTTAATCTTAGATTTTAATTGCATTAAGTTTTAGCAATCCAAATGACAGATTGACAACATGCTGAATTGCAAAATAAACTCATGAATTAATCAATCCCACAGAACCATCACAAAACCTTTTTCCCTTTTTCTTATTGACTTTCTACTGATCGCAGGGTTAGTGAAATACCACAACATCAAATCATATCAAAGAAAATACTTTTCTGGAACTGTCAGCACCGGCAGAGATACAGAGATGTTTTAGTGGAGTTGCTTTACTGGGCATTTTCAAAGGGGCAAAGTGATTTACAACCAATAGCTTGTTCATGTAACATTTGAAACACAAGTGTTAACTAAAGTGCACATAGCATTCTCCACACAAAGACGAACAAAGTGTTTCCTTTGTTACTGTTTGAAGGATAACTATTGAACATCGCACTGACAAAGCATGTTGCTTGAAAGACAACTTGTGTTACACAGCGCCAGAGACCACGGTTCGATCCTGACCTCAGGTGTTGTCTGTGTGGAGTCTGCACGTCAGTTTGTTTAGTTTAATTCAGTTTATTGCCATGTGTACCAACGTACAGTTCTCCCTGTGACCATGTGGGTTTTCTCCGGGTGCTCCAGTTTTCTTGCACATTCCAAAGACGTGCATTTTGTAGGTTAATTGACTTCTGTAAAATGCCCCTAGTGTGTACAGAGTGGATGGAAAAGTGGGTGAGAAATTCATGCCACCAAGTCCATCGATCACCTGTTCACATTGGTTCAATCTTATCCCACTTTCTCATCTACTTCCTACACATTAGGAACAATTTACAGAAGCCAATTAACCTACAAACCCGCACGTCTTTGTGATGTGACGGGAAATCGGAGCACCTGGAGGAAACTCACGTAGTCATCTGGAAAATGTACAAACTCCACACAGACAGCACCCGTGGTCAGTATCAAACCAGGGCCTCTGGTGCTGTAAAGCAGTAGCTCTACCCGCTGCAGCAATTATGCCACAGTTGTGTGCGGTTTTATATTAATTTAGGTTGGAAATAATAGCAGGTCACATTGTATCTGTTTTCAAAATGCTCAGAGGCAAAGTGGGCAGGGGTAGAATTGCAAGAATTAGGGGGCTCGGGGAGAGTTATTCTTTGTAGGTCTCACTCCCTCTCCTCCCATCAGCCATCAGGCAAGAGGTACAGAAGTGTGAAAACGCACACCTCCAGATTCAGGGACAGTTTCTTCCTAGCTGTTATCAGGTAACTGGCCATCCTATCAACGTGAGAGCGGTTCTGACCTACCATCTACCTCATTGGAGACTCTTGGACTATCTTTAATCAGACTTTACTGGACTTTATCTTGCACTAACATTTTTCCATTCATCTTCTATCTGTACAGTGTGGATGGCTCGGTTTTAATCATGTATAGTCTTTCCACTGACTGGTTAGCATGCAACAAAAGCTTTTCACTGTACCTTGGTATGGATGATGATACTAAACTAAACCAAACCAAGCCAACCAAGCCAAGCCAAACCAAACCAAGCCAAGCCAAACCAAACCAAGCCAAACCAAACCAAGCCAAGCCAAACCAAGCCAAGCCAAGCCAAACCAAACCAAGCCAAACCAAGCCAAGCCAAGCCAAACCAAGCCGAACCAAACCAAACCAAGCTGAACCAAACCAAGTCAAGCCAAGCCAAACCAAGCCAAGTCAAGCCTAACCAAACCAAACTAAACTAAATGTAACTAAAACCAAGACTATGTGATAATGTGCGCTCTTCTGCTCAGCAGAGAGAGGCAGAGCTCTGTGCAGTTTCTGTCTGACACGTATTGTCACCCTGTTTCTCTCCAGCGTGGCCTGAAGCTGACGACTGCACAACATCCTGTCCGTTTTTTGTTGACTGATAGATTCTGCAGCCAGGACACGCAGAAAAACAATAAAGCTTGGGCACGCTTGGTTGATTTAACGTCACGGCTCACAGCTTGGGTCACAGTGTGTTGCCTGACACCGGGACTAAGATCGAAACAGGTCACCGAGCTACAGGCAAACAGATATCTCAGCCCCACTGGAAAAATGAGGGGGAAAACTAGTCTGGTGTTGGATACTGTGGAACTGCCCTCGTAGGTCAAATCTCAGCACTGGGTGTGCTAGTCTGAGTTTGAACACTAACAATATTGTAGACTGGATAGCCTTTAAGTATTACAAAAAAATAGCTTTACACTTGAACTAAAACTAAACTACAATTATAACACTATTATAGACTAGTATTACTATTAATATTATTATTACTACTTTCATAATTGAAAAAATACACCATGGAAACAGGCCCTTTGGCCCAGCGAGTCAATGCTGACCATTGATCACCCGTTCACGCTAATTCTTACACACTACCTACACACTTGAGGCAATTTATAGAGGCCAATTAACCTAAAACCCACACGTCTCTGGTTGTGCGAGGAAACGCATGCTTATGAAAGGTCCTTTGAAAGGCACCCTAAGCTAGGGTACTGTCCAATTCACCTCTATACCATTGCAGACATTGGACTATGTCTGCGGAACTGATATGCCACAATGCTGAGCATTATATATTCTGCTCTCTGTATCTTTCCTTTCACTCTACGTATTGTATTTGAGATTGGTTTGATTTATGTATGGTACTATCTGATTCGATTGGGCAGCATGCAAAACACAGCCTTTTACTGTCCCTCGGTTCAAATGACAATAATAAACCTAAACCCAAACCCAGTTCTTAATTCTAGTTTCTTATTCTGTTGCCATAATTTCTGAGCCCATAACCTTCCCCTTCACTCACTAAACTAATCCAATCTGCTGACATGGACTTTGCTTCTCGTGGTGCATTCCACGTCCTCACAGACCTTGACGTAAAAAATTGTTCTCCTTCTGCTCTCTGTCTTCTGTCTATTAAATGTAACTTTATTCAGAAACCAGACACCAGGAGCACGCAGGAGTGGAGGCCAAGAATGGAATTAAATTACCGGTGATATATATGGATGTAAACGCGGGAAGTCTTTGGAATAAGATTCTAAAATGTGGCGGCAGTGGAGAATTACAGCATTGTGGAAATGTCTGAAACATCCCTCATCCCAGACAGTATTTAATGAATCCAATCTCTGGGTATTGAGTGTTTCGAGAAAAAAGTGGTGCAGACAGGAAAAGAGGGAGTGTGGCCCCTTAAGTCAGGGAAACCTAAGACTTCAGACAATCTCAACATGAAGAGGTAGAATTCCTTAATGTGAGGGGAATAAATTTAATGTTTAATAGAGTAATAGAAGGGGTGGTCCAGTGGTAGAGTTGCTGCCTTACAGCGCCTGAGACACAGGTTCAATCCTGACTACGGGTGCTTTCTGTACGGAGTTTGTACGTTCTCCCTGTGACCGCGTGGGTTTTCTCCGGGTGCTCCGGTTTCCTCCACATTCCAAATATGTACAGGTTTGTAAGTTAATTGGCTTCGGTAAAGATTGTAAGTTGTTGCAAGTGTGCAGGATAGTGCTAGTGATCTCTGGTGATCGCTGGTCAGCACAGACCCCGTGGACCATAGGGCCTGTTTCCGCGCTGTATCTCCAAAGTCCAACGTCTAAAGTCTGAAGTCTAATGTATCAGATCAGTATTAAATGATAACTTGTTAATCGAGTGCTGAGCAGGATATGTGAACACAGGACATTTATTTAATGGTGAATGGTGAATTTAATCGACCAGAAATAGTAAAATACCCAGGTGATTTTGCAGTCTGAGATAATAAACAGAATAGTTGACCCTGAATCCACGAGAGGCGAGAACATCCTGGCGTGGTCACCGTCAGTGACCCAGACAAGCTGTAAGGAAAGGAGGTCACGATGTAGATGACTGACAGCACAGCACAAATAAACTGATCCGGAACTCAGGAAGGATCTGGTATAGGTATGAACAAAAAAGCCCAACTTTAAAAAAATAAAGGGAAATGTAATTTGGAGTGGGTGGGAGTAGAGGCTATTCAACAAGGGAAGGTCACAAGGAGCGTGGATTACATGAACACTCACAGTCTTTATCCCAGGGTAGAGGATTCTAAAACTCGAGGGGACAGACTTAAGGTGAGAGGGGGGAGATTTAAGAGGGGCCACACGGGCAACATTTTCACTCAGAGGGTAGTCCGTGTCTGGAATGAGCTGCCAGACGAAGCTGTAGAAGCGAATACAGTTATGGCTTTTAAAAGACATTTGGTCAGATATATGGAGAGGAAGGGTTTAGAGGGCTCTGGCTAAATGCAGGCAAAATATCATAGCTCAGTATGGCTACTTGGTCGGTATGGACAAGGTGGGCCGAAGGGCTTATTTCCATGCTGTACATCTCTATGACTTTATTAAAAAAATGAAGGAGTAACAACAAGAATGAATGTGAGTGGAGGATGAGGGGAATGCTATGGGATACCTCAGAAATAAGTGCTGTCACCAATACCACTGGTCGGTGCGGACTTACTGGGCCGAAGGGCCTGTTTCCACGCTGTATCTCTAAACTAAAGTGAACTAAACGAAGCCAATACAAGTCACACTAATTATCGCATTATAAACCCAACTCATTTGCATATAATAAGTAGATTAGCAGGTGGAATCATTTTTCCAGATAGGTGGTAGAGCTGCTTCCTCACCGCACCAGAGACTCGGGTTCAATCCTGACATCAAGTGCTGTCTGTGTGGAGTTTGCATGATCCTTCTGTGACCACTTGGGTTTTCTCCGGCTTCTCCGATTTCTTTCCACATCCCAAAGACAGCAGGTTTGCAGGTTAATTGGCCCTCTGTAAATTGCCCCCAGTGTGAACAGGTGATCGATGGTCGGCATGGTCTCGGTGGGCTGAAGGCCATGTGTCTATGCAGTATCCTTCAATCAAAACTTGTGCAATTATACTTCAGCCCCCTTTGCCAGCAAGCATTTTGAAAATAAATAAAAGGATCTAGATGACATTTAAAGGACATTTGGCCAAGTGTATCGATAGGAAAGGTTTCGAGGGCCAAATGTGGGCAAGTAGGACTAGTGTAGATGGGACATCTTGGTCAGTATGAGTAAGTTGGGCAAAGGGCCTGTATCCATGCTGTATGACTCTATGTTATAGACGAGCCACTTTTAGAATGTAAATTAATATGAACTCACACACTTCTGTTTGTAATCAGTATAACGGGAGATGAGCAGCAATCATTGAAGTCTGGGTCTCCATGTGTTCACCCATTCAAGCATAAAACACAAGTTTCACTTCACTCCCACAACTATTGTGTGAGTGTCCCTGAAGGAAATGTAGAATGGACCTCAACTGTGAGGGTCAATTAGTAAGGTTATGGGGAGAAGGCAGGAGAATGGGTTTGAGAGGGAAAGATAGATCAGCCATGATTGAAGGCGGAGTAGAATTGAAGGACCGAATGGCCTAATACTGCTCCTATATCTACTGAACATGAACCAGAGGATGAGGGCCTTCTGGAGAAAAAGGTTCTTAAGTTCAAAAGACATGGGAGCAGAATTAGGCCATCAGGCCATCAGGTCCTCCACCCTTCAATATGGCTGATATTTTTTCCTCTCTCAACCTCATTCTCCTGCCTTCCCCCTGTAACCTTTGACAGCCTCACTAATCAAGAATCTATCAATTTCAGCTTTAAAAATACCCAATGTCTTGGCCTGCACAGCCATCTGTGGCAATTAACTCCACCGAGTAACCACTCTCTGGCTAAAGTAATTCCTCCTCATCTCCATTCTTGTTAAATGAGCAGCAGCCATTCTGAAACCCACCAATGAAGACCACCATTGGCTCTTCTTCAATGGACCAGAGGATCCTGATTGCCAAGTGAGACCTTCTGTCCTGAGAGTGAGCGCTGAAGGGCTGTGATGCACAGGAACAGGCCGTTTGGCCCACTATGTCCATGCCGAACATGATGCCAAGGTAAATTAATCTCCTCTGCCTGCATGTGATCCATATCCCTCCATTTCCGTTTATATCAACGGGACGATGGTGGAAAGAGTCAAGAACTTCAAATTTCTGGGCGTGCACATTTCCGAAGATTTTTTCTGATCCCAGCACACTGATGCAATTATAAAGAAAGCACATCAGCGCCTCTACTTCCTGAGAAGATTACGGAGAGTTGGTATGTCAAAGAGGACTCACTCGAACTTCTACAGGTGCACGGTAGAAAGCATGCTGACCGGTTGCACCGTGGCTTGGTTCGGCAACCTGAGCATCCAGGAGCAGAAAAGAATGCAGAAAGTTGTGACCATTGCCCAGTCCACCATCGAAGGGATCTATCACATTCGCTGCCTCAGAAAGGCTACCAGCATCATCAAGGGCCCACATCATTCTGGCCACACACTCATCTCTCCGTTACCATCGGGTAGAAGGTACAGGAGCCTGAAAACTGGTACATCCAGGTTCAGGAACAGCTTCTTCCCCACAGCCATCAGTCTATTAAACTCGCCAACAAACAGGCTCTGAACTGAAACTGTATCTGTATTTGTGTCTGAACTGTTCTGTATTTATGCTCACAATATTCTGTTGTGCTGCAGCAAGCAAGAATTTCACTGTCCTATCTGGGACACATGATAATAAACTCTCTTGACTTGGCTTGACTTGATCCATGTGCCATATCTAAAGACGTCTTCGATGCCACTATCATATCTTCCTCCTACCACCATGCTCTGTGTAAGGCACCCACCATCCTCTGTGTAAATAATCGATAAGTAAGGAAGAAGGGTCCCGACACAAAACATCACCATCACTTTGTCTCCAGAGATGCTTACTGACCAGCTAAGTTATTCCAGCACTTTGTGTCTATATTTGGTATAAACCAGCATCTGCAGTTCTTTGTTTCCACAAGTTAAGCCCCTGTCCCACTGTACGAAGTAATTCACGAGTTCTCGTAGATGCCTCGTAGCGGCTCGTAATGCTAACGGTAGGTACTCAGGACATCCGGTAAACTCATGCCGTTTTTTCATCCCTGCAAAAAATGTCCACGAGTAAAAAAATACTCGTGATGAAAAAAATTGTTACTTTTTATACCTACCGTCAGCATTACGAGCCGCTACGAGACATCCACGAACTCCTACGGACCCGCTACGGACATTCTCCGAGTTCGAATCATGGGAAAACTCGGGGGAACTCGTGAATTACCTCGTACAGTGGGACAGGGGCTTAAGTTAGTGGTGAGGTTTATTCAATTGGAGCCCACAGGAATCTTTCA
Source organism: Leucoraja erinaceus (assembly GCF_028641065.1). Taxonomy (NCBI): domain Eukaryota; kingdom Metazoa; phylum Chordata; class Chondrichthyes; order Rajiformes; family Rajidae; genus Leucoraja; species Leucoraja erinaceus. The sequence goes on along the minus strand of NC_073401.1, from coordinate 15,136,147 downwards.
AAGAGTTATTTGGAATAATCCCTGCTGATAGTTGGAAGCCTCTTGCATACCATATTATCAAAAGCACATTGGCTACATTTTCAGAGAAAGAATGAAATCTTTGGGATGTTGATGTCATTGTAGATAAAAACATCTCTGTTGCTGTTCTAAGCAATGCAACTGCTTTTGCAACAGTAGACTAAGATGATAAAATATTTGGAGACGTTTGATGCAAAAACCTTATCTCACCGATGACAGGAAAGATTATATATTTTTTTCATTCCTTAATCATCTGAACTAAAATCACAACCAGCAGCTACTTGAACTCTTCCTCCAGTCGCCATAGTGACGAGTAGTAGAGTTGCTGCCTCACAGCGCCAGAGACCTGGGTTCGATCCTGACTGGGGGTGATGTCTGTACGGGATTTGTGCGTTGTTAATTGGCTTTAGTAAACAAAAATGTAAATTATCCCTAAATAGTGCTAGTGTACAGGGTGATCATGGTTGGCCCAGGCCAAAGGGCCTGTTTCCGCACTGTATCTCTAAAGTCTAAAGCTTACAATGTCTGTGCCGAATATGATGCCAAGACCACCTCTTATCTCCCTTTTGTGATCCATGTCCCTCCATTCCCTGCATATCCATTTGCCAAAATCCTCTTAAATACCACCACCATCATCCCCGGCAGCGCGTTCCAGGCACCCATCCCCTTTGCGCAAAATAAACTTGCTCCACACATCTCCTTTCAACCTTTCCCCTTTCACCTCAAAGCTATGTCCTCTAGTATTTGATTTTTCCACCCCAAGGAAAAAGTTTCTGTCTATCCAATCAATGATTCCCGTAATTTTCTGCACAGGTCCATCACCAATTTTCCAGCAACAGGTGATCCGGCCCCTCCTTTAATCCAGACAAAATCACCTTTTTGAAAACCCCCCACCCCCCCAAAATACGTGGTGAGGCAGGCGGCCAACTGAACGTCATCGAGACTTCCGCGCCGATCGGCAAGTCAAATTATTTTATACTTTTGTTGTGAGTTTAGGATGAAATACCAACTGTTGTTTAACCCATAAGTGAAGTGTTTGACTTGCATGGGATTAGACAGCCAGGACTCCACTGCGATTGGCCTCAGACTCAAAAGGGTTGATAAGTATAAATCCAATTATGGTAACTAGGGCATTTCAATTGTTAATAGATTAAAAGAGAAGTAAATACAAGTGGCAAGAGTGGTGACAATGGAACAACATTTCTGCTTCACTAATTCCTTTTGGGACAGAATTAGACTTTTAGACTCTAGACTTTAGATGTACTTAAGTAGGCACAGTATGATTTTTACTGAACTGTATGCAAAAAGGGGATCTCACTGTACCTATGTACACGTGACAATAAAGCACCAGTGAGGGTGGGAGGGAAGTACATTATCTACAGAGGGCCTACCTGAGATGGTTTGTAGTCCTGGACTCCACGGAGTGCGAGCCATGAGGCAGCCTCCCTCTAATTAACGATGCAACAGGTGAACTGCACAGGTGACCTCATACCTGGGGGGGTGGGGCGGATTAATGCGTAACCAGGGCAACCAGTGTTCATCAGAGGTGGGGTGCATATAATGAGTGGAGAATGGGCTGTAATGAGCAGACCCAGGGTTTTTTTTTTTGATAAACCAGCATCTGCAGTTCCTTGCGTCTGCATTCCTAAATTCATTTTTTTTAAATATATGCAGGCACTGGCAGATTTTTTGATGAATTGATTTAATGAAAGATACAGCATGGAAACCGGCCCTTCAGCCCACCGAGTCCTCTCCGTTGAGTTACTTGTGTCCTACAGAGTGATTAGTACAATGTTTATGAAGTCATACCACAGGGTACAGTTAGTTCTTAAAGATACGCTGACACATACGCACACTAGTGTACATCAGAGACTGTATCAATGGCACTGAGAGTTTATACCTTCTCCCTGTGACCACTTGGGTTTTCTCCGGGTTTCTCCGGTTTCCTCCCACACTCCCTGGTGTGTAGGATCGTGATGGTGAACATGTTAATCGCAGGTCAGTGTAGACTCTAATGATAAACATTACATATATTGTGTCCTCAGGGTTGCCTCCAGCAACGCTATCCCTTGATATCATGTCAGGATGTGTTTGATCAGTTGTAATCGGCTGCACAGTGGCATAGCTGGTAGAGTCGCTGCCTCACAGAGCCAGAGACCCGGGTTCAATCCTGACCTCGGGTGCTGTTTGTGTGGAGTTTACACATTTTCCCTGTGCCTAGTGGGTGTCCCAGTTTCCTCCCACATCCCCAAAAACGTGTGGGTTGGTAGGTTAATTGGCTTCGGTGAATTGTCCCAGGATGAGATAGTGTGACAACATATATCTACTGTGAATGGGTGATCAATAGTTGGCGTGGACTGTGGTCCATGCTGTATCTCTAAATTAAATGATAATAATTAAACTATTTTGTCTGTTATCTTCAGCACATGTGAAATTAAACTAGACTAAATTAGGAGCTATTATTATATTTGATAAGGTTTTCACTTGCTTAAGGACATCACCCATCTTAGTTGTTCAAATGTCTATTTGTTTTTGCTCTAGATTTGGGCTCAGAACTGGTTTTGTGAAGGAGTAATTACTAATAGGCATGTAGTTGGGAAAGTGCCTGCCTCAGGCACCCATTTGACCGATTTCCATTTACACTCTAAGTTCCTGTCAGTCTTTTTAACATTCATTCAACAGTCAAAGTCAGCAAAAGCAACTGGCATTAGAAAACAACCCTAACTCAAGCTGCATTCTCTTAAGATATGAAAAATACAAATTTAAATCCAGCCATAATTACTCATATACCACACATTAGGCACATCTGTTTTTCAGTAACTTGCATACTCCACAAAAGTGCATTCAATGGAGCTGAGGTGCAAGAATTGGCAGAGTGGGGTGGGTGGCTGAGGAGCAGTGTTAGCATGAGTCAGACAATCCTTGACAATCCTTGAGATTCTTTGCCGAGTCGACAACATGACTTTGCTGGGCTCCCAGATGCTGAATAATTCCAGCTCCTCAATTTGAAATTTGTTATCGCCAGTCATTTGGATTTTCTTTGAATTTGTTCTCGGGTGCCAGAGGCTGATAGGAATATATAAAATTATGAGAGACATACAGGTAGGCAGAATGTTTTCTCCAGGATGGAAATGCCATAGACTAGAGGGCATAGCTTTAAGGTGAGAGAGGCAATGTTTAAAGGAGATGAGCGGGGCAATTTCTTTTACACAGAGAGTGGTGGGTGCCTGGAACACACTGCCAGGAGTGGTGGTGGAGGCAGATACGATAGTGGCCTTTAAAGGGCTTTTGGATAGGCACGTGGATATGCAGGGAATGGAGGGGATATGCATCAGAGGCAGGCAGATGAGATTAGGTTTTCTTGGCATCATGTTCAGTATGGACATTGTGGGCTGAAGGGCCTATTGCTGTGCTGTGCTGTTCTATGCTTTGTATTCTTTTCTCATCACATTGACATTGTTGGTGAGTCGTTCATTTATTACCCTGGAGACAGAATGGAGAACAGACTGCCTTAGCCTTCCTGTAAGGTTAATTAAGAGAAGGGGAATTATTCCAATGTCCTGGCCATTTTTAATCAACATCACTCAACAATGTTACTTGACTGATCTTACCTTGCTTCCTGTGAAAGGTGCTGTGCAGTTATTTACTTCTTTTAGAATCCCATACAATCTAATTGGATATAACAAAGTGCTGGAGTCAATAATGGCCCTGTCCCACTTAGGCGACTTTTTAGGCGACTGCAGGAGACTATGCAATGGCCACATTTTCACGGGTGGTTGCGGGGGAGAGTTGCCTCCATGGTCATGAGGAGTTCCTGCATTCTGGGAACTAGTCGCGGCCTCATTATGGTCGCCGCTAATTTTTCACCACGTTTTCAACTTTTGTCAACATGTTGGAAAATTAGCGATGACTAGAATGCAGCCGCCATGGAGAGTAGCGAGAATTCTCGAGCTGTAGGTGGGTCGCCGGGAGGTCCTAGTGGGTCGCTAGGAGATCAAAGGTTCTCGTAAGTTCTTATAGGTTGTAGCCGGTGCTGATCGGTGAATTTCATTGGCTCATTGGGGGAAAAAAATGTAAGTAAGCAGTAGTTTTCAGAACCAAGGATAACTGACCAGTAATGTTAAATGTCGACCAAGCTTCACAGCCGTGTATCTTTGGCTTCTTAAAAGATGACTCCACTCCATCGCCACCCCTCTTTTAAAGGACTTACCGTATACTGTGCTTTAGCCATCTTAATTATAATGCTGTGTGTGTGTGTGTGTGTGTGTGTGTGTGTGTGTGTGTGTGTGTGTGTGTGTGTGTGTGTGTGTGTGTGTGTGTGTGTGTGTGTGTGTGTGTGTGTGTGTGTGTGTGTGTGTGTGTGTGTGTGTGTGTGTGTGTGTGTGTGTGTGTAAAAATTGCCTAAGTGGGTCAGGGAGCATCTCTGGACAAAAAGAATAGGTGGTGTTACGGATCATAACATTCTTCAGATTTAGAGTCTGAAGAAGGGTTCCAACTGGAAACATCACCTATTCCTTTTCTCTAGGGATGCTGCCTGACCCACTTAATTACTCCAGCACTTTGTGTCTATCTTTAGTATAAACTAGCATCTGCAGTTCATTCCTACACACTAATTGGATGTAAAGTCCTTTGAACTCCGTCAGGAAATGTTCCATGTAAATGCATCATTTTTCTTATTTCCAGATTATTTTTGAGGCAACTAAATTAAAATTTAAACTGTCATATTAGGATTTGTTTTTAACCTTCTCTGGGCTATGAATCCAGACCTGCAGATAATTAATCCATTGTGACCATTTTGTAAAGTTTATGCAATAATAACTAAAGATTATTCACAATAGAATGTTGTTTGCAACAATACAGATCATAGTGGTCCATATTAAGGTTTTCTGTGTTAATGTGGGTGGAGATTCATTAATATTGAGTAATGTGACAACATCCTCTCCTGCACATATCCTATAAAATGATTTAATTAAAGTCTATGCTCTATCAAAACCATCTTTTCTTCAACTGAAATTCAATCTACTAATTTATGTTGCAGCTCTCATTATTTATTAATTTCCTTCTCCTGAAAACTGCTGTCAGTATTGACATTATTCCTTAAAGACAGACTTCAGCAGTTTAACAAATGTTTGGCGATGAGATGATTCATTATTTGCCTCCAGCAATATGTTTCAGACCCAATTCTGAAAGATCACGTTGAAATAGCTCATCTGCTTCTCGGTGGATCCATAACAGTTCCACATTCTCCAATCTGCCCAGCCAATTCATCATTTATTTAAACTGTTAAAATTGATATTAAAACAATATGTTAGACAAGAGTCCCCAGGGTCTTTGGGAGATAAATTTGATTGTCCTCATAAACGGGCAAGGGACTGTGATGTACGATTAGCCATCACTCAGTGATTGGAGTGCAGGCAACAATCCAACTTCAAACTACCTGGTCACTTCAATTATTTCAGCATCCAGCAAGTATTAACAAAGGGTGGTAGGTATATTGAACGAGCTGCCAGAAAAAGCAAGGCAGTTACTATAATGACATTTAAAAGACATTTGGACATGTCCACAGATAGTGTGGATTCACTCTATCTAATCCCCCAATGAATATATACACCTCTAACGGATCACCACTCAGATATAAAGTCCTAGCCTGCCCAAACTCGCCCAATAGTTCAGCCCCTCAAGTCCTGCCAACATCTCGTAAATCTTCTCCGCACTGATTCCAGCTTGACAACATCTTTCCTATGGAAGGTTGACCAAAGCTGAACACAATACCCCAAATGCGGCTTCACCAATGTATTTTACAACTGTAACATGACGTCCCAATGTCTATGCTCAATGCCCTGACTGATGTGCCAAAAGGCCAGTGAGCCAATGCATTATTGACCATCCAATCCACCCATGATGCCACATTCAAGGAACTATGTACCTGCCTCACCGACGTGTTGGTCAGCATTGGTGATACCGACGTGTTGTTCAGCGCATGCCACACTATGTGCGAATGCTGCAGGGGAACCAATGCATAGCAGCCGTGCTGCCATGCAAGGTTATCTTGCTGCCACTGTAGTGCAGGGTGTTGCAAGAGTTTAGTGAGTGTTACATGACTGAGGGAACATTTCTGAGCCGGATTATTGAACGTTTTCCCGTCAATATTTCAGTCGACTGCAAACTACAAGCAGTGTTGGCGATGTGTGGTGAAGAGCATCATTTTAGATGGCGAGGACCAGGGTGCGTGGATGCAATTATCCAGTGTTTCTTACTCTTGTGTTGAGTGATTCCCACGTTCCTGAGACAGTGCATCTCTGCTAAAGAAATCCAAATTGGATCATCAGCTGCCCTGTCAGTTTCACAAGGACCAGTCAGTAAGATGGTTATGCGGTTGACAACATTTTAATTTTTTCACACGGTCTTTAAGATACCATGATGAAACTGAACAGCACATATATGTACATATAATAATTAATGCTGCGTCAAATACACATATTGATTTTGGATAAAAGTCGTCACAGTGAATGAAGGCAGACGGATTTCATTTGAAAACTCTCAGCAAAAAGCTTATTTGGTGCTGTTATAAAACATGTATATAAATAAAAACTGGCAAAAATCACAGTTGTTGCAATATTTCACACAGTCACTCACTGGCACCGTCGTGGACTTATGTTCATCGCACAAGAGCACTTTATAGAATAAATACAAATGATTATACATTCACAGACTACAAAATATTAATGCCTTTTAAAAAAATGTCACATTAAAAGGTTATTCCAATCTGTTTACAATATCAAATTTAAGGCAGCATTGATATACAAGGGGCACTCCATCACTGCAGCATGTATTCAGATAGCATGAATAAACAGACCCTACTTACATACATGTAGTAGCATTGCCTTATCTGTAAAATACATAGAACATTTACTCCGATACACATGGGCTTTATCTGTAAAATACATAGAACATTTACTCTGATACATAATGTTATTACTAACAGTAACATGCATCAATATTCAAAGTGACCTCACAATCTACAGCACATACAGAATATAACAACTGGGTATACTGACCACTGCACAATTGTTGCACTTAAATCACCTCAGCTAAACACAGCGGTCAATGTCCACATATAACCAGAAGCCCACATAACATTGGTGCCACAACAATAATGGCATTAGTGCAAGTAAAATGGCAGTGTCTGCATGGGAGCTTTCTCCTGTGTTAGCCTACGTGGCTTCACCAGGCATTCTCTCCCCCTCAACTCCGCATTGAAAGGGGATCAAACCTGCATGACTGATGCATCGTTGCATTACTCTGTTCATAAGACTGGCAACAATTAACAATTGCTTCTCCACATTCATGCTTGAATTAAAAATAACCAAGAAGATCACACAACAAGCTTACAAGCAGTAGTTTTTTCCCCCTAGCTGCTTTGATGTCTCAAGTATCCTTAGCACATATTGACTTTGGTAGAAAGTGACTTCATACAAGGTTTGCAGGTGGTGGAGTAATTGACTGAGGTGAATCACACAGGCCAGCCCCTGGTTCAGAGTTTTCAGTGCTGCATTAACTAAATCTCTTGGACTAATCAGAGCTCAGTGGGCATTTGCAAAACATTGCAAGCGGCAATGGGTTCCTGCAATGTGCTGCCAGGGGTGGTGGTGGAGGCATATATGATAGTGGTATTTAAGAGGGTTTTAGATGGGCACATTGATATGCTGGGAATGGTCATAAGGTTATGTGATAGGAGCAGAATTAGGTCATTTGGCCCATCGTCTACTCTGCCATTCAATCATGGCTGATCTATCTCTTCTTCCTAACCCCATTCTCCTGCCTTCTCCTCACCACCTTTGACACCTGTACTAATAAAGAATCTATCTATCTTAGTTTAGTTTAGAGAAACACGCACTTCAGCCCAGAGTCCGCACCACCCAGGGATCTCCACACATAAACGCTCTCCCACACACAGTGGGGACAATTTTACACTTAGACCAACCCAATTAACCTGCAAACCTGTACGTCTTTGTAGTGTGGGAGGAAACCGAAGATCTCGGTGAAAACCCACGCGGTCACGGGGAGAAACGTACAAACACCGTACAGACAGCACCCGTAGTCGGGATCGAACGCAGGTCTCCAGCGTTGAAAGCGCTACAAGGCAGCAGCTCTACAGCTGCGCCACCATGCCGCCCTAGATCTCTGCCTTAAATGGAGTGAACCATACTCAGCACGGACATTGCATCCCTGTGCTGTACTGTTCTGTGTGTCATTGGGAGAACTATTGCTGTTTAAACTTGTGTTCTATGAGTTATTTTATCACAGTTGTGGTGCGACTTCATTCTGATGGCACAAAGACGTTGAGAAGATAAATACAAAGATTTGATCGTGGCCTTGGCAACCCCCCCTCACCAATCACTCCCCCTTCCCGCGTTACAGAATCAAATGAATTCCAAGTTTTGATTGAAATGCTTTAAATTTGCCTAAACCTCCAATAACAAGTTTAACCCCCCTTGGCTTCAAATGTTTACAAATAACTTCCTTCCTAACTCTGATTATTAGTATGAAGAATCTTAGAAAATTCCAGCATTGTAAATAGTCGGTTTGGTTGGATAAAGTGGTTAATTTCAACACAAGGCTGTAAATCAACTGATCTTTCAGTACAAAATGTATACAAAATCATGAGAGGTACAGATCGGGTAGAGTATTTTACCCAGAGTAGGGGAATCGAGGACCAGAGGACATAGGTTCAAGATGAAGGGGAAAACATTTAATAGGAATCCGAAGGGGTAACGTTTTCACACAGTGGGTGTATGGAACAAGCTGCCAGAGGAGGTAGTTGAGGCTGGGACTATCCCATCGTTTAAGAAACAGTTGGACAGGTACATGGATAGGACAGGTTTCCCATGTCTGAAGAAGGGTTTCGGCCCGAAACGTTGCCTATTTCCTTCGCTCCATAGATGCTGCTGATACCCGCTGAGTTTCTCCAGCTTTTTTGTGTAACCCCAGGTTTGGACATTGTTGGCCGGTGTGGGCGAGTTGGGCCGAAGGGCCTGTTTCCACACTGTATTAATCTATGACTCTATCTATGACTAACATCGCCAACTATTCAATATGTTGCAGTCATTAACATTTAAGATTGAGTTTTGCCTTTGGATTGCTAAATAACATTCCCGTTTGACAAACAAAACTGCTCCGAAATCCACGCAAATCCTTTATGGTGAAAGGGAAATATCTAGGTAGATGTAAACATTACATTTTATTCAGTCATCTGTTTATGTATTTAAGGGAAGTGTAATAAAATGCCGCAAATAACATAGTTCTGGAGGAACTCAATGGGTCAGGCAGCATCTTTGAAGGGGAATGCAAAGACTATGTTTCAGGTCAGGACGCTTCTTCAGACTTCAGAAGGGTCTGCAGCCTGAAGAGGCATCCCGACACGAAATGTCACCTACCCAATCCCTCCCCTGATGCTTCCTGACCTGCTGAGTTTCCCCAGCACTTTGTTTTTTTTGTTCAAGATTCCAGCTTCTGCAGTTTCTTGTGTCTATAATAAAATGCAGATGGTTTTGTGTGCAAACTGACCTTTAACATGCAGTCATTTGTTGACATGATTTTGCAATCAATGCAAAAGCTTCCTAAGTATCGAATTAATGGAATTTTTTTTTAACCGGTTTGTGGTCAGTGAGAAGCAGTAGAAGTAATTTAAATTGTTTTTGAGGTCAAATCTGATGTATTACATTAATATTGTGGTAAGAAAATCATGAAGTGCTGGAGTAACTCAGCGGGCCAGGCAACATCCCCGGAGGACGTGGATAGGTGATGTTTAGAGTCGGGACCCTTCTTCAGAGTACTCCAGCACTTAAAACAAAAAAACAGCATCTGCAGTTCCCCCTGTCTACATTAATATTGTGGTTGTTATAAAAAATGAAATTAGCCATCCTTTTTATTTGATGGAATATTAATTATTTCTAAACTGCCTGATCCGCACTGTATATGATGTACCCTGTATACTGTACCAAGAGGATTGCAGGTCAATGTGGCTGAGAACTTTGATCAATCCATACGCCGTCTGTAGTTTCAAAAGTAGACTCAATGATAAATCTGCAGAGCAGATTTATATAATACATAAATCATTGCAGAGTAAAACCACGGATTTTTGCTCTTGATCCACAACATCTGTGAAACTCAGACAGGTTAACTGCACTAATAACCTCCTGACAAAGGAAGCACACGGATTTACAGCTCATGTGGAGCAAAAACTCTTGCCAGCAATCCCCACTCTCTTTCCCCCATCTCCGTTCCTCCCCTCTGACTTTACATTTCCCCCCTCTCCTCTCCTCTCCTTATCTCACACCTTTTTGTTTCCTTTTCATCTCCAACCTGTGTCACTTACGCCACTCATCTGCCAGTCAAACTCTCCTCTCACCTGTATCCAGCTATCACTTGTCCAGCTTGGTCCCAGTCCCAGCCCCACCCTCCCTTTCCAGCACCCCCCTCCCCCCCTCACCACTTATTCCAAACAGTCTGAAGAAGGATCTGACCCAAAATGTAGTGTACGTTTCACGTGGCTCTGGGCCTGTGCTCGCTGGAGTTTAGGATAAGGGGAGATCTCATTGATACCTACCGGATAATGAAAGGCCGAGATAGGGTGGATGTGGGAAGGACTTTGCCAGTCGTGGGAGTGCATTGAACCAGAGGGGACAGCCTCAGAATAAAAGGATGTACCTTTAGAATGGAGATGAGAAATTTCTTCAGCCAGAATGGTGGTGAATCTGTGGAATTCATTGCCACAGACGTCTGTGAAGGCCAAGTCATTGGGTAATTTTTAAAGTGGATATTGATAGGTTCTTAATTAGCAAGGGAATCAAAGGTTATGGGGAGAAGGCAGGAGAATGGGGTTGAGAAGGAAAGATAGATCAGCCATGATTTAATGTCGAGTAGATTCGATGGGCCAGACCAGATAACCTAATCCTGCTCCTATATCTTATGGTCTTCCCATCCACAGATGCTGCCTAACCCGTTAGGTTCCTCCAGCACTTGTGTTTTGCTCAATATTCCAGCAGCAGCAATTCCTTGTGTCACCAGTATCACAGCTTCACTGAACCAGTCTACAGCAGTCCAGAGGTATGTTAAGCTGATGCTTGGGGCCTATGGCTGGCCAACCTCACACACACTTGATTACTTTAAATCACTATGCTAAGATGGATTGTTGATTTCCTGTGGTATAGTGGCATGCTACCAAGAAGGACACCTTTACAAATGAGTAAATGGGACAGGTTTTAGAATACAGTACTGGCTCAGGGGCTAAAAACCTCAGTGTCCTTACATTGATAATGGTTTAAATCTCCTTTTTTTACTTTAAATGGCAACTCACCCCAGTGTTACCATGGATATGGGTTATTTGTGATAATGATGCAGCTTCTTCCCCAGATGGGCATCATATTCTGGCCTCTGTATCTATGTGTTGCAAATGGCAATGAGGCAAATTATTTACTTTGTTCTTGTTTAAAGCCACAGACCCACTTGTTGCATGCTGTGCACAGAGCATTCACTGATGAGTCTCATGGCCGGTGGCAACAAGTTACTCAGGGAACGGACAGTTCGTTGGCTTGCTTCTCCTTCTCCCTGCTTTCAAATGCTTGGTGGGCATGTTCGAGGTCTTGTACCACTTCCAGAAGCCTGGTGACGGCTGCTGTTTGTTGGTCGTGCAAAGAACGACTCTTCTCCACCCCTGCTGCTTGGGACAGGTTTTGGTTTGGTCAGTTTTGAGGTTCGGAAGCAACCCAATGCAATCCAACCAAACCCAACCCAACCCAACACACCCAACCCAACCCAACACACCCAATCCAAGACCACCCAACACACCAAGCCCAAGCACCCAACGCCATACCCAAACTCCACCCAACCCAAACCCACCCAGCCCAACCCACCCAGCCCAACTGCAGCCAACCCAAACCCAGCCATCCCAAACCCACCCAGCCCAAACCCACCCAAACCAAACCCACCCAAACCAAACCTATCCAACCCCCACGCAACCCAACACCACACACATAACCCAACCCAATCCAACCCAACCTAATCCAACCCAACGTCACAAAACCAAACTCAACCCAGCCAACCCAACCCATACAACCCTAACCAAACTGATCGCAACTCAGTCAACCTAACCAATACAATCCAATCCAACCCTATCTACCCCAACCCAACACACCTAACCCAACCCATCCACATGGAGGCAGATATGATTGTAGCAATTAAGTAGCCTTTGGATAGGCACATGGATATGCAGGGAATGGAGGGATCGTTTACAAGCAGAGATTAGTTTAACTTGGCATCATGTTCGGCACAGATATTGTTGGCCAAAGGGCCTGTTCCTGTGCTGTACTGTTTTATGTTCTCACAAATTAAACTCAATCAGTGAGGTAGTTTGTGCCTACTGTCATGCATCTGAAGTTGAACCCAGAACTTGATGGGAAATTGGATTTTCAACTTCTTTTGACAATCGAAAAGTTAACTATAACTTAAAAAAAAAAAATTAAATGACACTTGGATGGGTAGATGGAAATGATTTAGAGGGATATAGGTTAAATGCAGGCAGGTGGGACCAGCTCAAAATGTAAACTTGGTCGGCATGGACAGGATGGCCTATTTCTGTGTTTTATAGTTATGTCACTCTATCAATGAAAAATGTGTTCAAACTGGTCCTCCTAACACATTATACATCTTATAACGTTTAGAGATTCTAGAAAATGCCCATTTGTTTCAATACATGCGTCTACTGGGCATGAGTTTGCTCACCCTCGTTAGTTCCATCCGTGTCCACTCTCTCCTCCTGCTCCGTCAACGAGCCTGTGTCTAGAGGCTCAAAGTATTTCTTTCTAAAACAGAAAACAAAGTCTTCCAATATGAGCATATTATAATTTTAAAATTGTGAAGTGCTATCATTTTAGTTTAATTTTGAAATCATATCCAACTGATATCTAATTTTGTCTCGTGCAATTCATTAATTACTAGTTAAGGGCCTGTCCCACTTAGGCTATTTTTTGGGCGACTACAGATGACTAGGCTGTAGCCACATGGTCGCCAGGGTGTTGCCTGTATGGTCGTGAGTCGTCTCCTCAGTCGCCCATAGAGTCGTAGCGTCTTTCTGGTCGCCGCTGGATTTTCATAATGTTGAGACAGTCGGCGACAGCGTAGCTTGACTTCTCCTGACGTTCGTGCTGTTGTAGATTGTCGCCATGTTAACATAGGTTATCGCCAGGTGACATAAGATGTCGCCGGTGCTGACTTCATTTTTTTTTTTGTTGTTAAAGTAATGATTCTATTTCAAACTTTACATCGAAGGGGGGGGGGGGTCCAGTCCCCGTTTTTTCGGTGACCTGCTACGACTATGACAGTCGCCGGGAGTCGCCTAAAAATAGCCTAAGTGGGACTGGCCCATTACACTCCAATTCCTGTTTGTTAGAACGTTCAACTAAAAAAAATAAAAAATGTAATCAATGAACAGACAGCACTATTTATATCTTGTGAATGTGGTTGACATGTTACGTTATTTTTAAAAGAGTATATTCATAGAGTCACACTGCACAGAAAAAGGCACTTTGGCCCAACATGTCCATATCATCCGCGATGTCCCATCTGGATTAGTCCAAGTTGCCTACAAGTATATTTTCACCACACATCTATGTCAATGTAAGTTCTGGATTTGCCACTTTTTAATAAAGATTGCAACACCTTGACTTCAAACCATTCCCTACCACAAACTACTGAACATTGCATTATATAGATTATTGTTAGGTAAACTATTTGTTTCATTTTTTTAAAAAACCCACAAAGTTCTGGAGTAAACTGGCAGGTCAGGCAGTATCTTGGAGAACATGAATAGGTGACGTTTCTGGTTGGATCCCTTCTTCAGATTTCTAACCTGCAACCTTACCTATCCAGAGATGCTGCCTGACCTACCGAGTTGCTCCAGCTCCACGTTTGTGTCCTTTTTGTAAACCAGCAATTCCTTGTGTGTCGACTTGTTTCATATACCAGTTTTACCTCATATTGTGAATGCATAATTTTGAGGGAGGAAATGTACAACTATTTAAATTAAGTTCCACTTAGAATCATAGTCATACAGCACATAAACACTCGCTTCGGCTCAACCTGCTCATGCTGAGCATGATACACCATCAACACTAGTCCCACCTGCCCACATTTGGCCCATATCCCTCTAAACCTTTCCTATCCATTTACCTGTCCAATTGACTTTTAAATGTTGTTACGGTACCTGCCTCAATGACCTCCACTGGCAGTTTGTTCCACTCTTTGTGTGGAAAATATGTCCTTCAGGTTCCTATTAAATCATCCTCTCACCTTAAACCTATGTCCTCTGGTTCATGATATCCATACTCTGGTTAAAACACTCTGTGTATTCACCTTATCTATTCCCTTCATGATTTTATGCACCTGTACATTATCATTCCTCATCCTCCAGTGCTCCAAGGAATAGTCCATGCCTGCTCAACTTTGCCATTTGTTATAGTGAGTAACTTAATAGGTCACGCTTCAACAGGCTGCTTCATATACAATGGTTGATGTAGCACTGCCCTCTAGTGGCACAATGGTATGGTTTCAATACCCTGCTGTTCCTGGAAACTTTTTGATATCTAATTGATCAACTGATTTTACTGAGCCAATCTTACCCTTGTTCATTAATTCACGTTGTGGGAGAAATTAATCGAGTTGATTATAATATATATTTTTTATTTCCTGTACTTTACCCCAACATGGAAATACTGATTTAGTTTAGAAATACAGCATGGAAACAGGCCCTTCAGCCCACCGAGCCCACGCCGACCATTGATCACCCATCCACACTATCCTACATTCACATCCACTCCCTACACATTAGCGCCAATTTACAGAGGCCAATTAACCTACAAGCCCGCACGTCTTTGTGATGTACAGAGCACCCGCAGGAAACCCACGTTGTCACAGGGAGAACTTGCAAACTTCACACAGGCAGAACCTGAGGTCAGGATCAAAGCCAGTCTCTGGGGCTGTGAGGCAGCAGCTCTACCAGCTGCGTCACTGGGCCATCCATTGCGCTACGCTCTGGTGAACCCAGATTAGAAGTATCAATGCAATCAGTCTGAATAAGGATCCCAACCCGAAAATATGCCTGCCCATTCCCTCCATAGATCATAGATCATAGATCATGGATCGGAGAAAAGTGCAGCACAGGAACTGGCTTGAATCTGAAGAAGGCTCCCGACACAAAACCGAGTCACGTTCTCCAGGGATGCTGCCTGACCCGGTGAGTTACTCTAGCACTCGTTGTTTTGCTTGGAAATATTATGCCTCTCCTCCACCCTGCACTTCCCACAGCCTGCAAGAGTCAGAAAGTTAGGCATTCCCCAAAAGAGCCATAAATCCCAAACATTATTGAGTGAGCTCTGTTGCTGGATCTGTCATGGAGTTGTGGCTGGAGTGAAAATGAGTCGCAGCTCCCCTTCACTTATACAGTCTCTGACTATAAAGCTCGTGCCACCCTAACCCAGTGTGAAATACCGTGAAGAAAGGCACAAAGTGCTGGAGGAACTCGGCATCTGTGGAGGGAAAGGACAGGTGACGTTTCAGGTCGGGACAATTCAAAAGTTACTATATGTTGCACCCTTTATCCTTTATCTCAGTTCAGTTCAGTTTAGTTTATTGTCACATGTACCGAGGTACAGTGAAAAGCTATTGTTGCGTGCTATCCAGTCAGCAGAAAGACAATACATGATTAGAATCAAGACATTGACAGCATGTAGAGCCATGATAACGGAATAACGTTTAGTGCAAGGTAAAACCTGTAAAGTCCGAACAAAGATATCCAAGGGATCCCTATGAGGGAGATAGATAGAAGTTCAAGACTGCTCTCTGGTTGTGAAGGGTGGTTCAGTTGCCTGATAACAGCTGGGAAGAAATGTGCACTGGGCACTGTGGACATCTTTATTGTATCCATGTACAGTATTTTCTTTGATTGGATGGCATGCAAACAAAAGCCGTGGTACGTGGTGAATAATAACTAAACCAAAAGGGTCCTTTTAAAGTAACCCACATTATATATTGATTTTTACTATAAACATAAATATTGTGAAAGTTGTGTGAACATTTAACTATAAAGCCATGTGATATAATACTGAAGACAAAGTAGAATTAGGCCATTTGGCCCATCGAATCTGCTCCATCATTCAATCATGGCTGATCTAGCTTTCCCTCTCAACCCCATTCTCCTGCCTTCTCCCTGTAACCTTTGACGCCCTTACTAATAAAGAGCTTATCAATCTCCGTTTTAAAAATTCCCAATAACATGGCCTCCACAGCCATCTGTGGCAATGGATTCCACAGATTCACCACCCTCTGGCTAAGGAAATTCCTCCTCATCTCCTTTCTACAGGCATGTCCTTTTATTCTGAGGTTATGCCCTCTGGTCCGAGACTCTCCCACTACTGGAAACATCCTCTCAACATCCTATGCCTTTGATTATCCGGTAGATTCCCCCCTAAACTCCAGACCCAGATCCATGAAACGCTCCTTACACATTACATTGTGTACCACACTAATATTGACTTTAAAAAGGGAGCGTGTAGGACTCTTCCGTCCCGTGACCATGTGCGAGGGCTGAGATGCTGCCAGCGCGTTGGGGCTGTGACAACTACTTACTTCAGCTTCTCTCTGCCTTGCAGCAGCTGCTTGTAGACGGTCTGAGCCTCAACGTCAGGGTCGAGGGGGTCACTCCAGTCCCCCAGGGTCACGGCGGAGTGTGTCCGGCTGCACCCCTGCACTGTTAAACAAATGGAACGCATTCAAGAACAGAACCTTGTCCTCACCTTACATCTTCAAGGTCAGACTGGGATTGTTTTCTCTGGGTCATTAGAGGCTAAGGGGACACCTGATAGAAGTTTATAACATTATTAGAGGCATAGACAGGGTAGGCGGTCAGAATGTTTTTCTCAGGGTGGAAATGTCAAATACTAGAGGGTATAGCTTCAAGATTAGAGGGGAAAGTTTAAAGAAGTGAGGGCAACAGAGGGTGGTGGGTGCCTGGAGTGAGCTGCCAGGGGTGACGGTGGAGGCAGATACAATAGTGGCATTTAAGAGGCTTTTGGATAGGCACATGGATATGCAGGGAATGGAGAGAAGTGGCTCATGTGTAGGCAGAGGATTTTAGTTTATCTTAGCATCATGTTTGGTACAGACAATGTGGGCTGAAGGGCCTGTTCCTATGCTGCACTATTCTATGTCTGCATTTAAATTGAAAGTTGCAGGATGGCATATTCAAAGTCGGCTACAGGAGGAGGAGGTGTCCCTGGGGGCATTAACGACGGGAGCCGGTTCTCCGGCTCTGTGAGGCAGTGGCACCAGTTGGGACTGAACCTCTACCTGCTTGCCCATTGCGTCACCACCAACCCAAAACAGCGACACAAGATTATCCCAGCTAAAACTCAACTCCAAATTCAATGCAGATGCACCAGCCATTTTAGTGTATTACAATATGCAATTCATACAGGATATATTGAGATAATTTAGTGATGAAAAAAGTATGAGAAAATCCCAAATGCTTTTCTAAATGATTCAACATTGAGAAACATTAAATCTCCCAAAGTTCAAAAATGTGTTTAGGTGATTGATTTAATGGGATTTTTTCTGAATCTGGTCACGTTTTCACTCAGGTAATTACCTTTCTCTTGACTGACACTGCCTTCCTACATTTATTTTAAAGCGGGGAGGGAGGGGGGGGGGGGGAGGGAGGGGGAGGGGTAGGGGTAGGGGGGGGGGGGGGTTGCAGGCGTACCGGTCCTTTCTGTGTGCAGACAACATGTCCACCGGTTACTTCTATAAGAACCTGGATGGAAGGAAGGAAGCATATGTTGATTGTAGAGACTGGCTTTCCTGATAGCCGATAGCCACTGATTCAGTTCATTCACGTTCTAGAAGAGATAATATGCAAGTTCAGTAGTAAGCATTCAAAAGACTTGGCAATTTCTTATGTCAATCAGGCAGCAATTTAAAAACAATGGTTTCAGCTTGTGGGATTGCCCATGTCGAATGAAAACCATCTCATTGAGCAGCAGTTCAGTGCCATGTTGACACAAAGCTTGATTAAGTCAAGAGTCAAGAATTAGACCCAAGAATCAAGAACCAAGACTCAAGACTCAATACTCAAGACCCACTTAGGCAACTTTTTAGGCGAGTGCAGGAGACTCTGCGCTCGCCACAAGGTCGCCACATGTTCACTGGTGAGTCTCCTTCATGGTCGCGAGGAGTTCCCGCATTCTGGGAACTAGTCGCGACCTCAGTATGGTCGCTGGAAATTTTTCTGCGACCAAAAATTGATTGCCATGGAGATAATTGATAATCCTGTAGTCGTAGGTGCAGTTGAAGTGGAGTCGCCATGTAGTTGCTGGTAGTCGAGGTAGTCGTAGGTAGTTTTAGTTAATCGCCTTTGCTGATCGGTCATTTTCATTGGTGCATTGGGGAAACAAAACGTAAGCAGGAGTTTTCAGAACCAAGGATAACCGACCGGTAATGTTCAATGTCCACCGAACTTCACAGCAGTGTATCTCTGGCTTATTAAAAGATGTCTGGCTTCTTAAAAGTTTGTTTCCGCTCCTTCTCCCCCCATTCCCCCTTCCCCCCACCACCCCCCCCCCCCCCTCCCCCCCTTTCCCCTCCACACCCCCCCCCTCCCCCCCCCCCTACACCCCCCCCCCCCCCCCCCCCATTCCCCTTCCCCCCCCCCCCCCTCTTTTAAAGGACTTATCGTACACTGCTGCCATCTTAATTACAGCACCAACCTTCTTGTTCATTGCGGTGTGTGTCTGTATCACCTTGGTTTTGCACCGTGTGAATTTCAGACAGCGCTCCCCCCGCTTGCCTTTGCGATGTGTTTGTGTTTGTGTTTGTGTGTGTGTGTGTGTGTTCCACTCTGACAGTCGCTGTTCCAGTTCCCGGTTTTTCAGGCGACTGGCGGCAACTTGACAGTCTCCGGCAGTGCACTGAAAAATCGCCCAAGTGGGACAGGCTCATTCGACTTAAGACACAAGACTCAAGACAAGACTCAAAACCCAAGACCCATGTCTCAAGTCCCAAGACTTCAGACAAATGACCTAAGACCCAGGACCCAAGAGTGGTTAATTGTCGTATGCAATTAAATTGTTGACATTGTTCTATTGTTGGTACATTTTACAATGAAACACTCTAGACTTGGCACATCATCTCTGATAGTGTCCATAGCAGGTGTTACAGACCGCATGGGATAACTGCATGTTGCTTTAGATAATGTGGGCATTAATGAAGTAACAGAGAGGGTGCCCATGGGTTTACCTTGCATTGGATGTACATTATGTGGAGCTGTGCCTCATTGTCTTGTGTGATGACCTGCATCATGTGGAGCTGCTGGAAAGCATTCTCATCCACCCGCTCGACGGCACAAATACGCTGCACTGGAATGGAAGATTTCACCTGACGCACAACACACAGACAGGAAACAGAGCAGAGACCTGTGTGAATGCAAGGATCCCAATTCATCAGCTCACACCTAATCCAGGCTGGGAACTGGCATAGTCTCACAAAAACTCAGACATCAGATGAAACAAGTTAGAAAATAATTACGACGAGAGTCACATTGAGTCTCTGGTGTACTGCAGAGTGCTGGAGTAACTCAGTGGGTCAGGAAGCATCTCTGGAGAACAAAGATGGGTGGTGTTTCAGGTCAGAATCCTTCTTCAGACTGAACGGGGGTTGGACAAAGCCTGGCAAGTGATAGATGGATACAGGGATACAGGTGAGGGGGAGCTTTTAGCAGATGGATGGAGTAAGTGACAAAGGAGACAAAAGGGTGGAGAGGAGATGAGATGAGTGAAATGTCGAGCCAGGAGGAGGGATATAGGTGGGGGGGGGGTGGTTTCTGGCCCTGAAGGAAGCAACTCTACCGCTGGGCCAATACTTAAGAGGAATTCCAACCTATTGTTATTTTCAACTGTTATTTACTTCTGCAGATGGATAAATTATGCTATTTTATTTTTAGTTTATCGCTCTGCCAGCTCCAAATTGAAGCGTGATGATACAACTCTGTGCACTTAGCATCGCTGCAGCTGCTTCTGTGTAATTAAACAGCAGTAAGCTATGATGCAATCTAGTAACTCAATTTGGACCAGCACCGTTCAATGGTTTTTACCATTGAGTTGTAAATCTGTAAGTGGAACAGTTTGGATCATTTTATGCATGGAGTGTTCAAAGTGCCCGCCACCCTTTCCTCTGAGTTTAATTTTTAAGTCATCTCCGGGCACTGCGAGATATGTATAGTGTGAGTAATTTGCACCTCATATCCGAGGATGTACTGGCTTTGGAGAAGGTCCAGAGGAGGTTTACGAGAATGACCCCGGGGATGAATGGGTTAATATATGATGAGCATTTGATGGCACTGGGCCCGTACAGGTTGGAGTTTAGGGGATGAAGGGGGACCTCATTGGATCTTACCAAATAGCGATAGGCCTGGATAGAGTGGATGTGGAGAGGATGTTTCCAGTAGTGGGAGAATCTAGGACCAGAGGGCACAGCCTCTGAATAAAAGCACCAGGAGAAAGGAGATGAGGAGGAATTTCCTAGCGAGAGGATGGTGAATCTGTGGCATTTGTTGCCACGGACTACTGTGGCGGCCAAGTCATTGGGTATTTGTAAAGTGAAGATTGATAGGTTTTTAATTAGCAAAGGTGTCAAAGGTTACAGGGAAAAGGCAGGAGAATGGGGTTGAGAGGGAAAGATAGATTAGCCATGATTGAATAGTTGACTAGACTCGATAAGCCAAATGGCCTAATGGCATGGAAACAGGCCCTTTGGCCCTTCGAGTCCGCACTAACCAACAATCACCCCAAACACTACCACTACCCTACACACTAGGGACAATTTGCAATATTTACCTAAGCCAATTAACCTACAAACCTGTACATCTTTAGAATCCGAAGGAAACCAGAGGACTCAGAGAAAACCCACGTGGTCACAGGGAGAACGTACAAACTCCGTACAGACAGCACCCATAATTAGGATCCAACCTGGGTCTTTGGTGGTCTACCTACCGCTGTGCTACCCATGAAATGTGTGAATCACATTTTATTATTGTAACAGCTCTTCCCCTCTTACCTGCCAATCGGAAGACTTGGCATACGATAGGCTTTCACTGCTGAGCCAGAAGTAGCGCTTTTTAAAGGTGAAGCGAGTAACAAGGTTGACATCTTCAGCTTTGCGTTTGTGGAGGTAGCCTTCCTTAATGGTCAGTGATGGGTGGAAGGTCAAGCGTGGCTGCAGGTCTGCAGCTGTGGAGAAACAAGACAGCATGAACTCTGGTTCTCTCTCCCACTTACTCGACAGCCACCTCAGATGAACTTTTAGCATGAGAAATACACGTCCGCTAATTCCAACGTGTGCTTCCTTGCAACTGTGGCATCGATGCACAATGCTGCACAGATATTTCCAGTAAGCATCAAAGTGCAACATTTAGAATTACTACTGTAAAATGGATTGCCCATTGTATGGAGACAGGGCACAATTCAGTTCGAGTTCCACATTCATTCAGGAATCTTTTCAACATCGTTAATGAAGATGCTATCAAGAAGGCGCCCACCCCAGGTGACTGCATGGTAGCCACAGAAGCAGATCTATAAACTCATATTACAATCGCTCCACACTCTTAAATCTCTATTCCTACAGCAACATTTCAATCTATACTGAATGTAAATTAATCGACTGTAACCGTGTATTGTCTTTCTGCTGACTGGTTAGCACGCAACAAAAGCTTTTCATTGTACATCAGTACACGTGACAATAAACTAAACTGAACTGAGATGTACAAAGACTTTGGTCAGGTCACATATGGAGTATTGTGTGCAGTTCTGGTTGCTCTGTTACAGGAAGGATGTGAAGACTTTAGAACGGTTGCAGAAGACGTTTACCAGAATGACGCCTTGGTTACAGGGTATTAGCTACAGGGAGAGGTTGGTCAAATTTGGATTGTTTTCTCTGGACGCCGGAGATTGCGGGCAGACCTGATGG
This sequence comes from Leucoraja erinaceus, assembly GCF_028641065.1. Lineage (NCBI taxonomy): Eukaryota > Metazoa > Chordata > Chondrichthyes > Rajiformes > Rajidae > Leucoraja > Leucoraja erinaceus. Next base: position 15,114,058 of record NC_073401.1, on the reverse strand, counting down.
AAGTTTACAAAATCCTGAAAGGCATAGATAAGGTAGACAGTCAGAGTCTTTAAAGGACGTTTAAAGGAGATAGGTTGGGTAAGTCTTTTGCAGAGAGAGTGATCGGCACCTGCAATGGCTGTGAAGATACATCTATCAGGTCTCCCCTCATCAACCAATGCTCCAGAGAAAACGCTCTTCGGAGAAAAAGTCCAACCTCCTGTTAGCTATTACTCTCTAATTCAGGCAGCATTCTGGTAAACTTCTTCTGCACTCTCACAAAGCCTCTACATCCTTCCTGAAGATATATGTATTTAATTCACTTCTCAGAGTGCATGGTAGATTTGAACTAAAGTCTTCAATCGTTAATCAAGAGCTACAGACTAGTAATCTGTTAAAATACCTGCTCTGTTACTACGCATGCACATCTAAGGACATAAATCAGAAATGCACATGTATTTTCTTTCTTTCAATGGAAAGGTTTATGAGGTTGTCGCCAGGACTCAAGGGCCTGAATTAAAGGGAGGGGTTGAGTAGGCTTTCCTATTCTTTGGAGAGCAGGAAGCTGTAAAAATCATCAGGAGAACAAGCAGGGTGTATGCAGTTTTTACCCAGGCTAGGGAACTCAAGGGGAATCAAGAGCCAAAGGTTATGGACAGTGGCGTAGGGTGGGTTTTGAGCGCCCGGAGCAGTTTAAAATATTGCGCCTCCTCATTAGCGGCTAGCCAAGTTTTGCATTTATTTTCTCAACCAAACAAAAAGATGGCGGAGCTGCCTTAGCAGCTGCGGCTCGCCTGCAGTCTGTCTGTTTTTTCTTCTTTTTTTGTGTTGTTCTTTTGTCCTGTTTAGTTGATTTTTGGTTTATTATGTTGTGTATGGGGTGGCGGGGGACACGTTTTTGGTCTCTTCCTTCGGGGGATGCGACTTCTTTTGTCGTATCCCCCGTCTCCGCCTGCGCCGAGGCCTAATGGCGGAGCTGGCGGCAGCGGCAGCGGCGGGCAGCGGACAGCGGCGGTGGCGGCTTTGACAGCGGCAGCGGCCGCCCAGCATCGGAGCTGGGGCAGCGGCGACCAGAACTCGGAGCTGGGGCACGTTCCGGCGGCAGTGGCCACTCGACCTGACATTTTATTACAATAATTCCGGGGGAGGCTGCCAAAGAGGTGGTGCCTTTTGAACAAATTTTTTTGCCATTTTATAAAAAAAATTTATCCAACAATTTTTTTGCGACCCTAAAAATGGGCAACCACCCCTCTGCCCCCCCCCACCCCACCCACGCTACGCCACTGGTTATGGATAGAAGGTGAAAGGGGGAACCGGAGGGGCAACATTTTCACTCTGGGAACAAGCTGCCAGATGAGGTATATGAGGCAGATAAGTAGCATTTAAGAGATATTTGGACAGGCACATGGATAGGAAAGGTTTAGAGGGATATGGAAAAATGTGGGCAGGTAGGACTAGTGTAGATGGGGCATCTTGGTCAACATGGACATTAGGGTAGGGCCTGTCTCCATACAGTACGACTCTATGACTGTGACCAAGTCTCTCGAACCATCAGTAGCAGTCACAAGGTATTGGCACAAGATGTTACGCAATAGCCACCGGAGGGAGTAGTGTTCCACACATTGCAACATTGCACACACATTTTGAACTAAATCAATGCTCTTGTTTTATCCATCCCTCAGGAACAACTATATCAACAGGACAAGTTGTTTGCACAATGGAGGAGAAATATATGGAACGCACTGCTACAAAGGGAACATTGCAAAAAAGTGGAAATAGTCAAAGTCCTCAGATATTTATTCAGCTTTGCCTTTCCAACAATAAGGTGACATAGTTTAACTTAGTTCAGTATAGAGATACAGCATGGACACAGGCCCTTCCGCCCATAGAGTCCGCACAGACCATCGATCACCCATTCCCAACAACTCTATAAAAGTTACATGATAGAATGGTGCCATATGGAACCTCTACATGGCAGCGTTTAATGATCCTCCACAGTTCAATTAACGGCCCAAAGTTAGAGTCGTAAAGACAGAAAAATACCTTTCAGCCCTCCGTAACCATGTTGATAATCAACAACCCATCTGTACTAATCCCTTGTGCCTTACTTTAAAATGATGCTATGTCCATTCTATGCCATAGCAAACATGTTAAATGGACCTTGGAGATGCAAGGCACTGCAGATGCTGCAATCTGGAATAAAACTTAATCTTGAGTGCCGGAGGAACTCAGCAGGTCAGGCAGCATCTGCGGGTGGAATGGACAGATGACATTTTGGGTCAGGACATTTGGACAGGTTCTAGGATATGAAAGGTTTAGAGGAATAGGGGCCAAAGCATCAATGAAACTAGATTGGATTGGGTGCCTTGGTCGGTATGGATGTGTTGGGCTGAAGAGCCTGTTTCAGTGATGTGTGACACTATGAATGGCTTTATGACTGTGAGTGGCTGAACGACTATGACTCTATGTGCCATCAGCACTGCACATAGGTGAGTGACTTCATTACTGTGTGCCAGTACAGTAATCCATACTGACATCAAGGCAGACTGCAGGCATGCATCAAAGCTCAGGAGGCAGAGGGTCACAGCTGGTTTTCATGAGAAATGTAGAACTGCATGGGAATCAACCTCAGCAGCCATTAAATGATAGTGAGGGGGGAAAGATTGAATAGGAATCTGAGCGGCAACTTTTTTCACACAGAGGATGGTGGGGATATGGAACGAACTGCCAGAGGAGGTAGTTGAGGCAGGCACTATAACAACATTTAAAAGACATTTGGACAGGTTCTAGGATAGGAAAGGTTTAGAGGAATAGGGGCCAAAGCATCAATGAAAAACCTGGAGATCTTGGTCGGTATGGACTGTGGGCCCCTGAAGAGCCACCCCTCCCTCCATCCATGGCCTCCCTCACTGTGAGTGAACTGAGGGAAAGTAATTGTGCTTTCATAGGTAAATCACCCAAATCCATACTTATCAAGCACTGCAGGGCATGCATCAAAAACTCACTCCAGAGTCACAGCTGGTTTTCAGGATATCAACTGCATGAAAACCACCTCCCAGCATTAAATGATAGTCTAGGAATGTGTTGCACTTAAATTATTCACTGCAAGCCGGTACTGCAGGAAGCACAGATCAAGTGTTGGGGAGTGCCAGGGCAATAGAAACCTGGAGATATGACCCAAGACTTCCCCCACTTCCCACCCCTCCCTCCATCCATGCCTCCCTCACAGTGAACTGAGGGAAAGTAATTGTGCTTTCAGTAAATCACCCAAAATTTAAGCATCGGGCCAGGAAGACCAGATCACCACGGCAACCTGTATCTCAGCAACAAGCTGTTCTCCGGTGAATGTTATCAGATACCGCCAAAAAGAGGAAAGAATTTGTGGAAGATTTTCACCATGACTGCTTCAAATCTAATTGGCAACATCAAGCTTAAATTTAGTGTGGAAATATCACGAAACCAAAACAGAATGGTAAAAAGGTAAAAAGGCTCAGCAGGTCAGGCAGCAGCTGTGGAGAGAGGAAGAGTTGGGAGAAGGGGAAGGTGGGGGGGGGGTGAAGCAAACAAAAACTGATGGTGGAACTGTATAAAATGGAACTTTATACTTCCCGGAAATGTCACGTAAAGGAGAATGCTGCAAATGTTCCCGATAGTGCCGTCACTGATCATTAACAAACTATCACTCCCACCAATTCTAGGACTTGTAGATTGGAACTTTGATGTGTTACTGGTAGATCTGATTTCCTCAGGATGAACAGATAATCATCTGAAGTGCATCTTTGCATAAAGAAATTAAAGGAATGCAGCTGGACAATTATTTTCGTGACAACATGATGGGTAGGAAAGGCCTAGAGGGATATGGGCCAAATGGGACCAGCTTACGTGGCATTTTGGGCTGAAATGCTTGTGTCCGTGCTGTATGAATCTAAGAGGCGCAGTGTAGACACAGTGGCGCAGCTGTAGAGTTGCTGCCTCACAGTGCCAGAGACCCAGGGTCGATCCTGACTATGGGTGCGTTCTGTGCAGAGTTGTACATTCTCTCTGAGACCACGTGGGTTTTTCCGGATGCTCCAGATTCCTCCCATACCCCGAAGACGTACAGGTTTCTAGGTTAATTGGCTTCTGTAAATTGTAAATTGCCCATAGTATGTAGGATAGTGCTAGTGTATGGGGTGATCGCTGGTCAGCGTGGACTCGGTGGGCCAAAGGGCCAGTTTCCACATTGCATCTCCAGAGACTATTACAAAAAATATTTTCTGTTTCCATTTTATCCCCATTCATTTCTTTCTTACATCTCCTCCAGTCAATTCAGTTTTCCTCGCCTCCTCACTTTCTGTCTTTCAGTCTTAGTCATGGAGATAAATAGCACAGAAACAGGCCCTTCAGCCCAACTGGTCCATTCTCACCAAGCTAATCCCATTTACCTGTACCTAGCCCATATCCCTCTAACCATTTCCTATCCCAGTACCTGTCCAAATGTCTTTTAAATGTTGGTATTGTACTTGCCTCAACTATCCCACCACCGTCTGTGAAAATATTGACCCTCAGGTTCTTTTTCAATCTTGCCCTTCTCACCATAAACCTATGCCTTCTAGTTCTTGACTCTGCTACCCCTGGGGATAAGACTGTACATTCACCCTATCAAGGTAATTCAGGCAAGTACCATATAAACATTTAAAAGCCATTTGGACAGGTGCATAGATAGGAAAGGTGACCATAGGACCATAAGACATAGGAGCAGAATTCGTCCTTTTAGCCCATCAAGACTGCTCTGCCAAAGATCATGGCTGATCTACGTTCTCCAGGAATGCCGCCTGACCTGCCTGTTACTCCAGCATTTTGAGTCCTTTTTCGTTAACCAGCATCTGCAATTCCTTGTTTTTGTATCCTCCCAAATAAAGATGTAGTGATGATCAATATCTACGTAACTATGCATCAGAAGTTCATAAGTCATAGGAGCAGAATTAGGCCATTCAGCCCATCGAGTCTACTCCATCATTCAATCATGGTTGATCAATCTTTCTCGTGCCTTCTCCCCAATAACCCCTGCCACCCTTGCCAATCAAGAATATGTTAATCACTGCCTTAAAAATACCCAATGACTTGGCCTCCGCCACCATCTGTGGCATCGAATCTCAATGGTTGGCGCAATAAAATTCACCTCAAGCTGTGAATTTGAATGAATCGGAATCTGATGACCATCTACATAAGGTGGTCACACACTCCACAACATGATTCTCATTTGATACAAGTAAAATATTACAGATGAAAGCTTCCTGACACAAGATTGCTTGTTTTGTTCAGGAAATAGATTCAAAAGATATTGAACGTGGCACAGGAAGGTTTATTGGAAAACTCGATTAATCATTAAACAATTTCTAACAAATGTTTGTCAGGGATTTATGCTACGTTCAGTTGCAATTTTAGGAAGATTACAATAAGGTGTCATAAAAATCTTTTGACAGGGGAAAGCTTATATTTGGTTTAAAGTGATATCCACTTCCTGAGTTGGGGACATAAAAATACTCAGAGCTAACCAGCTAACCTGAAAACTTTCAAGCAGCATCTGTGGAGGGAATGGACAGACGATGTTTCGGGTCGGGACCCTTCTTCAGACATATCAAGGATGGTGAGCAAAGGACAAACGCTGAAATAGCTCATTTGGTCAAACAGTTTCCTCCATAGATCTCGGTCTATTTTCCTCCACAGTTGTTGCTTGAACTGCCTAGTTCCTCCAGCACTTTGAGTCTTTTTTTGTAAACCAACATCTGCAGTTGCCTGTGTCTCTATCCCATGTCATAATTTGTCACACCAGGTGACAAAAATGTTGTCAAGAGGGCTACTGAGTGCTCTACGCCATGCAGCTTCTCTGCTTTAACATGGCGTGTAGTCTATGGGTTTAAATCAAAATTCTCCCCGTCATCTTTTGCAAAGTAATATTCATTCAATTTCCTTCTCAATCTAAAATTCTTCTAATTTCAATTTCAGGAATAGTGAGCAAAATACTGCATCCCCCGCATATTTCTGTCCATTCCCACTGCAGATGCTAGTTTAGTTTATTGTCACGTGTACCGAGGTACAGTGAAAAGCTTGGTGCTGCATGCTATTCAGTCAGCGGAAAGACTATACATGATTACAATCGACCTGTCCACAGTGTACAGATAGAGGATAAAGGGAATAATTTACACTCCACTAAAGCCCGATTAAAGGTAGATCAATGGCCTCATATGAGGTAGATGGTAGGTCTGGACCGCTCTCTAGTTGTGATATGATGGTTTAGTTGCCTGATTACAGCTGGGAAAATGCTACCTGACCTGCTGACCTGACCCAGCGGGTTATTCTTTTGCTGAAGATTCTAGATTCTATGATCTCTTGTGTCTTTATATCAGGAATAGTTCCTTTCTCTTTAAATTAACACCATTTTATGTTTTGTTTTCCTCTTTACTTAAAGAGCAGACTTATCTCCTCTGAAAGAGCAGAGCCTCCAACAGTGGGGCAACAGCCGAGATATTTGTTTAGTTTAGAGATACTGCACGGAAACAGCTTTGGTCCACCAAGTCTACGCCGACCATCGATCACCCATTCACACTAGTTCTATGTTATCCCACTTTCTTATCCACTACCAAGACACTAGGGGCAATTTACAGAGGTCAATTAACCTACAGACCTGCACGTCTCTGGGATGTGGGAGGAATCCCGCACTGTCACAGGGAGAACATGCAAACTCCACATAGACAGCATCCAAGGACAGGATCAAACCCGGGTCTCTGACTTTGTGAAGCAGTGGTTCTACCAATTGCATCACTGTGCTGCCCGCCCATTTGTACTTCAGTATCCATAGCAGAGGCCATAGGTAAGAGGTGTTACAATAATAAAACGTGATTCACACATTTCATCACTTTCATGGGCGGCACAGTGGTGCAGCAGTAGAGTTGCTGCCTTACAGCACCAAAGACCCGGGTTCGATCCTGACCACGGGTACTCTCTGCACGGACTTTGTACTTTCCCCCTGTGGGTTTTCTCCGGATGGCTCCGGTTTCTTCCCCAACTCCAAAGATGTACAGATTTGCAGATTAATTGGCTTCTGTAAAATTGTAAATTGTCCCTAATGTGTAGGATAGTACTGGTGTACGAGGTGATCGCTGGTCCAGGCTGACTTGGTGGGCCAAAGGGTCTGTTTCCGTGCTCTATCTCCAAAGTCTAATGTGTAAACTCTGAGCCCAGTGTGCTGGGAGCAGACTGGAACACTGGACTGTGCCTGCCTTGTAAGAAGGTAATCATATTATGGAGCATGTAATTGAATCTAAGATACACCATATTGTCTTAATTTAGGGAAACAGAAGTCTCACCATTTTCATTATCGATGTCTATGAGTTTATCAAGGAAGTCCTTCACACAGCTAACGCTCTGCAGAATGAATGGATGGAGGGGGGTCATCCAGATCTCCTTCCCATACCCCAGCTGCAGCCCCAGGTTACCGATACTCTGAACAGCCTGAAAGAGAACATACAAACAGACCCATTACTGTCCCAAAGCCATTTGCTTATCCACGCCTCTGATTGAATTGATTTCAAATTTATAGACCATACACTGTGACTGAAAGGCATAGAATGATGACATAAGGAAATGCAGATGCTGTATTTAGAAAGAAAGACACAAAGTGCTGGAGTAACTGGCAGCATCTCTGGAGAACATGGATAGGTGACTCTGGCTTCTCCGCTGAGTTACTCCAGCACGTTGTGTCCTTTTGTGTATTAACCAGCATCTACTGTTCTTTGTTTCCACAATCAATCGGAAGAAGGATCGCAAACTGAATCGTCACTTACCTACAGATGATGCCCGACTGCATTACTGCAGTGCTTTGTGTTTTACCCTTTCACATCTGGGCTAATCTACCCTACCTCCAGTAGGCCCTACTTTCATTCCATTACTGTATTAATCAGACGGAACCAAATCAGCTTGAACCTGTTCACAAGAGAACTTGAAAATAACTTTTTATATTGTGAGATAGCTGTCCATCATCTCTGCATTCTCAATAGTCTCAAACATTTCCAATAGGGCTTCTTTCCAATGCCACCACCATCATCTTAGAGTGATAGAGATGTACAACACACAAACAGACCCTTTGGCCCACTTTGTCCCTGCCAACCAAGTCAGCTTACTGGGCAAGTCCCATTTGTCCGCATTTGTCCCATAGCCTTCAAAACGCTTCCTATCATAATACAAGATACAAGATACATTTATTTGTCACATGTGCCAGTTGGCACAGTGAAATGTGATCACCTTACAGCCAGACAATAAAATAAAGAACACAACACACACGATATCTGTCCCAATGCCTTTAAATGTGGAGAATTAATGGCGGAATGTCACCATGTAGGTGATAATTGACTTCATATCATCTTATCGCTGAAATTACAATGGAAACGTTAATGAATAATGAATAAAATGTTGACATGAGGTATTTACACAGGAAAAATAAATTCATTTTGGTGCTGAACCCTTTAACTGAAGATCGACAGCTGGGACGGAGTTATCTTTCTGCATTCTTTATGCCTGCACCGTGTGTAATACTAGAATGCCACTGAGTGGATGGTGACTGCTTCCCAACTGACATTTCTTTGTAGCCAGGAAACAAATACATGTAGTTTGAATGAAGAATAGAAATATTGCAATAGTGGGCCTGGCAAAATCTCTGACCTGAAGCCAAGTATATCAAAGTTAATTAAATAAAAGCACGAGAAATAGAATATTCTCAGGGCCGTCCTGTACTAATTCTTTAGACCACAATGAAATCCCACACCCTTGGCTTCTAATATTAACAGACTCCCAGGTATCACCTTCCGAGTGTACCAGAGTGGCACAGTAGCACAGTGGTAGAGTTGCTGCCTTACAGTGCAGAGACCCGGATTCGATCCTAGCTACGGGTGCTGTCTATAACGAGTTGTACATTCTCCCTGTGACCACGTGGATTTTCTCCGGGTGCTCCGGTTTTCTCCCACATTCCAACGATGTGCAGGTTTGTAGGTTAATTAACTTCTGCAAATTGCTCCTAGTGTGTTGGACATAGAACTAGTGTACAGCTGATCGTGGTCAGTGCGGACTCAGTGGGCTGAAGGGCCTGTTCCCATGCTGTATCCCTGAAATGTACAGTGGAGGGAAAGTCCTATCAAATGATTAATGAAATTACGATGATGGATCTGTTGGAATGCAAATTGGAAATGTGAAAATTGATCATTGGAAATTGACACTGTTTGAAACTGACACCAGGAGCGTTGATGCTCCAACAGGAGTTGGTTCTGATCTCTCCTACATGCTGAAGGCCACACTGTGAACAACAGGGGCTGTAAATGTACCAGATCATTCCCATCCAGGGTATCCTTACTCACACCATCACCAATCCAATTTCCTATGGTGTTCTTTAGCACATTCCTCTGCTGTTGGACCAGATGGAACATAGGAAAGCCTAGGAACTGCAGATGCTGGTTTACCATAAAAAAGACCAAAGAGCTGGAGTAATTCAATGTGTCAGGCAGCATCTCTGGAGAACATGGATAGGTGATGATTTTGGGTTGGGTTGCCTCTTCAGATTGATTGTAGTAGGGGGGCGTAGGCTGGAAAAGAGATGGGAGTGGGACCAGGCATGGGGAGTGACAGGTGGATACATAGTCCTTCCCCTGGCAACACATTTCCCGCCTCTTCCATCTTTATCTCCTTATCTCACACTTTTTGTCACACAGGAACTGTGTGAATGGGTGATCAATGATCGGCAGGGGCTCAGTGGGCCCAAGGCCTATTACTATGCTGTATCTCTAATCTAAACTCCTTAAGATTTATATGGTAGACTGCTCAAACAGTATGGTCACATGATCATCAATAACATATACACCTTTGCATATAGAGGTCCACCACTGATTTTTTGGCAACTTTAATCCAGACAAATTTACAAGAGTGCACTTGAAATCTCCCCCCGGAAGCACCCCCACAAATGTGGCACCTAGGCCAGATGAGGAGGCCGATCTCGACCTCATCGAGACATCTGTGCCGATCGATGGGTCGAAATTTCCCCCAGCGGCCTGGCCTTTGGCCTGGCCAGAGCTGGCAGATCCGTTCCCATAGCCAACTTCCAACGCTGACTTTGTGGGCCGGTATCTCATCTCCCTCCCAAGGTTGTGACCTTTGTCAGTCCGGCAAAATGGATATTTCAGCAAGGCTCTTTCTGGAGCCAAAGGTGCCTGAAAATCAGCGGTGGACCAGCATCCGATTCTCTGCGTTGGACAGATGAGAAATAGGAGGAAAATAATTACCTTTGCTAAAAGTAGCAGAGTTCTCCCTGTCCTCGTATCAGCGTGATGATCTCGGAGTTTGAAGAGTTTTGGAGTTAAAATAGCTGGAGCAAAGAACCTCAGGAACAGGAAACCACTGATAGCCAAGTACTTTACATCCTGGAAGGAAAATTACAAAGATATATATATGAGCCTCACAGTCAGAGACCCGAACAGAAGCCCATTCCCTGCTGCATTAACCAGACCCTGGGTTAACATCTGATCTCACTTGACCGGGCACCGCTACAAGAGGCCGAGAACATGGACCAGACGAAGCACGCAACGATGGAGCAGCAGCGGAGGACACCACAGCCACACTTGGCCAGGCCGACCCTGCCAAGTCACCATGACAACGGGCCTTCATGTTCAGGTCAAGAACCCTGAAAATACAACAACTGGGACTTGAAAATAGCGCCAAATTGGCGACTCTGTATACTGTCTCAGTGTACTACACTTGTAGAGTATCTGAGATGATTATCTAAGTATGTATCTGAGATGTATCTAAGTGCTTATATATAGTGATACTTGTACTGAACTGAATAAAAAAATAAATTTCACTGTACCTTGGTACATGTGACAAATAAAGTGCCATAGTACCATTGATTACCTTCCCAGGAGTTAATTCTATTGTGCTTCAGGGGATCTGTGTTGCTTAGTGTTACTGATAATGATGTGTGCAGCCCACCACAATGAGGAACACAGCAAAACAATAATTAAAAGATACAATTTCAAAAATATTGAATGGGTTTGATAAACCGAGATGTCATACATAAAACTTTGGAAAAAAAAGTAATTGTTTTTCTAAATGGGGAAAATGAAATAATTATTCTGACAGAATATGTCAGTTACAAAATGTATTATTCTGGGTCAGAGCAACATTTAGTATTAATACTTTCCTGGTATGCCATTAAAAATTAAGTTATATTTCATTCAACGATATACAACTTTGAAAGAATTCTTGCTGGAGTTTATAGAGCTTCAAAGATTTTAAAAGGGCTTTTCAGAGACGTGGGACAGGGTTTCCCTGAGAGGAGTTTCTGATTTGGTGCCGTTAATGATGTATCTCTAGTCCCCAGAAATTAGAGTCATAGAGTCATCCAGCACGTAAGCAGGACCTTCAGCCTAACTTGCCCATGTCACTGAACATTCCCTATCTACACTAATCCCACCTGCCTGCATTTGGCCCAAATCCCTCTAAATCCCTCCTATCCATATACCTGTCCAATTATAGTACCTGCCTCCTCTGCCAGCTCGTTCCATACACCTTTCAGATTCTTATTAAATATTTCTCCTTACACTTAAATTTCACAAATTAAGAACAGTGAACCATTCACCATTGTTTCATTTGTAAATTTTCGGTCAATGTATTTTTTTCAGAAGGACATTATATTTTGATGCAGCACTTATGATTGATCAAACCACATTCACCTTGGTACACAAGTGTACCTGCACATTGCCATTATGCTTCATTTTTACCTTGTTACGCAAAACAAGTTAAGATGACTACCCAGAATAAGACTGCTTGGCCTATTGCCTTTGAAATAGCTGGTCAATTCAGTTTAGTTTAGTTTAGTAATACAGTCTGGAAATAGGCCCATTGGCCCACCAACCAGCGATCACCCATACACTAGTTCTATCCTACATGCAAGAGGCAATTTACAGGGTTCAATTAACTTACAAACCTGTACGTCTTTGGAATGTGGGAGGAAACCGGAGCACCCGAAGAAAACCCACGCAGCTACAGGGGGATCGTACAAACTACGTACAGATATCACCCGTAGTAAGGATTAAAACAGGCCGCAACTCGGCAGCAGCTCTAACCCTGCGCCACTTTGCCATGCTGAATTATGTTCAAACTATTTCCTAGAGAGACGCTGGCATTGTCAAACTCTATCTATGTTCTCCAATGATGCTGCCTGTCCTGCTGAGTTACTCCAGCACTTTGTGTCTTTTTTTTTTGCAAACCTGCATTTGCAGGCCCAGTATCTACATTTGGACTGCTCCACTGCAAAATTGCAAGATATTACTATTTTGAAGTTCTCCTCCTCTCCCCCATGGGAGTTCCATGATAACCTCTCTCACTGCTCACCCTCTTCTGCTCTACAAACCATTCCATCACCAACCAGAGAGCTGTCCTGACCTCCCATCTACCACGCTACCTCAGACCTCAGACTACCTTGAATTGGCCTTCACTGGACTTCATCTTGCACTGGTCATTATTCCCTTTATCCTGTATATGGACACTGTGGACAGCTTGATTGTAATCCCGCTGATTGGATAGCATGCAACAAAAAAGCTTTCCACTGTACACGTGACAATAAACTATACAAAACCAAAACATTTTGGACTCAGATTCGCTACAACAGCCATGTGTATTTTTTTTATCTCTGCCCCTTGTCCGACCATCTGCCTATTAAGAGCACCACCTTGCCGGTGTTCACCTGCCACGTTTTGTTCTGCTCTTCCTCTCTTCCAGCTTTCACCCCCCCCAACAATCAGTCTACAGAAGGGTACCAACCCCGAAGCGTCACTGATCCACATTCTCCAGAGATGCTGCCTGACCCGCTGAGTTACTCCAGCACTTTGTGTCTTTTTCTGTCAAACCTGCCGGCTTCCCTTTCCCCTGCACACGTCTCATTACATGAATCAAGAGTCAAGAGTGTTTTATTGTCCTGTGTCCCAGATAGAACAATGACATTCTTACTTGCTGCAGCACAACAGAATATGTAAACATAGTACATTGTAAACAATATGATAAACGAGAAGAAAAAAAACTTCACTGTGTATATATACACACATACTCACAAGTACATACACACACACACATATATATGTATATATATATATATACAGTGCATTCAGAAAGTATTCAGACCTCTTCACTTTTTCCACATTTTGTTACGTTACAGCCTTATTTTAAAATGGATTAAATTCATTTTTTTATCATCAATCTACACACAATACCCCAGAACAAAGAAGTGAAAACAGGTGTTTAGAAATGTTTGCAATTAAAAAGAAATGACTGAAATGTCACATTTACATAAGTATTCAGACCCTTTGCTATGGCACTCAAAATTGAGCTTGGGTGCATCCTGTTTGCATTGATTATCGTTGAGATGTTTCTACAACTTGATTGGGGTCCACCAGTGGTAAATTATTGTACATGATTTGGAAAGGCACACATCTTTCTATAGAAAGTCCCACAGTTGACAGTGCATGTCAGAGCAAAAACCAAGCCATGAAGACGAAGGAATTGTCCGTGGACCTCCAAGACAGGATTGTGTCGAGACACAGATCTGGGGAAAGGTATAAAACATTAGCCGCGGCTGCGAGTTGGGGGCTATACGTGAGTGGATAGAGCAGAGGATATGGTGAAAGGAGTGAATGAATAATATTAATATAATATCAATGGGGTGGGTGGTTGGTGTGTGTGTGTGTGGGGGGGGGGGGGTTGGTTAATGTGTGTATGAGGGGTTGGTAGTGTGTGTTTGACGCCGTAGGCTGCCCCCTCCCTCCGCGTTGAGGGGACGGGACCCAACGGGTCCCACTTGGTCTAGTATATATATCACGCACACATATTCAAACAACAAGAATCAAAGGGATGCAAAGACAACACAGGCTGCCACTCCGTGCGTGACACAACATCACACTGTGACAATAAGGAGCCCCAGCAATATTTCAACATGAAAGCAGGCGTGAAAAAAATCTTCCAGCTTTTATAAAATGTACTTTCAATTCCCTTGAGTTTGGTAGCTCAGAACATGTATTATTCAGCAACAGAAACACAATGTTTATGAAGTTATGTTCTCAGTTGCTTGTGACAGTGAAGCTGGCTTTGGTACCCACTGGGTAATCTGAACATCGCTTCAGCGGTGACTACAGATATATTTGTAACAATGACTCATTCAGAAGTGTCAAAACCAAAATAATAATTTTAATTTAATGCTGCAAGAACTTTGTTTCAAGTATACATCTCTCAGAAAGGCGTTATTTAGCATTATTATTATTATTCAAACTCACTGGTGTTACAGGTTAACAGTGGTGCAGCTGGTAGAGCTGCTGCCTCTCAACACCGAGATGCCGAATTAAGAGTACATATTATCATATGTCCCAAAACGGCCGAGATCAGGATCGATCACGGATCTCTAGTGCTTGTGAGAATTTCATTGTGCCGTTTTGGGACATATGATAATATGTACTCTTAATTCTATGTGTGTCTGTGCAGAATTTGCACGTTCTCCCTGAGTTTCCTCCGGGTGCTGCGTTTTCCACCCACATAGCAAAGACGTGCATGTTTGTAGGTTAATTGGCCTCTGTAAATTGCCTTTAGGAGGTGGATGAAAAAATGGGATAGCTAGTGTGAATGGGTGATCGATGGTTGGCGTGGACTCAGTGTGCCAAAGGTCAGATTCCCTGCTGTATCTTTCAATCAATTCAATGGACTGATATTGACCCCGCAGCTCTTCCAGGTGAGACTGAGGTTCATGTGTACTTTCTTCTGCAACTGCGCTGCTGGTATATCGATGTGACAGCAGAGAGAGAGGCATTGTGGCAAAAATGGGTAGAGGTTAGATGGTGTGGAATAGGGTTCATAATATAAAACTCAGGCTTGGTTCAGGGAAGATGTTAAGGTTGATCTCATTTTGATCAAATAGAAAATAATATGTAAAGTTAATCACAAAGAACTCAGTGGACAGACTATTTTTCGGTTCAGGACCTTTCTTCAGACTGATTGTCCGCACTTAAAAATAGCGGAGTCATGGGATATGGGGAAACATAAAAATTAGGTGCAGGAGTAGGCCATTCGGCCCTTCGAGCCTGCACCGCCATTCAATATGATCATGGCTGATCATCCAACTCAGTATCCTGTACCTGCCTTCTCTCCATACCCCCTGATCCCTTTAGCCACAAGGGCCACATCTAATTCCCTCTTAAATATAGCCAATGAACTGGCCTCAACTACTTTCTGTGGCAGCGAATTCCAGAGAAGGCAGGAACGGGGTACTGATTGGGGATGATCAGACATGATCACATTGAATGGCGGTGCTGGCTCGAAGGGCCAAATGGCCTACTCATGCATCTACTGCTTATTGATTGGTGGAGAGTTTCAATCAAGAGTTTATTGAATTTTGGTGAAGTTTTAATTTCTAATTACTTTGAAGAAACCATGGAATCATCACACGGCTTTAGATGGGAAAGGGAGCAGAAGAGATTCACCAGGACATTACCTGATCTTGTTGACTTGAGTTATGGGGAGAGGTAGGACAGACTGGGACTTTGGGGCTTAGGAGGCTGAGGGGTGAACTTATTGAGGGGCACGGATAAAGTCAACACACAGACCTTTTCCACAGGGTGGAGGATTCTGGAACCAGAGGGCAGAGGCTTAAGGTGAGAGTGGACAGATTTAAGGAGCTTCTCAGGGGGAATATTTACACTTGGAAGGTAGGCCAGACCTAGAACAATCTGCCAGAGGAAGCTATCTGACTTTTAAAAGACATTTAAATCCACAGATATGTGGATTGAAAGGATTTGGTAGAGTACATGGAGTAACACAATATACCATCTTGTTTTGCATGGGCTAAGTGGGTCAAAGGGCCAGTCTTTGTGGTTTCTGAGCTCTCCTCCTGGTTTCTCCCTCACTGGGATCTCCTTGTTCTAATTTATGGCCCATTGGGGTGATCTGGTTGCCCAATTACCTATTCACTCCCATCATTGTTTAATTATTAATATCTCACTCTGTCTAAATGTCCAAGTACCCTCTTGCTGTGATTTCCACTAGGTCTAATTATCTCTTTGCTGGAGCTTCCTTGAGGTCTAATTACATCCTTGCTGGGACTTACCTCATTCTCGGCTTCGGGAAACTGCTCTGCCACTCGTTTGTGCAGTTGTTTGAACGCAACTCTCATCACGGCTGGGCATTGTTCCACAGAACTCACAATGGCATCTATCACATCACTCAGGTATGACTTTAACATCTCCTGGCTCCATTCTCTCACGTTGGCTTCTGAATGGCCCCCTTTGAAATAGATTCTCCTTCCAGATCAACAAAAATATTAGTCATCGTAGGTACCTTCCATTTATCCCCCTCCTGTAAAGAGCTCAAACTCACACAGGTTGAAACACAAGCATCTTTATTGTTCAGGTCACTAACTACATAGCAGGTCAGCACACGTTCACACTGCTACTCTAACTGGTAGACAGTGGGTAGGATCTTACACTATGAATGTTATAATTAGGCGGGGTTATAAATACTAAACATTCGAATTGGCTAACATGCTATAGCCAATCCACACCTCCTTTCATCGTGTTGTTTAGTGGTCTATTGGAAACGTTAATTTCATTGGAGAAATGTTTTCCAGAGACCTGGATTTGATCCTGACGTTGGGTGCTGTCTGTGTGGAGTTTGCACGTTCTCCCTGTGACAGCATGGGTATCGTCTGGGTGATCCGGTTTCCTCCCACATCCCAAAGACATGCAGGTTTGTAGGTTAATTGGCCACTGTAAATTGCCCCTAATGTGTAGAGAGCGATGAGAAAATGGGACAACAGAGAACTAGTGTGAAGAGTTCATCAATGGTCAGACTGGACTCAACAGACTGAAGAGCCTGTTTCCATGCTGTATCTCTAAACTAAACTGAGAACGCTGAAAATTAAGTTTAGAATCTACGCAGGAAAATCTCACAATTATTATTTAACTCTGAGAAATGCCTGTGTTGTGCATTAACAAATAAGGCAAGCCAGATTTAATAATTAGCTAGGTTTTGAAGGCATATGCAATAAAGTAATGAAAAGGCTGTATGTTACACGCAGACCTCTGGAGCACAGTTATTTCTGCTGTTTTTACTGCAGTAAAGTTAACCAATAAAACGTGTATGGGAGGATAATCTATTTGAAGAAATAGAGGGATTGATTAAATGAGAAAGGAACTATATTTGATTTAGATTAAGGAATACCTCCTTCCTACTTGAATAAGTATTATGCGGCATCAAACATAAGACAGTATGTCCAGGCCAGGCCGACACCTACGACACCAATCCAGTGGAGATGCCAGAACAATGGGCTTTTAAGACCAAGATAAGACCTAGATACTGGGAGAAGGTACTAAATCGGGAAAAGGCGTTTTACAAGATTATTTGGCAAGAGGTAGGAGACGGGTAAATTAGGAGCAAAATTAGACTATTTTAAATAACTTTGGTTGATCTTACGGCCAGAGGGCATAGCCTCAGAATAAAAGGATTTGCCTTTAGAAAGGAGATAAGGAAGAATTTCTTTATTCGGAGGATGGCAAATCTGAGGAATTCATTGCCACATACAGCTGTGGAGGCCAAGTCATTGGATATTTTTTAAAGCAGAGATTGACAGATTTTTGATTAGTAAGGGACTCAAGGGTTATGGAGATCTGGGGTTGAGAAGGAAAGATAGATCAGTCATGATGGACTGGCGGAGTAGACTCAAAAGGCTGATTGGCCTAATTCTGCTCTTACGACTTATGAACTATGAACTTATGATGTGAAATCCTTGGAATGACATGGAATGTGTCTACTCCCTCCACAAACACTGCTCCTTTCTGGGTCCATCCTGCCACAGATCAGGCTGCTTGCTGGTCACACAGGGTAATGTGCTGATGGACCTCATGCCTCTGCCATTAGACAAGTTGACTCTTTGACCAGCCTTCCAGGAGTTAAATCTAATACCTCAACGCATTAATTCACATCACGGATACTGACTGACCTGCCGAGTCTTTCTGACATTCATTATATTTCCCTTTGTTTTACATTTCCAGAAATGGAAATTCATGACTTTCTGTTCTTGTTTAATGAGTTCATTGCTCTCTCAATTTTACATCACGACGACTCCTCACGATACTGAACTACCTTCAGGGTCAGTGAAAGATAAGGTTCTGGCTCAACGGACAACACTTAAAGCAAGAAGTGGGAATAAGCGCGGTGCTCAGGTGCATAATAAGCCTAAAAACATTAAACAAACAGCAGCAAATATTCGACTGTGAAGCAGATTTCTTGTGCACACAAGCAGATTAGGATGTTGTCTGCAGGAAATGCAGAACTTGCCCTAGTACCAGAGTGGTAACTTAGCAACCATAATCAACCAGTCATATGTGGATAAGTGGCAGATTATTAAACAGTTTCATTATGGCATCAAATAATATTCTGTCTTCAGTGTAATTAACTTCTTGACCTGTTTAACTTCGAAGGGAACAGTTTCTTTTGGATCAAAAGCTCATTAAAATTATTTCCACCTGTAACGTTCTCCTAAGAACCTCATTAGTATTTTGACAAAATGTTAAGAAGAAACGTGTACTGCGAGTTATTTATTCTGATTATTATCTTCACGAGAATGTAACAAGCTTCACTGCAGGATATTTATCAACTTGCCTGGTGGCACGGTTGGTCACATTTGCAATTGTGAAAAGAATCAGGGCATGGAATCAGGCCGTTCGGCCCAACCTGTCTATGCCAAGCAAAATGCCCCCATGTAAACTTACCCTGCTATTAGCCTGAATCCCTCCAAACCTTTCATATCCATGTATCTGTCCTAATGCCTTTTAAATCCTGTTATGATACCTGCCTCAACTACTTCCTCTGGCTCTCGTTCCAAACACCCACCACCCTCTGTGAAAAAGTTGCCCCTCAGGTTCTTTTTTAATCTTTTCACTCTCACCTAAAACCGATGCCCTCTAGTCTCGATTCCCCTACCACGAGAAAAGAACTCTGTGAATTTACACTATCCATGGGGCTCATGTTGTCGACCTCCCCGTGGTGAGCCCTGGCAACTCACCTCAGTCAGGCGAACGACAACCAACAGAGAGTAGCAGCGGCGCCGCAACTTGGCGCCAACCCGGAGTATGCGCCCATTTTGGGGCGGGCACCTACGGATGTCGAACCGCATAGCATCACCCTGCTGCGGACTTCTGTTCCCTCAAACGCTAGAAGAACACACATTCTATTCTATTCCCCTCATGATTTAATATATCTCTATAAGATCACCCCTCAGCCTCCTGTGCTTCAAGGAATAAAGTCCTAGCCTACCCAATCTCTCAAAGCTCGCTGGATTCCTGGCACATCCTCATGAATCTTATCTGTGCCATCTCCAGCTTAATGGCATCTTTTCTATAACAGGGTGAGTAAACTAAACAAAATGCTCCAACTGTGGCCTCACCAACGTCTTGTACACCTGTAATGTAACATCCCGACTTCTGCTCCCTGATTGATGAAGCTCAGCGTGCCAAAAGCCTTCTTTACAACCCTATCCACCTGTGATGCTACTTTCAGGGAACTATACAGTGTGCAGTGTAGGTGGAGTCGATGGTGTGTGGCTGGGCTGTGTGATGGAACGGGCTGCATCCACAGTTTTCTGCAATTTCTTGTTTGTGCACTTGTGTGGATTTTGCGTTTCACGTCGCTCCCTCCCATATGACCTGTTCTCTATAAAATGTTGCAAATCTTCCAAACCCGTACATGAGACATGAATTCCCAACCTGTTGAAGGTTCGCAGTATTTTCTGCTTGATTTCCACAAGGGCAGCACGGTGACGCAACGGTAGAGTTGCTGCCTTATGGTGCCAGAGACCCTTGGGCTCAATCTTGACTATGGGTGCTGACTGTAACTAGAACTAGAACATTGGGTGGTGAGGACTCGATGAGCGATAAGCCAGTTTCCACACTGTGTTTCTAAACCAAACTAAACTATCATCTTTGTGATTAAATGTTTTAGAAGGAACTGCAGATGCTGGAAAATCGAAGGTAGACAAACATGCTGGAGAAACTCAGCGGGTGAGTCAGCATTTATGGAGCGAAGGAAATGGGCAACGCTTTGGGTCGAAACCGGAACTTCAGTCTGAAGAAGGGTTTTGACCCGAAACGTTGCCTATTTCATTCGCTCCATAGATGCTGCCGCACCCGCTGAGTTTCTCCAGTGTTTTTGTCTATCTTTGTGAACCAGTTTTGTCCAATCTCATAGAAAAATCGGATTACTAGCAAATCAGAGAAAAAAAGAAGGAAAAGTAAAGATATCCAAGAACACATGTATCATTGAGCCATACCTTATTTTGTTCAGGTCAATCTTACTAGGATCCAGTTCAACATATTTCTTCTCATCAAAAATACGGTTAATGATTTGCCTCAGCACCTCATGCAAATATGGCATTCCCACCAACTGCAAGGAATGAGAGCCATCATTTATACTGGTGTACGTGCAATCAAGTCAGTTACTGAAAGTGGAAGCAAGATCCAGTGAAAGGATATCTCCTTGGTCACGACAATTCTCATCACAGTTCTATTAATATTTAGTGACCTCTACAAAGGCATTTGCTCAGTGACCCAGTAAGAAATATCTTGAATTTGTAAATTCCTGGTAGAAGATGAAATTTTGACTCAGTCCAGTCTCTTGACCTTCTGTAAAACTTTACTTTAGACTTTAGAGATACAGTGCAGAAACAGCCCCTTCAGCCCACCGAGTCCACGACAAACGCAATCACCCCGTACACTAACACTATGCTACACACTAGGAACAATTTTACAACTTACCAAAGTCAATTAACTTACAAACCTGTATGTCTTTGAGATGTGAGAGGAAACCAGAGCACCCGGAGAAAACCCACACAGTCACAGGGAGAACGTACAAATGTAAAGATAACACCCGTAGTCAGGATCGAACCTAGGTCTCTGGCGTTGTAAGGCAGCAGCTCTATCGCTGTACCACTGTGCTGCCCCTTTAGCTGTAAATTGGAGATCAATTTGAACTTTCCTGATCTATTGCATGGTTAGAAACTTGGCAGGACTTCACACTGCTTTATTTTTAACATAGCAGCTCAATCTACAAATCTTCTTCATTGCTTCGCTCACTTATAACAGAGGGATGACTCATGCTTTGGATTAAGATGCACAGGCACACTGGACTCCTTCCAAATTAATGCACCATTGTCCTATTAAAATTCATTTAATGACATTATCTATCAATTATTTATTTGACAGAAAAGCAACCCAATGCACAGCGGCAAAAGCAAATAAAAGTAAGGATGTTAAATCAGAACAGGAGGTATATTTGTGGCTGTATAATTTCACTTTATCTAAACACTAAATAGTGAACAGAGCATTATTTTATTCTGGGCAAAGTCTATTGTATGAAGCCATTAACGTTCCAAATTTGGGGTGGCACGGTGGCACAGCTGGTCAGGCACCATCATTAAGGGGGGGCTCGATGGTGTAGTCAACAAGTAGTTGAAGATGATCCAAAGTGGGCGGTACAGTGGCGCAGTGGTACAGTTGCTGCCTAACTGCGCCAGAGACCCGGGTTCAATCCTGACCACGGGTGCTGTCTGTACAGAGTTGCACGCTCTCCCTGTGACTATGTGGGTTTCCTACATGTGGGGTTCATCCCACGCCCCAAAAGACATGCAGGTTTGTAGGTTAATTGACTTCTGAATATTGTCCCTGGGATGTAGGATAGAACAAGTGTGAATGGGTGATCGATGGTTGCCGCGGACTCGATGGGCCAAAGGTCCTGGTTACACGTTGTATCTCTAAAGTAAAATTAAACCAGTCACACAAACAGCAGTTTTCTGAAGTTAGAAGGACTCAAATGACAAATGTCAAGGAATTATTTTACATTAAGTTGGAAGAATCAGTGACACAGTTATTACCCCTTGTTTCTTTGGAACGTCAGAGGTTGAGAGGAGGCGATGGATGTATATAAAATTATGAGAGGCATAGATATGATAGACAGTCAGAATCTTTTGCCCAGGTAGAAATATCCAACACTAGAGGGCGTAGCTATAAGGTGAGGGGGAAATATTTTAATGGAGATGTGTGGGGCAAATATTTTTTCTCTGAGAATGGTGGGGGCCCGGAATGCATTGACAGCAGTGGTGGTGGAGCCAGATACGATAGCGGTGTTTACGAGGCTTTTGGATAGGAACATGGAAGTGCAGGGAATAGAGTTATATGGATCATGTATGGGAAGTTGAGATCAGTTTAACTTGGCATCATGTTCGGCACAAACATTGTGGGCCAAAGGGCCCCTTTCCGGGGCTGCACTGTTTTCCATGTTTTATGTATTCCCAAGGACAAGAATTGGAACAGTTTACCCTGTTCAGCGTTGACATATTCTCAGCATGTGCTTTTGCAGCCATGTTAGACTATGCCTTTTGTGCTCAATAACGATAGAAATAGGAGGCAGTATTTAAGTGGGCTATTCCATTAGTACATGGTTCTCAATAAGATAATCAAGCATTGTTTCAGTTACTGTAAATCAGACACAAGTTTGTACGGTCATTGGGGGAAAATCTGGTATTACTTGGGAAAGTAAGACAGCTTACCTTCATAAACTGTTCCATTGCTTTGGAGGCCAAAGAATTTGATCTGAAAAGTGTGTTTGGATCAGCTGCATAAAAAAAAGAATAATAAAAGCTAAAAGATTCATAGTCACAGAGTCATTCAGTGTGGAAACAGGCCCTTTGGCCCAACTTGGCCACACAACCAACATGTCCCACCTACCTGCATTTGGCCCAAATCCTTATAATCCTATCGTCTCCATGTGCCTGTCCAAATGTTTCTTAAACGTTGCGAGTACTTGCCTCAACCACATCCTCCGTTAGGTCATTCCATACATCCACTACCCTCAGGTTCCTATTAAATCTCTCTCCCCCTCCCTCCCCCTCATGTTAAACCTATGTATGTACCTATCTAGGTTATATGATTCTTGTTAGTAAACTAAAGGCCAAACTCTACAAAAGTACAGCATGCCGCATTTTTACGCATTCTTGAAATGAAGTGAAGATGTATAATTTATAGACTAAGTGGGACCCGTTGGGTCCCAGCATCACATGGGAGGGCTGGTCACCAACGCAATATTCCACCTCTCCACCAATTCCAATACTGCTCGCCAGTGGGGGGGGGGGGGGGGGGGGGTGTCTGTTGCGCTAGTATGGGTGTTGCGGGCTGAAGGTACTGGTTTCCAGAGGGCTAATATAGACATTGTGGGCCGTATGGATGCTTGGGCAGGCATCCAACTGTTGCAATGATTTTAAAAGCCAAGCCAAGGCCACCCGACAACCAAAATTCATTTTGGCTGCAGCCACCCGACAACCAAAATTCATTTTGTGAACACAAACTTGTTAAAAAGGGCTGCAGCCACTTTACAGCCGCATCGAGGGGACTCACGTGGAGTAGACATGCGTTCAGTGTTATTCGCAGCTCAGAGAGCCGTGACCTTCTCGCTTAGTGGTCTGGCAGAGACTGAGAGAGGCACGGCACTTCCTGGTTTTATAGTCCCTCCCCCTGCCGCCAGCGGGGGCAGCAGAGAGAAAATGGGGAATTTTGTAAAAACATTAATATCTCTCTCATTTTTCATCGACGGAACAAATCCTCCGCACTCATATGGCGGAGGGGGACTCTGAGCGAGGTGGCCAAAAATGACGGCCGTAGGTGGCGGCGTTCTCTCGGAAATTGCAGCACAGTCGGCCAAAAGCGGTCAAGATCAGAGATTTAGTAATATAGATAACCAATTGAGGAGGAATCGATGGAATAGTGTATTGTGCCTCTATTCTGCACTCTGTACCTTCCCCTTTGTTTGGCGTATTGTACTTGAGTTTGACTTGATTGTATTCATGTCCAGCATTATCTGATCTGATTAGATAGCATGCAAAACAAAGCTTTTCAATGTACCTCGGTACACATGACAATGATAAACCTAAACCCAAAGGTAAAGTTGAACCTAAATCTATGCACATGCGGGGAAGAGAGTGCTTTGTGTAGTGTGGGGCTGTTGCCATGACTATTCTGTTGCATGCAGTTGGTGATCCTGCCTGTTGTATCACAAATGGTCATGTGCAGGGTTCAGATTGGCCAGATTGATGTCATCTAACGAGACACTCTCCTGAACTCTGGCACAACATACATTGATCTGCCCGTGTAAATGTGTTCTATCGGCAAGGTATGGGTTTCATTCAGGATTTTATGGTCACTTTTTCCTTCCCTTTATTCAAAGGCTCTCCCAAGTGCAAGTAGGATACAAAAAGCTGGAGTAACTCAGCGGGACAGGCAGCAGCATCTCATCCCAAGTGCAAGTCCTTGGTCTGTTTCCATAGTAATTGTAACATAATCACTGCTAATTAATGAAATACTCAATTAGTCACAGAGGCTTTGTCTGCTCAAATGTTTTGTTTTCCCACATAAAGTGCTGCACATTACCTCCCAGCTTGCTCCTAAACAATGGCTTTTTCCGAGTTACAAGACTGCAATATTCTGTCCCCATAACGTTGTGCAATCTGTCTGTTTCTTGGCAGATAACAGTTCATTCAGTCAACTGATACATTGCTTACAATTCCACACAAACCCCCACTGGGACTTGTTAATATATATATATGTATATATACTGTATATACATTATACACCATATAAACAGCACCTATTCCGCTTGGGTTGCTTATAACTTAACCGTATGAACAATGAATTCTCCAGTTTTAGTTAACTAACTTGCAACACCCGTCCCCCATTTATTCCCCCTCTCTTCCCTGTGCACAACCTGGATACGTCAAATTAAATGAATGCCCAATAATTGGTATTAAATTTTCAACATTTATTCGTTTACATGTTAAACAAACAGTGTGTGTTCCTGTTAACTAAACCTTCTCTCCCTTTAGTGTAGTGAGGAATATGTATTAGTTATTCATTGAGCTGAACAAACTTATTTATACCCTCAGCAAGTTACGCAATGATATAGGAATAGATAGGGTGAATGCACAGGGTCTTTTTTCCCAGGGAATCATGAACCAGAAGACATAGGTTTAAGTTGACAGGAGAAAGATTTAATAGGAAAAAAAGACATAAAGTTTTGGAGTAACCCAGCGGCTCAGACAGCATATCTGGAGAACACGGTTAGGTGATGTTTGGGGTTGGGACCTTTCTTGAGAGTCTGCTCAAGGTATGCCTGCTTTGAACAGTCTGGGAATTTCTTTCTACTTGTTTCTACAAAGAGAAAATCTCAGTCTGACAATCACAAAATAAGTGGATTTAGGTATAACCATTATAGTTAGGCATAAATACAATCAAGTCAAACTCAAGTTCAATACTTAATTCAGAGGCCAAGTTGAACCCTAGTAATCATGTCTCTCTCGCATGCTCCTCACCAACCGCTGTACACAGAGTCTCCGTGTGCAAGGCCAAGCAACGATGGCTGCTAGATGTTCACCAACATGTTTAATCAATAATGTTTTATTATTAATGTTTAATGTTTTATGTGTCATTCCTAACTGTCACTGTATGTCATGTAATCACTTGCGGGCAGAGCACCAACGCAAATTCCTTGTATGTGAATACTTGGAAATAAACTTATTAATTCATTCATTCAACAACCTCTCCCTGCTCCTGCCTGTGCTCAGAATGCTAGAGAAGTAGTTTACATGCTCACAGACTCCGTGATCTTCAGCGTGTGGATGCAGGGAAAAAAATCCTTTTCAAGGCAACTAGATAAATCTGAGCATTTTTGTTGGCATTTCATCAAAAATGCAAGGTTGGTGCCAATGTACCAGTTACATTCTAGTGGTGGTTGGTGAGATGGTCGTTTCTCTGACTGTAATCCAACACGAATATGCTGCAGACACTGGAAATCTGAAATAAACGCAGAAAGCATGGAGCTGCGCAGTCAGACAGCATCTGCGGAGGGAGACAGAGAGAGGCTTAGCCCTTCTAATCCTTGGAAGAATGAGGAGTGTTGCTTTATGGACAAATACTCTATTGATCTTCTACAGGTCTACAGTAGAGAGCATATTGACTGGCTGCATCACGGCCTGGTTCAGCTATTCCAATGCCCATGAGCAAAAGAGATTTCAAAAAGTGGTGAACTCCAGAGAACACAAAGTGCTGGACTGACTCAATGGGACAGGCAGCATCTTTGGAGAACATTGGTTGGCGTAGGCAAGTTGGGCCGAAGGGCCTGTTTCCACGCACTATGACTCTACGACAGTCAGGATTAAATCCAGTGGAATGAAGCTTAGCGTCAAGAGAATGTCGTACGTCTTGAACTGAATTAGGATTGAGAACAGGGACTTTTCTCAAACAAATTGCTTTATAAGATTGCGAGACACAAATATTTAAGCAAAGTAAAGTGAACGATGCCAACACGCACTCAGCAATGAATCCTTAATGCTCTGCAAGATCTATTAAGCGATTCCACATGGAATAATATTTCTTCTAAGAATTATGAGGTGCAGGAAATAAAACACTCAATAAATTCTTATTGGTAAAATGTAACTAAAAGGACTAATGGAGAAAGGACTGCCAACTCATTTCTTCTTTGGAGTCCGTTAGAATTGTTTGAAAACGTGGTGAGAATATCCAAACTACGTACAGATGGCACCCGAGGTCAGGGTCGAACCTGGGCCTCTGGCACCGCGAGATAGCAACTCTACCGCACCTTTACCCTCATGCCACTGTGCCACTCTTCATTCTCCCAGTGACCACGTGGGTTTCCTCCGGGTGCTCCGGTTTCCTCCCTCATCCCAAAGGCGTACAGATTTGGATGTTAATTGGCTTCTGAAAATTGTCCCAGAAGTGTAGGATGGTACTAGTATATGGGTGATCGCTGGTCAGCATGGACTTTGTGGGCCGAAGGGCCTGTTTCCACGTTGTATCTCAAAACTAAACTGAACACAAATCTGAGTAACTATAATTCTGCACAACAAACTTCGGTTTTGCACTATTATGGTTCCCTAGTAATATAAATGTTAATTTACTGCATTATGTTTCTACATTTATCTAAGTGTTTTGGGATTTATGGCCCTGTTAAGCTGCAGCAACTAAGAATTTAATTGTGCAGTTGTTGGGAAATATGACAATTAAACACCCTTGACACAAACAAAAAGATATATGAAGAATGACATTTTCAAACTGTAGCTCAAAAGTAGCTTTCCAGTGCTGTTACATTTTAAATAACGACAAAGTCTTTGTTATACAATACAGGTCTACCACCGATTTCCCCGGCAACTGGTGGTCCTGCACACCCTTTAATCCCGACACAATTGTGAGAGTGCACTTGAAATCCCCCCCTGGACGTCCCCCCAAAATGTGGTGCCTGGGCCAGGTGAGGCGGCCGATCTCGACCTCATCGGCATTTCAGCGGCTAGTCGGCGGGTCGCATTTGCCGCCTGTGGCAGGGACTCTGGAACTCTAACCAGCCAGAGCTGGCAGATCCGGTCCCATAGCCGACCTCCGAGCCCAACTTTGTAGGCCGGTTTCTCGGCCCTTTGGCGGCCTGGGTGGGTCATTCCGATCCTGCTCTACTCCTCTCAGAGGCCGTGACCTCTGTTGGTCCAGCAAAACGGACAATCCAGAAAGGCTCTGAAATCATGGGTGCTGGAAAATCGGTGATGGAGTTGTAGTTGTAGCTAAACAGTGAGTTGTTTATTTGGATGTCATGATATACTCACTTGTTCTGTTCACTTCTCTCATGTTGAGGTGGTCAAGGAAAGGTACCACCAAGCCCTGACCAAGGAACATCTTCACCAGTGTCACAGCCATGTCTTGTCTGCTCTCCACGGTGGTAACCTCCTCCAACATGGTAAGAGGGGTGACATCCTCAACCTGGGAAAGGTTACAAAGAGTTGCCAGTAAACATTTAGGTTTAGGTTTGGTTTTGGTTTAGGTGTATTACTGTCACATGTACAAAGATACAGTGAAAAGCTTTGTTCTTCACGCTTTCCAAACAGATCAGATATACCATGCATGGATACAAACAGTTCGAAGTCAAGTACAATAAATAGAGTATAGGGGAGGAATCAGAGTGCAGAATATAGTTTTCATCATTACAGTGCATCAGTTCCTTAGACAAAGTCCAATGTCCACAATGGGGTCGAGGTGAATCGGACAGTACACTAGCTTATGGAAGGACCAGAGAAACCCCACGTTTTCATAAAGGTTCTGTGCAGAACACACAAATGCTATACAGAAAGCACCCGCAGTCAGGATTGAACCCAGGTCTCTACCACTGTCCTCCACTTTGGATCATTCACTCAGTTCACTGCACCATCGATTCCCCCTTAAGGGTCCTGACCCAAAACATCATCTATCCATTCCCCCCAGAGATGCTGCCTGACCCGTTAAGTTCCTCCAGCACTTTGTGTTCTGCTCCCCCTGTAAAATAAAATGGGTTTAATTCCCCAGTGTGTAAAACTGAGGAGACATTAAAGATATCCAGAAAACTGCCCCCAACAGTTAATTCAATAAAATATTACAGCATGTAGAATTTTTTGCGGATAAACGAAATAGCCAACAATTTTATGTTGTCAGCTGTGATACATCAGATTGAATATTGCAATTAGTTCCTGCACTGACTATGAAAGCAACAGCAGTTACAACATCTGGTTTCATATCCAGTGTCTGCAGGGCTATAATGTGACATAAATTGAATTCAGTCACATTTTAAATTAATTAAGTTGACAGATTCCACCCATTGAACCAATTTGCCGTTTGATAGATTTCGGACCTAAAGTGTGCAGCAACAATCAAATAAGTGCCATGAGGTCACTTGGTCTCCGAGTGTAGTTCCATCGTACATCGGACACGGTCAGCCCCCCGTAGCTAATGTGCCATGTCAACCATCTCTCTCCTACTCTCATCCTTCCCAACCCCATCCATTCTCACTTCCTCTTCAATCCTTCATAAAACTCTTCTGTTTCACCAAGCAAATAATTCACTGGCTCACGACCCAATGGTTTAAACAGTGAATTCTCACATTTTAAGTGAAATTTGTGGATTGTGCAAAAGAATGTCACTGTGCTGTGCATACGTGGCAATAATGAACCATTGGACCAGTGTATCCTGGTCTCCAGGAGCATTCAACGTATGCTCTGACTGGACGAGCTCACCCTTCCCTCAGGTCAGTCGTGTATGTAATAGTCACTTACTCAAACCTACAAGTTGGTATTGGTTTATTATTGTCACTTGCAACAAGATAAGTTGGAAAAACTGCCAAAAAGATTCACCAGGATGTTACCTGGACTGGCAACGTGATTGATAGGGAGAGGTGGATATGCTGGCAGTTTTCGCTTTGGAGCATAAGAGGCTGAGGGGTGACCTTGTAGAGCTGTACAAGATCACGAGGGGCATGGATAAAGTGAACACTCACAGTCTGTTTCCATGGGCAGATGATTCTAAATCAAGATGACATAGGCTTAAGGTGAGAGTGGAGAGATTTATGAGATCTCAAGGGCACTAATTTCACTCAGAGGGTAGTCAAATTTAGAAAGAGCTGCCAGAGGAAACTGCAGAAGCAGAGTGAATTATAATTCTTTAAATAGATTTGATGATTACATAGATAGGAAGAGCTTCGTAGGTGTATAGGCCAAATTCAGATTTGTATGCCACTTTGTTGGCATGGGGGAGAGGAGGGGGCTGTTTCTGTGCTGTACAGCTCGATAATTCTATAACTATATACAGTGCTTTGTGTGTATTCCAGGCAAATTATATGTATAACAAAGATGAACACAAAATGTTGGAGTAACTCAGCGGGACAGGCAGCATTTCTGGAGAAAAGGAATGGGTGACGTTTCGGTTCGAGACCCTTCTTCAGACTCAGACTCAGTGTGAAGGGCCTCGACCCGAAAACGTCACCCATTCCTTCTGTCCAGAGATGCTGCCTGTCCCGCTGAGTTACTTCAGCATTCTGTGTCTATCTTGGGTGTAAACCACCATCTGCAGTTCCTTCCTACAAAAATCACATAACACATACTTTCTTATGGTGCACTATAATAATTACCAAGCCCTTAGTTCGAAACTAAGTCCACAATGCTGCAATATGTAGTGAAATAGTTTAGAATTTAAAATCTCAATTTGTTTCATCACTTAACAGTGACTTCACTTCCTATTACACTTTTTGTATATACAAGGGTAAATGGCCACTATTACCGTATAAATCTAGAACCACATTCCATCAGCTCTCTCCTTATGGTCTCTTGCTGATTTCAATTATGGACGCACTTTACTTAATTGGTTTAAGATTTATAAAGCAATAGTTTTAACCACAGCATTAACTTTGCACGAAAGCCCGCATTATAAGCACCATCCTATTTTATATCCACTGCCCATTAAATGTTCAAATGATGGAAATTGAAGGAAGTGATTTGTGATTTCCATTTGGTATCTTCCGGCCTTAAGCAATAATCCATTCACAGCTAGACAGTTCTATACACAGATAATGCGGTCATAGGTATTGATGACATTGAAATGTTTGATAATTAACAAAACATTGATTATAAAATCTTAGTTCATCTGACAGAAAATCACCAGCTAACAAACCATCATTATGAAACATCGTATCATCAAATGGCGCAGTGGCGCAGCTGGTAGAGCTGCTGCCTCACAGCGCCAGAGACTCCGGCTCGATTCTGACCTCGCGTGCTGTCTGTGTGGAGTTTGCACATTCTCCCCGTGACCGCATGGGTTTCTTCCAGGAGCTCCGGTTTCCTCCCACATCCCCACGGCGTGCAGGTTTGTAAGTTAATTGGTCTCTGTAAATTGCCCCAAGCGTGAGGGAGTGAATGTGAAAGTGGGAAGACATGGAACTAGTGTGAACGGGTGATCGATGGTCAGCATGGACTCGGTGGGTCGAAGGGCCTGTTTCCATGCTGTATCTCTCTAAACTAACCTAATCCAAAGTCTGATACAATTGTTAAGTACCATTAATAAATTGCTAAAATCTGCTCCAACAGTTTGAGAGGCAAAGATTCAATATAATTCTGGTTGCTGCAAACTAATGGTAAATGTTGGCTAATTTAGGTACAAAACTAATTTAAGAATATGGACAAAATATAATAATGGATTAATGGCTTTGAATTGGGTGTATCGATACTTTTATATCATAAAGGAATTACTGTCTCTTCTGGGCCCAACGTCAGTCAGTCCCATGAAGAATGTGATACTAGGATGAGCCTTGGAAGCAAGAGATTGACTAATTTAAGATACAGTGTGGAAACAGGCCCTTCGGCCCACTGAATCCATGTTGGCTATCAATTGCCTGTTCACATTAGTTCTGATATCCCACAATATGGATTATTTAAATGTGTTGGTGCAGCAGGTAGAGTTATGGGCCGGTCCCACTTTGGCCGTCAGTTACGCGAAAGACCGGTGGCGCGCGAAGATTTAGTTTGGTACAAAATCCCGGAGCGCCGCACGATACCGCGCACAACTCCATACCCTTCCGCGCTTCTCAGTGGGACCGGCCCCGCGCGGCTACACGATGCCCATGCGCCTCAACGCAACGACGAGGTCGCGTAATTTGCGTGCCAAGGACATGTAAGTGGGACAGGGCCTTTACTGTCTTACAGCATCAGAGACCCAGGTTTGAACCTGATTATATGTACAGAGTTTGTACATTCTCTCTGTGACCGTGTGGATTTCCTTTGGATGCTCCTGTTTCTTCCCACACTCCAAAGATATACAGGATTGTAGGTTAATTGTCCCTAGCATGTAGGATAGTGCTAGTGTATGGGGTGATCACTGCTTGGCGCAGACTCGGTGGGATGAAGGGCATATTTCCGCTCTGTATCTCCAAAATAAAGTCTAAAGTGAGTGAAGTTTAATCAAATACACAGAGAGTATAAGTTAGTATGTATATATGTTCAGGGTTATTGAAATGATCAAGGAAAGCCCACATATCCAATGTTTTCTGTTTGCTAAAGCAGATTTAATGAGTAAGAGGTGAGATGATCAAGCTGTAGAAAACAAATAAAAATCCTGGGCACTGAATATTTGAGTTGGAAACAAAACTTACTGGAACCAGAGTCATGGAATGATAGATGTCTACAGCATGGCACCAGGCCTTCCGTCTCACCTCGTCCATGCCGACAATGTTGCACATTGGACGAGTCACATTGGCCTGCATTTAGACTTTAGAGATATAGCATGGAAACAGGCCCTTTGGCCCACTGAGTCCGTGCCGACCAGCAATCAACCCGTACACTAGCACTATCCTACACCTTAGGGACAATTTTTACAACTAGAAAAAGCCAATTAACCTGCGACTTTGCAGTGTGGGAGGAAACCGGAGCACCCAGTTTCCCTCACCGTCACAGGGAGAACGTACAAACTCTGTACAGACAGCACCCGTGGTCAGGATCGAACCAGGGTCTCAGGCGCCATAAGGCAGCAACTCTATCGCTGTGCCACTGTGCTGCCCTTTTTTGACCCATGTCCCTCTAAAGTCTTCCTATCCATATATTAGTCCAAATGGCCTTAAAGTCACAATTGTATCAGCTTCTAGAGCTTCCTCAGGCAGCTCGTTGCAGATGCGGACTGCCCTCAGAGTGGAAAGGTTGCCTATTTGTCCATGTCACCCATCGCCCCTAAACCCTTCCTGTCCAGCAACAAATCGGGCAACTACTGCACGAAGAAGGGCAGTGGTCAGTCCAGTCTAGCTCAATGAAGACAGAACAGTAAATGGGACACAAAAAAGCTGGAAAAACTCAACGGGTGCAGCAGCATCTATGGAGCGGAGGAAATAGGCAACGTTTCAGGCCTAAACCCTTCTTCCAGCATCTTCCAGCATCTGCAGTTCCTTCTTAATCAGTACATGGGGCACCAAGCCACAAGGTTTTGCATAGGGAGAATTGGGGTGTTTTTACTGTAAATGCTTTATATTGTCAGCACCTACCCAGTTCAGGTGGTCTGCTGCTGCCTGTCGTTCATCGTAAGCCTGTGCAGATTGGGGCACAGTGGTCCTTATATTTGGCCAGTCCACAGCACCGCTCTGAAAGAGAAGAGAAGAGGCTGTCACATTGCACTTCACCATCCTTTTATAAATCGAGCAGCCGTCATTTTAGTTGAATTCAGTTTAGTTTGGAGATACTGTGGAGGAAGGAACTGCAGATGTTGGTTTACACTGAAGATAAGACACAAAATGCTGGAATAACTCAACGGCAAAAAAGGAATAGGTGATGCTTGGGGTCGGGACCCTTCTTCAGACTGAGAGTCAGGGAAGAGGAGATCTCCTTCCCTCCCCCACCCTAGTTGACACCTAGAATTAGATATAGCTCTTAGGGCTAAAGGAATCAAGGGATATGGGGAAAAAGCAGGAATGGGGTACTGATTTTGGATGATCAACCATGATCATATTGAATGGCGGTGCTGGCTCAAAGGGCCGAATGGCCTACTCCTGCACCTATTTTCTAAATTTCTGTCCTGCTAGTTTCATGGTTCTTATCCCTTCATTATCACCTCTTCCTCAGCCAACAATGGACCATTGTGGGCTCCACCTTTCCTTGCCCATCAGTGCCGCCTCTGATTTGTTCTGAACCTTTTCATACCTCTAGCTTCCGTCTCCCCTGAATCTCAGTCTGAAGAAGAGTCTCGACCTGAAACGTCACCTATTTATTTTCTCCAGAGATGCTGCCTGTTCCGCTGAGTTACTCCAGCATTTTATGTCTATCTTTAGTTTGGAGTATGGGAGGAAACCGGAGCACCTGGAGAAAAGCCACGCGTTCAAAGGGAGAATGTACAAACTCCGTACAGACAGCACCCGTAGTCGGGATTGAACCCAGGCCCTCGGCAACATAGATTGGGACTACACTGTACCTTACAAGAGGACCGCTCAGATTACGGCAAGGTGGAAACTGTGAATCCAGGGGTATGTGCACTCAAGGTTTTGTATCATCTGCCCAACAGAAGGGGGGAGAAGTGAGAATGACTGGAGTGTAAGTGGTCCTTGTCCAAGGCAGCATGAAGTGTAGATGGAGTCGACGGTGGGGAATTTGGTCTGTGTGATGGACAGGGCTACATTCACAACCACTCTGCAATTTCTTGCTGTCTTGGGTAGAGCTGTAGTCAAGCCAAGTTGTGTTGCAAACTGATAGGATGCTTTCTCCGGTGCATCTGAATGGTAAGAGTCATTGGAGACATCTGAGGAAGTAGAGGTGTTGGTGTGAGTTCATTGCTGTATTGTCAATGTGCTTGGACCAGGACAGATTACTAGTTGGGGCAGCACAGTGGTGCAGCAGTAGAGTTGCTGTCTTACAATGTCATGGCCCAGTTTGATCCTGACCACGAGTGCTGTCTGTAGGGAGTTTGCACGTTCTACCTGTGACTGTGCGGGTTTTCTTTGGGTGCTCCGATTTCCTCCCACATCCCAAAAACGAATAGGTTTGTCGTAAGATTGTAAATTGTTCCTACCGTGTAAGGTAGTGCTACTGTATGGGGTGATCGCTGGGTGGCACAGACTTGGTGGGCCAAAGAGCATGTTTCTACATTGTATCTCTAAAGCAAACTAAAGTAAACTAAAAATATTTACACCTGGGAACTCTAAGTTTTCAACCACTTCTTCTTTAATACCAATGACAGAGTGGGGCATGTATCTTTAAAAACACTTTACTGTTCAATTATTATGTAATAATGAGCTTTTATTGTCAAAGAGTAGCATATAAGTAACAAGTAACATGCATAGGAAATGATCTAGGCTACACCACGCTACTATTTACATTCCAATAATCTTATAGGCTGTATAAAATCATGAGAGAAATGGAGAGGGTGAATGCACCTGGTCTTTTAAATGAGGGACAAAATGTAATATTTAAATTTAATCTTTTCACACATAGGGTGGTGGGT
Source organism: Leucoraja erinaceus (assembly GCF_028641065.1). Classification (NCBI taxonomy): domain Eukaryota; kingdom Metazoa; phylum Chordata; class Chondrichthyes; order Rajiformes; family Rajidae; genus Leucoraja; species Leucoraja erinaceus. The sequence goes on along the minus strand of NC_073401.1, from coordinate 15,079,148 downwards.
GTATGGAACGAGCTGCCACAGGAGGTAGTTGAGGCAGGGACTATAACAACATTTAAAATACATGTGGACAGGTACATGGATGGGAAATGTTTAGAGGGATATGGGCCAAACAGAGGCAAATATGACTAGTGTAGATGGGGTGTCTTGGTTAGCATTCATGAACATAGAACTGTGTCGTATTGGAACAGGCCCTTTGGCCATCAATGTCTGTGCCAAAACCAATGAGTTGGGCTGAAGGGCCTGTTTCTGTGCTCTATGATTCTATAATAAGAATGTTCATATGTACTGCCCGAGAGAATGGAATTATAAACTGCAGCGAGATAGGAAGTAACTTCAGACTTGGTGACTGCTCAGATCTCAACTTACTGAATATTGGACAGACCTGTGTTTCAATATTTCTTTATTGAGACATTAATCTCTGTGCTGGAGGCTGGTGGCCATGAAGGATTGTTGAAGTCATTATCTGAAATATCTCTTCATCACAGATGTCAAATATAGGCCAGAAAACAACAACAAGTATCTGGTTTGACAGTCAACATTTACAGTCAAATGCAATGTGACTAGGGCAGCATAGTGGCACAGCTGGTAGAGCTGCTCCCTTACAGTGCCAGAGACCCAAGTTCGTTCCTGACCTCAGGTGATGTCCGTGTGGTGTAAACATATAAAATTATAAAAAGACTGGACAAGCTAGATGCAGAAAAAATGTTCCCAATGTTGGGCGAGTCCAGAACCAGGGGCCACAGTCTTAGAATAAAGGGGAGGTCATTTAAGACTGAGGTGAGAAAAATCTTTTTCACCCAGAGAGTAGTGAATTTATGGAATTCCCTGCCACTGAGAGCAGTGGAGACCATGTCACTGGATGGATTTAAGAGAGAGTTAGATAGAGCTCTAGGGGCTAGTGGAGTCAAGGGATATGGGGAGAAGGCAGGCATGGGTTATTGATAGGGGACAATCAGCCATGATCACAATGAATGGCGGTGCTGGCTCGATGGGCCGAATGTCCTCCTCCTCCTGCACCTATTTTCTATGTTTCTATGGTGTTTGCAGGTTCACCCTTTAGGCGGATTTCTTCCGGGTGCTTCGGTTTCTTCCCACATCCCAAAAACATGCGGGTTTATAGGTTAATTGGCCCTCTGTAAATTGGCCCTGGTGTATAGGGAGTGGATGTGAAAATGGGATAACATTGAACTAGTTTGAATGGGTGATCGATGGAAATTCCCCCAAATACTGCTAACTCCGTTTGTCTCACTTGAGATTTCTGCTCATGCCTCCTCTCAATGCGATTCTTTAACCTCTGCCAAGATTTCAATAAGAAACAAACCGCCTACTTACTCAAAGCCAAATACCAAGTGCCAGGGCCAAGCAGATCTAACAATCAGAGTTATCTAACAAATCATTAATCTCTGTAACTCATATTCATTTAATAACCAAGAAACAATGTTTACATTGTCTCATTGTCAAAGAGTTGGTAGGAATCCAAAAAAGGCAGTTCCGTTGAAATTATCCTACCATTTATGCATTAAATTAGACACAACAATGGCATGGATCTCACTGTGTAGTCGTACTATTGATCGACTAAATACATCCGCAGGGCACAAGGTCACGATGACTTGAATGATCTTAATATATAGTCTATGTAACCTGCAGTTTGCGTGCACCTCATATCGGAATATTTTCTTAATCATAGGTTCCTTTGGAGATATTACCAGCTTCAAATTCTTAGGAGTAAATATCACCAGCACCTTGTCCTGCACCAGCCACATTGAAGCAATGACTATGAAAGTACACCAGCACCTCTGCTGCCATAGAATGCTTAGGAAGTTCAGCAAGTCCCCCACAGCTCTCACCAACTTCTCCAGATGCGCCTTAGAAAGCATTTTATCGGGATGCATCACAGCCTGGTTTGGGAACAGCTCCATCCAAGATTGCAACAAATAGCAGAGAGTTGTGGAGGCAGCCCAAACCATCACACAATCCAACCTCCTTTCCATTGACTCCATCTACACATCACGTTGCCTCGGCAAGGCCACCAGCATAATCAAGGATGAGTCTCACCCCAGTCACTCCATCTTCTCCCCTCTTCCATCAGGCAAGAGGCACAGAAGATTGAAAATGCACCTCCAGATTCAAGCACAGATTCTTCCCAGCTGTTATCAGGCAACTGAGCCATCCTATCACCAATTAGAGAGGGGTCCCAGACCTACCATCTACCTCATGGAGAGCTTTGAACTATCTTTAAATGGATTTTACTGGACTTTATCTTGCACAAAATGTTATTCCCTGTATCCTGTACACTACCTGATTGTAATCATAGCCTTTATGCTGACTGGATAGCATGCAACAAAAAAGCTTTTCACTGTACCGCAGCACACATGACAATAATAATAAACTAAACTAAACTAAAGTAGACTTCAGGAGCATTTTTTAAGGTCATTGTTCGTTGTTGTTCCTTTGGAAGTTATAGCTTACTTCTTCCAAAAAAGCCACAGTTCCAAAGTTCACTCGTCTCACACTCTCTGTATGAATATAAAAAACAACATTCATAATTCTGGAGCTTCATCACAAATTAAACCAGGTTTAGACTTACTGGGTTCAGCTAGACAATTCTGACACTCAGAACTGGTAGTTCTCTGAGCTACTTCTGAATCTTACATGGGCTTTTCTCAACAAACAAATGCAAGTGCTTCTAAAAGGACGTACCTTTAGAAAGGAGATGAAGAGGAATTTCTTTAGTCAGAGAGTGGTGAATCTGTGGAAATCATTGCCACAGACGGCAGTGGAGGCCAAGTCACTGGGTATTTTTAAGGCGGAGATTGACAGATTCTTGATTAGTAAGTGTGTCGAACATTACGGGGAGAAGGCAGGAGATTGAGGTTATGAAGGAAAAATAGTTTAGTTTAGTTTAGTTTAGGGATACGGCAAGGAAACAGGCCCTTTGGCCCTCCGAGTCCGCACCAACCTGCGATCCCCGCACATTAACACTACACACACTAGGGACAGTTTACACCTATACCAAGCCAATTAAGCTACAAACCTGTATGTCTTTGGAGAGTGAGAGGAAACCGAAGATCTCAGAGAAAACCCATGCAGTCACCGCATTATTATATGTGGTCCCGCAGTCGGGATTGAACCCGGGTCACTGGCGCTGCAAGCGCTGTAAGGCAGCAACTCTACCACCGCACCATTGTGTCTTGGTTCTTGGTTTCTTGGTCCTCCAAAATATTCCAAATGGAAATTAAACTGGAGGTGGTGAAGTGAGGGCTTAATCCAGAAATGGTTATTGGGAAGAAAGAGCTACTTTAAATTTAGTTGCATCCGGTTGGGTAACTATAGTTGGGTGGAGATTATTCCATGCTTTAATTGTGCGTGGGAAGAACGAATTGCTGTATACATCTGTCTTTGTAGCTGGGATCACAAATTGGATCGAATGCCCTTGTCTGCTCCTAATTGGTTTGGGTTTGGTGTAGGTCTTTTAGTCTATGCCGAGCTGACCATTTAACATTTTTTAAAAACAGGTCAAATGGTGAGCTTCACGTCTGTCTTGGAGAGGGTCCCACCCCAGAGAATTCAGAAGTTTGGTGACACTCGCTTCTCTCTCATAGGTGTTGGTAACAAATCGAGCTGCCTGTCTTTGGACACGTTCGATGGAAGACATTTTTTTATTTGTGTATGGGTCCCATGCTGCAACTGCGTAGTCCAAATGAGGTCTAACGAAGGTGAAATATAGCTTCTCCTTGACAGAAGTTGAACAATGATGAAAGTTGCGCCTCAGAAATTTGAATTCTTTGGATTCTTCAAGGGTGGCACCAAGTATATTGTAAGATGTTTCGCCTGGATTCCACTTTCTGGTGACACGCATAGTTTCACATTTGGAAGGGTTGAACTGCATGCCCCATTGTTGTGACCACTCAACCATAGTATCGAGATCCTTTTGGAGAGCATCTTCATCATCAGCTGACTTAATTGGACGGTACAGCAAACAATCATCAGCGAAAAGTCTGGTCGTACTTGCGACTTTTTCATGGATGTCATTTATGTAAAGCAAAAATAAGTGTGGGCCAAGTACTGTGCCCTGAGGTGTACCACTCAACACTGGATGCCAATTGGAGCTCTTTCCGTTCACACACACACGCTGAAGACGTTTTGTCAGGAAACTGGAAATCCATCGTTTCGTGTTGGAACGAATACCATAGAAGTCAAGCTTCCGAAGCAGTCTCTGGTGTGAGATGACATCAAATGCTTTAGAAAAGTCCAGCACAACTAAATCCATGATGACGTTACTATCAAGGTGCTTGGCCAGGTCATTTGTCGTCAGGATAAGCTGAGACTCGCATGATCTATGCCTCCTAAATGCATGTTGGTTGTCAGCAAAAATGTTACGTTTGCTCACATGTCGCATCAGATTACTATCAATTAAATGCTCCAGCAATTTGCAGCAAGTACTTGTTAATGAAACAGGACGATAATTCACTAGGTTGGTGGTTGAACCCTTCTTAAAGTGTCACCCATAGAGCAGCCATGATCAAATGATGGAGAGAGCTGATGGGCTAAATGGCCTAATTAATCGCCTATGACTTATGAATGCTGCCAGGAGCCAAATGCTTTTCCATCTCCTGAAAGTGACTTTATAAGTTAACTGCTCTTGAATTGTGGGTTTTCATCGGCAGGTCAGCATTCATTACCATCCCTGTCTCTGGAGATGGCGCCAGATCATGGCAACATGTTCCTAGAAGAGGATCTACCTGCGGTCGTTTCATTCTTGTATATGTGCACAATTGTACTCATCTATAGTAGGATTAGACTCGATAGCACACAGAACAGGTTTTTTTACTGCACCTTGAGGGGTGGGAGTTTGCAACCTTCACGTGGTCCACCCTGTTTCGACTAAAGCAACCAACCCGACATGCACAAACAAATAGATCAAATAAAACAAGTTGACCTACAACTTTAGTCTGTACATGCCATATGCAAGAAGGCGATGATTGCATCTTGTACACATGGCAATAATAATAAACTAAACTAAAACTAAACAAATTATAATTCATTTGGTCACAAGGAACTGCAGATGCTGGAATCTTGAGCAAGATATAAACTGCTAGAGTAACTCAGTGGGTCAGGCAGCATCTGTGGAAGGAATAGACCTGAAGTTTTGGCTCAGGACAATATTTCAGACTTCACACCCTACTTGGTTCTGAAGTAGGGTCCCAACCCAAAACGTTGAGCCAAGAGCTGAAACATCACCTATCCATGTTCTCCAAGAATGCTGCCTGACCCATTGAGTTACTCCGACACTCAGTATTTGTGTTGGAGCCTAACATGTCACTCCTTGCTGCTAAAGCCCTCCAGTCCCTGTAACATCCTCATACACTAACATCGTTGTGAAACATATGTAATAACAAGCAACCATTCAATAACACCAATTTCTCAAGATGATTAACTTGTGGGACAGCGGAAATGGCAACACCCAACTTTAATGAAAGACGTGCCAGTGAATGAATGAATCAATGGTGTAATCAAAAAGATCTTAACCACAAAGACCATTGATACTTGATGTAATGAGATACATATGAAGGGGAAAATGACAGAACTATTGCTGTTAAATTCAGTGGCTAATTTCACCTCTGTGTTTTCTTTACAATGTAACATCTAATGGAAACCATTTCAAAGACACATTTTTAAAAATATTTTGCTCAATACTAAAAGACAAAGTAATCTGCAGCTCATGTTACTCAAGTTACAATTTTGACTTCAATATTTTCATCTTCTGGTTGCATTGAATTGAATTGATAGATACAGCAAGTAAACAAGCCCTTCAGCCCATCAAGTCCACGTCGACCATCGATCACCCGTTCATACTAGTTCTATGTTATTCTACTTTCACACCCATTTCCTACACACTGGCACAGAATAATGATCACACTTTGAACACACCCTCACACAAAATAACTCAGAGAGTTTGTGATGAATGGTACTCAGTTAACCAACATCTGCAAACTGGGCGAGCAAATATGTAAATATATGTTTCACAAGTAAGGTCAGGATTTCACAATATTTAGCATGCAGAAGTTCCCAATTTGCATTACATTAGAGCCAGGATGTTTAGGCACTAAAAAACACTGAAATAGGCAGGCAAAAAGGCACAATAAAATTACAAAAAAAGGCACAAAAAGGCATTTATTGACACAAAAAGGCATTAAATGGCATTTATTTCCACCACCAAAATATGGTTTAAAATGATAATATAAAGGCATTCTACATTAAATGACCAAAGATATCTGGTTGCACATAATTACTGGCTTTTGTTTCAAATTATCTGGTGGTAAACTATGTTGTCTGTCAGGCAGAACATGCTTCAGTTGTGAAAAACCTCTTTCTACCTCAGCTGAGGTCACTGGTGCATACCGAAAACAAGCTACAGACTCTATATTCATGTTGATATCTTGTGCATTACAATTACCTTTGAGAACTTTAGCTATGTTTTTGTATTTCTACAAGATCTTTGTCAACTAAAATCACTCTCTCACATTTTCCTTGTATGTCTTTACCTACAAGAACTTTGTTGAAAACCTGCAAGTTATTCACTAATGTTCGCCACGTTTCTCAAGGGAAGTGATAGCTTGTGGGAAGTTTGCAAAATTGGAAGCAATAAACACAAGATCACGGTGGAGGGACTTTTTCTGCATGATTTCACTGAGGATTCTGACTACAGCAAATTCTTCTTCTTCAAAACAGTTGACGATTTTTTTTATCTTTTCAAAATTTGCAGCAGAGACCCATGTACCCACCTAGTCAAAACAGGCTGAGGAGGTAGCAGAATCTCGGGTGCCATTTCCTTGAACAACTGCACACGTGACGGTGCTTTGAGGAAGATTTTCTTGACATTGGAAACTAGGCGATTGACATTTGGAAATGAGCCACGTATGTGCTTGACAACTCTATGAAGTCCTTGAGCTAAGCATGTCAAATGCAACATTTTGGGGAATAAAACTTTAAGTCACAAACAGAAGACCATTCTCGTGTTTTATTCCTTCTGGCCAAAGTACAGCAAGTGAAGGTGTAAACAACTGAGCAATAGTTGAGCTGTTTGACTTCTCCAATACTTCCGATGTCAACAAATACTCCTTTGATGGTTGACCTGCCTCCATTGTACCGATGACCACATTGGCAACATATCTCCCAACAGCATCGGTTGTCTTGTCTATTGAGATCCATATTTTGCTGCATGCAACTTCATCTCTAATTTTCTGCACAACAATGTTGAAGTTGCTGTCAACATCATTTTTCCATAACGATAACTCGCTAGGTATACGTTCCTCTGTGTCTTTCTCTAAAAAACCTCTCAGACATTTGTTTCCAATTTCCACAGTGGAATTCCAGCATCAATGAATGCCTTGCACAGATCACTCTAAAACTCAGATTTGCGACTGGAGCCAGCAGTAAATGTAGTGAGGAGACAAGCTTGGGTATTTCACTTGTGTAGTCTACACCCCAGCGGTATCAACATTGACTTCTCTAATTTTAGATAGCCCTTGTCTTCTCCCTCATCCCTCTCCCACTTCCCAGCTCTCCTTCTAGTCCTACTGTCTCAGTTTCTTGATCCCCCCCCCCCCCCCCCCCCCCCCCCCGTCAGTCTGAAGAAGGGTCTTGATCCGAAACGTCGCCTATTCCCACTCTCCATAGATACTGCCTCACCCGCTGAATTTCTCTAGCATTTTCTGTCTACTTTCAATTTTTCCAGGCACGAGCGAATGAATGACTGACGGTGGCGCCCCCGGTTTCACCCCTGTGGTGGAAGCTTTCTTGTAAGTTATACTATGTTAACACGTTAATAATAACATTAATATTAATATGTTAACATAGAAAACTTCATTGTAATCATGGAACAACTAGAGAAAATAGCACAACTTCTTAGCAAAATGGCAAAAAAAGGCTGATTTAGGCACTCGATCATGAAAAATGCATTATCCTGCTAAAATCATCAAAAAAGGCATGGAAAGGCACATGGCATTTATGGCAAAATCCTGGCTCACAATATTAAGAAAGCCCACAGTAATGCCACAGTAGTATGCAAAAGCCACTCTTTATACATCAAAACTCTCATCAGCCATATTTAAATATCATTATGAACTCCTTCATTTAATTTGGAACAAATATCACTGCTGTAAAACAGTTTACTCAGTACCTCTTCGTTACAATAATGAACATCTGACATACTAACAAGTGCTCATTCAACAAGCCCAATTAAATGAAAATAGAAAAACCAATACAGCTTTTAACTATCACTGGAAAATGACAATCTGTTTAACATGAGATGTTTAGTTTAATTATTGTCTAGATATACAGCATCAAAACAGGCTCTTCAGCCCATTGGACCCACGCTGACACACACGTGCACACAGACACACGCACAGATGCATACACACAGACCCACACACAGGCGCATGCACACACTTGCACGCAGCGCATGCACACATGCGCGCAGACACATACACGTGCACACAGACACGCGTGCACACACAGACACGCACACAGACACACACACCGCACACACTTGCATGCACGCACACATGTGCACATACTTGCACACACAGACGCGCACACACACAGACCCACACACATACACAGACATGCGTACACGGACATGCACACACACACACGCACGCACAAAATAGATAGTGATCTGATCAGCATCATTGAATGTACCCAAAGTTCAATATTATGTTGATTATAGGGATTCAAGGAATTGCAGTTGTTGGTTTACAAAAAAAGACAAAGTGTTGGAGTAACTCAGAGGGTGAGGCAGCATCTCTAGAGATTCATATCAGAACCCTTTTGCAGACTGATTGTAATAGGTGATAGAAAGCTGGAAAAGTGGTGGGGGCGGGACAAGGCTTGGCAAATGATAGGTGGATTGAGGGGTGTCGATTGGCAGATGGGTGGAGTATGTGACAAAGATTAGAGATGAAAAGAAGACAAAAGGGTGTGAGATAAGGAGAGAAGAGGAGGAGGGAAGTGTAAAGCCAGAAGAAGGAATGTAGGTGGAAGGGGATGGCGGAAGGGGGAGACGGATAGGTTGAGAAATGGGTGCACACGGGGTGGGACACAGAGAATACGTCGGGCGGTGTGGTGGCGCAGTGGTAGAGATGTTGCCTTACAGCGCCAAAGACCCGGGTTCGATCCCGACTATGGGTGCTATCTGTAGTACATTCTCCACATGACCATTTGGGTTTTCTCCAAGATCTTCAGTTTCCCCCCACACTTCAAAGACGTGCAGGTTTGTAGGTTAATTGGCTTGTTATGTGTAAATTGTCCCTAGTGTGTGTAGGACAGTGTTTAAGTCCGGGGATTTTTGTCAGTGTGGACTTGGTAGGCCAAAGGGCCCGTTTCCGCGCTGTGTCTCTAAGCTAAACTATAAAAATAGACGGGGGAAAAGTGTGGTAATTGTGACCTGATATTTATTTTTTCAAGAAATTGAAGTAGATATGGTAATGGTTAAATAGTTTGGGAAGTGATGAGCAGATAAATGCCAGTAGACAAAAATGCAGGAGAAACTCAGCGGGTGAGGCAGCATCTATGGAGCGAAGGAATAGGTGACGTTTCAGGTTGAGACCCTTCTTCAGATTGATGTGGGATATTGGGATGGGAGTCCACATCACATCAGTCTGAAGAAGGGTCTCAACCCGAAACGTCACATATTCCTTCGCTCCATAGATGCTGCCTCACCCACTGAGTTTCTCCAGCATTTTTGTCTACCTTCGATCTTTCCAGCATCTGCAGTTCCTTCTTAAACAGCAGGCAAATGCAGATTACTAAATATTTAAAATTTTTGCAGCTTCTATGTAACGTTTCACTGCATTCTCAAGAGCGTTCCTGAGCAGCGGAGTATCGTCTTACAGTGAGAACAGGTTAATAAGGAGGCTCTCTCACAAAATTCTTGCCGATAGCAAAGCGATGAATGTACAGTTAGTCTATTCTTGTAGGCTTGGAGTGAGGAAAGTGGGACGAGCATATAGGAAACTCCCTCTTCTTATTTCTGCTTCTTGCAACAGAAGCCTTGGAGAGATGGTGAGTCAGTGGAATGAGTCATCTGGGAGGCATGCCTTCAGGCAACGCCAGGCTTATCTGCACTTTACCATTAGTTTCGATATGTTCACACATCCCTAAAGGAAAACACAAAGTGCTGGAGGAAGTCAGCGGGTCAGGCAGCATCTGTGGAGGGAATGCACAGGTCACGTTCTGGCTTGGGAACCTTCTTCAGATTGATTGGAATAAGAGGGAGAAACTTGGAAAAGAGAGACGGAGGTGAGATGTGGGCACCTCATATTCCACAAGGGCAGCTTACAACACAGCGGTATGAACATTGAATTCTCCCATTTTAAGTAATACCACCCTACCCCTCTCACATCAGTGTGCACCAATACTCGCAATATCTCCCGCAGCCCATGAGTCACCCTGCTCCTTCTCTTCCTTCATACACTCATCTCCCATCCCATCACCTTTCATCTAACCTCTTTCCCCTCCACACTGTCCCCTTTCATTCTACCCCTCCCTCCAGCTTCACTCCTCTTCCCACTGTATCTGGCTCCCTTGTGTCTCCTTTTCACCTCCAGCCTTTGTCGCTTACTCCACCCACTTGTCAATCAATCCCCACCCCTCCCTCACTGGGGGCAAAGAGGCTGATATTCACCATAAGCTTCACACATTCAAACCAGTATAAACCAGGCTCAACACTAGATCAAGACCAGGGCAACACAGTGGTGCAGCTCATAGACCCAGGTCCGATCCTGACCTCAGGTGCTGCTTGTGTGGAGTTTGCATGTTCTCCCTGTGACCACGTGGGTTTCCCCTGGGTGCTCCAGTTTCCACCCACATCCCAAAGACGTGTGGTTTTGTAGGTTAATTGGCCCTAGTGTGTACAGAGTAGGTGAGAAAGTGGGATAACATAGATCTAGTGTGAACGGGTAATCGATTGTTAGCCTGGACGCGATGGGTCCAAAGAGACTGTTACCATTGTGTATCTCTAAACTGAACTAATCACATGAAACCACAGATGGTCTTATGAGGATATGTTGGATGGGGCAGTCTCGGTTCCACCACAATTAAAATATTAGATTTCCGGAGTTAGGTACACAACATTACAATATGACAATTAAAATGTATATGATCATGATAAGACTTGACCGTGTGGATGTGGAGAGGATGTTTCTTCAAATGGTGAGCTGGAATTAAGAGAAGGCCTACTTAAAAAGGGATGCACTCTTTTAAAAGCAAGTTGAGCAGAAATTCTCTTTCTCTCTTGGTCTCCTTGCCTAAGAAAGGATTACAATGGGGTTGCAGACACGTACCTTGGATGGAGAGATTACAGAGTCCACCAGCAGATCAATCAGAGGCTGATAGTACATCGAGGGCAATATCCGCTCTTCTGCCAACCTGACCTTTAATCGTAACGCTCCCAATTTACCACTGAGAAAACAGAAATGTTGGATTCAAAACCTTTCTGAAGTTGGGTACACAATATCACTGCTTGTAGCAGGCATTTTGCATGTCTCCATGCTAATTATTTTTTCTTGAAGACTTTTTTCACTGGACTCGACTCCTGCAAAACCTCTGCTGTAATGTGTCCCACTTGGTGCTGATTCACCAACCCTTGGCTAAAGAAATTCCTCCTTGTATCCATTCTAACAGTTTGTTCTTTTATTCTGAGGCTGTGCCCTCTGGTTCTAGACTCTCCCGCTACTGGAAGCATCCTCTCTCCACCTACATAGGCCTTTCATTATCCTGTAGGTTTCAATGAGATCCCCTCCTCATCCTTCTAAACGCTAGAGAGTGCATGTTATACTTAAATGCTTCATGATCTGCCCTCTTTGTGATTAATCTTACGCATAATATATCCCTGTTGGTGACGGTTTCAGAAGCATTCTAGTGGAAAAACGCCCTGGCTCAGACCCAAAATTACTTATGGTGACAATGAGGCTTTGCACCTGCCAAATGAACACTCTTTGAAGTTCCTTAGTTAATTAGTCGAAGGACTTGTCAACAAACATTTTAGGAGCTTGTTCAAGGGAAAGGTCTTTTTTTAATTCAGATGAAGAATTATCCTGTACTATCATTAGAAGAAGAGATAAGGGCTAATTATTGGAACAAGACTCTGTTAAAACATATCCCAGCCTAATGAAAAATAAAATATACGACAGGGCTGTGAGCAGAGGGACAGGTTTTGAATCAGGTTTAAGTTTAGGTTTATTTTTGTCACGTGTACTGAAGTACAATGAAAAGCTTTCTTTTTGCATGCTATCGAATCAAATCAATTAATACCACATATAAATACAATCAAGCCAAACTGAAGTCCAATAGGTAGTGAAGAGAAAGATACAGAGTGCAGAATATAGTTGTCAGCATTGTAGCGCACCAGTTCCAGAGACAATGTCCAATGTACACAAAGGGGTAGAAGTGAATCGGACAGTACCCTAGCTTATGGAAGGACCGTTCAGAAGCCTGATAACAGAGGGGAAGAATCTGTTCCTGAGTCTGGTGGTGTGCACTTCCCAGCTTCTGTACCTTCAGCTGGATGGGAGCAGGAAGAAGAAAGAATGACCGGGATGGGACAAGCCTTCGATTATGTTATCTGTTTTTCCGAGGCAGCGTGAAGTGTAAATGGAGTCGATGGTGGGAAGGCTGATCCAATGGTGTGATGCACTGGGCTAAATCCACAACTGCAATTTATTCCGATCTTGGGCACAGCTGTTCCCAAACCAAGCTGTGATGGTGTTATTTGAGACACAGGTTAAACCCTTTCCGAATGAGTGAGTGCAAGTGAGAGAGTGAGGGTGACAGGGTGACATAAGGAAACCTTCAGCATTGGCCATCCACATATGGCCATGGGCCTGCAGAGTCTACTTCTTAAATATTAACCTGTGACAAAAGATCAAAACAAAGCATGAAAATGAAAATAAAACTGGAAATCTGAAATAACACCAGAAAATTGCACAGATCCGCATTTGGCCCAGACCCTCTTGTAACCGTGGAAATCTCAATCCATGAAACTACAAGAAATATTTACCCTGAATCATCTTCAACTTTTTCAAAAGGCAACAGCCTAAACCAGCCCCGGGTTATTTGAGTCTTCTGAACTTCCTCCAAATCAAAGTCAATCTAGTTAGGGGAAAAAAGAACAGAGTCATTCCTTTATAAATGTGAAGGCAACAGTGAGCAGAGATAAAAACAGTCACAAACATAAAACATATTGGTTTGGTGTTGCCATTGCAATGGCACTTTGGAAGTTCACTACTGTTCAGATCAGAGCTTCTGCTTGATCAGTGCACCCCAACATCTCAAGGTCACCCATTCACAGAGGCACAGAGCACAGATATAGGCCCTTCAGCCCATCATGTCCATGGGCACCATTGTACTTGTCTATACTAGTCCCATTTTCCTGCAGGTAGACAAAAGTGCTGGAGAAACTCAGCGGGTGCAGCAGCATCTATGGAGTGAAGGAAATAGGCAACATTTCGGGCCGAAACCCTTCTTCAGACTGCAGTTGTGTTCTATGCCTCGGTGCTTCTAGATACTTAGATGTTATGTGAATTCTGCCCCAACGACCTATTCAGACTCTAATCACTCTGCATGTGAAGAAATTTCCTCTCTGATCCCTTGAAAATTCTTCTCTTTCATCTTATGTTCCTTTTGTTTAGACACCATCACCCTTAGAATGAGATAATTTACAAAAAAAGACTCAAGGCGTTGGAGTAACTCAATGAGTCAGGCAGCAGCTCTGAAGAACAAGGGATAGGTGACATTTTGGGTCTGCAGTTGGGGCCCAATCCAAAACCTCACCTATACATCTTCTCCAGAGATGCTCCCTGACTCGCTGAGTTACTCCAGCACTTTGTGTCTTTTTTCTGTAAACCATCTAATTTTCAAATTCAAATTTAAATTTATTTAGTTTAGTTTATTGTCGGTTGCATGGAGGTACAATGAAAAGCTGTCGTTGTCATTTACACAAGCACTATGAGGCACAATGAAAAATCTTGCTTGCAGCAGCATCACAGGCACTCAGACTCAGACAACACACAAAAACAATGAAAGCAACAACAAACAATTAGAAAAAAAGATAAGTTCAAAGTACTGCAAGACAATAAACAATAGACAATAGGTGCAGGAGTAGGCCATTCACATGGCAGGGCTGGTCCCCCAATGCAATATTCCACCTCTCCACCAATTCCAATATTGCTGGCCAGCGGAGGGGGGGGGGGGGGGGCTTTCTGGAGCGCTAGTATGGGTGTTGTGGGCTAAAGGGACTGGTTTCCAGAGGGCTGGTATGGACATTCTGGACCGAATGGATTCTTGGGCTGGCAGCTCAGTCACTCAGGGCTGGTGGGCTGGCAGCTCAGTCACTCAGGGCTGGTGGGCTAGCAGCTCAGAAACTGCCAGAAATTCTGCCCAAAACAGGTGAGAGACTCTGTGAGAGAGAAGGGGGAGAGGGTGGAGAATCAATTTTAGACATTTTTCATCTTTTTCTGCAGATCACAGCAATGAAGGAGGAAAGTCTATCCTGGCCTGGATCTCACAGGGAGCCAATGAAGGGAGGGAGAAAAATACTGGGGTGAGGTTTAATACTTGCAGGGGGAATACTTACTGATGGGCCGAAGGGACTCCTCCTGGGCTACTACAGGACTGATGGGCCGAAGGGGCTCTTTAAAAAAAAAATCAGTGAAATCTCAGTGAAAGGCACTTTTTCTGGACTTTTCCTGGCCTGGGACGGGCCTTTTGGGCCAAAATGCTCCTCTTGGGCTAATACGGGCATTTTGGGCAAAAGGGACTGGTTTCTCGGCTAATAGGGTCCTTGTGGGCCGAAATTAGTGGTTTCAGGCAGGCCAAACAACTCATTTCATTTCAATTTCAATTTCAAGCACAGAGCAGGCCAAACAGCTCATTGCATTTTAATTTCATTTCCATTTCCATTGCAGTTTCAAGCGCAGGGCAGGCCACACAGCTCATTGCATTTTCATTTCATTTCCATTTCCATTGCAGTTTCAAGCACAGGGCAGGCCAAATAGCTCATTGCATTTTCATTTCATTTCCATTTCCATTGCAGTTTCAAACACAGGGCAGGCCAAACAGCTCATTGCATTTTCATTTCATTTCCATTTCCATTGCAGTTTCAAGCACAGGACAGGACAAACAGCTCATTGCATTTTCATTTCATTTCCATTTCATTTCCATTTCCATTGCCATTTCAAGCACAGGGCAGGCCAAACTGCTCATTGCATTTTCATTTCATTTCCATTTCCATTGCAGTTTCAAGCAAAGGGCTGGGTCTCTATTCCTTGGAGCGCAGGAGGATGAGGTGTGATCTAAAAGAGGTGTACAAAATCATGAGATTAATAGATCGGGTAGATGCACAGAGTCTCTTGCGCAGAGTAGGGGAATCGAGGACCAGAGGAAATGGGTTCAACGTGAAGGGGAAAAGATTGAATAGGAATCTAAGGGGTAACTTTTTCACACAGTGGTGGTGGGTGTATGGAACAAGCTGCCAAAGGAGGTAGTTGAGGCTGGGACCATTCCATCGTTTAAGAGACAGTTAGACAGGTACATGGATATGACAGGTTTGGAGGAATATGGACCAAGTGCAGGCAAGTGGGACTAGTGTAGCTGGGACATTGTGTGGGCAAGTTGGGCCAAAGGGCTTGTTTCCACTGTATCTATGACTCTATGACTCTAAGCTAACGGCCGATGCTTGTTTACCTGGTTCTCCAGAGATGCTGCCTGACCCTCTGAGATATTCCAGCACCGTGTGCCTTTATTTAGTTTGAGCTTAGTTCATATTAAATTTACCTCTGATTTGCTTTTCTGTACCAGTGCTGCAGTGTACTCACATAACTGCAAATGTCCAGCATTATCCTAATGAACCCAGGATGGATATTTGATTGGCCCCTTCAATAGATTAGACCTGCTGTATATACTACAGATACTCTTAAAATATGAGATATGAAACACATTTTTTTATTGGGAAGATCCCATCAAATTCATCGACTCTGTTTTAAGTAATTGTAAGATCAATTTCAGTTTGGTTTAATCCAATTTAAAAACTGGATTTTAGACACAAAATGCTGGAGTAATTCAGCGGGAAAGGCAGCATCTCTGGAGAGAAGGAATGGGTGATGTTTTGGGTCGAGACCCTTCTTCAGACTGAGAGTCAGGGGAGAAGGAGACTAGAGATATGGAAGAGTAAGATGTGAAAATGACAGATCAAAGCAGATGCTGATTAAGGAAACGTAATGGTTCATTGTTAGCTGAGGAGAAGGTATACGAGGCATACAATCAGAAAAATTAATCAGGAGGACAGTGAAACTAGTCAGAGAACTTAGGTGGGGGAGAGATGGAGAGAGAGGGAGGGAAAGCATGAGATACTTGAAGTTAGAGAAATCAATGGTGGGGTGCAAGCTGCCCAAGCAAAATATGAGATGCTGTTGTCATGTGTATTGAGGTACACTGAAAAGCTTTTATCGTGGCATTCTATCCAGTCAGCAAAAAAACTGTACATGATTACAATCAAACCATCCACATTGTACAGATACAGGATAAAGGGAATAACATTTTGTGCAAGATACATTCCAGTAAAATCTGATTAAAGATAGTTCAAAGGTTTTCAATGAGGTAGATGGGATGTTATATGATAGGTAAACAAACAGTGTCACTTAGCCACTCAATCAAATAAGTAAAACGATTTCCAAGACACAGAATCTTCGAGGGTTATTCTCCAGAGATGTGGGTCATGCTGAGTTACTCCAGTACTTTGTGTCTTTTTATTCTAAACCAGCATTTGCAGTTCCTTATTTCTACATTGAAAACTGTAGTGTTTCGACGGAAATTAGCAAAAAATGCACATAATATAAATACTAGCTGATCAAGGTCTAACAATGGATCTGCAGAAGGGTCTCGACCCGAAACGTCACCCATTCTTTCTCTCCAGAGATGCTGCCTGTCCCCGCTGAGTTATTCCAGCATTTTGTGTCTGTCTGATATTTAAAATACAGCTGCTTTGCCCAAGGTCTATATTTTTGTACTTCAGTACACGTATACACAAAGAACCCAGACTGGGGGTGATTTTGAAATGCAGTGACAGTGGAAGAAATGCGTGCTATAGATGCAGCCACCACACTGTGCACTGCTGAGATGGTGATGCTACCCACCGTGAAGAATGGAGCAGTGTGAGACCTTGGAGATTGTCTCCTTTGATGCCAGGAAATGTAAGAGATCAAACAAATGTAAAGGCCAGGCAAAAAAAACAAACAGTGTCACTTAGCCACTCAATCAAATAAGTAAAACGATTTCCAAGACACAGAATTCATTATTTAAGGTACAATGTCCTAACTGTTTCAATAAAGAATGAGCCAGGCAGTTCTGTGGCTATCAAAACATTGACGGAAACTTGATTTAAATGTGTGTGCAAAGTTTCGGCTAAAACTGTCTCAGAGGAACAGGAACAGGAATGTCACACTTCTCATGAAACTGGGTGCCATGATTCAAAGCTTCCTCAGTTCCCAACGCACAAAGCACATTGTGATGGTGCTTACAATAGCTAAAATGTCAGCACCTATTGCAGGAACAGAAATAGGCCATACAGTCCCTTGAACCTCCAAAGAAAAGATGCAAACCTATCCAACCCCATCCAACTGGGGATGGGGACTGGACATTGTGCCTTCCCCCACAGTGGTAACCATTGGGGGGGGATGATTTTTGTGTGTAAGTGATTATTTTAGTTTGTGTCCAAGATGGCTGTCGGAAGGGAGAGTGGACGCTGGCGCGGTTTAG
The DNA here is from genome assembly GCF_028641065.1 of Leucoraja erinaceus. Taxonomy (NCBI): domain Eukaryota; kingdom Metazoa; phylum Chordata; class Chondrichthyes; order Rajiformes; family Rajidae; genus Leucoraja; species Leucoraja erinaceus. The sequence continues at coordinate 15,061,334 of NC_073401.1, read as the reverse complement.
CTGCCGCTGCTCTCTCTTCACATTGTGTTTTTGATTTTTTTGTCTTTGGATCGAATTCTGTCTTTAATTTGTGTAGTGGTGATGTCTTTATTATTTATTTTACTCCGATTATATGTTTTTTACTCTTGTTAAATTCTGTAAGGTGTCCTTGAGACTTTTGAAAGGCACCCACAAATAAAATTTATTATTATTATTATTATAACCCAAGTCCGTGAGCCCAGGTAACTTCCTGGTGAGTCTATTCCGCAACCATTCCATCGTATTGCTTTCCTTCCTGTTTTTGGGTGACCAGAACGGAACACAGTGTGGTCTCATCAGGATCAGGATAAGAAATAAGATCAACCCCATGAAGGTCAGGAACAAAACAGCTCTAGACTACAAACTGCAAACCACGCTAATATATACCTTGAAAAAAAAGACACAAAGTACCGGAGTAACCCAGCGGTGCTGGCAGTGTCTCTGGAGAACATGGATAGGTGATTTTTGTCCTAATCTACAATACCGGTTTTAAGTAACTAATCTACAACACCCCCTTGTTTTATTCCCCTCTCTGCCCTGTCCCCCCTGGATACACACCCATTCCTCTTGTTCCTCCTCCCCCCCATCCTCTTCTATCTATATTCTGAAGAAGAGTACTGACCCAAAACATCAGCAAACTGTGTTCTCCACATATGCTGCCTGATCAACTGTGTTACTCCAGCACTTTGTGTCTTTTTTTTGTAAACCAGCATCTGGTTCCTTGTTCAGACTGTTTGTGGTTGGGGGGTGGGGAGGAGAGAAAGCCGGACGCAGAGAGGATGGGCAGGACAAAGTCAGGTGAGAGATATGTGGATATAATGAGGAACAATGAATATAAAAGAACATCTCTGTCATCTTTCCCTCTCAAACCCATTCTCTGGTCTTCTCCCCATAATCCCTGATATTGTTAATATCCTCTCTGGGATGATACATGTATGGTCAGCGTGGAGTGGGTAGGTGGATGGGCCTGATATGTGGATATAAGTGAAGAGAGGGTGGGGGGGGGGGGGGTGGGCCAATGGTTGACAAAGGCTAGGGCTGAAGAGATGAAAAGTTAAGGAGACATGGATAGAAGAGGGGTGAAATGTGAAGCCAGAGGAAGGGATATATGTGAAAGGGAACCGGGGGAAGGGGAAAGGGGAAACTGGCTGCACATCCAGGTCGGGCACAGGGAAGAGAGGGGGCAAAAGCAGGGGAAGCAGGGGGTATTTGCAGGTTATTTACCTAAAAGTGGAGAATTCAATGTTCATGCAAATGGCTTGTAAGCTGCATTTTGAAGCTTAATAACATCCAGTAATCAATAAAATAATTGTTGTATCTTTTTTTTTAGTAATGCCTCTGTTAAAGGTGTTTGGGACATTTTTGTATAAGAGGTGGTACATTAATGCAGGTTTTTTTTGCAATTAGTGACACTACGCATTAAAATTACATTGGGCGCAAAGCTCACTGCCACCCTGAAAGGCAGGTGCAGAAATGGAAGTGACAAGGCAGGTTTTACCACACAAAGTCTATCAGTACGCTCCTGTCTACTTAAGATTAGCATCTGTCTTTCCCTGGGATGAGTTACAGCAGATGGGAGATAATAAGATCTTCAGGGAAGTCATTGCCTGTAATCTGTAAAGAATTTGATCAGCTGCTTGTGTTCATGCTTGCAGTCTGACTGACTACAAAACGGTCTTTGGAGGAACCTGGTGCAAATGTTGAGGAGCTGCCCTGTGAAAGGACTTGGCGTCATAGAATCATACAGCATGGAGACAGCCCCTTCGGCCCTTCTGACCCATGCCAACCAAGATGCCCCATCTACCATTCCACCTGCCCACATTTGGCCCAAATCTCTCTAAACCTTTCCTATCCATGTACCTGTCCAAATGTTTTTTAAATGTTATATTACCTGCCTCAATTTCCTCCTTTTAGTTTTTAGTTCCCAGCCTGCCCAACCTCTCCCTATTGCTCAGGGCCTCTAGTCCTGGTAGCATCCTATCTATTCCCCTCATGATTTTATACACCTTTATAAAAATCTCCCCTCACCCTCCTGCATTCCAAGGAATTAAGTCCTACCCTGCCCAACCTCACCCTTGTGGACAGGCCCTCGAGTCCTGGCAACACCCTATCTATTGCCCTCAAGATTTTATACTTGTGATAGGAGGCTGCATGAACATTGTAAGCTGCGGGTTCCAGCAGAGACACAAGATTTGCTTCACAAGATGGGAGTAAGTGTGGGCGCCCTGGCTATTCTGCACAGCTATAATTTAATTTAATTAACAATAGCAGGGATTATGGGGAGAAGGCAAGAAAATGGGTTTGAGAGGGAAAGATGACAGAGATGTTATTTTATATTCATTGTTCCTCTCTAAGGTTTCCCATGCATCTAGGACATAAGAAAGGTTCAAAGAGATGTGAGCCAGATGTGGGCCAAACGTGGGCAAATGGGACCAGCTTAGATGAGGGCATCTTGATTGGTATGGACAAGTTGGGCCGAAGGGCTGTTTCCATGCTGTATCAGAGTGTTATATTTACTCAACATACCGCTGTGTATACTCATATGCCAGAGTTCCAGAGGAGAGAGGAGATCCCAGCCTCAACATCTGGCCAGCACTGGAAAACCGCTGGAGGAAGCATTATTAAATGTACCTCACCTGCATATGGTTACATGTCACAAAATTAAATGGTTCTTCAGCTAATAAACCTGCCAATCAAATTTGCTCAAAGAAGAACATTGAAATTAATCTCTCATAGGTAAAATCAAAGCTTTGAGAAGAGAAGCAAATCAAAAGTGGCCAAGTGACGCAGCGGTAGAGCCGTTGTCTCATAGCACCAGAGACCAGAGTTCGATCCTGACTACGGGTGCTATCAGTGTGGAGCTTGCATGTTCTCCCTGTGATCTCTGGGAGCTCCGGTTTCCTCCCACATCCCAAAGACATGTGGGTTTGTAGGTTGATTGGCCCTCTGTAAATTGTCCCTAGTGTGCAGGGAATGGAAACGACAGTGGGATAAAACACAACTAGTGTGAACGTGTGACCTCTAGCACATGTCCACTAGAGGCATGGGAAACCACAGAGAGGAACAATGAATATAAAAGAACATCTCTGTCATCTTTCCCTCTCAAACCCATTCTCTTGTCTTCTCCCCATAATCCCTGATATTGTTAATATCCTCTCTGGGATGATACATATATGGTCAGCGTGGAGTGGGTAGGTGGATGGGCCTGTTTCCATGTTGCATCTCTAACTGAACTATAAAGAATGAGTACTGTCTTGCAATAAAACACGGGCTGTATGCGCAAACAGGTCGATTTGTCTGTTGTAAAATTTCTTCCAAAACTTTTTACCCAACACTAAAAGGATTAAGTGGATGTAAAACTTCAATACACTGCATTCCAATTCTCATTCCAGAATGGTTAATGTGTAATCAAAAAATGAGCTGGAAAAATGCAAACAAACACATCAGCAATGTTTCACATAATGACAAGGATTAGCCTTGCGCCAAATAATTGTGGATAGATTTCCATAAAAAATTTAGAACATAGATCAGTATCTTATCTTTGATCTTATAGAGGTGCATAAAATCATGAGAGGAGTAGATGTACAGAGTGTCTTGCCCAGAGTTGGCAAATCGACGACAAGAGGGCATAGGTTTAAGGTGAAAGGGAGAAGATTTAATAGGAATCTGAGGGTTACCTTTTCCACAAAAAGGGTGGTGGGTGTATGGAACAAGCTGCCAGAGGAGGTAGTTGAGGCAGGGACTATCCCAACATTTAAGAAACAGTTAGACAGGTACATGGATAGGACAGGGTTGGAGGAATATGGGCCAAACGCAGGAAGGTGGGACTAGGGTAGCTGGGACATGTTGGCCGGTGTGGGCAAGTTGGGTTGAAGGGCCTCTTTCCACACTGTCTGACTATGACTCTAATACAATACAGAAACCGGCCTTTTGGCCCACAATGTCCATGCCAAACGTGATGCCAAGTTAGCTTCATTGCCTCTGCCTGCACGTGATCCATATCCCTCCACCGCCTGCAGATTAATTTGTTTCTGGAAATTGTCCCTTGTGTGTGGGGAGTGGATGCAAAAGTGGGATAACATAGAACTACTGTGAATGGGTGATCGGCACTGTGGCGCAGCTGGTCAAGCTGCTGCCTCACTGCGCCAGAGACCCGAGTTCCATCGGGTGCTGTCTGCGTGGAGTTTGCACGTTCTCCCTGTTTCCCCTGGGTGCTCCGGTTTATTCCCACATCCCAAAGACGTGCAGGTGTGTAGATTAATTGGCCCTCCATAAATTGCCCCCTAATGTGTAGGGAGTGGATGTGAAAGTGGGATAACATAGAACTAGTGTGGTCGACATGGACTCGGTGGGCCGAAGGGCCTGCTTCCATGCTGTATCTTTCAATCAATCATCCATTCACACAACACATGCTTTAACACATTGAAGAAATTCTCTCCCCTTCCTCACAGCACTGAAACAGTGTTTGACTAGTTAGCATGTGCTGTCCCTGCAAAGAAACAAACATGTACACTAATACTTCAACAGATGGTTCCACTCAAGTCCTATACACAGTACAATGATATTTTGAAACCATCCTGAAGCAAGTGCCATGACAGAATATTTATAAATCCACCAAACCCAGCTAAGTTTCACATACTCGAGACTCTTGTCACATTTTGACAAAACAGGCATCTAATTTACAGAGAAACATCAAATATAGAACGGTGCAGCGCAGGAACAAACATTTCTGCTCACAATGTCTGTGCCTAACTAATTGCCAAGCCTGAAGAAGGGTCTCGGCTCGAAACGTCACCCATTCCTTCTCACCAGAGATGTTGCCTGTTCCGCTGAGTTACTCCATTTTGTGTCTATCTTTAATCCCTAAATTAAACTAATCTCCTCTGCCTGCACGTAATTCACTGGAATTTAGAAGGCTGAGGAGATATCTTATAGAAACATATAAAATTATAAAAGGACTGGACAAGCTAGATGCAGGAAAAATGTTCCCAATGTTGGGTGAGTCCAGAACCAGGGGCCACAGTCTTAGAATAAAGGGGAGGTCATTTGAGACTGAGGTGAGAAACAACGTTTTCACCCAGAGAGTTGTGAATTTATGGAATTCCCTGCCACAGAGGGCAGTGGAGGCCGTCACTGGATGGATTTAAGAGAGAGTTAGATAGAGCTCTAGGGGTTAGTGGAGTCAAGGGATATGGGGAGAAGGCAGGTACGGGTTATTGATAGGGGATGATCAGCCATGATCACAATGAATGACAGTGCTGGCTCGAAGGGCCGAATGGCCTCCTCCTGCACCTATTTTCTATGTTTCTATGTTTCTATGTAATCCATATACACGTTCCCTACACATCCATGCAGCAGCACATTCCAGGTACCCACCTATCTCTGTGTAAATTAACTTGCCCTGCACTCCTCCTTTAATATTTTGCCCCTTTTGCTTTAACCTGTTCACTGCCAAGATTTTTTTTCACTTGTATTCTCTGACCTGAGTATACTCGGTGGTGGCACTGAACGGGTTAAAGCTGTGCCTCTAGTTTTTGACATTTACACCCTGGGTTAAAAGTTCTGGCTATCTACCCCATCTATGTCTTTCAAAATGTTATATATTTCTATCAAGACAAAACATGTCATCCACTCCTGCCTCGTTAATGTGCTGATATGTACAGTATGTCAAGTCAAACAGTGGATTCTCACCTTCCCAAGAAAGTCGTTCTTTCCCACCATGTCCCAGTCCCAGACTTCCACAGTGAAGATCATGTCTTCCGTTGGCTTGTGATCCTCCAGTTCAAAATCAAACACCTCATTCCAGTGGGGAAAGCGAGTCTTCTTTATAGTCTAGAGTATGCAAAAGAGTTATGAAGTCAGAAAATAATGAATCAAAATTTGTACTACAGGTCCACCACCAATTTCCCGGCAGCCTTGGTTCCAGATCCTTGCCATGTTATCTGTTTTGTCAGACCATCAGAGGTCACAGCTTTTGGGGGTGGCTGAGATACCGGCCCGCAAAGTCGGCCGTGGAAGCCGGCTGTGGGAACGGATCTACCGTCTCGGCCGAGCCAGCGTTCCAGAGCCCGGGCCACAGGGGGAAAATTTGACCTGTCAAGTTCAAGTTTGTTTACATATATTGTCACTGCACCAATTGGTACAGCAAGATTTGGGTTGCCATACAGCCATACGAATAAAAAGAACACAACACACGATAGAATTTAACATGAACATCCCCACACAGCGGAATCAACGTTTCCCACTGTGAGGGAAGGCAGTAAAGTTCATTCATCTTCCTCTGTGTTCACCCGTGGTCAGGGCCTATTGAGGCCTCCGCAGTCGCCGCAACGGCGGTCCGATGTTTCAGGCCCTCTCGCCGGATGATGGAACTCCGGCATCGGAAGAACACTCTCAGCGGCTTGGAGTTGCGAATCGGCCGCTTCCTACCGGAGACCGCGGTTCCCGAAGTCCACAGGCCGAGCTGGGCGGAGCTCCACACGGCAATCCTCGGCGAAAGATCCCAGGGCCCCGTGTTGTTAAAGTCAGCGCCCGCCCGCGGCTGGAAGCTCCACAGACTACAGCTCCATGGTGTTCGAGTCAGCAAACCCAGCACTCTGACACAGTGACCCGGTAAGACATCGCCCGCTCCGCTCAGTGCTGCGCCGCTGCTGAAGCTGAAGCTCTGGCCGGTGCTCTGGAAGAAAAAGGCCGCACCAATCCAAATGGTAGGCCGCGAGGAAGCGGCGAAGATGCGGCTCGGAGGACAGACGCATCCTCGACCAGGTAGTCACTGAGGTGATCGCTGGTCCGCGCAGACACGGTGTATCTCTGAAGTCTAAAGTCATTATTTTATCTTTGGATTATATTGCATCTGAACATTACTATCGCTGAACATCACCTATCCATGTCCTCCAGAGATGCTCCCTGTCTTTGAGTCTTTGTTTGTAAATCAGCATCGGCAGTTCCTTGTGCTTCCACATTGCCTTTTGTTTGCCTCTCATTTCTGTCTCATATTTACATATAATGTTTCCTTTGACTATGGACAACCAGAAATATTATTAACACTTGCCTGTGCTAAAAGGGGTAAAACTCTGCAAAAATAGGGAAGTCTTAGATGGATATGTGTTTTTTTCAATCTATTAACTTGACATTGTAGCGGCGCCTGCTAACGCACGCAGATATCGAACCCGGCGTTCGGATGCCGCGGTCACGTGACTCGGGAGGGGCTGTTGTTTTTGCGCGGTTTTTCATTGTGTGCATTAGTTCAGCGCTGACCACCGTTGTGGACAGACGTGTCTGCTGAGCCTGTATGCTGCAACTTAAACTTTTGAATAAAGATCTGTTGAAAACTCCAGTAGTCATTTCTCAGACCACTAAAACATGTCATTTCAAAGAATGACGTTTAAACAGTTTACTCCTTAATAATCTGGTCAAAGTAATATTTGAATGGTTGTGGTAGGGATTATAATTTCCAAACTCCCTTGTGCCTTCATGTGAAAATCTTTGCCAAACGCAGGTCTTCAAAGTTAAACACACAGTGATGTTGGGTTTTTTAAAGTTAATTCCAATGGAAAGGAGAGCGGTAGGAATTTGTGGAATGAAATAAATTTACAGTAAATATAGGTCTCACTAATGATTCAATAAACAGTCAAATTTTGTTTTGGTACTAGATCTGAAAAGAAATGTGTGAAGTCAAAGCAAGTTGTGTGTGCATATCAAACACAGCTAGACTGTAGGGTTAGAACAAGCAGTGCATCACATTCCGAATTATCACCAAGAGAGAAGGATCAGAGCTCCAAGCATTCAAATTCACAATGTGTCTCGTTTCTTGTAATTGTATTTAGTAATTACATCCTTTATTTCAAACCGAATGCTATTTGTTATATGCATATGTCACGGTTTGTACAAAATATTGCAAAAGCAATCTTCACAAAATTGATTATTAAAGGCGAATTAAAATTTAATGTAGGCCAATTGCAGTAGACAATCTAAGCAGCATGTTCAGAAATTAGGTGGATAGCAATGGAAATCTGGTTGAAAGCTGATTGGGATCCTGTGGTGTTGAACAGCAATCTGACACCCTGTTGTTTCCTTGTCACCTCTTTGCCCCATTTTATCACCCATCTGACAATCCAACCCTCATCACCTGCACCCACCTCGCAGTTGCCTCATCCTGCCCTATCTATTTTCCAGCTATCTCCCCCTCCTGCTATAATCAATCTGAAGAAGGGGCGTCACAGTGGCGCAGTGGTAGAGTTGCTGCCTTAAAGCCCTGTCCCACTGTACGAGTTCATTCAGGTGCTCTCCCGAGTTTAAAAAAAAAATTCAAACTCATGGTAAGCACATAGAATGAACATAGCGGGTACGTCGGAGCTCGGGGTCGTCTCTTAGCGGCTCGTAACGCTAACGGCAGGTACTCGGGAAACACGATAAGCTCAGGAAGACTCGTGAAGATTTTTCAACATATTGAAAAATGTCCACGAGAGCCTGGAGTACTTACGAGCGGCCATAAGTGGAACAGGGGCATAAATCTCCGAGTTCGAATCAGAGCAAACTCTTGAATGAACTCATACAGTGGGACAGGGCTATTACAGCGCCAGAGACCTGGGTTCGATCCTGACTACGATACGGGTGCTGTCCGTATTGAGTTTGTATGTTCTCCTTGTGACCGCGTGGGGTTTCTCCGGATGCTCCGGTTTCTTCCCACACTCCAAAGACGTACAGGGTTGGACGTCAATTAGCTTTGATAAAATTGTAAAATTATTTGTTGTGAGTAGGATAGTGCTAGTACAGGCTGATCACTGGTCTGCACGGACTCGGTGGGCTGAAGGACCTGTTTCCACGCAGCATCTCTAAAGTCTAAAGGGTCCTGACATGAAACGTCACCTATCCATGTTCTCCAGAGATGTTGCCTGACCTGCCGAGTTACTCCAGTACTTTGTGTCCCAAGCAACTAGATTAATATAGTTATTTGATGAATCAATGTGTAAATTGATTGCATTTAAATCAGCATTCATCATCATTGCAGTTTTTACATATTTCATCATCTTATTTCAAGTCCTTGGGCTGCCCAAAATAAGATTGGAAACATCTTTGCCCAACCAATCACTGGTTAATTAATTCCTGACTTTGCAGTGTTAAGATTAATAATCAGTGACAACAAAAAAGATACACATTTTGAGATAACACTAATAGTTGAAGAAGAAACCATCTATTCCACGCAGCTTTAATCAAATATTGTTCTTCAAATCTTAATAAAATATTTGTCTGATGTAGTGATAAGAATGCAGAGAGGATTAACAAGGATGTTGTCAGGACTCAAGGGTCTGAGCTATCGGGAGAGGTTGGACAGCCAAGGACTTTATTCATTCACGTGCAGTCAGCTGAAGGGTAATCTTTTTAGAGATATAAAATCATGAGGGGAATAGATAGGGTGAATATCCAGAGTCTGTTATCCTGGGTAGGGGAATCAAGAACCACAGGACATAGGATTAAGGTGAGAGGGAAAGATTTAATACAAATCTGAGGGGCAACATTTACACTCAGGTGGATATGTGAAACGAGCTTCCAGAGGAGGTAGTTGAGGCAGGTGCTATTACAGTATTTAAAAGACATGTTGACAGGTACATGGATAGGAAAGGTTTAGAGGGATATGGGCCAAACATGGGCAAATGGGGCTAGTTTAGATGGTGCATCTTGGTCAGCATGGACGAATTGGGGGCCTGGTTTAGTGCTGTTACTATGACGGTTCAGTGCTCTGACTATGACTATGACTCTATTTATGTGATAAGGGAATTGACAATTGTCACAAAATTAAAGTGAAAAAAAGGAAATATTTAAAGTATTGATTTGCTAACAATCTCCCTAGGAAAATTTAGCTGCTCTATAAATTCTGCAATTGAAACTGTTCATTTTCTGGGGCTGAGATTGCCATCACAAGAGCGTGTCAGTGAAAAGGTACTTGAAACGCTAATTGTCAGAGGTAACTTGCAGGATGATGCTATAGAGGGATTAATGTCCATATCCAACAGAGTCTGAGAACTAATGGTTTAGAGAGGTTTAGAGAGAGATACCGTCTGTGGATAACGAAACACATGGTGTGATAAATGAACCGGCCAATGCTGGAGATTGTCATATCAGGATGTGTTGTTTAAATCCAGTGCTTATTTTGTAGACAAAAAGATGCTGCTATGCATATCAATTAAAAATCAAACTACATTTATCTGCAATTTTTTTTCCATCAATGCACCTCCATTTTCTGTTTTGATTTTGCGACCAATCTACTTCTAATTTAATAAACTAACAACGTGAAAGTATGAAATAAAATGTATTTACATAACATTTCAGAAACTCTAGTTTTTAACAATGCACTGGCACAAAAATAAACTGTTTAAATTTATGCCTCTTCCAGCTAATTTATGATGTTAACAATATCAGAGGTTATGGCGAGAAGGCAGGAGAATGTGCCTTGATTGAAATGCGGAGAAGACTTGATGGGCCGAATGGCCTAATTCTTCTTCTAGGAAATGAATTTATGAACTTATTCTTTATTTTTTCATTGAGCATTGAGCAATAAAACGTGGATCAGGCCCTTCAGCCCATCGAGTCCTCGCTGACCATCGATCTTCTATTCACACAAATTCTATATCATCTCATTTTTTTCATCCACTCATCAATTAGCCTACAAATCCACACATCCTCAGGATGTGGGAGGAACCCGAAGCACCTGGCCGAAACTTTGCAAACAGGAAGAACGTGTAAACTCCACATGGACAGCACCTGGGGTCAGGATTGAATCCGTGTCTGGCACTGTGAGGCAGTGGCTCTACCAGCTGCAACACCATGCCACCATTTTCATTGTAAAATATAATTCTCCTTATGTCCCAGATGCAAGCAAAGATCTCTCAAATTGGTTTGATCCAGAATAAGGTCTTGAAGTAAATGGCTACAAAGTACATCCGATGTAATTGCCTATTATTCATTTGCACAAACCCAAAATGTGGGAAGACTATATCTACACACTATTACTTGCATAATTTATTTGATTAGTGGTATTTTGACTAATTACCCCGCAGCTACAGATCTGACAATTCTTAGCACATTGAACATTAATAGCTTGTTACAAAATTAGCTTAAATTCTCAATCGTGACTCATTTGAATTGTCTAAAAATAAACATGAGAATGCAATACAAGATTCTTTTTCTTTTAGCTTTCTGGTAACTGAGGTAGAAAGCAACTAAAAAGTGGAGTCTTGGATTTTTTTTTTTTCTTCCAAGGAGAAATTTAATTAAAACATTTGTTCGAAAGAAAGGGAACTCATCAGGTAAAATTGAAATGAATTGAAATGAGAGGTGTACTTTGTTCAGAATCTTTTATAAAGAGAGTTTGTAAAATCTTGGATTGATTTCTCTGTAGTGTTAGAAGTTGAGGAATAGAAGTATATAAAACGTGATGGAATATATAAAATTATGAGAGGCATAGGTAGGGTAGACAGTCAGAAACATTTTTCCCCACGGTGGAAATGTCAAAGATTACAGGGCATAGCTTTCAGGTGAGAGGGGCAAAGTTTAAAGTGGGAGTGTGGGGCAAGTTTTTTCATACAGAGGGTAGTGGGTGCCTGGAACATGGTGGCAGGGATGGTGGTGGTGGCAGATACAGTGGTGCTGTGTAAGAAACCTTTGAAAAGGCATATGGCTTTGCCATTTGGCATGATATGGCATAGGGATATGGATCAACTGCAGGCAGGTGAGATTTGTGGCTTCCGTAAATACTCGCTAGTGTGCAGGATAGAACTGGTGAGTATGGGTGATCGCTTGTTGCGAAGGACTCAGTGGTGCAAAGGGACAATTTCCATGCTGTATCTCTAAACTTAGTGGCATCTATACTATTACTAAAACTTGCATCTTGACCGCTTTCCGGTTAGCTTTTATTTTAATTTTGCGCAAAAACAGTACCCTATATTGCCAGCAATTTTTCACACCTTACTCGCCGTTCTCCTCTGATCCAAGCGCTCAAATTTTTGTTCCGATCGGTGGAATATTACAAAAGTTATGAAGGTTTATAAAATCGTGGGATCTACAGACTGGTCTTCTCACCTGTCAGTCACTATGACGGTAAAGACCCTTCCAGCACCTGCTGTCAATTCCCGTGGCGAAGAGAATTAAGCCCCGGAGGCGGGGCTGAGTCCACAAGCCGCGTGGAGTCGGGGGAAGCCGCTGAGTGGAGTCGGGGGAAGCCGCTGAGTGGAGTTGGGGAAACCGTTTAGTGAAGCCTGGAGGTGCTGGTGGTGCCGTGACCTCTGAGTGGAGTTCCTCCCCCCACACACACCCCACACACACACCCCCCCCCCCCCCCCCACCCCCTGTTTTCCCCCCCTTTACCCCTCCCACCCTCCCCCCACCCCCCACCCACACCCCCCCCCACACCACCCCCCCCCCCCCCCCACCACACCCCCCCCCCCCCCCCCCCCACACCCCCCCCCCCCCCCCACAACCCCTCCCCCCCTCCCCCCCACACACCCCCTTCCCCACCCTCCCCCTCCCCCCACCCCACCCCTCCCCACCCCCCCCTGCCCCACACACCCACATCCCTTTTACCCCTCCCCTGTTTCCCCCCTCTCCCACACCACCTACCCCCTCCCCCCACCACCCCACCCCCCCCCCCCATCCCCACCCCCACCTCCCCCCACCCCCCCTCTCCCCACACCATGGTGGAATATTGAATTGCGGAATGGATTGCGTGGGGGGACCAGGACCCCCGTGTGACTCCCACTTAGTCTAGTCTTTCTTAGAGCGGGCTGACCAGAACTGAACACAATACTCCAAGTGCGGCCTCGCAACGTGCGTGACTATTTGTTGTGATGTCCTTTCTGGTCAGTGCACTGTACTTTACACCAGTGACCTAAATGACACAAAAATATTATCATGGGTGAATGACATCCCAAATCCCAACCTGCTGCCATGTGATGAATACAAACACCATTCACAAACAATACACAAAGGGGTGAATGCTTGTAGGCTCACTGAATGACAATAACATGCACCAGGCCTTCCGTTCTTCAATCCAGGACACAAAAGCCTACTGACCAATTCTACCAGCGCAGCCACTAACTCACCCTGCCGGTCGGAACAAATTAACTTCTTCAGGCGGCTGTGAGATAATGCTCTGTTTGTTAATATTTTGATATTTGAGGTGTCAGTAAGCTGGTCGCTATTCCAACATGGAACATTTCATTCCAGAACAAAAACAAAACATTTAAAATGAAGACAGAAAATGGCAGGGATTTTAGTTACATTCAGCTGTTTAGACATTAGACTTTAGTTAAACCACGCAGAAACAGACCCTTCAGCCCACTTCCGCGCCGACCAGCGTTCACCCTGTACACTAGCAATTTTTACTGGAGCCAATTAACATACAAAATCTGCACATCTTTGGAATGCGGGAGGAAACTGGAGCATCCAGAGAAAACCCACGCGGTCACAGGAAAACGTTCAAACTCCATACAGACAGCAACTCTGCCAATGTGTTATTGTGCTGCCTATTGTTGATGGCAATGATGTGGAAAATATTCTACGTGTGGCACTGTGCAGAATTTTGGATCGAAGAGTCTTCAGGATCTTAAGGCAATGAACTTTTCCAGTATTTTCTGTTTTTTATTTTGGATTTCTAGCATTTTTCATTGGTAATTTGGGACAATAATTTAGTACCTGTTATTCATATCTCCCTCTGACTGACATCCAGATATCACTGGGTATCTCACCCCAGTTTGTCATTTAATCTTACGTGTCATCTACCCTGCCCTGGTACTCCTCCAATCTCCCCTTCCTCTGCTGCTTATAGTGGTTTACATAGAACAACGATCATAGAACACAGAACAGTGTAGCGCAGGAACCAGCTCTCCGGCCCAAGAGCGGACGGAACTCACTATCAAAACATGGAGGGGACACAATTTTTTGGCGGCCGCACACGCATGCGCACACTCACACACGCACGCGTGCGCGAGGCTTCGGAGGCTCAATCCAGCGCTAAATGCAGCTCAACTGTGCCTCTCTCACCGGGTTAACTACAGCCCTGTCTGGACTGACGGGACACCAGCGCTGCTTCTCCACGCTGGCCATATTTCCCGCAAGCCCAGGCAGGTTAACCTGGCGGGGATGTCCCCCACCTCTCAAAACATGGGGGGGGGGGGGACGTGTCCCCTCTGCCCCCCCGGGTTTTCCGCCCCTGCTCCGGCCCACAATGTCTGTGCCAAACGTGATTCCAAGATGAACAGTAAATGGCTCGATTGTAATCATGTATTGTTTTTTTTTCCCAGACTGGATAGCACACAACAAAAGCTTTTCACTGTACCTAACTGAAACTGATGTCATCTGCCGGCACATAATCCATATTCCTCCATTCCCTACATATCCACGTGCCTGTCTAAACACCTCTTAGATGCTACTATCATATATGTCTCCACCACCACGCCTGGCGCCCCACCACCCTCTGTGTAAAAAAAGCTTGCCCCACACATCTCCTTTAAACTTTGTCCCTCTCACCTTTAATCTATGCCCTCTTTATATTTTCATCCTGGGAAAAAGGTTCTGACTGTCTACTCTATCTATGCTTCTCATTATTTTATATATTGGTCTCCCACAACCTCTAGTGTCCCAAAGAAAACAGTCTACATCTGGCTAACTTCTCCTGATAGTTCACCACTCTGATCCAGGCAGCATCCTGTAAACCTCCTTTGAACCCTCCCCAAAGCATCCATATACTTCCCGTGTTGGAGCAGCTAAAATTTCAGGCAACACTCTAAATGTGGCCTAACCAAAGTCTCATGGAGCTGCATCATGACTTCCTGACTCATACAAAACTAGCACTCTCCCCTGTCTTCACAGATAGTGCCACGTATTTCCAGATGTTCCTGTTATTATTTAATTATTCTGGCATAGTTCATTTGGTTCTTCTCCCAGAAAAAAATAATCCCAATATCACACAACCACACACAAAATGCTAGAGTCAGTGGGTCAAGCAGCATCTCTGGAGAATGTGGAAAGGTGACGTTTCAGGTGCCAACTTGAAACGCCTCCTCTCCATGTTCTCCAGAGATGCTGCCTGACCTGGTGAGCTACTCCAGCACTTTGTGTCTTTTTCTTTGTGTCCTTTTTTTGTAAACCAACATCTGCAGTTACTTGTTTCTACATGTCCACAAAACCAGTTTGCCGTTAGCCAAATCTTCAGGAATAAATTATTCCAAAGACGTGCGGGTTTATAGGTTAATTTTTCATCCTACCTTTCTCCTGGTAGCCACTTCTTCCCACTCATTGCAGCGGCCACTGTTACCCTGGGGCCGGTACTGTGGGCTCTTTCTCTTCCTGGGAGCTGGGAACTCCATGGCATTGTCCGCCATCTTGTTCCCATAGAGGGCGTGCGCCAGAGGCTGCGGTAGAAACCTGAATGCAGTTTGCCCAGGGTTCCTCAGCTGTCCCATTGTGTGGAGTTTGCAAGTTCTCCCTGCGACCGTGCTAGTTGCCTCCGGGTGCTCCTGTTTCATCCCACATACCAAAGACGTGCAGGTTTGTAGGTAAACCGGCCTCTGTAAATTGTCCCTTGTGTGTAGGGAGTGGTTGTGAAAATGGGATAACATAGAACTAATGAGAACTGGTGATCGATGGTCGGTGTGGACTCGGTGGGCTGAAGGGTCTATTTCATTGCTGTATCTCTAAACGCTAAAAAAAATGACAGATAAAATTCAAGCCGGGGGAACTTACTGCTGTTTCTGTAGTTTTGTTGTTGAACACCAGTCTTGCAAACGGGTCTGACGTGCCAGAGATATCTCTCGGTGCAAGGTCTCTAGGGAGGTAATGAAGAACAGAATGTCCATGAAATGTTCTTAAATCACAGCAGAGTGGGCAATTATTCAATTACAGTCTGAGCGTTGGGCACGCGCTTAGCTAATTAGAGTTGATCAATTGATAAAAGAGTAAATCCAGCAGGGAAACTTCACCTTCAATGGCACACACCATGGAACTGGCAATACACTTATAGAACTACAGCTAAAATACAGGTTAAATCTCATCGACTGTACCGTTATTCTCGGTGTAGGCTCCTATATATCGGCGAGACCAAGCACTGACTGGGCGTTGGTTTTGATGAACACTGATGCTCAGTCCACCTTGGCCTACACGATCTCCCGGTTGCTAAACGTTTTAACTCCCCTTCCCATTCCGATACTAACTTATTTTGTCCTGCACTGCTTTCACTGTCAAGGTCAGGCCACACACAAATTGGAGGAATAGCACTTCATATTTCGACTTGGGCAGCTTACAACCCAGTGATATGAGCATTGATTTCTCCAATTTCAAGGACCGCTTGCATTCTCTCTTCCCCCCCTTGCCCCCCCTCCCCCCTCCCCCCCCCCCTAGTTACCCCACCCTAGTTGTCCTGCTACTTCCACTGTGCATCCCTTCATTATCATCTCCTCCTCAGCCAACAATGGACCATTATGGGCTCTATTCTTCCTTGGGCATTTGCTGCCAGCCCTGATTTGTTCTAGCCTATTCCTACCTGCCCACCCTCTACTTTCAGTCTGGAGAAGGGTTCCGACCCACAAACGTCACCTGTTCCTTTTCTCCTGTGATGCTGCCTGACCCGCAAAGTTGCTCTTGAACTTTGTGTCCATCTTCGGGACAAACCAGTACCTGCAGTTCCTTCCTACCTTTAAACATCAGTGTGTTTGAAAGGTTAGAATCTGGTAGTTTGGTCACTCATTCTCTTGACATCCAGAGATGGACGGTTAGGAGGATTGCAGGCAATAAAATGGTGAGATTTACCCAAGATAGGTCTCAATACTGAGAATGGCCGACCATGGATGACATTCATTGAAAATATTAATGGTCCCATTTTCCATGATTTGAATAGCATTCGGGAGTTTTGATGTTAAAAGAGTTACAGGGGTAGGGGAATTACAAACTTGAGGACAGAGGTTTAAGGTGAGAGGGGAAAGATTTAATAGGAACCTGAGAAACAACTTTCTCACAGAGGGTGGTGGGTGTTTGGAACTGCCAGAGGAGGTAGTTGAGGCAGGTACAATAACAGCATTTGGAAAACATTTGAACAGGTACATGGATAGGAAAGGTTTGAAGCGATTTGGACCAGACTGGGGCAAATGGGACTGGCTTGGATGGGGGTGAAGATAGACGCAAAGCGCTGGAGTAACTCAGCGGATCAAGCAGCATCTGTGGAGAAAATGGATTGAGATCCTCCTTCAGACTGCAGGGGGCAACTAATGGGGGCGAGTTGGGTCGAGGGGCCTGTGTCAGTGCTGTACAACTCCATGACATTTCACACCCAAGGAAGTCATTGTGAAACAAGATCGTTGCTGTGGCAAGGGGGAAAATTGGAACTACGTTGTGTGTAGATCTCCCCCTTAAACAACAAGATGACAAGCAGCCTCAGGGAACAGGCTTTTGTGATGCTGATGATGACATTGATAGTGCCCAGGAATTTACACAGCTGCTCCTCCCAAAATGTCAAAGTCCAGAGCCCTCGGACTTTGCCAAATCTTACAGGACAGTAAACAAAGCCTCAGTTGAACGTCTCTTCCAAATGTTGACACCTCTGGCAGTGCAGCGCTTCATTAGCCGATGAGGTTTTTGTGCTTCAGTTGCTGAAGGGAGATTTGAGCCCATGACCCTCTGGCTCAGAGACTCGAGTGCTTCTAAGTGAGCTGAGGCTGACACGTCCACAACCTGGCCTTTCTATTCCTTTAAAGCTCGGAAAATTACATCTTGAACAGTGACTAATGTCTGGAAGTGTTTCTCACGGAATAGCTCCAATGGGAGATAAATGTCAAACTGTGATTTGTCACCAAAGTGGGACTTGACTTTCAGCAGATGACAAAGGACAGGGACTGTGCCGACGCTCACAGGAGGCTGTGCCTGGTATTTAAACTCCTGTCTGCGCTGTGCCCTTTTCTCTGCTGAGTGAGCTCATTTATAAACAGTACAGTACAGGTAATCACTGATAAACAGTGCAGGTAAGCACATAACCCTTCCATCGCCAATGCGTTAGTGGAAATTGGCAATGCAAGGCTTGTGTGCTGGCCCTGTGCGAGGAAGCTCATGAAATGTATTGGGTGGGATGACATGTCCTCCCTTAGGGCAGCTCCGACTTCCATCACCGGCAGACAGGCCAGAGGAAGCCGGCGTCCCGCACCACAAACAATGCTTGGCTGCTGGAAAACACCAGCACTCTGTGCTAAACCGAGGCCACAGTCATACAAGCCAAAGCTGGGTCCAATTAGTGGCTCTTGGCTCAAATTGTCACCACCATGTCAGCCCTACCCCTTATAGAACCAGGAGGTGCTGGGATGAATCTAATTTTCCTTGTGCCTTCCCACTGATGGCAAAGGACTGCTCCCATCTGTGGACTGGGACCCTCGAGATGCTGGTGGAAATAAAGCCTATTGGGTGAGTTCACCTTACAACGAGTGCCAGTGTGGTCACAGCCGACCCAGTGTCATGACCGATGCCAAATAAGAACATGAAGAACATAAATAGGAGCGGTAACAAGCCGTTCTGTTCCTCTAGCCTGGTTTGTCTTGTACAAGAGCTTTGCTGATCTTCTACCTTGTTATTTTTTTCCCGTCTTCTACCTACATCCTTTGATTCCTGTAATGGATACTTGCTTGTTTTAATGGATGGGAAGGGGGATGGGGTGGGAGGGGTAAGGATGAGTTTCCAAATAACTTCAAATAATTCGAGAGCCCAGGAACCCAAGAATTCTATATTTAGATCTGTCCAAGACCATTAGTTCAGTTTAGTTTATTGTCACATGTCATGTGAAAAGCTTTTGTTGCGTGCTATCAAGTCAGCGGAAAGACAATACATGGTTACAGTCGAGCCATTCAGTGTACAGATTCATGTTAAGGGAATAATGTGGAATAAGGGAATAAGGGAATAAGGATAAGAAGTTCTAAGGGAGCTCTGCCAATGCACCTCACACATTCCAATGTTATTATTTTTATAACTATCATGTTCATAAGTTGTAGGAGCAGAATTATGTCATTTGTCTCATCAAGTCTACTCCGCCATTCAATCACGGCTGACCTATCTCTCCCTCCCATTCTCCTGCCTTCTCTCCATATCGTCCTTGAAATAATGTCGCTAACCTGAATTGATCCATGGTGCCTGGATTTACCTGATTAAAAGCTGGTTTCGAATGAAATTACATAAAATTCTCAATTAGCTGTGAAGTTGTCTTGTTGATTTACAATTGTTTTTTTCCCACTCACCAACTCAATTAATTAGAGGATTAGCAAGTAGACACTGCCTGGAGAATGGATTTAGTTGTCTTATCTCCTAAGCTCCTCAGTACATTCTGTTCATTACCATAGTATGAGAGGTGACGTGGCACACTTTTTTAATTTCTTTCTTCTAAGAAGCAAGCTGAATGCACTAAAATCAAAATAAAAGGCTGTATACTCATACTCCTTAAAGAGACAGCCATACAGTTATGTTAATCCACTTGGCGTTTGGTTAGACATCATTTGAAAGCGTGCTGCACAAGATTAGTAATAAACACATTGGTGTGAAATGGAAGCAGCTTTATTATAAATAGGCAGTATTTCTAAAAGATGTGAAAGTGATTGTTCCAGATGCACTGGTGTCTTTGTTAAAACAGCTCTTGAAGGAATTTTACACACATTAATGAATTTTCCTAATATCATAAAACATTTATGTAAGAAGGAACTGCAGATGCTGGTTTATACCGAAGATAGACACAAAAAGCTGGTGTAACTCAGCGGGACAGGTTGAGACCCTTGGGTCTAGAACCGAACGTCACCCATTACTTCCCTCCAGAAATGTTGCCTGTCTCTCTGAGTGACTCCAGCTTTTTGTGTCTAACGTTTGCAATCAGACATCTTTTTATAGTATGGCTCTCAGTTCAATAGATGTACTGGCAGCACTTAGTCAGAGTCATTCAGCATGGAAACAAGGCCCTTCAGCCCAACTCGTTCATGCTGACCAAGCTGCCCCATCTGCACAAGTTCCATTTGCCTGTGGGGTTTGGCCCATATCCCTCTGAACCAATCCTCTCCATATACCTGCCCAAGTGTATTTAAAACATTACCTCCTACCTTATCTGGCAGCCCATTCCATATACCCAGCTCCCCGAGCGAAAGAATTGCCCCTCTCACCTTAAACCTATGTTCTCTGGTTCTTCATTCTCCTGTGCTGGGTAAAAGATTCTGTGCATTCACTCTATCTGCTCCCCTCATGATTTTATACACCTCTATAAGAGCACCCTTCATCCCCCTGCCCTCCAAATAACAAAGTCATATTGACACCTGTCACCCAATCATTCCACAGGTTCAATAGCACTTTATGGTCATGTATGCCTCACTACAGTGAAACATTTTTTGCAGACAGTTCAGTGACAACACATTAGACACAATCATACTAAGTATAAGTGTGCAAGATAGTAAACCACACAAGGTCAGTATACCGAGCCACCAATGTGGAATTCTCTCCCACAGAAAGCAGTGGCCAATTCATTGGATGTTTTCAAGAGAGAGTTAGATTTAGCTCTTGGGGTTAAGGGAATCAAGGGAAATGGGGTAAAAGCCAGAACGGGGTACTGATTTTGGGTGATCAGCATGAAGGGCCGAATGGCCTAATCCTGTACCTAGTTTCTATGTTTCCATGTAAGCGCCATCCTGTACAAGTCTATTTTTTTTTACAGTTAGTGCTTTAACTTGGCTATAAAGGATTTGGACATAAGATAGAATTGCTGACTCGCAGCAAACATTCTACTTCATAAGATTAGCTTGGAGATACAGCATAGACTCATCTGCCCACCGAGTTCCTGCTGACCAACCATCACCCGTATACTAGCAGGTTACAGAGGGCCAATGAACCTACAAACCCACACGGCTTTGGTATGTCGATGGAAACCGGAGCGCCCAGAGAAAACCCACCCGGTCACAGGGAGAACGTACAAACTCCCTACAGACAGCACCCAGAGTCAGGATCAAACACAGGTCTCTGCCACTGCCACAGTAAGCAAGAGTAAACAAATAACAATATCTTCTTCCAGCAAATATCAGGCTAATATCAATCAAAAAATGCCTGGTAGGATAGTCACAGGTAAATTAGATGCACTACATCAGTCACAAATCACCAAACTTGATAAGCAGCAAATTTTGTCCATCATCTCTGCTCTTACTACCTTTCATTGTGTATCGGAGAAAGTAACATCAACTTATTCCAAACACAAAGTTCTGGAGGAACTCAGTAGGTCAGGAAGTGTCTGGGAAGGGAATGAACAGATGACGTTTCAGGTAGGGACCCTAACTCAGACTCTGCCTGAGGTGTTTCAAGCTGAAAAAGGGTCCGAGCTGAAACGTCAACTGTCCATTTCCCTTCAACGATCAGTCCAAAGAAGGGTCTGGACACAAAACGTTTAAGAAGGCTGGAAAATCGAAGGTAGACAAAAGTGCTGGAGAAACTCAGCGGGTGCGGCAGCATCTACGGAGCAAAGGAAATAGGCAACGTTTCGGGCCGAAACCCTTCTTCAGAATGATGTAGGATGGGGGGGAAGAAGAAAGGAAGAGGGTGAGCCAGAGGGTTGAGGGAGAGCTGAGAAGAGGAGGAGCCAACAAGGGCTTCTGGAAATTGGAGGTCAAACATCATCTATCCAGTTCCCTCAACAGATGCTGCCTGACCCACTGAGTTCCTCCACAACTTTATGTTTTGCCCAAGATTCTGGCATTTGCAATTTCCTGTGCTTATAATTTATTTGAACGAGATTAAAAATTGTTGTTCTGATGTTCAACTGAATGCAAAATAATAGAGGTGCAGGTTTGAAAACACATACCTGCAGATTCAGGGACAGTTTCTTCCCAGCTGTTATCAGGAAACAGAACAGTCCTCTCACCAGCTAGAGAGAAATCCTGACCTTCTGTCTACCTCATTGCACACCTTCAAACGACCGTTAATTGGACTTTACCTTGCATTAAACGTTATAACCTTTATCCTATTTCTGCAGACACTGCGGTCAGCTTGATGTCATCGTGTATGGTCTTTTCACTGACTAGATAGCACTCAACATAAAACTTTTCACTGTACCTCAGTACACTTGACAATAATAAACTAAACTAAACTGAGCTAAACCCGGCCAATGATTTGTTTTTAACCCATGCAAAAGCATTTCTCCCTTTCTACAAGGCTGAATCAATATTCGAGTACGTCGCCTGCTCTCACTGACCGCTGGCTTGGAGAACAGCTTTCATCCCTGACCGTCTCAATTTCCCTTTCTGCCTTTGAACTGAATGACAACTCGATGTGCAGCTCATGAGTCAGAGAAAAAAGGAATTACTTTTAAAGGTGCAAAGGCCATTCAAAGTTAAAAGTTCATTCTTTGCAGAAAGCTCTAATAATGAATGTGTCATTTCAGATGAAAGCCGTGTCGAGTCCAGCTCTCAAAATAATGAGACTAGACACAAAAGGCTGGAGTAACTCAGCGGGGCAGGCAGCATCTCTGGAGAGAAGGAATGGGTGACGTTTCGGGTCGAGACCCTTATTAAGTCTCTCAAAATAATGAGATTCGTTCATCTTGACGGTGGGGAAGTGTGTGTGGGGGGGGGGGGGGGGGGGGGGTGGTAGTGTGTGACAGGGGGGGGAGAGGGACAGACAGAGAGAGAGACGGGGGGGACATTAGTGTGTGTGGGCAGGAGGGGTTAGCATGTGGGGGGGTTAGTGTGTGTGTGGAGTTAGTGTGGATACGGGTTGTGTTGGGGAAATGGGTGAGTGGTGGAATATTGCGTTGGGGAAACAGGGCTCAACGGGTCGGGGGGGTAGGGAGGGGAGAGGAGTTATGGAGGGTGGGAGGGAGTGACTGAGAGTAGGGAGTAACTGAGGGTAGGGGAAAGGAGAGGGAGGGAGAGGTGAAGGAGGGAGTGGAAGAGGGGAGAAGGTGAGCGAAGAGAAGAGGGAGAGTGAAGAGGAGGGGGAGGGAGTGCTGGGGATGAGGGAAAATGAGCCGCGCCTGTGCAGTTGGGGGCTATGGGTGAGTGGTGGTATATTGCGTTGGGAGAGCGGGGTCAACGGGTCCCACTTGGTCTAATAGAACATAAAACAGCCCACAAAGTCTGCACCAGGCAGCATGACAAAACCAACTCTTCTCCGCCTGCACTAGATCCATACCCCTCCACTTCTTTCATATCCACGCACCTACCCAAAAGTCTCCTAAACCCCATTATCATATCTGCCTCCACCATAACCCCCAGCGGCACGTTCCAGGCACACACCACCCTTTGTGTAAAAAAACCTGCTGCGCACACGCTATGCTTTAAAGGCAGTAAGTCTATTCTTTGATATTTCCACCCTGGGAAAAGGGTTCTGACTGTCTACACAATCTATGCCTCTCTTAATTGTATATACTTCTGTCAGATTTCGCTGCAACCTCCGGCGTTCCAGAGAAAACATCCTCCTCCTGTAGCTGATACCCCTGAATCCAGGCATCATTTTAGTAAACTTCCTCCGCACCCTTTCCAAAGCCACCAAATCATTCCTATAATAGGGTGACCAGAACTGCAGACAATACTCCAAATACAGCCTAACCAAAGTCCTATCATGACTTTCATTTTCTCAGAAAGATCTCATGGTAGAAGAATAGATTGCTGAGGAGAATAGATGCAACTGGCAGATGTTACGTTGTTAAAGTATGTGTGGGGAATATCATTCCCATAGAGTTCCAGCAATGTTCAGGAGTTGTCACTCCTTCTGCATGAGTAATAGTTTTGTACAATTTTATCTGTTCACAAGCCCCATTTCAGAGGCTCAATAACATAATCTAGACCAAATCTTGTCAGAGGAGCTTTCATTTTAAAGAGAAATTGATCCAAAATTCAAGGGTACTATACCGACCAACATTAATCTTCCAATTAAGAATAGATTGCATGGATGTGAGTATTGCTATGTTCACGCTCATAGGGTATTAAAGTCATACAGCATGGATGCAGACCTTTTAGCCCAACTAATGTATGCAGACCAAGATGTCTATCTAAACTATTCCCACTTGCTCATGTTTGATCAATACGCCTCTCAACCTTTCCTATCCATATACCTGTCCAACTTTTGGGGTCGCGCTTTCGAGACCCTTCACGTCACGCTTGGTCGCGCTGTCGAGACCCTTCATCAGAATAGAACATGTTAACCGGCATTCTCTCAATTCTACAGCCAGAGAATCATTTAAAAAGACAAATAAATTACAAATAATTGCTCTCTTGACCCTCAAGTCTTCAACCATTAGTTACTTACATTAATAGAAAAGTGATTTTTCTCCTGCATGCAGCAAATTAAATTATATTTCTTGACTGCTGAATTGAATTGAAGTCTGAAGAAGGGTTTCGACCCCAAACGTCACAGATTCCTTCGCTCCATAGATGCTGCCTCAAACGCTGAGTTTCTCCAGCAATTTTGTCTACCTTCAATTTTTCCAGCATCTGCAGTTCTTTCTTAAACAATTGAATTGAATTGAATCGATTGAAAAATACAGAATGGAAACGGGCCCTTCGGCCCATCGACTCCATACCGACCACTCATTACCCGGCCACACTCGTTCTATGTTATCCCACTTTCTCATCCATTCCCTACACACTATGGGCCATTTACAGATGCTAATTAGCCTGCAAGCTCGCACGTCTTTGGGAAACCAGAGCACCTGGGGGAAGCACACATGATGACATGGAGAACAAGCAAACTCCGTTTAGACAGCACCCATAGTCAAGATTGTACCCGGATCTCTGACGCTGTGAGGTAGCAGTTCTACCGGCTGTGCCACAGTGCCGTCCCATTAGATCTATTCATAAAATGGACAAAGGCACTATCTCTGATGTCCTAGCCAATACTTTTCTCCTCAACAACTAACCACGACATGAAGAGAAGCAGGCCATTACCTCAATGCATCTGCAAGACCTTGCTGGCAGTAAATTGGCCATCACATTTTCGTCCAATATAACTGCCTGCACTTAAAGAGTTCCTCATCTTGAAATAAGCATTTCCAGAGAATAGTAGTGGACAACCAGGCAAATAGGTTGCTGTTTTATGAGTAGACTTGCAAGGAATTTGTTTACAATTGATCACTTTGTTCTCAAATTGATTCCCCAAACGATTCTTGAAAAAGCTAGCTAAATAACTAAGGCCTCTGCATACCGATCCAATAAATCAATCCTTACACTGCGCATAATTTCGAGTGTTTCCAAAACTGTTTTACCTCTCACTAAGCTTCCTAATGATAAAGTAAAATTTATTTTAGTATAAATAATATATAAGAATAAGATGCTGAGATGAATAACTGACTTGTACACGATTCTGATCTCAAAGAAATCAGGCTGAAGCTTTTCATATGAGAATAATTTCCCTGAGGACGTTGATAAGACAGAGGTCTAAAGAGAACCCATTAAATGTACTCAGTCAGTCAACATAAAGAGGAAAGTAATGCTCTCGACCTCCTGGGCCTCAGTCAATGGCAGCTTTATGTATATAAGAGCCCGGCATTCCTTACGAATTCAGACATATCCACTAAATACACACAGAGAACAGGGATAATTTTCTACTTTGCTGTTATTAGAAGCCAATCTCAAGCCTATGTCTGCTTCTAAGTCCACAATGCTTCATTTAATTGGCCTTCTGCTATTTTCCTATCATCTGACTTCATTTAAAAGGGCAATTTCCAATACAGCAGCAACAAGCCGCCTATAACTAGAATTCTCACGTTGCCAGGATACCCGATCCTGTTCTTTATCTGAATTACTAATCTCAATATTCAGTCAAAACAGGAGGTACTACATGAATTTCCAGAAGATTTTTTGTTGTCAGATCTGACAGGCTGGGGTCCCTTGTTATGGAAGGTTTAAAAGACGTACGGTATAATTACAGTGGAGAACAATCATCAAAATGTGCCCATTTTCCAATCCCACACTATCAAACATTTAACTGAGTAGAATCCGTCTGCACCATTACATCTAAGCGTGGCACCTCAAATTACTATCATTTCACTACTGTGATATCTTAAACATATTTTTGACACCTGAAAATTACCATATCATTAAGGAGCAATTTTAAAGTTCACAGTGGACTGTACAAATATAACAATATAGCTATGATTCTTATAATCTCTGATCTTCCTCCAAAAGGTATCATCTGCTTATACCCACACAGTCAATATTAGTTATGAATCTCAGTGCAATTATCGAGAGTGTTTAATTGTCATATGTACTGATAACAGTGAAAGTCCAATTTGCAGCGGTATAACATGCCTGTAAACACAACACATAGATAATAAACCAACAGAAAAATCTATAAAATTCTTATCCATTCTCAAATGATTCCTCAGCGCAACAAAGACTGAAGAATGTTTAATGTCCCTCATTATGGCTTTTCATTGGCTGCAATAATACAGATTACTTTCTTGATTTTTATTTGCAACTGAATCTAACTTTGTTCTCCACTTTGTATCACAGGGGAGCAGTACAGTGGAGACACAAACAACTGTTGGAATCTTGAGCAAAACACTACGTGCTGGAGGAAATCAGCAGTTCAGGCAGTATCTGTGGAGAAAAATGGACAGGAAGCTTTTCAGGCCAGGACACTTCTTCAGATTTTTGGAGAGAGGTGGAGAACGTCTTCAAACTAGACAATACTTTGGGGAGACTTTGCAGTGAATGGAGATACATGGAACTGCAGAGATTGGAATCTTGAACAAAACACAAAGTGCTGCAGGAACTCAACAGGTCAGGCAGTATCTTGAATTGATTAATGGAATGATACAGCGTGGAAACAGGCCCACTGAGTCGATGCTGACCATCGATCACCTGTTCACACTAGTTCTATGTTATCCCACTTTTACATCCACTCCCTACACACAAGGGACAATTTACAAAGGTCAATTAAGCTAAAAAGTTGCATGTGGCAGGAAACCGTTGCACCCGGAGGTAAACCCATGTGGTCACAGGGAGAATGTGCAAACTCCACACAGACAGCACCCGAGGTCAGGATCGAACCCGGGTCTCTGGCCGTGTGAGGCAGCAGCTCTACTAGCTGCACCACTGTGTCGCCCCATCTGTGGAGAGATTGGGCAAACCGCATTTCAGGTCGGGACTCGTCTTCAGACTTATGTGCAGTTTTGGTCTCCCTCACTAACAACAATATTCCAAATAATTTAACACCTCTTATCTCACAGCTATTGTTTTTTTCACCTCTGGCCTTTTTTCCAACCATCTGCAAATTTAAAAAAAATCTTCACCTGTATCCACCTATCGCTTGCCAAACATTTTCTTGCCCCCATCTCTCTTCAAGCTTTCTCCCCTAAATACATTCAGTTTGAAGAAGGAT
The DNA here is from genome assembly GCF_028641065.1 of Leucoraja erinaceus. Classification (NCBI taxonomy): domain Eukaryota; kingdom Metazoa; phylum Chordata; class Chondrichthyes; order Rajiformes; family Rajidae; genus Leucoraja; species Leucoraja erinaceus. The sequence goes on along the minus strand of NC_073401.1, from coordinate 15,033,950 downwards.
CTGGACCCAAAACATCACCTGTCTGTGTTTTCCAGAGATGCTGCCTGACCTGCTGAGTTACTCCAGCACTTTGTGTCTTTTTGTTTTATAAACCAGCATCTGCAGTTCCTTGTTTCTTCAAATCATTCCACTGTTTAGACCACTGGGTGACTGTCACTGTGCCGTTCTTAAATCTAGCTGAGAAAGATAAAATGGTGTGCACTTTTGGCCTACTCAACCCTTTCGTATGAGAACAGATCTGATGCTAAACTCACTGGTGAAGAGAGCCTTGTATGTCACTGAGCAGAATGCAAATCTCTGTCAAAAATCTTGCCAACAGAAGTCTTCCATTAGGCCATTTAGTCCATTAAATCTACATCACCATTCAACCATGGCAGATATATCTTTCCCTCTCAACTCCATTCTCCTGCCTTCTCCCCATTATGCCTGTACTAATCAAGAACCTATCAATCTCTGCATTAAAAATATCCATTGACTTGGCCTCCACCGCCATCTATGGCAATGAATTCCACAGATTCACCACCCCCTGACTAAAGAAATTCCTTCTCACCTCCTTTTTTAAAGGTATGTCCTTTTATTCTGAGGCTCTGCCCACTGGTCCTCGACTCTCCCACTGGGGAGAAACATCCTCTCCACATCCACTATATTAGGTAAGTTTCATTGAGGTCCCCCCTCATCCTTCTAAGCTCCAGCGAGTAGAGACCCAGTGCCGTCAAACGCTCATCATATGTTAACCCAACCATTCCTAGAACCATTCTCGTAAACATCCTCACATGTTCTTCAAAGTTACAAATGAATTTTAGAACATAGAACAGTACAGCACAAGAGTGGACCCTTCAGCCCACAATGTCCGTACTGAACATGATGCCAAGGCTAACCCTTATCTGCCTGCACATAACCCGTATCCCTCCGTGCATCTGTATCTGCCTATAAATAGTTTAAAATGCCACTAATAGTTCTGTTTCAACCACCAGCATAGGTAGTGCGTTCCAGGCACTCACCAATTCCTATGGAAAACTTGCCTGACACATCTCCTTTAAACTTTGCCCTTTTCACCTTAATGCTATGAACTCTAGTATTTGATATTTCCATCCTGGGAAAAAGATCTGACTGTAGTGACAGCCTCTACCACGTCTTAAGGGTTTAGCCCACAATAGTCACTTTAATAGATGGCCGTGGATCAGCAGGTAATCGCTACGTACCCAAGAGCCCTCCATGAGACATTCAATGCCGTCGAAAGATGAATCTTCCACAAACAGTCTCTTAATAGTTTCTTTGTTGTAGTAATACAAACAGCAAAATAATTCATCAAGGCTTCTTCTTGTATAAGTACGTTTCAATCATACTCGTGGTCCTGCTCGTGTATGGTCGAAAACGATGTCTCGCCCCCGATCTTCATCAAACTAAACTAAACTCCCCGGTAGTCTGCGCCAGAATCCTAGCCACAAACCACGCACCAGACGACGTATAAATCCCAAATCATCAGAGAGGTGATGATGTACAGGGACTCCAGCGACCCCAAGGTGGCACAAGCAGGGGTGGAGGTGAAAACTGGGAGGAAGTGGAGAGCCGGCGAAGCCGTGCTGCAAGCAGAGTCCCGGATACGCCACAGAGTCCTGGTGGGAGCAGTGACTCGGGGAAGAGCAGGCCTGGGAATCTTCCCATCTCCCCAGTTTGACAAGGCCAAGGGGAAGGAGAGGCGCAGGCTGGTCCAGGAGGAAGTGAGGGCAGTGGTGGAGGAGGAGAGGTCTACCAGAGCAGTTGGATTGAGGCAGCAGGGAGCCTGGACAAGGTGGGAGCAGGCCATGGACCGAAAAGTCACATGGACTGAGCTCTGGCAGGCTGAACCACAGCGCATCAAGTTCCTGGTCCAGGCAGTGTATGATGTCCTGCCCAGCCCATCGAACCTCTTCATCTGGGGCAAAGCGGAATCTCCAGATTGCCCGCAATGCTCAGGCAAGGGGACGTTGGAACACATCCTGAGCTGCTGCCCAAAGGCTCTTGGGCAGGGCCGGTACACATGGCGTCACGACCAGGTTCTCAAACCCATTGCAGAAGCCATCAGCATGGGAATCAGCAGCTGCAGACGAGAACGCCCCACCACCCAGATGATCACCTTCGTGAAGGCCGGAGTGCAGCTGCCAAGAACCACAGCAGCCAGGAATCCGTCAGGAATCCTGGCGACTGCGCAGGACTGGCAGCTTTCCGTAGACCTGGTGAAACAGCTGAAGTTCCCACAGCACATTGCCACGACCACCCTGAGGCCAGATATCCTCCTGGTCTCAGAGGCGACCAAAAACATCGTCTTGTTGGAACTGACAGTGCCGTGGGAGGACCGTCTGGAGGAGGCCCACGAGAGGAAGATGGCCAAGTATGAAGAGCTGGTCATAGACTGCCGTAAGCAGGGCTGGAAGGCAAGGTGTATGCCCATCGAGGTTGGCTGCAGAGGTTTTGCAGGGCAATCGCTCTACAAAGCCTTGAATGCACTGGGCATCAACGGAGTGGCAAGGAGAAGGGCCATCAAGAACACCACAGAGGCAGCGGAGAAGGGTCAAGATGGCTCTGGATCAGGAGAGGATGTCCATGGGGAGGAGCGAATGCCACCTGAACACAAGTCGTGGTCTGATCAACCACGGCTGGGTCGCCTGGGTGAGGGTGTCTGATGTTGAAAGACCCGAAACACCCAATGACCCCAGGTTACATCACTGATGATGTGTTCAGGAGCATCTATCGATGTATTTGTATCAACCACCCACATAATTACAGGCAGATAAAATAAAAGGTAACTGGTTAATTATAATATACTGAGTTAAGCTAAATGGCTACTACACTGACTGTCCACCCTATCATTAGTTCTCATGATTGTATGTACTTCCCTGCAAACTCCGGCATGCCAGAGAATTATGAAGATCAACTTGAAACATGATTAATATTTATGATGTTCAGCAAGTCGCAGTCAGATAATTCTAATGATGGAAGTTTTAGAATTCATAAGCTCCAATAAAATGCATCTCAGCTTTGCACCGTCTGTTACAGAGACTTACTCGAGTAGTACAGGTGTCAGGATTATGGGGAGAAAGCAGGAGAATGGGTTTGAGAGGGAGAGATAGATCAGCCATGATAGAATGGAGGAGTAGACTGGATGGGACAAATGGTCTAAATCTGCTCTTATCACCTATGAACTTATCTGGAGTGCAGATGACTTCCAGTTGAAATAACTTCCCAGAACCATTTTAATAGTGTTGCTGGTAGAGCTGCTGCCTCACAACACCAGAGTCTGCGGGTTCGATCCCGACTACAGATACTGTCTGTACGGAGTTTGCACGTTCTCCCTGCGACAGCCTTACAGACACTAAATACATGGCACAGTATTGAGCAATACTAACTGATCGTATCATGGCCAGGGTTAGACCACCCAAATGCCCAGGAACAAAAGGAATTACTAAAAGTTGTGGAGACTGCCCAGACCTTCACGGTACCGACCTCCCCACCATTGAAGACATCTACAGGAGGCCTCAAAAACACAGCCAGCATCAGCAAGTCTCACTCTACCCTGGCCATGCACTCATCTCACTCCTGCCATCAGATCAGGGAGAAGGTATAGGAGCCTGGAAACTGGGACCTCCAGGTTCAGGAACAGCTTCTTCCCAACAACCATCAGGCTCTTGAACACCACCAACTAAACTTCAAACTGTTTTGTGTGCACGAGGGATCCAAGTCGGGCTTTTATTTTGTTTTGAATTTTATTGTTTTTTTTTATTTATTGAACTTTTTTTATGTTTCTTATGTGATTTATTGGGGACTTTGTTTACAAACCCGTTATGCAGCTGCAAGTATGAATTGTTCAATTTTGGTACATTTAAACACTCTTGAGTATTGAACAGGCCCTTCAGCCGACAATGTCTGTGCCGAACAAAATGACAAGTAAAAATAATCGCCTCTGCCTGCACATGATCCATATTTCTCCAAACCCTGCATATCCATGTGCCTATCTAAAAGCCTCTTAACGTTTCTGCCGCCACCACCTCCCCTGGCAGCAGTTTCCAGGCACTCACTACCCCCTGTGTAAAAAGACATGCCTTGCGCGTCTCCTTTAAACGTTGCATCTCGCACCTTAAAGCTGTGCCCTCTAACCTTTGACATTTCCAGCCTGGGGGAAAGGTTCTGACTGTCTTCCCTATCTGTGCCTCTCACAACTTCATATACTTCCATCAGGTCTTCCTTTAACCTCTGCCTTCCAGAGAAAACAATCCAATTTTGTCCGTCTCGCTGATGCCCACCAACTCAGGCAGTTGTACATACTGTTCAGTGTAGCTTTGTCGGTGGCCTTTCTCTTTATTAGTGTGAAATGCATTTTTTTTTATTGGCTGCGTTTCTTTGCCAATGAAGTTTTCTCTCACCTGGCTTCGATAAGATGGCACTTTAGGACTTTAGTCTGCCGATCGCGGAGAATCTCTAAACCCAGGTGTATCTCTCCTTGAATCTCCTCATCTGGGTGAATTCGAATCAAATTTATCCAGTTGTCAATACCTGAAGAACAAGAGGCTTTTATTATGACCAATGTACACATTATAAAAAAACAGATGGATAAAAGTCAATGTCCATTAGTTTAGAACTCAGTTCATAAATTTATGTTTATAAGGCATCGGAGCAGAATTAGGCCATTTGGCCCATCAAGTCTACTCCACCATTCAGTCAGGGCTGATCTATCTTTACCACTCAACCCCATTCTCCTGCCTTGTTCCCATGAATAAAGTCCTATTTTTTTTTAAAGAACCTTCAGCAGCTCAACATTCCATATGACACAGGCCTTACGTTGTACTCCACTTGTGAAATTTTAATCCATTAAAATCTTCGGGTGGGAGCCTGCTGTTGGGTGTGAGCTGATATAGTTTTATCTGCTAAGTTCCTGCTTACCATTTACACATCTGCTGATGTTAAGCAAAAAATAAACTGCTGGAGGAACTCAGCAGCTCAGGCAGCATCTGTGGAGGTGTTGCACAGATGATGTTTCGGGTCGGGACCCTTCTTCAGGTTGATGAGGGGGGAACCTCTTCAACGTAGACGTACTTTGAGGAGAATTCGCAGTGGGTAAAACAGTGACTCAGAAACTGCAGATGATGGGAACGTGCACAAACAATTCTGAAACAGGGTTCCATCCCAAAACATCGTTTGTCTATTCCCTCCACAGATCAGTCTGGAGAAGGGTCCAGACCCTAAATGTTTTCTGTCTCCATTCCCTCCACAGTTGCTGCTTGTCACGTTGAGTTCCTCCAGCATTTAGTGTTTTCTTGCTCAAGATTCCAGCATCTGCAGTTCCTTGTCATAGAGTCATAAAGTGTGATGATAGGCCCTTCAGCCCAACATGCCCACACTGACCAACATGCCCCTTCTACACTAGTGCCGAGTTTGGTCCATGTCTCTCTAAACCTAGCCTATCCATGTACCTGTCCAAATGTTTTAGAAAGTTGTGATGGAACCTGTCTCAATTACCTCCTCAGGCAGCTCGTTCCATACACCTACCACCCATTGTGTAAAAAAATTGCCCATCAGATTCTTATCATATCTTTCCCCTCTCACATAAACCCTATGTCCTCTGGTTCCTGATTCCCTGACTCTTGGTCAAAGATTCTGTACATTTACCCTATCTATTCCCCTCATGGAGTGTCTCAATTTTTTTTAATGCTGGTTTTGATGTGCAAATCTGGGTTTTGGAACAGTGATTCCAATCTACACTAAAATCTATAGGGTCCAATTCCTTTTCCGAATGAGCACGGCCTCATCTCATGGAGTCATCTTCCTTTACCGGTCTCACCTGCCCATCCTCTTGGGCGACAGCGATCCAGTATCAGACCCTGGATACAGAAGCTTGGCTCGCATCTACCAACTTTGTGATCTCTCGCTGTGACTTCCAGCAATGTTGAGGCTAGTTCATAATCTTTGTTCACCTCCTTGGAGTGATATCCATTTTGTCAATTGCTTGACATGTTCTTCTCAAACTATGATAAATCTTTGGAAATTAATACCCGGAGAATGAAAAATAACCAGAAAAAAATTTGCAGAGATGTTTACAGTGTTGCAGAAAAATATAAGTAGAAATGGCAGACATTAAAACGCATTATATGAACAAATAGCAAATTCAGCCCTGGTTTGTTTTAAATTAATTTGCACCAGGATGGACAAGAAATTGGATTTGACATCTTGTAGCTTTTCTTTTTTTTGCTTAATACTGCCTCGTTTTATCAGTATTATGTTGACAAAATAAGTACCTCAGACAATAATTTCTAATGCCAGATAACCAATGACATTGCCAAGGGAGAACAAAACTGAGTCTGACAAATATTGACAGTGCAGTCCCTTTGGGGAAACTCTTTCTCGCTGGCTGTCACTTATTAATGCCTCAGATTACTTACATACCCAAACATCGTCAAGTATGCCCCACAGTATAATGCCCCCCAGCACAGGGGGTCACAATTTTGTCTTTTTCGTTCAGGAAAACTCATTCAAAACCTTCAGCAAATAATTTATTTAAATGTCCTTTCTTGCTTCTCTGAGGAAAGAAGAACGGATTGCTGGGAATGTTCTACGTTCTATAGTTTAGTTTAGTTTGGAGATATAGATCCTTCGGCCCACCGAGTCCGCACCAACCAGTGATTCCCGTGCACTAGCACTATCCTACACACGACTTTAATCTTTACCAAAGCCAATTAACCTACAAAACCGTACGTCTTTGGAGTGTGGGAAGAAACAAGAGCACCCGGAGGGAACCCACGCGGTCACAGAGAGAAAATACAAATTCCGTACAGATAGCACCCATCGTCAGGATCTCTGACATTTCTACCGCTCCGCCACTGTGCCACCCCTATATGGAGGCAGAGGAGATTAGTTTAAATTGGCATCATGTTCGGCACATACATTTATGGTATTTAATAGAGTCATACAGCAAGGAAATAGGTCGTTCAACTCAACTGTCCCTGCTAACCAAGATGCCTCATCTAAGATGATCCCTTTTACTCACACCTGGCCCATATCCCTCTAAAACTTTCTTATTCATGTACCTGTCCAAATGACTTTTAAATGTTGTTATTGTACCTGCCTCAACTTCCTCTGGTAGTTCATTGTACAGACCCATCACCATCTGTGCTTCTCATTTCACACCACTCCATGTTATCTCCATATCTCACACTTTTTATCTTTTCATCTCCAGCCTTTTTCTAACCATCTGCCAATCCAAAACATGTATCTATCTATCACTTGCCAGGCTTTGTCCCAACACCTTCCTCCCCCCCACTCTACCAGCTTTCTCCCCACTATTACAATCAGTCTGAAAATGGGTGCCGATCAGAAGTGTCGCCTATCCATGTCCGCCAGAGATGCTGCCTGACCCGCTTAGTTACTCCAGCACTTTGTGTCTTTTTCTATTCATTACCCTCATGATTTTATACACCTCTATAAGATCACCCTTCAGTCTCCTGAGACTGCCCAGCTTCTCCCTATAGCTCAGGCCCTCAGGTTCTGACAACATCCACGTAAATCTACTCTGTACTGACGGCACGTATAAACATAGAAACATAGAAACATAGAAAATAGGTGCAGCAGTAGGCCATTTGGCCCTTTGAGCCTGCACTGCCATTCAATATGATCATGGCTGATCATCCAACTCAGTATCCTGTACCTGCCTTCTCTCCATACCCCCTGATCCCTTTAGCCACAAGGGCCATATATAACTCCCTCTTAAATATAGCCAATGAACTGGCCTCAACTACCTTCTGTGGCAGAGAATTCCAGAGATTCACCACTGTGTGAAAAATGTTTTTCTCATCTCGGTCCTAAAAGATTTCCCCCTTATCCTTAAACTGTGACCTCTTGTTCTGGACTTCCCCAACATCGGGAATAATCTTCCTGCATCTAGCCTGTCCAACCCCTTATGAATTTTGTAAGTTTCTATAAGATCCCCCCACAATCTTCTAAATTCTAGCGAGTACAAGCCGAGTCTATCCAGTCTTTCTTCATATGAAAGTCCTGACATCCCAGGAATCAGTCTGGTGAACCTTCTCTGTACTCCCTCTATGGCAAGAATGACTTTCGTCAGATTAGGAGACCAAAACTGTACGCAATACTCCAGGTGTGGTCTCACCAAGACCCTGTACAACTGCAGTAGAACCTCCCTGCTCATATACTCAAATCCTTTTGCTATGAATGCTAAAATACCATTCGCTTTGATATGGTCTGATTTGATAAGATATGATTACGTTGATCCATGCAGCCCTGGAATTCTGCACCAAGTAACAACCTCATTTTCCTGTTCTCGGTACATATGACAAATAAATACTCTTGACTTTCTTGACTTCACAACCTCAGAACATTTCTAAACGTTTTATACCAGTGAGTTATACCTGGGCATAATAAAAAACACAAGATGCTTGAGTAAATCAGTGCGTCATGTAGCATCTGTGGAGAACATGGATAGGTGACGTTTCGGGTCAGGACACTTCTCTAGACTGCAATAGGTGACTATTCGTGTCAGAACTCTTCTTCAGACTGCAGTAGGTGACCTTTCAGGTTTGGACTCTTCTTCAGATGGTAGTTGTGAATCTGTGGAATTCACTGCCACAGAAGGCAGTGGATGTTTTCAAGATGTTTAGCTTGTAGAACTAAAGGAATCAAGGGACATGGGGGAAAAAAAGCAGGAGCGGGGTGCTGATTTTAAATGATCGGCCATGATCATATTGAATGGCGGTGCTGACTTGAAGGGCCTAATGGCCTACTCCTGCACCTATTTTTCTATGTTTCTATTCTCCAGAGATACTGCATGACCTGCTGAGTAATCATAGCATTTTGTATCTGTTTTATAAACCGGCATCTGCAGTACCTTGTGTCTCCATTCCTGAGCGTGATATTGTTGGGGATGACAGCAGCTTGGTAACCACAGGAGGATCTCACACACAACAGTATGATTATAACCGGCTAATCTGCTTTAGTGATGCTAGTCAAGAGATAAATGATGACCTGGGCAGCTCTTTTTTATTTCCTTTAAACCCCTGTATCTCTCTCATACTGTATGGTTTACAACTTGCTAGCGAGTCCGACACATAAACCATTTCCTCCCAGCCCCTCTTGAAAATAATTCTTACTTTTGTTGCAAAATCATTGTACGTAGGCAGTAAAATTTATTCCCAACAGTCAGATGCAACAAAATAGGGTGTGGGAAAATATTCCTGAAATAAATCATGATTAGCAACACCATCAGTTTAAAGTAAACAATGATGGGTATGATATTCTTAAAATATATTATTCGGTGATAAAGTTTTAATGAAAAACGTCCTATTTGGTAAGTCTTTAATGTTATAATCTCTCACGCATTTCATACATAAAGTTAAACCAGCAAGAAATCTGGAAAGAAATCCCTTTTCACAGTGGAGCAGCTGGTAGAAGCGGCAGAGACCCAGGTTCAATTCTGACCTCGGGTGCTGTCTGTGTGGAGTTTAAACGTTTTCCCCTGTGACGGTATGGGTTTCTCCAGGTGCTCTGGTTTCCTCCCACATCCCAAAGACGTGCGGGTTTGTAGGTTAATTAGTCACTGTAAATTGCCCCCTAGTGTGTAGGAGTGGGAGAGAAAGTGGGGTAACATAGAACTGATGCGAACAGGTCGGTGTGGACTAGATGGGCCGAGGGGCCTGTTTCCATGCTGTGCCTCTTTCAGGGGGGCTACGCATTGGAACCGTTTGATAGCATTCCATTTTACCCGTCCCTCTTGAATCTTCAAGCAAGGCCCAGGAGGGAGAGAAATGTGCAGACTTTCAAACGCAGAAACAAGCCTTTCTTTTATACCTTACCCTTAATCATGTGCACTTCCTCCAAAACAGGAGGAACAATAGTGGCCAGAGACTAAAGAAAATCCAAAGAAAAGATCTGCCAGCGATATATTCTTTCCTTTGTGCTTGTTTGTCTTTAGCTGTTAAATTAATTGCCAGAAGTGGTAGTTTGGGCTTCCCACGCATTCTGCCTGCGCTGCTGGAGTGGCAATCTATTCGTAATTAAGGTTTAAAACAAATTCTGCCACATGCTAATGGATATTGGCAATATAATCAGAGACAAATTGTAAGATTCAAACAAGCAGGAGAAAAGGATTAGCTGAATTAATAACATGCATTAGTTATTTGTATCGATTCTCGTAAACTTTAGATTAGAGATAAAGCGCAGAAACAGGCCCTTCAGCCCATCGGGTCCGTGCCGTGCCGATCAGCTATCCCCATACACTAGCACTATCCTACGCACTAGGGACAATATACAATTTTTCATAAGCTAATTAAACTACAAACCTGTATGTCTTTGGAGTGTGGGTGGAAACTGGAATACCTGGAGAAAACCCACAGGTAGATCACAGGTAGAACATACAAACTCCGTACAGACAGCACCCATAGTCAGGATTGAACCCGGGTCTCTGGCACTGTAAGACAGCAGCTCTACGACTGCGTCACTGTGCCACTCCAACAAGTCCATTGGAATACAAAATCTGTGGCATGTATTTCTGATACGTGCAAGATTTCTGGTAGTGTTTAGTCTTTGCTCGTATTCTCTTGCCTCAAAATTTATCTCCAGCTAATAGCTTGAGAGGAATGGTGTACTTTTGCTTTGATCATCAATTAAATGAGCTGCACTTAAGGCACAGGTCAGATTGCTAAAGTAAATAGATATAGATCTGCTAAAGAAGTATGCATTTCTTGGCAATCATCAATTGTAACTCATTTTTATAACACCTTGTTTTCTCCAGGTATTTCTCATCAGTAAAAGAAAAGAAACAGCATTAGAAATTGTTACTTGAGTCTGAAGAAGGGACCTAACCCAAAACCTCGCCTGCCCCTTCCCTCCACAGATGCTGCCTAACCCACCGAGTTCCTCCAGTATTTTTACTCCGGCTTGAACTTAGTTTTTTTAGTTTTAGAGATACAGCATGGAAACAGGCCCTTCGGCCCGCCGAGTCCACGCCGACCAGCGTTCACCCATTCATACCAGTTCTATGCTATCCCACTTTCTCATCCACTCCCTGCACATAGTGGCAATTTACAGAGGCCAATTTTTGGGACGTGGGAGGAAACCGGAGCACCCGGAGAAAACCCATGTGCAAACTCCGTACAGGATGCACCCACAGTCAGGATCGAACCCGGGTCTCTGGCGCTGTGAGGTAGCTACACCCAAACTCGTTTGCACCAATCCCAGTTTACAGGTTACTCACCTCTTAAATGAGCTGCAATGTACTCCCTGTTTAGAGAAATCTTCCCTATGACATCGTCGTGCCTGCAAATTTGAAATAGAGAAACAGTTCAGCGGAAGTCAGATTTTAAAAACGGGTATCCCATTTCAGTGCGTGGGCTGGGTTCCCGCTGTTTGGTTTATTATTGTCACGTGTACTGAGATACGGTGAAAAGCTTTGCTCCGCGTGGTTTCTAATTAAATCAGATAATACATGTACAAAATCGAGCCACACACAAATAAAACATATATGTTGTAGAGAAAACAGAAAAACGCCAGAGTGCAGAATACAATTTTCAGCATCATAGCATTACAGTTCCAGAGAAAAAGCCGCAATGAGGTTGGTTGCAGGATCTAGCTACATGTCATCCCCTCACATATCGAGAATTTAACTCTTCCTGAAAAATACAGAGTCTGATTTCATTGCCCCGTGAGGGAAAAGAGTTCCAAAGACTCAGAACCCTTTAAGGAAAATAAAATTACCGCACCATTGATTCCTTATATATAGGCAGCGACCACACGATCGAGCTTTTTCTAATCAGAGAATAAATCTTCTCCATCCTGTCTCGACCCCCGAGAACCTTACAAGTTTCAGTCAGGTTGGTTCCCTTCCTCCTTTCTAAACTCCAGCAGATACAAGCCAGCCTGCACAACCAGCCAATCTGCCCGTTGCAGTCATTACTCTGGTAAAGCTTTTAAAAAAACGTTTATAGAGATGCAGCATGGAAACAGGCGCAGCGGTCCATCACGTGGGCGGCACAGTGGCGCAGCAGTAGAGTTGCTGCCATTCCAGCTCCAGGTGTGTACAGGTGATGTCTGTACAAAGTTTGTGTGTTCTCCCTGTGACCACGTGGGTTTTCTCCGGGTGCTCAGGTTTCCTCCCATACTACAAAGTTGCACAGGTTTGTAGGTTAATTGGCCCTAGTGTGTAGATTTTTCAGATTCAGATTCAGATTATTGTCATTGTGCAGTGTACAGTACAGAGACAACAAAATTCAGTTAGCATCTCCCTAGAAGAGCGACATAGAATATGAGCAATAAATAAATATATTTACGTGCATACAGTCATATTATATGACATATTACAGTCATTGTAGATATACAATGCTAGTGCACGGGGAGATCGCTGGTCGGTGTGGACTCGGTGGGCCGAAGGTCCTATTTCCATGCTGTTATTCTAAAGTCTAAAGTTTAAAGAGTCCACACACATCATTGATGTCAGTAATCAATCAGGAAGGGGGTGCGGAGGAGATGTACTGTATGAAGATGTATGAAGGTATCAGCTGGTTGCTAGTAATCTTACACTCCAGTTGGGTTGGAGTGGGCATTTGTTATAACTAATGCATTCTCTAGGGTCTCATTGGGATCCATCTGGTACAGTACAAATCTCTGTATTGGTACAAGTGCTTGCATTTGTTCCGCTATTTCTGCCCGAGCTGGATCGATATAAAGCGCAAACTCTCCCCTCTTTTGAAAAGCCAGTGTTGCCTGCTACACTTACATTGAGCTTTCTTGAAATGGTTCCGCTGAGGTCAGAGGGAACTAAGCTGAGAAATAAATTAATTGGCATCGCTGACGGCGTGTGAAAATATAAGCCCTCTGTGCACTGTGACAGCCCGCCTTCCCTAAGGACCGCTCCGATCCCCGTCTCATGGGCCAGAAGCTGCCTACGACCAGCACCACAAACAGCGCCTGGCAGCCGGAAAGCCAGACTGAGCCGAGGCCACAGTCGGAGAACAGTTGCGTCCAATTAGTGGTTGTTGGATCAACTCACCTGCACCTCGTCAGCCCTGCTCCTTGTTAACCCAAGAGGGCCAGCAGCAGGAAGGGGGAGGGAGGAAGTGGAAGAGAGGGGAAGACTGAGCTGCCGGGACAAGCCCAAGAGCGCCAGCACCTCCTCTTTGAAAGCAAGACTGAGCTGCCGGGGACAAACCCGAGATCGGCAGTGCCTCCTAACGGATGACGAGGCACTGCGCCCCCATGTGGTCATGGACCTTCTTGTCACTACTGTCCTTCACTATAAACAAACCATATCACGTGAGCTCACCCTACCCCAAGTGTGTATTTAGTTAGTATTGACTCAGCACCATCCCCAACTAAAGTTTCACCTCTCTACAAAACCAGCTCTCTTAATAATTGAATGCAACAGTTTATAAATAACTAGCATTCAGACTTTGCTTCCATGACATTTTACCAGTTACAAATTAACTTAGCAACTGTGTTGCTATGGGGATAATTAAACAGTTAGCTATTTCTTACTTTTTCTTTCATGTTGCACGTAAGTAAAATCTACATGGAAGTATAATCATTTATATAATTACATGCACCTTGTACTGTGGGTGTAACAAGGTGCTGGGCGAACTCAGGGAGTCATGCAGCATCTGTGGAGGGAATGGACTCAGTCTGAAGAAGGGTCCCGACCCAACACATCCATTCTCTCCACAAATGCTGCCTGACCCGCTGAGACCCTCCAGCCTCCTCTTCCTCTCTCTCGTTGTATTTCCCTTAACAAACTGGGTTAAAGACTGTCGGCAAGGATTTCGTGATTTGTAAGCATGTCAAATATTATGGGGAGAAGTGGGTTGAGAGAGAAAAATAGACCAGCCATGATGGAATGGCAGAGTAGACTCAATGGGCCGGATGGTCCAATTCTGCTCCTGTGCTTTGTGGTAAATTCTGGCAGACCTGTGGTAAAAAGGTCAGTGTTTCACTCGCACGAATGTCAGTGTTTGGAATAACGTGCTTGTGTAAGCAAACCAGTAAGTCTCTGACATGGTAACAAATCCACCTGTCGGGATGCTTAGCCTCCAGCACACACACACTGAGCCCTCAGTTCCAAAGGCAGGTTAAACCTGCTGCTGTATCCATGGCCACATTTATTTGAATGGAGAATTCACGTCCACAAGAGGGGAAGCCCAAACAATTGCATTTTTTAAATTATTTATGTTTCCAGGCATTTACTTCTAATGTGCCTTAAGTGTTTGGGCTTTTAGTTTTAGTTTTAGAGATACAGCACGGAAGCAGGAGCTCACTGAGTCCACGCCAACCATCGACCATCCATTCACACTAGTTCTATGTTGTCCGACTTTCTCATCCATTTCCTACACGCTAGGGGCAATGTACAGATGGCCAATTTACCTACAAACTTTTGAGATGTGGGAGGAAACTGGAGCACCTGGAGAAAAGTCACATGGTTACAAGGTGATGGTTATCTTTTCATTATATCAAAACAATGCTCACGAGGAATGTATAATCCCATGTGAAAGGTATGCGGGGGAATTCTTTTTTTTACACAGAGGGTGCTGTGTGCCTGGAATGTGCTGCCAGGGATAGTGGTGGAGGCAGATATGAACATGGCATCTAAGAGACTTTTGGATCAACACATGGATAAGCAGGGAATAGAGGAATCATGTTGTGATTTCAAGACCAACTCTCTCTGCCTGCACATGATTCTTATCCCTCCATTCCACACTTATCCATGTGGGATATGCAGGGAATAGAAACATGGAGAATGGGTGCAGGAGTAGGACATTCAGCCCTTCGAGCCCGCACCGCTATTCAATATGATCATGGCTGATCATCCAATTCAGTATCCTGTACCTGCCTTCTCTCCATACCCCCTGATACCTTTAGCCACAAGGGCCAGATATAAATCCCTTTTAAATATAGCCAATGAACTGGCCTCAACTACCTTCTGTGGCAGAGATTCACTCTCTGTGTGAAAAATGTTTTTCTCATCTCGGTCCTAAAAGATTTCTCCCTTATCCTTAAGCTGTGACCCCTTGTTCTGGACTTCCCCAACATCGGGAACAATCTTCCTGCATCTAGCCTGTCCAACCCCTTAAGAATTTTGTAAGTTTCTATAAGAAAAAGGGAATGGAGGGATATTGTGGGCCAAAGGGCCTGTTCCTGTGCTGCACTGTTTTACGTTCCATTGAGCATAGGCCGGTATAAAAGGGAACCAGTGTCTGACCATCTGCACCCTCAAGGTCAGCTGCAGGAGGCTTCCCTCTGGCACAAAGGTGGCCGGGTGAGACAAGGAACATCGGTATGTTGAACGATCCATGGCTCGCCAGGATCAGGTGCTGCTCCATAAAACCTAGCGCATGGAAATGGCACCAAATCTGACAACTCGAAAATGAATTTCACCGTGTTTTTGCACATGTAACAATTATTAAAGCATTATTGATCTACTGATCTATAATCTCTCATCTCGGTTCTAGGTTCAATGATCAAAGGGCCCGTTTTCTTGATGTAGCTCTAAAATTTGAGATCAGAAACCCGGGCCTTGTTTTTCTCTCTCCGCAGATGCTGGCAGTCCTGCCAAACATTTCCAGCATTATCTTTTTTTTCAGAATTTCAGCATCTGCAGTATTTTCCTTTTGTCTAATAATCCAAAATAAACCTGCTTGAAAAATGTTTGATGGTGTTCTGAAACGATTGCAAGCTCCCAAAGGCTTTTGCCTGCCTGAATTAATGGTATACCGCAGTGACAGCAAGATTTAGTGACAGACAACGGATTTTTGAAGTTAGAACCAATCACCCAGCTGGTAGGTCACAGACTACATTCACCAGGGTGAAAAGAATAGACATAACTCAGATGCAAGGAAATGCAGATGCTGGGTTACAAAAACAGACACAAAGTGTTGGAGTAACTCAGCGGGTCAGACAGTATCTCTGAAGAAGGTCTCGACCCGTAACGTCACTTATTCCTTTGCTCTAGAGATGCTGCCTGACCCCCTGAGGTACACCAGCATTTGTCCCATTTATTTTGGGCATAATTCACTTTTTGTTTAAAATGTTCCTGACCTTAGACTTCAACCAGATTTAGACACTGACTCACTGCTGAACCTTGCAATCGTCACACAAACCTGAATCTCAAAACTTAATCGGACTTTAATTGGACTTTACTGGACTTTATCTTGCAATAAATGTTAATCCTTTTTACCATGTATCTGTACACTGTGAACAGCTCGATTGTAATAATGTACAGTCTTTCTGCTAGCTGGTTAGCATGCAGCTAGAGCTTGTCACAGGTTTGTAGGTTAATTGGCTTCTGTAAATTGTCTCTAGTGTGTAGGCTAGAACTAGGTGATCATTGGTCGGTGCAGACACGTTGAGCGAAGGGTATGTTTCCAAGCTGTATCTCTAAACTAAACTAAATATGTCGGAAGGAACTGCAATTGCTGATTTACACCAAAGATCGACACAAAATGCTGGAGTAACTCAGCCAGTCAGATAGCATCTCTGGAGAAAAAGAAAAGGTGATATTTTGGGTCGAAACTCAAATCGGGTATCTGAGGAAGGTTCTCGCACCAAAACGTCGCCTATTCCTTGGCTCTAGAGATGCTGCCTGACCCGTTGTCACTCCAGCATTTTGTGTCTATGTAAATTAAACTAAGACCCTTCTTTCCCTTCCCCCCCGTTATTTAAATTTAAAATAGGGGACCAAAAATGCACACAATACTCCAGGTGTGGTCTCACTAGGGCCTTATACAACTGAAGACGGACCTCTTTGCTCCTACACTCAACTCCTCTTGTTATAAAGGCCAACATGCCATTCGCTTTCATCACTGCCTGCTGTACCCTCATGTTTACTTTCATTGACTGATGAACAAGGACCCCCAGATCCCATTGTACATCCCCTTTTCCCAACTTGACACCATTTACATAGTAATCTGCCTTCCTGTTTTTGCTACCAAAGTGGATAACCTCACATTTATCCACATTAAATTGCACCTGGCATGCATCCGCCCACTCACCCATCCTGTCCAAGTCACTCTGCATTCTCATAGCATCCTCTTCACAGTTCACACTGCCACCCAGCTTTGTGTCATCTGCAAACTTGCGAATGTTACTTTGAATCCCTTCATCTAAATCATTGATGTATATTGTAAATAGCTGCGGTCCCAGCACCGAGCCTTGCGGTACCCCACTAGTCACTGCCTGCCATTCTGAAAGGGACCCGTTAATCCCTACTCTTGTCTTGTCTGCCAACCAATTTTCTATCCATGTCAGCACGCTACCCCCAATACCATGTGCCCTAATTTTGCCCACTAATCTCCTCTGTGGGACCTTAGCAAATGTTTTCTGAAAGACCAGGTACACTACATCCACTGGTTCTCCCTTGTCCATTTTCCTAGTTACATTCTCAAAAAATTCCAGAAGATTAGTCAAGCATGATTTCCCCTTCGTAAATCTGAGCTGACTAGGACCGATCCTGTTACTGCTATCCAAATGTGCCGCTATTTCATCTTTTATAATTGACTCTAGCATCTTCCCCACCACTGATGTCAGGCTAAACTGGTCTATAATTCCCCGTTTTCTCTCTCCCACCTTTCTTAAAAAGTGGGATAACATTAGCTACCCTCCAATCCACAGGAACTGATCCTGAATCTAGAGAACATTGGGAAATTATCACCAATGCATCCACGATTTCTAGAGCCACTTCCCTAAGTAGCTTTGGATGCAGACCATCAGGCCCTGGGGATTTATCAGCATTCAGTCCCATCAGTCTACCCAACACCATTTCCTGCCTAATGTAGATTTCCTTCCGTTCCTCCGTCACCCCAGATCCTCTGGCTACTAGTATATCAGGAAGATTATTTGTGTCCTCCTGAGTGAAGACGGATCCAAAGTACCTGTTCAACTCATCTGCCATTTCCTTATTCAGAGAGATAACAGCTTCAAGTTCCTTCAGCATTTTGATTATTTTAATCAAAAATTACAATATATCTCCTGAAATTGCACTGAAAAAACAAAGAGAAATGTCTCTCTAAAATCCTTAGGAATCATCAGTGTTCTTCTCAAGAGTTAGTTCGAGAACAATTAGAAATTGAGAAACAGTAGGGCCTTTATTGTAAAGTCTTGAAGACTTGCCAATAGTTGAAGGCTGACTTACCCAATTGTGTCTTCGTCCATGACATAAAACGAGAGGTTGTGAAAGCCCATGGGCAGGTGGAGAGTATATTCTTCACCCCAGAATGGATTCAGGTCCCTCCATACTGTTGCAGTTCTAAATATGAGAAGAGTAGAAATCAGAATGGTGCAAACCTATGGACTGCTGTCAGAGACAACTCATCCTCTCCTTTTCTTTCTGCTTGACTCAACTAACATCTCCCCCATCATTAAATCAGGCCACAGTGCTAAAATTAGATCTGGCGTACAAAGGTAATCTTATCTGAGCCTTGGACATATGACTGAGGACCAGAGGTAGCAATCATTGAACAGGTCACTGAATGAAAACCTTATTTATAGTTTAATTTAGTTTAGAGATACAGCATGGAAACAGGCCCTTCGGCCCACCGGGTCCGCGCCGACCAGCACATTAACACTATTCCTCCCCATCACGTTTCTAAATGTATGTCCTCTTGCTCTGGTTAGCTCTGACCCTATGATGCTGTAACTGCCCAAACACATCTACTTAAAACCTATATTGAAAGTGTACAATTTATTTGTGGTGATACAACTACAGATGCTGGGATCTTGAGCAAAAAAAAACCCCACAAAAGGCTGGAGGAACTCGGTGGGTCAGGCAGCATCTGCGGTGGGAATGGACATACAACACTTTTATGTCAGGGCCCTTCTTCAGACCTATGCAGTACGGGTGTGAAAGAGGGCTTTTAGATGGGGTTTTTGGTGGAATGGTCCCAAATTTCTGTATCTTCAAATATTCTCAGTTGAGACCAAACAGGTCATTTTTATCGTAATGACATCAGATTATAAAAAAGTGTAGCGTTTGAATACTTTTGCTGGGAATATGATTGCAGCTGCAAATACCGCTCGAGAGAAATTAATGTTATGAATTAGTTAATGGGTGAAAATTGTAAACACATTGAGAGTGCATGGAGCATGATGTAAAACAGCACATTCATTAAATCTGCTAACAGATGATGCACACCTTGAACAAAGCGAGTAACAGATGGACTCTGAATATTCGAAGGGCGGAGAATATCTCATTACGGACCTTCTATGATTAAAGTGGCAACATCACATTCCGGGACCATTAGAAGTCTGACAGACAGGCAACCTGAAGATTAGAGGGGGGGGGGGGGGGAGTGGGGTGCAGATGAGGGGCACCAGAATGCTGTCTGGATTCAAGGGTATTAGCGCACTACCCTCCTGTACTTTCAGTCTGAAGAAGGGTCCCGCCTTAAAACGCCACCCATCCTTTTTCTCCAGAGATGCTTCTAACCCTCTGAGTTACTCCTGCACTTTATGTCTATCTTCACCTTCAAAAAGGGACATCTTCTACACATGATCATTGTATCATTTAGAAATTAATCAGCTTCTTTACCCCCATGCAATCACACCCAAAAGATGCAAAAAAAAAATGCTGGGTTACAAGAGTAACTAAGCAGGTCAGGCAGCATCTCTCAGTTGGGCCCCTTCTTCAGACTATTGATTACAGACCATTTCAATATTTGCAAATGGAAAAGCATCAACAAGTAACAAAAAAATTGCAGTTATTGCAAAGCTGAAATACTTAGGATATGAGGCAATGCGTAATGTAGGGGCATTGACCCAAAATATTAATCAATCAATCAATCAATCAATCAATCAACCTTTATTGTCATCTTGCAAGCAACAGTTGTACAGTGCAAAATGAAAAGACGTTTCCCAGGGAATAGCGGAGCATCGCACATGAAATTTAAAACATTTCACACATAATAACACTAAAAACAATCCAGTCCCTGATGGAACAGTATAAATAGTTAAAAGCAGGTAAAAACACAACGTTAAAATACAATAAACCAATCATAAAAATGTCCGGGGCAGCTGATTTGAGTGGCCAGTGCCAGTTATTAAAGTGTCCGTGCCAGCCGCAGAATCAAATGACTGTGAGTACAGAGTGACTGTTTAGCAGCCTCACAGCCTGTGGTAGGAAGCTGTTTAGCAGTTTTGTAGTCCGGGCTTTGATGCTTCGATATCTCTTGCCTGATGGCAGGAGATCCAGGTGTATGTGGAGGCGGTTCAGTTTGTCCTTAGCAATTCTCTGAGCTTTTTTCAGACAGCGGCTCTGGAACAGTTCTTGTACCGAGGGTAGGGAGACGCCAATGATCCTCTCTGCTCCCCTCACTACCCTCTGCAGAGCCTTCCTGTCCGAGCAGTTGCAGTTGGAGTACCACGTATTTATGCAGTACGTGAGTACAGACTCCACCGTGCCCCTGTAGATCCACTACCCTGTAGAAAGTCCTGAGGATGTTGGTGGGGAGTGAGGCCTGTTTTAGTTTCCTCAGGAAGTGTAGTCGCTGATGGGCCCGTTTGACGGTGCCAGTGGTTTTCCTGGACCTGGTGAGGCTGTCTGTAATCTGCACACCGAGGAATTTTATGCTCTCCACTCTCTCCACTGCAGTGCCACTGATGTTGAGGGGTGTATGCTTTGGCTGCGTCCTCCTGAAGTCGACAACCATCTCCTTCGTTTTGTTGACATTTCTGTTTCTATCTCCATGGACTTCCCCCAAACTGCTCTGTATTCCCAGCATACTCTTTATTGCACAGTGGTGCAGTTGGTAGAGCTGCTGCCTCACAGCGCAAGAGACTCAGTTCGATCCACACCTCGTTGCTGTCTGTGCAGAGTTTGCACATTCACCATGTGACCACGTGGGTTTCCTCTGGGTGCTCGGTCTCCTCTTTGGGGGGGGGGGTTGTAGGTTAATTGAACTCTGTAAAGTTGCCCCTAGTGTGCAGAGAATGGATGTGAAATTGGGATTACATAAAACTAGTGGGAATGGGTGATCGATGGACAGCATGGACTCGGTGGGCAGAAAGGCCTGCTATTCACTTTTCCCTGATATTCCTCTATAACTTTCCTACCATGTACCTGTCCAATGCTCTTATAGTACATGTCTCAACTACAGTAATTCCCCTGGCAGCTTGTTCCATATACCCACCACCCTCTGTGTGAAAAAGCTGCCCCTCAGATTGTGAAATGGCATATCTCCACATTCAGGGGCAGTTTCTTCCCAGCTGTTAACAGGCAACTGAAAGGCCGGTTTCACTGCGGCGACCTAATTCGCAAGTTTAGAAGAGTTTGCCCTCGACTCATACTCGCAGCATGGTCGACACGAGGTCCTAGGAGGTCTTTGTAACTCTCCTTCATGCTCGTGAGTAGTCCCCGTGTACTCGAGGCCCCAGCTAGGTCACGGCGTTTTTTTCAATACCCGCGGGTAAAAGAAGGTCGCCATGTTTCATCGCTGACGGTCGATCCAGCCGAGGTTTTTCAGGCGAATGCCCTCGAGCTTGAAGGTCAAAGACAGTCGCTGAAAAGTCACCTTAGTGGACAGGCCCTTGAACCATTCTATCACCAACTAGGGAGCGGTCCTGACTTCCTATCTACCTCATTGGCAACCTTCGAACTATTTTTAATCTGACTTTATTGGGCTTTATCTTGCACTAAACGTTATTCCCTTTATTTTGTAACTGCACACTGTGAGCGGCTTAATGGTAATCATGTATAGTCTTTCTGCTGACAGGATAGCACGCAACAAAAAATGTTTTCACTCGGTACATGTGTCAATAAACTAAACTAAACCAAATCTTTTCCCTCACACCTTAGACCTATGTCCTCCAGTTTTTGATTCCACAACCCTGGATAAAACAGTAAGTATTTTCAGCAAACTCTCTTTCTACGTACTATTCCAACATATATATAATTAAAAGAGCATTAAAATGGAGTACAGAATCATGTTTTACTGCTTAGCAAGAAATGATCTCATCATGTCTCGCTTTATATGAACACATTACTCCTTGTACGTATGTCTAAAGTTAACGTCACCTTCAGCGTCTGGCTGAGTGTAATGTAACGAGAATTGCACCGTGACTCTGTGAATATACAAACTCAATGTGTATGGAAGGTGTGACGGCCCATCCTCCCTCAGGACCGCTCCGGCAGACGGGAGGAGCACCACAAACAGCGCCCGGCTGCCGGAAAACTCCGGAACCCCGGACTGAGCCGTGGCCACAGTCAGAGGAGAAACAGCTGCGTCCAATTAGTGGCTATTGGATCAACTCACCTGCACCTCGTCAGCCCTGCTCCTGGTGGTGGTGGTGGATGGAGGCAGATACAATAGTGGCATTTATGAGACTTTTGGATAGGCACATGGATATGCAGGGAATGGAGGAATATGTGCAAGCAGATAAGAGTTGATTTTGGCCTCATGTTCAGCACTGACATTGTGGGCTGAAGGGCCTGTACCAGTACTGTACTGCCCTATGTTCAAATGCCCTTACACTTATGCCACAAGTTTAATAAATTTGCATTGTGAATAAACGCCGACTTTATGGATGGGTTATAAATAAAAAAAGATGACTTCACACACTTCCATTCAATGGTGTTGACATAAATGTTCGAAGGAAATAACCTCAAATTATCAGGTTGTGAAGACTGTCATTTTTCAGTCTTTTTATGTGTAGATTGGAAACATTAAATATATTGGCCTTAAAAGCTAATGGCATCTGAGTGACACTCGTGTTATTAATGTGAAAATCAACCAGTAACAAGCTGTGAGGATTTGCCAATGAATTGTGCATCACCACAGAGCTGGCAGAGGTGTACTCCACAATTAACTTTACAAATAAAATCACCTCCCGCTTAATCTCTGCGAGTTCATTGTAACCGCTGAATTTGGACATTGATTTCCCATTCAACTTAAAAACCGGGAGATTGACTGATTGTGGAAACAGGTCCTTCGGCCCACTGAATCCACACTGGCTATCGATAGCCTGGTCACACTAGTTCTGTTAACCCACTTAATACTTAACTTTTATCCCTGTTGCCAGCCGGGCAACCTTGGCAGCTTTTTAGATGGCCAAATGACAGTTTAGGTGGTCATTTAAGACGGCTTGCATGACGCGTGCTCGGACAAAGTGCGCAGTTACCAGTCGGAATTATGCTCAATGAAACATTCACATATTATTTCTGCTTCAAATAAAGTCACAAACTAACATATTCACCAATCAAGACATGATATATACGACAATGACATGCAACAAAATTATAATACGGTATCTCAACTCTTTTTACACATTGCAATGAATGCAATTTTTATTATTTCTTTCCACTTCCAAACAAAAATATGGTTGGATTATTCAGCGTATGATCAACCTGTGTCAATAAATCCTGGAACTTGATAACATATATGCTTAACCATGCACACTACAGATTGACGCAAGCATGTTTTCTGTGAAGGACTGAAAATTACCATGACATGGCCATAGCATAGGTTGTTATTGCTATTGGTACAGAAACACTCTCGCTTCTCACATAATTTATCCACAACAAAATATACAGGTTGCAAGAAATTTTCTAAAGGCATTTTATGATAATAGCTGTTAAAACTGATTATACCTATCTGACAGGTTAAACATTACACTAACTAGCAAGAGATGGCCAAAGGACATAAATGCAGCAAATGTTATTTTGGTAATATATTTAAAGGTGTAAAGACGCCACATAACCAGACATTCAGATTAGATGTATGTGGCAATGAAGATACCCAGTTTGTAAGCAACAATTTTTTTTTAAATTGTTGATAAACGCTGTTTCCATCATTCTCACTTCAGAATTAACGTTAAAATTTCAACTGAAATATCTCCCGATCAAATTTGTGATGTATATGACTGACTGTAGAAGTAAACCTTGATAAATCCAACGTATAGTTGCGAATGTTGCTCATTAAATAACTAAGGTACTGATACTTCATATATAGAGCATTGATTTACCGTTAAAATGAATTCTGTAATAACGTGTCAGTGACAATCAAACACTGCGGTTTCAATGTTTCACGTGTTCACAATTTAATTAATCCATCTTTATGGATTAAAACAAATAATAACATTGGGAATTAAAACATATTTGATTGCATTCCGTTTTCAAAAATGGTCAATGTTAGCTCTGAAGACATTTCCAGCACAATAGGGTCGGGGGGGGGGGGGGGGGGGGGGGTGTATGAATCAGTGCAGGATGGATAGATGTGGTGGGGGGGGAGGGGAGGGGAGGGGGGTGGGGCTTGAGAAGGCAATCGGTGCAGATTGGATGGATTGAGGAAGGGGAATTAGTGCGTGTTGGTTGAGTAGGTAAAATTGTGAGGGGAGAGAGCGCGCAGTGGGGGGGGATCTGTGCAGGATGGATGGGGGGGGAGCAGTGCAGGATGAAAGGGCAGAGCAGTGCAGGATGGATGGGAAGGGGGGTCAGTACAGGATGAATTGGGGGAGCAGTGTAGGATTGATGGGGAGTGACGGGAGAATCAATGCGAGGTGTTTAGGGAGATCAGTGCAGGATGAATTGATGGAGGGGAGAGTAGATGAGGAAGGGAGGGGATAATGGGAGCGTACAAGAGAGAGAGAGGGGAAGGGGCAGAGGAGGTGGGAAGGAAGGCCAGCGCTCCTCGGACAACACCTGTCAGGCACGGAAATAGCCATCAAAATATGGAGGGGACCACGGACAGAATATCTTAGTGGCCACGCGCCTGTAGGTATCTTGTACGTTCCCTCTTTGACCGCGTGGGTTTCCTCCAGGTGCTCCGGTTTCATCCCATGCTCCAAAGGCATACAGGTTTGTAGCATAATTGGCTTCGGTAAATAAAATTGTAAATGGTCCCTAGTGTGTAAGATAGCGCTAGTGTACGGGGTGATCACTGATCAGCATGGACCCGGCGAGTCAAAGGAAATGTTTCCACACTGTATATCTAAACTAAAACTAAACTATTCTCTTCAAAACATAAATATTATCAGTAGAAAGTGTGGTCTCAAAAACAGACCCGGTAGGAAAAAAATTAGCTCCCGCAACCCTCTCCCCAACAGCATGTTGACATTTTAGTTCACATCCAAGGTTGCAGCCCTCCCCATGTGAGGGACATCCCCATCATATCCTCAGAACATAAAAATGATCATTAAAAAGCAGGGCAGAATTCTGTCAATTTATTCCTTTGTGTTTTTCACATGATCTCTACAAGATCTTGCTCCAAAGTCCAATGTCAGGAGGCAAAGCATGCACAAATGATGAAACACAAAGAGCAAAGAAAAAGTAAAGAAAAGCAAAGAAATCACTATTCTAGTTACCAGTTTTAAGAACCCTGAAAAGAGTAACTTGTTTCGCTTCAATTGTAAACGCACCCTATGCCAGAAACAGTGGTCTCCACCTAAACTGCATGCATCCATTCAATTAGAAGAATAAGAGCATATATTGACAAAATTGCTGGAGAAACTCAGCGGGTGCGGCAGCATCTGTGGAGCGAAGGAAATAGGCAACGTTTCAGGCCGAAACCTCTTCAGGCTCGGCGAAACTTCTTCACCCGCTGAGTTTCTCCAGCAATTTTGTCTACCTTCGATTTTCCAGCATCTGCAGTTCCTTCTTGAACAAGAGCATATATATATTGGTGCAATGCTTCTATCAACATCATCTGCGAGATTAGTTGTGGTTGACATACACCTCAAAACAATTTTTTTCAAAAAAACATAATTAAACACTTATCTCAGTTTACCCCAATACTTAATACCACTACAGGTATCAAAAACATTGTGCATTACCTACTAATCTTGCTTACACTATTTACAACTTCAAATGGAAACATTCTGTCTAAAGACATTTTTTTCAAAAGGTTCAATGATTCGATGATACTTTACTATTGTTTCAAAAGTGGCACAGCTGGTAGAGCTGATGATGATGCAAGGGGCAATTTCGCCAAATTCAGGAGATTAATGGCACATACTTTAACAAACTCACAAACTCAAAATTGCACAAGACGTGACGGTAACAAAGTCAATGAATTAATCCACTTCCTTCTCAAATGGCCTGTGGCACATCATCCTTGCAACAAGTCTTTAGCAATGGCACGTTGCCTTTTAGTTTAATTTAGTTTTAAAGAAACAGCACAGAAACAGGCCCTTCGGCCCATCAAGTCCATGCCGACCAGTGATCGCCGTACACTAGCACTATCCAACATACTAGGGACAATTTACAATTAACCCACAAACCTGCACGTCTTTGGAGTGTGGATGGAAACCGAAGCCCCTGGGGTAAACCCACGCGGTCACGGGGAGAACATAAACAAACTCCGTAGACGGCACTCTCATGGAACCCGGGTCTCTGGCGCTGTAAAGCCGAAACTCTACTGCTGTGCCACCGTGCCGCCCCGTGTGATAAGTATTAAAAATGTATATTCATGCGTTAAGAGAGAGTCAATGCAAATTCTGCAGGAAACAGTGGACAATCAGAAAAGTAAAACAAGCCACCCTCACAATCAATGCAAACTAAAACAACTTTGAATGATACAGTACAGAAAAAGGCCCTTCAACCCACTCTGTCTGTGCCGAACATGAAGGCAAGATAAACCAATCTCCTCCGCCTGCACGTGATTCATATCCCTCCATTCCCAGCATAACCACGTGCCCATCTAAAAACATCTTAAACCGCGCTATCATATCTGCCTCCACCACAACCCCGTGGCAGCACATTCCAGGCACCCACCACCCAATATGTTAAAAAAAACTTACCCTGCACATCTCCTTTCAACTTTGCCCCTTTCACCTTAAAGCTACGCCCATTAGTGTTTGACATTTCCACCCTGGGGGAAAAGGTTCTGACTGTCTACCCTGTCTGTACCATAAGTGTGAGAGTGGATACAGAGGAAGAAATACATATTTTCACTGTCTGTTTTCTGTTTGTGTATCATAATTTTTCAGCTCTGATGATAACTATGCACCGAAAATATAGTCTCCAGCTGCCGATAACTTGCTATGCTACAAGACTTTTGATTTGATTTCTGTTTGTCGAATTTTTTATCTGTTCACAGAATGTGGACCTGACTGGCAATGTTGGAATTTGTTGTCAGTCCTTTGTTGCGTCTGCATTGTGGAGATAGTTAAGAGGCAACCACATTTAAGAGGTGTTTGGATAGGCACACTGATATGCAGGGAATGGAAGAATATAGGTCATGTACAGGCAGACAGGAGTTGGTCTTAGCATCATGTTTGACAGTCATTGTGAGCTAAAATGTGTTCCTGTGCTGTATGTTCTACAGTTATACACACAGTGCTGAAGTAATTCAACAGGTCAGGAAGCATCTCTGGAGACAAAGGATGGCTAATGTTTCGGATTGAGACCCTTCTTTGGACTCAAGACGTCTGAAAAATGGTCCCAATCCGAAACGTCACCCATCCTTTATCTCCAGAGATGCTGTCTGACCTGAGTTACTCCAGCACTTATTGTTTTAGTTTGTACACCAGCATCTGCAGTTCCTTGCGTCTCCTCTTTCATCCATCCTAATATTGTCTCACGAAGGTTAGCATCAGATTTTGTTTGATGACTGTACTGTGAGGCATCAATAAACAATATACTCTGTAAATGGCACTATAGAAATACAGGCTGCTGATGATCTGCAGATTTAGTTTAGCTTAGAGATACAGTGCAGAAACAGGCCCTTCGGCCGACCGAATCCGCGCCAACCAGTTATTCCCATGCACTGCACTATCCTACATGCTAGGGATCATTTACAATTTTTTTTTTAACTGAAGCCAAATTAACCCGCAAACCTGTACGTCTTTGGAGTGTGGGAGGAAACCGGAGCACCCAGGAAAAACCCACGCTGTCACAGAGAGAACGTACAAACTCTATAGAGGCAGCACCCTTAGTCAGGATCAAATCCGGGTCTCTGGCACCGTAAGATAGCTACTCTACCGCTGCCCCAATTAACTGTGAAAATTAACTGTTTCTGAATAGACAGTGGAGAGATGAAGGTGTTTTGCATTCTACGTGGTGTATGTGGAGGCGTTTATACTATTTGTAAATATCTGAATTTTTGGACCCATGGACTAAGAGATTGTTCATATGCAGTTAAGAACGTAACATCTAGCAGCAGGAGTAGGTCATTTACTCGAGCTTACTCCAACATTCATCAAACTTATAGCTGATCTTCCAGGAAACATATAGATCTGCTTGGTATGTTCAATACTTAATTTGATATAAGGTCAACTGTTACTCATTATATCTATGAAGCATAGAATAGTACAGCACAGAAACAGATCCTTCAGCTCACAATGTCCAAGCCAAACATCATGCCAAGCTAAACAAATCTCCTCTGCGTACACATGGTCCATATCCCTCCATTCCCTTCATATCTACATGCCTAGGTAAAAGCCTCTTAAACCCGACTATTGTATCTGCCTCCACCACTATACATGGCACATAATTCGGAAAACAAATTTGAGATATTCAGCCTGCAGATCTAAAAGTCATTTAAAAATAAATCTTTAAGATGCACACATTGTAAATTTGTGGTTCAGTGGTGCAGTGGTAGAGATGATCCCGACTACAGGTGATGTCTGCGCGGAGTTTGTACGTTCGCCCTGTGGCCGCATGGGTTTACTCCGGATGCTCCCGTTTCATCCCACATTCCAAAGATGTGCTGCTCGTATGTTGATCGGTTTCCGTAAAATTGGCCCAAGAGTGTAGGACAGAACTAGTGTAAGGGATATCATTGGTCGGTGAGGACATGGTGGGCCAAAGGGCCTGTTTCCATCCTCTATCTGTAAACTAAACTAAAACTTCAAAGTCATTCAATATTTTAAAGGGTGCAGACGGGTGGAGGAAAATATCTAACTTTCCTATCACCAACTAGAGAACAGTCCTAACCTACCATTCACCCCACTGGAGACCATCTGACTATCTTTAATCGGACTTTATACGTATTCCCTTCATCACTATGGACTGTTTAATTGTAATCATGTATAGTCTTTCCACTGACTGGATAGCACGCGACAACAAAAAGCTTTTCACTGTACCTCGGTACACGTGACATTAATAATCAACTAAACTAAAAAACATAAAATTTGATAAGTTCTCCCTGAGCACTAACATAAACCATTGTGTTTAAGAAGGAACTGCAGATGCTGGAAAATCGAAGGTACACAAAAATGCTGCAGAAACTCAGCGGGTGCAACAGCATCTATGGAGCGAAGGAAATAGGCAACGTTTCGGGCTGGCCCGAAACGTTGCCTATTTCCTTCGCTCCATAGATGCTGCTGCACCCGCTGAGTTTCTCCAGCATTTTTGTGTACTAACATAAACCAGTTTGTTGGAAGAGTTCCCCACACATTCTATGTGGTGTATACGTAGGGTTTAGTACTATTTGTAAATATCTGAATTTTAGGTTACCTGAAAGGAATGAAATCTTATATATGTGCAGGAAGCAACTGCAGATGCTGGCTTGAACCGAAGAGAGGCACAAATGCTGGAGTAACTCAGCGGCACAGGCAGCATCCATGGAGAGAAGGAATGACTGACGTTTCAAGGTCAAGACCTTTCTTTTGAGTCTGAAGAAGGATCTCCATCCAAAATATCACCCATTCCTTCTAACCAGAGATGCTGCCTGTCCCGCTGAGTTACTCCAGCATTTTGTAGAAATCTTGCATATGTTTGTTTTGCTCAGAAACAGAAACTGAAGTCCAATTAAGATAAGTACTATTATAAGCAAAATGGGTCTTATAAAACAAAATGCCATTCACCTGGTGAACATTAAGAAGTATGAGTGATTCCTCTAGGTGACCTTGTCACAAAGTACTTAAGAAAATTGGACAATTGTAATCTCAGCAGTGAATCTCAGGACTGTGTTTTGTTGTTAGCTCGAGTGCATGTTTATTGGGCAGCTATTTACTTCTGAGCTGAACAGCCCACGAAGGAGTTGAAACAGGTTCACAATAATCAATCTATTAAAGGCATTACTTCTCAGTAACTAGATAGTGTTATATTTATCCACAAGCTAAAACCAATAAGATGGGTGGTCTAGCGCTCCCTAACTTTATGTACTGTAATTGGGCAGTAAATATTAAAAATATGATTCACCTGCTGGACAACTCTGCCCAGCAGGTGGATTGGATTGTAATGGAGAGAGAGGACTGTGCTCCGGGTAATACAGGAGCGACTCTCCTCTCACCAATGAATCTGAATAACAAAAATTATAATAAAAATCCAATGATACATAGTACAATTAGAACTTGGAAACAAATAAAACAGAATCTAAAATTAAGAAATCTATCTTTTAATGCCAATTAGTCAATAACCCGTTGTTTAAACCCTCAATTATAGATAAATCATTTACACAATGGGAAAGAATGGGAATCAAAACGCTCAGAGACTTGTATGAATTAGGAAAATTATTATCATTTCAACAATTACAACTGAAATATAATTTGATAAAATAATCAATATTTTAAATATCTTCAAATCCGTGACTATCTGAAAAAATACACAAAAGACTATCATAACATGCCCCCAGACTTATTGGATGAAGCCTTGAAGACAAAGGCTGAATCTGCAAATCTAATATCATACTTATATAACATTATTTTAAGTATAGAAATACCTACAACCGATGGTATTAGAAGAGACTGGGAACAAGAACTAGCTATAAAAATTTCAAAAGAGAGCTGGGATAAACACTTACTATATGTGCATAAATGCTCGATCAATGTACGACATACTCTAATCCAATATAAAACATTACATAGACTATATTATTCAAAAACTAAAATAAATAAACTTTTCCCCAATGTTTCACCCATTTGTGATAAATGTCAGTCACAAGAAGCTAACATAGCGCACTCTTTTGTTTTCTGTATAAAAATTCAAAAATTCTGGAATGAAATATTTGAAATCTTCACAAAATTATTTAAAATAAAACTTGTACCAAAAGCAGAATGGATCATTTTTGGAATATCGGAAGGTAACCCCGAATTAAATGTGTTTCAAAAGAACTTACTTAATTACGGGCTAATAATGGGAAAAAAGCTTATACTCAAATTTTGGAAAAATGCTCCAATACCAACAATAAAAATGTGGATTTCAAACATGTTCGAAACACTACACTGGGAAGAGATGAGACTCCTCCTAGCAGGCAAAGCAGACCACTTCCAAAAGGCGTGGTCTGCATTTACGGAACTATTACAAGCATAAGGTGCAATAGTAACTTAAAATATAAATTGTACCAGGATCTGGTAACGGGGGGTATAAAATAATTTTTTAATAAAAACACGGTTGGTATATCTTTTTTTGCGGAGTTTTGTGTTGTTGTTGTTTTTCCCTTTTTCTTTTCTTTCTAGGGTCTTATTTCCTTTCTTTACTTCCTTCTCTAATTTCTTCCCTAAGGGGCTTTCTTCTCCCAACACTTTCCTGCACCTTCACGACTCTTGCTCACTTTCCTTAATTCTTTTATTTCTACCTTTTTTTAAAGCTCAAAAAACGAAGTGGTACAACAAAATGTAATAAGATATATGTGATGTGTATTAATGTAATTTACTGTACTTCTAATAAAAATTAAAAAAAATTAAAAAAAGCTAAAACCAATAGAAGAGAGAAATTTAAAATAAAAACAGAGCATGCAGGAAATACTCAGCAGGTCAAGCAGCATCTGTGGTGAGAGAAAGAGAGCTGCCCAACACTCTCCTTGGCTAATATTTTACGCATCTGGACCTCCGAGGTCATCCACTGAATGTGCAGTACAGTGCAGCAATTATAAGGAACAGAGATTTAGTTTGACATTGTTAGCCAATGTTTGTTGACCAATATTTTGAGGGCACAACTTGTCTTGATTCCTAAATATACGTCTTCTCGGATCTGAACCAAATGGTGAACTCAGCTGGACTTTGGATACAGGTTGGGCAGTCTAGTTTAATTTAGAGATGCAACATGGGAACAGGCCCTTCGGCCCACCGGATCCATGCTGATCATCGATCACACTAGTTCTATGTTATCCCACTTTTTCATCCAGAGGAAATTTTTAGTGTCCAATTAACCTACAAACCCAAATGTCTTTGGAATGTGTGGGGAAACTGGAGCTCCACTAAATGTGCCACCGTGCCACCCATCACATTCCTTTGCTCCAGCACAGGGGCGCAGATGGTAGAGCCGCTGCCTCACAACATCAGAGACCCGTGTGCAATCCTGACCTCGGCTGCTGTCTGTGTGGAGTTTGCACATTCTCCCTGTGACTGCGTGGGTTTTCCCCGGGTGCTCTGGTTTCCTCCCACATCCAAAGACGTGCAGGTGTGTAGGCTACTTGGCCTCTGTAAATTGTCCCCAAGTGTGTAGGGAGTGGATGAGAAAGTGAGGTAAAACTAGTGCAAACCGGTGATCTACGGTCAGCATGGACTCAGTGGGCCGAAGGGCCTGTTTCCATTGCTGTATCACTAAACATGCATGGGTGTAAGAAGTTCAACACGTACAATAGGTAGAGCAAAGGGAGAGACACATAGTGCAGAATGTCATTCTTGCATCAGTTCTATAGACACAGTCCAAAGTCCACAATGGGGTAGAGGTGAATTGGACAGTACCCCAGCTCATGGATGGACTGTTCAGAAACCTGATAATGGAGGGGGGGAAAGCTGTTCCTGAGGCTGGCGGTGCTTGTTTTCAAGCATCTGCACCTTCTGCGGGGCGGGAGAAGAAGGGGTGACCGGGGGTGTGGGGAAAGTCTTGGATAAAACTGAAACTGCAGCGTGTTCTCTGCAGTCGAACCTGTCCACACAGAAACCAGGTATCCGTAAAGACAGCGTGGGTAGTATAAGGCAAGGAATGCGAGCGGAGAAATCACAGTACATTAACACACTTCCGTGCGAATCATAGAGTGTTCCTCGAAATGCAACAGATGGGCGAGAGACTTCTACAGCCTAATCTCCCCCAATTAGACACATGGCGGACCCTCACACACATAGCCACTGTAATATCCCACTCACCTCGCCACCACTTCATTATCCACCTTGATCAGGCAGTAAGGATCACTGGTACCAGATCTGAAACAAAACGCACCAGAATGAATAAACCATTAGTCCACCTGTACACAGTGTCGGTTGCAATGGAAGATGCACAAGACAGGAAACTTACACGTCCTTTGCTGGCAAATTTCTTCCCTCGATAAGACGAAAATACAAGGTGGTGTTCCTAGCCATGACGGATGCGCCAATGCAAAGTTTATTTCTTTATTTATAAGGCGATGTGACAGCACTTGGACCTTGTTGCATTCATCCCCTCGTCAGCCGCCGCCGAGCGCTGACTCCTGCAAGAGACACGGGAATCCCTTCTCCCCGCCTCTGCAAATCCACCAAGTCAATCAATGAAGCCAAGACTGAGACACAGACGAACACCTCCACCAGGTCGCCTCCCTCCCACACTTCAACTTGCCCCGCCGCTCTGCTTCACGCCCACAACTTGAAGCCGCTGAAATGCGTGTGCTGTGTGTGTGTGTGTGTGTGTGATTTGGCAGTGTTTGAATGAAAGCAGCCACGGGCAAGACTTTAAAAGCTTGCGAGGTAAAGGAATATATGCTCAGCATTGGAGTGGAGAGCATGTCTGCCTCCTACCGGTGGCACGGCGGGTTGCAGAGGCATTGGCGACAATTCTGTTCAGGCTAAACAACATTAGAGCCATCGGACAGTGGGTATTGAGAAGGAATTGAGTGCTACTCCCCTATCAGACTTAAGAAAACAATTATTACAGCACATCACTAATAAAGCAAGCTCTAAAGTTGCAGTGAATTCCATTATTGGTTGGTTTATTGTTGTAATTTTAGATTTAGGTTAATTATTATTTTAAAAAAAGGACCCAAAATGCTGGAGTAATTCAGCAGGTCAGGCACCATCTTCACTTTTTGCATCCTCTCGTTATCAACAATGGACCATTGTGTGCTCCAACTGTCCTTGGTCATTGTTACTGGCTTTGATTTGTTCTTTTCAAACCTTTCATTCATTTGTTCTTTATACCTTTTCATATCTCTAGTTTCCCTCTCCCCCTGACTCTCGGTCTGAAGAAGGGTCTCGACCCGAAACGTCAATGATTCATTTTCTCCAGAAATGCTGCCTGACCCGCTGAGTTACTTCAGCATTTTGTGTCTATCTCTGGAGAACACGGATAGATGGCGTTTCGGATCGGGACTTATTATTGTCACAGTGAAAAGCTTTGTTTTGCATGCTGTCCAATCAAGTCATTGTACATAAATGTGCAATGTAGGTTAATTGGCTTCTGTAATTTGTCCGTAGTGTGTAGGATAGAACTAACGTACGAGTGATCGTTGGTCTGCACGGACTCGGTGGGTCGAAGGGCCAGTTTCCACACTGTACCTGTAAAACTAAAACTAAATCAAAACTGATGGGGTTAAGAGGGGGAAATAGGCCAGCCACGATCAAATGGCGGAGCAGACTCGATGGGCCGAATGGCCCAATCCTGCTCCTATAACTTGGTCAAACTTATGGGCGGCATAGTGGCGCAGCATAGAGTTGCGGCCTTACCGCGCCAGAGATCCAGGTTCGATCCTGACTATGGATGCTGTGTCTACGGAATCTGTACGTTCTCCCCATGACCTGTGTAGGTTTTCTCCGGGATCTCCGGTTTCCTCCCACTCACCAAAGACGTACAGGTTTATGGGTTAATTGGCTCGGTAAAATTGTAAATTGCCCCTAGTGTGTGTAGGGCTAGCTGGTCAGCGTGGACTTGGTGCACTGAAGGGTCTATTTCTGCGCTGTATCGCTAAACTAAACTAAAGAATGCTGTGACTCACCTTTGTTAACATGATAGAGAAAAATATTCCTGGAGATCTCAATCTGGGTATCCATGCCTCTTATGCCCTTAGACTCAGAAGTCATGAGTTGATCAGTCTCATGGCAGGCTCGGGTGTTTGTAGGTTGATTATTCCATCTATGAGTAAGTAGTACCTGTGGCCACAACTGGATTGTTAAACTGACTGCTGGCATTTGAATAAGAATTGACTGCGTGCTGCTTCTCCACAGAACCACGAACAAAGACCTAACTTGGCTGCCCTCAGAGTAAAGGACATTGAGAGTGACGGGGCAGGAAGACCTCAAAGCATTGTCTAAGGACACGCATTGATAGTTGTCCATCGGAGCCTGACAGTGAATTACTGTGGCAGGAAGAAGTCGTTGTTCAGAATAAGACAGGACTGATTCATAAAGTTCATGTCGTCAGAAACAAAACACGACTTTGCACTTTCTGATGAGGCGGTACAGTGGTACAGCAGGTAGTGCTACTGCCTCGCAGTGCCAGCGACCCTGGATCGATGGTGACCTCGTGCAGGCGTTTGCACGTTCTCCCCGTGGTTACGTGGGTTTCCCCTGGTTGCTCCAGTTTCCGTACACATCCCAAAGACGTGTGTTTGTAGGTTAATTGGCCTGTAATTTACCCCTAGTGTGTAGAGAGTGACTGAGAAGTGGGATAACATAGATCTAGTGTGGTTGTGGACTCGTTGGGCAGTAGGGCCTGCTGTATCTTTCAATTAAAAAAAAACACATTGCATTAATGAGGCTTTGTTGAGTTAGGTTTATTTAAGTTTCGACATACAGCTTGGAAACAGATCCTTCAGCCCACCAAGTCCGTGTTAACCATCGATCACCCAAACACTAATTCTATCCTACACACTGAGGGCCAATTAACCTCCAAACCAGCACATCTTGGGAATTAGTGAGGAAACAGGAGCACCCGGAGAAAACCCAGGTGGTCTCAGGGAGAACGTGCAAACTCCACAGTAGCAGAACGTGCAGGATGGGAGAAAGATGTGCCAGGCAAATATTTTATAAAGAGAGTGGTGGGTGCTTGGAATGCGCTGCCAAATGTGATGGCAATATTTAGGGAACTTTCAGAGAGGCACATGGATATGCAGGGAATGGAGGGATATCGTTCACCTGCAGGCAAAGGAGATTAGTTTAACTTGGCATCATGGACATTGTGGGCCGAAGGGCCAGGTTCTGTGCTGTACTGTTCTATGTTCTATGTATGTTTCTAGAACATAGAACAGTACAACACAAGAACAGGCCCTTCGGCCCACAATGCTTGTGTTGATCATGATACCAAGACCATCTTTTATCTACCTGTGCATAATCCACATCCCTCTGTATCCACCTGCTTATCCAAAAGCTTAAATGTCACTATCGTTGCTGATGAAGAATACACAAGCAAATCTACCTTTTTCCAAGATCTGTATTTGTACAGTTGCCATTTTACATTCAATGATTTTTGGCAATAATTGGAGTACTTTCGTTTGTCTGTACTGCACCAGCCCTGAATTTTAAAACAGCTTTAATGAATAAAATTGACAAATAGAATTCAGAAGAGTGCAGACAACAGCTGCCTAATGTACACTCATTATAGGCCAGCCGGCAGTTGGACTGGAGTTTGACAAATCTTGTGTGAAATGTCAACACCCTCTAGCTGCTGAAGGAGACAGGTTTCCCCAGAGAATAGAAGGATATCCCACAGGACATAAGAATATTAATTAAATCAAGTGCAGCACACATTGCCCTTTCTGATAATACATCACATTCATGCTCGGGCAGTAGATCAGGAATATAATGGATTATTTTTTGGGAAGGTGTGTGGTGCCCATTCCAATGACTTCCTGTATTATCTTTTCATACCAAAAGGATTTGAGTATAGGAGCAGGGCGGTTCTACTGCAGTTGTACAGGGTCTTGGTGAGACCACACCTGGAGTATTGCGTACAGTTTTGGTCTCCTAATCTGAGGAAAGACATTTTTGCCTTAGAGGGAGTACAGAGAAGGTTCACCAGACTGATTCCAGGGATGTCAGGACTTTCATATAAAGAAAGACTGGATAGACTCGGCTTGTTCTCGCTAGAATTTAGAAGATTGAAAGGGGATCTTATAGAAACCTACAAAATTCTTAAGGGATTGGACAGGCTAGATGCAGGAAGATTATTCCTGATGTTGGGGAAGTCCAGAACAAGGGGTCACAGTTTAAGGATAAGGGGGAAATCTTTTAGGACCGAGATGAGAAAAACATTTTTCACACAGTGGTGAATCTCTGGAATTCTCTGCCACAGAAGGTAGTTGAGGCCAGTTCATTGGCTATATTTAAGAGGGAGTTATATGTGGCCCTAGTGGCTAAAGGGATCAGGGGGTATGGAGAGAAGGCAGGTACAGGATACTGAGTTGGATGATCAGCCATGATCATATTGAATGGCGGTGCAGGCTCTGGCCTACTCCTACACCTAATTTCTATGTTTCTATGATTCTATGTCTATCTCCGTTCTTCTTTCCGCAGATGCGGGCCGGACTGCCTGACTATTTGCAAGCATTTTCTGTTTTAGCTCATTTCACTCCTACCATCAGGAAGAAAGTACAGGAGTCTGAAAACTGGTATCTCTACTTTAGGTTGCAGACTTTAGAGATACAGGCCCTTCAGTCCACCCTGTCTGTGTCTACCAGCGATCACCCTGTACACTAACACTATCCTACATATTACGGACAGTTTACAATTTATTGAAGACAATTAACCTACGAACCTGAACATCTTTGGATATGGAGTTTGTATGTTCTCTCTGTGACTGTGTGTGTTTCCTCCAGGTGCTCTGGTTTCCTCCCATATTCCAACGATGAACAGGTTTATTGTTTAATTGGATTCGGTTAAAAAAAAATGGCCCTAGTGTGTAGGATAGTGCTAGTGTATGGGGCGATAATTGGTCAGCATGAACTCGGTGGGCTGAAGGGCCTGTTTCTGTGCTGTATCTCTAAAATAAAATTAAGTAAAATGGTGCAACAGATTGTCCCACATGTAGCCATGCTGACTATTCCTAAAATAGCCGAATGCAGTGTTGAACTCTTTCTGCTGGATTGGGGCTCGAGGTAAAGGGATCATATTCTAAAATGTACAGTCAGGCTTTCCAGAAGAGAAGGTAAGAAGCATTGTATGGAAAGGCAGGTAGAAGTTTGGATCTACCTTTCCACAGCAGCGACGTAAGACATAAGGAACCGCAGATGCTGGAACCTTGAGCAAAAGACAAAGTGCTGGAGGAACTCAGCGAGTCAGGCAGGGAATGAATTGGCAACATTTCATGTCAGTCTCAAGAAGAAACAAACCCAAAATCTCATCTTTCCTGTATCCGCCCATCAGTTGCCAGGCTTTGCACTACACTATTTTCCAGCTTTCTCTCACCCTACTACAATCAGTCTGAAGAAATATCTGGACCCGAAAGGTCGCCTGTCCATTCCCTACACAGATGCTGCCTGTCCCGCTGAGTTTCTCCAGCAATTCATGTTTTGACCATTCAATGCGAGTTCAACTCTCAGATTTAAATTTTCAAGTTGGTAGATCCTTGGTAATTTGAGTTGTTTAGGGATATGGGAAAAAGATCAGGTCATAAATCAGTCACAATCTCATTAAAACACTTGAGGGCTGTACTCTTGGTCCACTTCGGCATTCCTCTTACACTAAGATCTAAAAACAATCACTATTGATATACAGAAAAAGACGCAAAGTTTTGGAGTAACTCAGCAGATCAGTCCCAACCCAAAATGTCACATATTCAAGGTTCTCCAGAGATGCTGACAGACTTTGTGTCTTTTTATTGGTAAACCGGCATCTGCAGTTCCTTTTGTCTACCACTGATATAAGCTGCGCTGAAATACAGGAAACTTTATGCCAGTTACAAGAAGTTTGCAGAGGCTTGTGGGTTTGTGCATATACAGTATTGTGCAGATAGGAAGGGTTTAGAGAGCTATGGGCCAAATGCAGGCAAATTGAATTAGCCCAGTCTGCCAACTTGGTTGGCATGGACATCAGTTCATATGTTCTAGGAGCAGAATTAGGCCATTCAGTCCAACGGCCCATCATGTCTACTCCGCCATTCAACCATGGCTGATCTATCTTTCCCTGTCAACCCCATTCTCCTCTCTTAACCCCTGACTAATCAAGAATCTGTCAATCTCCACCATAATTTCCATTGACTTGATCTTCACAACCTTCTGTGGCAATGAATTCCACAGATTCAACACCCTCTGACTGGGGAAATTCCTCCTCGTCTCCTTTCTAAAGGTACGTCCTTTTAGTCTGAGGTTGTGACCTCTGGTCCTGGACTCTCCCATTGGTGGAAACATCCTTTCCACATCCACTCTATCCAGACCTGGATTAGGGCAAGGTGGGCCGAAGGGCCTGTTTCGTGCTGTACAGCTCTATGAATCTATGACTCTACATTCCTGGACCTCAGGAAGAACACGCCATGGCAGCGACCACAAACATCGTCATATTTGCAGTCATTCCAGACAGTGTCTGTGGGAGGGATAAGCTGCTCGTTACTGATTGTTGATGGATCATTATGTTAACATGAATCATTAAATGGGAAGTCGCTTATACTGATCCCGCTGCAATATTCATCTCACCACCCAATGCTGCGCATTTACCAGTACATTACTGGATGTCACAATAGTTAGTTTAGAGATACAGCACGGAAACAGGCCAATCAGCCTTCCGAGTCCACGCCGAACAGCAATCACCCCATACACTAGCACTATCTACACACTAGGAACAATTTACAATTCATAAAGTTAAATAGCCTACAAACCTGTAAGTGTCTGGAACGGATGCGTTACAATACACGCTCCGGGTTCCTCCCACATTCCAAAGATGTGCAGCTTTGTAGGTTAATTGGCTTCTGTAAATTGTCCCTAGCGTGTAGGATAGAAGTAGTGTACTCTGGTTGGTGCAGAGTCGGTGTACTGGTGTACTGAAGGGTCTGTTTCCACATGGTACCTCTAAGCTAGACTAATTTGAGCAAGATTCCAGTATCTGCAGTTCCTTGGCCACCCAAAATGATCCCAGTCTGAGATCTTCAAAGGCCTCCAGTAGCTACACTCTGACCTGAGCACATGATAAAACATGGAGAGTAATCTTTGTGCCCCAATGGACTGAACCCTCAATGCCATCGTCAGTCATGTACCAACAACTAAAGCACATCCCCATGAACTCAGGAGAGGAAAAGATGTTAAGGTTTTTCTACCGCAACTCCAGATATAAGGCAAAACCACACAAAGGGTGGTCTATCTTTTTTTATTTCCCCCGACAAGTTTTGTCTATAGAAAATACGGTGGCACAGTGGCGCAGCTGGTAGAGCAGCTGCCAAATTGCACCAGGTTCGATCCTAACATCGGGTGCTGTGTGTGTGGACTTTGCACCATCTCCCTGTGACCGCGTGGGTTTCCTCCAGGTGCTCTGGTTTCCACCCACATCCCAAAGACGTGCGGGTTTGTAGGTTATTAGGCCCTCCGTAAATTGTCCCCTAGTGTATAGGGAGTGGATGCAAAGCTTGGATAACTGTCTCTGGCCATTGTCCAACCATCTGCCTATTAACCCCCCCCCCCCCTCTCGCCTGTGTTCACCTATTACCTGGCACGCTTTGTCCTGCCCTCATCTCTTCCAGCTTTCTTCTTCAGTCTGAAGAAGGGGCATGATCCAAAACATCACCTATCCATGTTCTCCAGAGATGCTGCCTGACCCGCTGAGTTACTCCAACACTCAGAGTCTTTGTTGTTGGAAAACATAAAACTAGTGTGGACGGGTGATTGATGGTTGGCATGGACTCAGTGGGCCAAAGGGCCTGTTTCCGTGCTATAGCTCCATGCAAAATTTATAAATGAAAAGGGATAACAGAACTGGTGTGAATAGGTGGTCACTGGTCAACATGGGCATGGTGGGCCAAAGGGCCTGTTTCCATTCCATAGCTCTATATATATGAAACCTATAAATGAAAAGTGGGATAACATGGAACTGGTGTGAACAGCTGATCGATGGTCGGCCTGGACTCAGTGGGCCTGTTTCCACGCTGCATCTTTCAATCAGTCAATCAATCAATTTCAGCCTCAGAAGCAGCCAGAGTCCAGGACACCCGACAGTGACCAACAGCGAGAGTAGACAGACAGTGGATATCCTCAAAAGACCCGGCCAGACAGGGTGTGACCCGGCCAGACAGGGTCAGGGCCGGACAGAGACGCCGCTGAGCGGAGGTTTGATTAGTCACGGGAAGTTCCGGCTTGCAAGTCAGGGACGTTGAGGATGACATGGTCTCCCTGGAGCTGAGCGTCCCAGCCACTTGCCCAGAGAGGCTGTCTGCTCCCATCCCATGCCACAGCCACAGTGAGTCAACATCTCTCGGGCTGTCAGGCCACCACCCAACTGGCAGCTCTGCATTTCCACTTTTTGGAAGAGATCAAAACGTTTCAGTTGCTAGGAGACGGCAAATATTCTCTCAGGGTGAAGGATACCTTTGTGATTTTTGTGATCGTCTGCAGTATTCCTTCTTTCAACGGTTCAACAACACTTTGATCTTGCCCATTCCAATGTGTTTCATAAATTCCAGAAGTGTTTAGAATACAAATAATCTACTTTTACCTCCATCCTTCAGGCTGACTTTAAATTCAGTGGTTGAAATGATTTGATTGTAGTTGCCTGGATGTCCTTTCAGTTTGTCACAAAAACATCCTGATGCCAATAGGTCCATTGTGAAATTCACAAATAATATATATGATTTACTAATTGATATAATATATAGTGATTATCTATGAACATCATCAAAGACTTGTCCCACCCCAGCCATTCCTTTCTCCCCACTCCCATCGGGCAGAAGATACAGGAGCTTGAAAGCTCGCACCACGAGACTCAGGAACTTATTTTACCCCTCCTTTATCAGGCTTCTGAATGGTCCTTCCATAAGCTAGGGTACTGCCCGATTAACCTCTACACTGTTGCAGACATTAGACCTTCTCTATGGAACTGATGCGCTTCAATGCTGAGAACTAGGATAGGAAATGTTTGGAGAGATATGGGTCAAACACAAGCAAATGGGCCTATCTAGGATGGGACCTCTGGGTTGGCATGGACGAATTGGGCCGAAGGGCTTGTTTCCATGTTGTATGACTCTATGATTCTCTATGACTAACTATATTCGGCATTCTATATCTTCTCCTTTGTTTTACCTATTTTACTTGAGTTTGACTTGATTTAGGTTTAGGTTTATCATTCTCACATGTACTGAGGTACAGTGAAAAGCTTTGTTGTGCATGCTATACAATCAGATCAGATAATACTATATCTATATGAGTGGTGATAGGTGGCTTAGCTCATTGCATCTCTAAATACATGATCTAATTTCTTAAATTGGAAGAAGTACTTTATTGATGTAATTGTGTTTTTATTGCAACATAACTCTTATATTTTCTATATATGACCAATATTTTGTAAATATTAATATGCAGCATTTCAACTGGGCACTCACTACATTTCAGATGCATGTGCTACTGTGCCATGTTCAGGACTACTAGACTACAGTTCCACACTGTGACAACTCACATTGCAACTTCCTGAGCTCACTCCACTGCCTGGGTGAATCCCTGACTTGCGCTACAACTGAGGACGAGAGAACTGAATGTAACCAAATACATCCCCAGACTAAACAGAAATAGTGGCTTCAGCTCTGAAGAAGGGTTTCGACACGAAATGTTCCCTATTTCCTTCGCTCCATAGATGCTGCCTCACCCGCTGAGTTTCTCCAGTCATTTTTGTCTACCTTCGATTTTCCAGCATCTGCAGTTTCTTCTTAAACACCTTCTATCCAGAGATACTGCCTGTTCCGCTGAGTTACTCCAGCATTTTGTGTCTATCATATTTAATATTTGTGTTATTTACAGTTCATGGTAATTTAGAGACACAGTGGGGGTATAATTAGTGGGTCAGAGGTGTATTGTTGGATTATTATTACCTGACCTCTGTTGTTCCGGCAATACGGATAATCCAGCAAAGGTCTGGTACCAAAGGTGCCGGAAAACCGGTGGTGGACTTGTATCGGATCTGATTGGATTGCATGAAAAAAAAGGTTTCACTGTACCACGGTACACATGACAAGAATAAACCTAAACCTCACCAACTTTTACCCGAATGCCGGGTGCATCTTTAAGCAGTGAGGAACATTCACATTCTTCCAAGGGGTGGCTGCACACAGAGTTTGTCCCGCTGAGTTACTTCAGCTTTTCGCGTCTATCTTCGCTTTAAACCAGCATCTGCAGTTCCTTCCGACACAGAGTTTTCATCTTTGAAACCTGGCCATTAATGGCAGCTCCAACCTCAGCATCTAAGAACACTTGGAGAATCACAGAGCGTTCTTACGATACAAACACATTCAACGCTGCTCTGCATGCTGCAAACAAAACCCTATAGTCAGCACTAGATCTCTGTCAAATTACACTTAATAATAAACAGCAAGTCACAGTTTGGTTTCCAAGTCAATAATGTAAATCTCCATAATGAACATGCCTCATCTTATTGTTAGCCCAGTGCAAGGCTTCTTGAGCACTGGAATAAGCATCCAGTTCCATTGTACATCCCACATGCCTGGTAATATACTTCTTGATCAATTAGAATGGATAGGGTGAATACACAGAATCATTTCCGCAGGGTAGCAAAACGAAAAACCAGAGGTTATAGGGAGAGGGAAAAACGTTAATAGGAACCTGAGGGGCAATTTCATCCAATGGCAGTGATATAGAAAACAAGCTGACAGAGGAGGTAGTTGAGACAGGTACTATAACAACATTTAAAAGACATTTAGATAGGTACATGGATAGGAAAGATTTAGAGGGACAAGGGCCAAACGCAGGCAAATGGGGCTAGGGTAGATGGGGCATCTTGGTCGGCGTGGATGAGATGGGCCAAAGGGCTGTTTTGTGCTGTATTTCTCTAGGATTCTATGATCTCTATGTTGGAAGCTCCAACTAGTCAATTAATTGATGAGGTGATGAGGTGACCAGTGCAGAGGCAGGTGCTCCTCAGTTACTGCACAGTCCTTTGCTTTCCGAGGGGTAGCTTGGATCTATACCGTGCCCACTTAGACTTGTACCTTCGGTGAATCAGCCTCTGGCACTGCAAGGTAGGAGAGCACAAGTAAGGGCAGCACGGTGGCACAGCAGTAGATTTACTGCGGTACAGCGCAGGAGATTCGGGTTTGACCCTGATCACAGGTACCGTCTGTACGGAATTTGTACATTCTCCTCTGCAAGGATTCCATCCAGGGTTGAATAAGGTTCTATCGTATTGTATCGTACGTAATCTGCGTGGGTTTTCTCCAGGATCTCCAGTTTCCTCCCACACTCCAAAGCCATACAAGTTTGTAGGCTAATTGGCTTGGTTAAATTGTAAATTGTCCCTAGTATGTGTTGATGGCGTTAATGTGTGGGGATCACTGGTCAGCGCGGACTCGGTGGGCCGAAGGGCCTGTTTCCGTGCTGTATCTCTAAACTAAACTAAACTACTAAAGAAGACACAAAGTACTGGAGTAACTCAGCCAGTCAGGCAGCATCCCTGGAGAATATGGATAGGTGACATTTTAGATCAGGACCCTTTTTCAATAGGGGGGAAGAGAGGTGTGGGGCAGGACAAAGCCTGGTAAGTGATAGGTGGATACAGGTGAGTCTTCCTGGATCTTTCTGTATTCAAGGGACTGAGAGGACACAAGAGGAGATGTATGATAATTTAATGAATGAGCAAATTGGAAACAGTCAAGGATTCATGTTGCTTATGAGAT
Source organism: Leucoraja erinaceus (assembly GCF_028641065.1). Taxonomy (NCBI): domain Eukaryota; kingdom Metazoa; phylum Chordata; class Chondrichthyes; order Rajiformes; family Rajidae; genus Leucoraja; species Leucoraja erinaceus. The sequence continues at coordinate 14,989,333 of NC_073401.1, read as the reverse complement.
TTGATTACAACATGTCATGTTTACATATTAAGAATAAGAGTAAGTAGGAACGAAAGATAAAGCATCGCGTTCCTTTCATGTTCAGTACAGACATTGTGGGCCGAAGGGCCTACTTCTATGCTGTACTTTTATATGTTCCATGGCGTCAGTCAATGACGTGGCAATGACCACATGGTAAGGTGAACTCACGCTGTAGGCTTTATTCCCAGTATGGAATGTGACAGGAAGGTCCAGATCCGCACAAGGCTGGAGTCCTTCATAGTCACTGAGGAGGCACAATTAATAAGGGGTCTTCCTCTTTCTCTCCCTTTCCTTCCTGTCCTCCGTTCTTCCTGTCAGATGCAAAACGTTTGATGTCATCAGTAGTTGGTTCAATAACATTGCATCAGAAAATACCACCACCTAGTGGCTGTAATGTGAAATAACTTGCCACTCAATTATGATTTAATATGCTGTTATACTTTAACAGATCCAGCACGACGCACTATGATACAGTTCCATAGAAATTCAATGAACAAAATCTCAACGCACTTAGAATCTGAAGAAGGAACTCCACCAAAATGTCACCCATTCCTTCTCTCCAGAGGTACTGCCTGTCCTGCTGAGTTATTCCAGCTTTTTGTGTTGTTTACTAGATGTTGCCAGACCTCGAGGGCCCGAGCTACAGGGGTAGTTTGGGCAACCTAGGACTTTATTCCTTGGAGCACAGGAGGATGAGGGGTGATCTTGTAGAGGTATATAAGTTAATGTATATAAGGGGTCACAGCTTAAGGATAAAGGGGAAATCTTTTAGGACCAAGATGAGAAAAACATTTTTCACACAGAGAGTGGTGAATCTCTGGAACTCTCTGCCACAGAGGGTAGTTGAGGCCTCCTGTTCATTGGCTGTATTTAAGAGGGAGTTAGATGTGGCCCTTGTGGCTAAAGGGATCAGGGGGTATGGAGAGAAGGCAGGTACGGGATACTGAGTTGGACGATCAGCCATGATCATATTGAATGACGGTGCAGGCTCGAAGGGCCGAATGGCCTACTCCTGCACCTATTTTCTATGTATCTATGTATCTATGAGAGGAATAGATTGGGTAAATGCACAGTCTTTTACCCAGAGTAGGGGAATCAAGAAGGTGCGTAGGTTTAAGGTGAGAAGAGAAAGATTTAATAGGAATCTGAGCGGCAAACTTTTCACATAGATGGTGGTGGATGTACAGAATGAACAACCATAGGAGGTAGTTGAGGTAAGTATTATAACAACATTTAAGAGACATTTGGACAGGTACATGGATAAGAAAGATTTACAGAAATTATGGGTCAAACACAGGTACATGGGACTAGCTTACATGGGCCATCTCATAAGGTCATAGGGGATAAGAGTAGAATTAGGCCATTCAGCCCATCAAGTCTACTCCGTCATTCAATCATGGCTGATCTACCTCTCCCTCCAAACCCCATTCTCCTGCCTTCTCCCCATAACCTCTGACACCTGTACTAATCAAAAATCTATCTATCTGTCTTTAAAATATCCACTGACTTGCCCTCTACAGCCTTCTGTATTAAAGAATTCCATAGATTCACCACCCTCTGACCAAATACATTTCTCCTCATCTCCTTCCTAAAAGAACATTCGTTAATTCTGAGACTACGACCTCTAGTCCTAGACTCTCCCACAAGTGGAAAAATCCTCTCCTCATCCACTCTATCCAAACCTTTCACTATTTTGTATGTTTCAATGAGGCCCACGCTCCCCTCATTCTTCTAAACCCCAGGCCCAGTGCTGACAAACGCTCATCAGAAGATTAACCTACTGATCCCTGGGACCATTCTTGTAAACCTCCTCTGGTCCATCTCAGTTGGCATGGAAGAGTTGGGCCAAAGGGCCTTTTTCTGTGCTGTATGACGCTCCTAGACATAATCTGCTCCAAACCATACCTTTCCTGGAGAGTTTGATAACTATCTGTGATGTGCCAACGCCCCGGGCATATATGTGCGACAACTCAATGTCTGAGCAACTCTCTGAGGGTAGACGCATAATAAAGCATGCAAAACCCATTGTGTCAATATGCACACTTATCACAGTCTGAAGAAAGGTTCCGACCTTTCAGCAGAAGGCGCCGCCGATAGTGCAACACTCCACTGCTTCATGGCTGTTTCATGATGGGCATTGGAACATAAAAGGGAAGCTAGATAAGGAAGGATCTGTGGGATAAATTAACAAGAATAATACCGATAGACACGGGAGCATGAGAGGACTTGGGGAGAAACATAAATGTTAGGGTGGTTGAATATTTTGTGTGTGGATGTGTAAATGAAAGACCCCTTCTGACAAGATAGCCCTCCTTAGTACTACATCAAAGCATCAGATTTGATTATTTGCTCAAGATCTGAAATGGGATTTGAACCTATGGACCTTCTGTCTCAGTGATAATTCTATTAGAGTCCTGTTGAGTGCAAATCCAGTGTTGCCCCAATCATGAATGTAATATATATAGAAACTGCAGATGCTGGTTTATACCAACGATAGACACAAACTGGTGGAGTCATTTAATGGGTCAGGCAGAATCTCTAGAGAACATGGATAGGTGACGTTTCAGGTCAGATCTGAAGAATGGGCAGCAGGTGGCGCCACTAGTGGTAGAGTTGCTACCTTACAGTGCTTGCAGCACCAGAGATGTGGGTTTGATCCTGATTACAGGTGCTGTCTGTACGGAGTTTGTATGTTCACCCCGTGACCGCGTGGGTTTTCTCCAAGTTCTTCGGTTTCCTCACACACTCCAAAGACGTACAGGTTTGTAGGTTAAATTGGCTACTTGATATAAGTGAAAATTGTCCCTAGTGTGTGTAGATAGTGTTAATGTGCAGGGATCGCTGGGCGGTGCGGACTCGTGCTATATCTCTAAACTAAACTAAAAAAAGAAGGCCCTGACCCGAAATCGTCACTTATTCCTTTTCTCCAGAAATGCTACCTGACCCACTTAGTTACTCCAGCACTTTGTGTCTATCTTTGCACACTTATTACAACTGGTTCACGGTCACAGTAGAAATAATATAACTGTTACAATACTTGTTGCTTCAGAGGCACAATAGCAGTCACGTTATTGGACTAAAACATCCAGGAGGTTGAATTGATAACCTGAAGCCATAACTCTTTATCTTCCACTAAACATTATTCATGTCATCCCCTTTGGCATAGAAACATAGAAATTAGGTGCAGGAGTAGGCCATTCGGCCCTTCGAGCCTGCACCGCCATTCAATATGATCATGGCTGATCTTCCAACTCAGTATCCCGTACCTGCCTTCTCTCCATACCCTCTGATCCCCTTGGCCACAAGGGCCACATCTAACTCCCTCTTAAATATAGCATGTATCTGTATACTATGCATGGCTCGATGGTAATCATGTATAATCTTTCCACTGACTGGTTAGCACAAAACACAAGCTTTCCACTGTACCTCAGTATATGTGACAATAAACTAAACTCAAATTCAACTCAACCGCCAGATTCAGGGTTAGTTTCTTCCCAGCTGTTATCAGGCAACTGGACCATCCCACCACCAACTAGGGAGGTGCAAAGGACTTATGAAAGCATGGAACTACCAGGCAGAAGACACATGCAGCTGTGGAGCAGTACAGACAATGTTCCACCTACTGGAGTGAGACGACGCCCCCCAGTGCAGCCCCCAGGACCTGGCTGAACCGACCCGACCAGCTGTGACCTGCGCCAGATACTGGCAGAACGACATCTGAGATTGCAACGGACTCGAAGAAGAAGAAAACGGCCTGAACTACTATTTACCTCACTAGAGATCCTCAGATTATCTTTAATCGGACTTTAACTTGCACTAAACGTTGCCCCTTTTTATCCTGTATCTGTGCACTGTGGATGGCTCAATTGCAATCACGTGTAGCCTTTCTGCTGACTGCTTAACACGCACCATCAACTTTTCACTGTACCTCGGTACACGTGACAATAAACTAAACAGAACAAGTCATGACATCTGTGGAGGACAATTTCATTAAATAAGTTGGTTCCAAAATGCACAGCCATTTCACCACTGAAATGTTGTGGGGAAAACCCACACTGGTTCAGCAGTATCCTTCATGGATTAAAATCTGCCATCCTTCCTCGGTCTACCCGAGATGTAATTGCATTGCGGTTCGTTCTGACCACCCTCTGAACTCATCTAATCTGTTATCATCAGCAACTACTCAAGAGCAATAAATGTCGACCTTCCCAGGAATGGATGAGCAAAGACAATGTGGGTTTTCCACGGAGTTTAAAAACCAAATCAGTTCATTAACGTTATCAGAATATTGTTTTTTTTTTAAGGTTTTAGCTTAATTTAGAGATTTCGGCATGGAAACAGGCCCTTCGGCCCACTGGGTGCGTGCTGACCAGCGATCCCCGTACTCTAGCTGCTGCCTCATAGCTCCAGAGACCAGGGTTCAATCTGACTATGGGTGCTGTCCGCGCGGAGTTTGTATGTTCTCCCTGTGCCTGCGTGGGTTTTCTCCGGGCGCTCCTGTTTCTTCCAACATTCTTAAGACATACAGGTGTGCAGTGGATTGATGTTGGGTGCGGACTTGGTGGGCTGAACGGCCTGTTTCCACACTGTATCTCTAAAACTACAACTAAAAAACGAAGACTTTGTTTTGTACACATTTTATATTATGAATAATGTTCAATATTGAAATGTAACCTCCCCAGGAATAATTGCAACAAGGGCAACGTGGTTTTTCCACTGTGTTTAAAGAACCAAATCAGTTTATTGATGCAGTCAGAGCATTGTTTCGGTACATGTATTGTTCCTTGCTGTTGGTGCCTATGACAGATCATCATTGGGTCTCGATCCGAAACATCACCCATTCCTTTTCTCCAGACATGCAGCCTGTCCCGCTGAGTTACTCCAGCCATTTGTGTTGATCTTCATCATCCTATAAGCTGCTTAAACTTTTTGAATGGCCCTGACAACCTGACTTATTCACTTAGTTTTATCTTTAAATTTATCTTAGTTTTATCTTTCTGTAATATTAAAACATCTAATAATTTGAAAATCCACTTTTTTAACTCTTTGCAGGTATTGTCACAGAGAAAGTCTCTGGGATGTAATTATCAAATCAGATTTTTTTTGTACATAGCTGAAATCAGAACTCACCACCTTTTTGTCTGATCATTTCCAGCCATTAATATCATTTATATTTTTGGAGAACTAAGAGAAGTCATTCAGGTTATTATTTTGGTCACGGCTTGCTTGTTTTCAAGAGCTTTCTTCATTCCTTCCAAGGCAGAAACATTCCATTTACGTCTTTAATTTAGCAATTATCAAAGGGTCATAGACTCATACATTTTGGAAACAGGCCCTTCACCACAATCTGTGCATGCAGACCAATTTGCCCCATCAAAGCTGATCCAATTTGCTCACGTTTGGCCCATATCCCTCTAAATCTTCCTACCTATGGATCTCTTCAAATGAATTTTAAATGTTGTTATGTACCTGTCTCAACTATCTCCTCTGGCACCTTATTCCATATAATCTAAGATGGCGGCGCTGGCTTAACAGCTGCGGCCCACCTGCAGTCCGTCTGTTTTTTTCTTTCGTTTTGTTCCTTGTCATGTTTTAGTTAATTTTGTTTTATTAAGTTGTGTATGTGTGTGGGTGGGGTGGGAGAAACATGCTTTGGCCTCTTCCTTCGGGGGGATGCGACTTTTTCTTCGGTCGTGTCCCCCGTCTCCGTCTGCGCCGAGGCCTAGTGGCGGGGCTGGCGGCAGCGGAGCTGTGGCGGCGGCAGCAGCGGCGGAGACCTGACCCGGCTGGAGCTGTGGCGGCAGCAGCAGCAGCAGCAGCGGAGACCTGGACCGGCACCGAGGCTGCGGTGGCGGCGGCGGCAGCGCGGCAGCAGCAGTGGAGATCTGGCTCGGCCCTGGAGCTGTGGCGAGGCAGCGACCACCCGCGGAGTTTGAACCGTCGCCTCGGCGCAGAGGGAGAACAAAGAGGGAAGAGCCAGAGACTTTAAGATTTTGCCTTCCACCACAGTGAGGAGGTGTTTGGTGAACTCACTGTGGTGGATGTTAAATTTGTGTTGACTATGTGTTTTTGTCATTTTTTTAAATTATATGTATGACTGCAGGGAAACAGAATTTCGTTCAGACCGAAAGGTCTGAATGACAATAAACGAATCTAATCTAATCTAATCTAATCTAAACCTCTATGTGAAAAAATTGTCCCTCAGTTTCCCCTCCATTAAGTTTAATTTAGTTTGTCACGTGTACCGAGGTACAGTGAAAAGCTTTTGCTGCGTGCTAACCAGTCAGCAGAAAGACAATATATGATTATAATCGAGCAACTCACAGATTCCTATTAAATCTTGCTCCTCTCTTCTTAAAGTTATGCCCTCCAGTTCTTGCTTACCCTACCCTGGGTAAACGACAGTGCACTCTCCTTATTTTTTCCCCACGTGATTTTCTCCACAACTGTAAAATCACCCCTCAGCCACTTGCTCTGCAAGGAACAAAGTCTTGGCCTGTACAGGAAGGAGCTGCAGATGCTGGTTTAAACCGAAGATAGACACAAAATGCTGGAGTGACTCAATGGGACAGGCAGCATCTCTGGAAAGAATGAATGGGTGACGTTTCGGGTCGAGACCCTTCAGACTGACTAGCCTGCCCATCCACTCCCTATAGCTCAGGCCCTTGAGTCCAAGCAACATCCTCGTAAATCTTCTCTTTACCCTTTTTAGTTTAATAGAATCGCTCCGACAGTCGGGTGGTAATAAAGTTCAATCATCTTCCTCCTTTGTTCACCCGTGGTCGGGGCTGTTGAACCCTCCGCAGTCGCCGCTGCCGACGGTCCGTTGTCCGAAGCCCTCGCGTCGGGATGATCGAAACTTCGGCCTCGGGACGGATTGGAACACTCCACGGCATGGAGCTCCCGAGTCGGCCTCGTCTGACTGGGGTCCGCGAGCTTCAGGAAAGGCTGCACCACTCCACCTAGTTAGGCCGCAGGGGGGACGGAGATACGATATGGAGAAAAATCTCATCTCTGTCGAGGTAAGTGATTGAAAAACGTTTCACCCAATTCCACCACCCCCCACGTAAAACAGACCAAGAACCATTAAAACATACTTTTATAACATACTTAAAATAATAAATACAGAGGGGGTTCCACGGCTGTTCCACTGTGCGGAGGTTGCACGATCTCCCTGTGACCACGTGGGCTTCCTCCGGGTGCTCCAGTTTCCTCCCACATCCTAAAGACATGCGGGTTTGTAGATTAATTGGCCCTAGTGTGTAGGGAGTGGATGAGAAAGTGGGATAACTTAGAACTAGTGTGAACGGGTGATCGATGGTCAGCATGGAACCAGTGGGCCGAAGGGCCTGTTTTCACACTGTATCTTTCAATGAATCAATCTATGTGGTGGGAGGAATTGTCTGGGAGATGGCAGAGGGGGGCAAGAGACTGACAGTGTCACATCCAGTGGGTGGGTTGTTGGGTTAATTGTAAATTTAATTTGCTTCTTTAAATTGCCCCATGTGTGTTAGGAATGGTAGAATCTAGCGGCAGCCGACCAGAGTGCATGAAATAATGTAGGGTGTAGGATTAGTATGTGGTGGTTGATGGCTGGTAGGGACTTGGTGGGCCGAAGGGCCTGCTTCTAAGTTAGTTCCCTCTACAGCACCGCAGCTCTTTGACACACTGAGGGCTGAGTTTCTTTGGAAACAGTCCAGCTTTGCACGTCTCCAATACTGAGAGGTGTTGCCCGTGTTGGATAGATTCAGTGATCCTAGTAAGGGCAGAGCTTTAGCAAGTTGAACGCATGTTGGACAGGAACCCTGCTCTGTGGCAACAGTTAGTTGCTTCGCCTTCTATTTCTCAACCATTCGTTTCCAATCTGTAGATATGTTGAGCAACATAATCAGCTGTGCACCAGCAAAGATTCAACCAAACTAAATGTGTAAAATATAATATTGTTAATATTGTGAATATTGTTCCTCACAATGCAGCACAGTGGCGTAGCGGGTACAGCCACCCCCTCCCAACACCAGCGATCTGGGTTCGATTCTGACCTCAGGTGGTGTCTGTGTTGAGTTTATACGCTCGCCCTGTGGGTTTCCTCCAGGGGCTCCGGTTTCCTCCCACATCCCAAAGACGTACAGGTTTGTAGGTCAATTGGCCTCTGTAAATTGTGCCTAGTGTGTAGGGAGTGGATGAGAGAGTGGGACGACATAGAACTGGTTGAAATGAAATGGGTGATCAATGGTCAGCATGGGCTTGGTGGGCCAAAGGGCCTGTATCTCTCAGCTAAACAAAACAACTAAACTAAACTCAGTTAAACGCCATATGCTGACCTATGATAGCACCACTCCTTGGCTATTGTCAGGACAAATATGGTGGAAAGGAAGGGATTTCAGATTTGGACACACAGTACTGGAGTAACTCAGCGGGTCAGGCAGCATCTCTGAAGGACATGTTTAGGTGAGTCTGAAGTAGGGTCCCAGTCTCAAACATCACCTACCCATCTCTGTCTGACCTGTTGAGTTATGATACGATTCGAGAAAACTTTATTTATTCCAACAGGGCAATTGGTCTGCCAACAATCACAAAATAACAAGATACATGAAACATGAAATTAAAGTGATGTGGAAAGTCCAGGAATGGGGATGTGCAAAGATTGGGGGATGGTGAGGGGTGGTAGGGGAGTCAGTTTGCCCCATGACAGAAGGGAGAGGAGTTGTACACTTTGATAGCCACAGTGAAAAAATGATCTTCTGTGGTGTTCTACGCTGCATTTGGTGGAACCAGTCTGTTGCTGAAGTTGCTCCTCAGGTTGACCAGTGTGTCGTGGAGAGGGTGAGCTGTATTATCCGAAAGCTCAGCAGTTTGAGGAGCATCCTCCCCTCCAAGACCACCTCCAATGAATCCAACTCCATTCCCAGGATGGAGCCAGCCTCCTGATGAGCTTATCCATTCTGCAGCCGTCCGCGGCCTTTGCCCTGCCACCCCGGCACAGAGGATGGCACTGGCCACCACCGATTGATAGAACATCTGCAGCATCCATCTTACTGCAGATGTTGACAGAGCAGAGCCTCCTCAGAAAGTACAGATGGCTCTGTCCCTCCTTATTCAGTGCCTCAGCGTTCCTGGACCAGTCCAGTTTACTGGCCAGGTAAGCTCCAAGGTACTCCAGCAAGTTGTGCCCTTTTGTGCATTAACCAGCATCTGATTGATTGATTGATTGATTGATTGATTGATTGATTGATTGATTGATTGGTTGATTGATTGATTGGTTGATTGATTGATTGATTGATTGATTGATTGATTGATTGATTGATTGATTGATTGATTGATTGATTGATTGATTGATTGATTGATTGATTGATTGATTGATTGATTGATTGATTGATTGGTTGGTTGATTGGTTGATTGATTGATTGATTGATTGATTGATTGATTGATTGATTGATTGATTGATTGATTGATTGATTGATTGATTGATTGATTGATTGATTGATTGATTGATTGATTGATTGATTGAATTTATTGCCACACAACCAGGGTCGGTGGAATTTTGTGTTGTCAGGACAAACTGCGGTTCCTTATTTCTACACGTTTGAAGATCTGGCCTGGGCATCATATTCGGACAAGACCAGTGGGAGGAAACCTTTGCCCACGTCTGGCCAGATGTTCTATGGGTGGGCTGTGAGTTTGAGGGGAGATGGTGTCTAGTTGAAGGCCACTGCCTCAAAGAACTTTGCCCAAGGATAAAGAATATGGATCTAAGAGGAACAGAAGTTATCCTTATGGCTCCACCTTAGAAATATCCTTCCCCGTCATGGTTCCTCGTCTGACCTCTGACACTTGCCATCCCATGACCTCGCCTCGTGGGACAGGTGACATCAGAGACGTCCCTGACACAGAAGCCTCTTCACTGGAGACCTCCTCTGAGGAGAATTAAATGAGATTCAACGTCCAATGTTTGAGACCAACCTAGGCTCTACTCTTGAGCTGAGGTTTGCAAATGGCTGCAAGTTTATTCCAACATCATTACTATAATTCCCCTAATTCCACTTCCCCCTTTGTGATACGAGAGTTTGCAAAAGATGGTGATCGCCTTTATTTGTGATTCTGTTCCACACGCTGCTTGTCAATAGTACGTGATATAACAGGAAATTTTGGCGCTACCTGAGGAGGGCTCGGTGGCGCAGCAGTAGAGTTGCTGCCTCACAGCACCAGAGACCCGGGTTCGATCCTGACTGCGGCTGCTGTCTGCGCAAAGTGTGTACGTTCTCCCCGCGATTACTTGGGTTTTCTCCGGGTACTCCAGTTCCTCCCCCATCCAGTTTTGCAGGTTACTTTGCCTCAGTATATTGTCCATGGTTTGTATCCCTAGTGTGTAGGATAGAACTAGTGTACGCGTGATCACTTGCCGGCATGGACTCAATGGGCCGAAGGGCCTGTTTCCACACTGTATCTCTAAAACTAAATGATGACGGTATTCACATATAAGCGGCAGAATAAATTGTTTTTCACTGTTATAGAAAGCACACTTTCTTTGATGTCACCACAAATGCTCTTCAACCACTGATAGAAGGTGTTGAGTAATAACATTGCAAGGAAAATAGCTTATGAAAGAGTCTTATTGTAAAACATGCCACATGACTGAAAGAAAAAAGTTTACTGGAAGATTGTGGGCAGCGGCTTAGGGGATGTCGAGGTGAAGTGCTGCGGTTTCAGTGATGAGACCTCCAGTCTACGCAGGTACAACCAGTGTCTCTCTCTCATCCCTCTCTCAGCAACAAAAAGTCCCCGGTGAAATTGGTTTGTATAAACTTTGCCCCAGTGACTTTAACTCCACTGATTTTAACTCCATCAATACCCAGTGAACTCAACCTGATCGATTGACTCTATAAATTGGGAAATCTTGACTTGACTACCAAGAATTTGTCAGGCGCTTTAGTGGGAACACGGTTATGCAAGTCAGCACCATTGCGCAGCGATGGAGTTGCTTTCCTCTTGTGTACTAAACCAGCATCTCCGGTTCCTTTGTTCAACGTTTATTGAGTGGGAGACTTATTACTCACGGCACAGTGGTGCAGCGGTAGAGTTGCGGCCTCACAGCGCCAGGGACTCGGGTTCGATTCAGACCATGGGTGCTGTCTGTATGAAGTTTGTACATTCTCCCCGTGACCTACGTGGGTTTTCTACAACATTCCAAAAGATGTACAGATTTTAGGCTAATTAGCCTGGTAATATTGTAAATTGTCCCCAGCGTGTTAGTCATAGGATCATAAGGAATACGAGTAGATTTAGGTCATCCGGCCCATCAAGTCTACTCCGCCATTCAATCATGGCTGATCTATCTCTCCCTCCTAACCCCATTCTCCTGCCTTCTCCCGGAAGTGGTGGCGCTGTGAAACGGCTGCGGCTCGCCTGCAGTCTGTTTTTATTTTTTTGTGTTGTTTTTTGTCTTGTTCAGTTAAACGTTTGGTTATTAGGTTGTGTTATGTGTGGGGGGGGGGTGAAACAGGGCTTTCTGTCTCTCCCTTCGGGGGAATGCGACTTTCTTATCGTATCCCCCTTCTCTTCCCCCGTCTGAGCTGATGCCTAATGGTGGAGCTGGCGGCCTAGTCCTGCGACCGACCTAAGAATACGAGTAGATTTAGAGCCATCCGGACTTACCAAGTCTAGGCTGGCCGTCTTCAGTTGCATGGCGTTGGGCATCGGCTCGACTCCGCTCCGGTGAGGGTGGACTCCACGGGGCTGAGACACTCCTGTGAAAGGGGGACCCGGCTCGCCGGCAGGAAGGCTCTCCCGTGTGGGCGGCCCGGTTTTTTTTGAGACGCTTCCGTTGGGGCGGCCCGGTGCGGGTTATTAGGTTGTGTTAGGGCGGTGGGGGGGCGAGGCTGGAAGGCGCTCCCGTGTCTCTGGCCCGGCTCCCGGCTGGAAGGTGCTTTCGTGAGGACGGCCCGGCTGGAAGGCTCTCCCTTGGGGTCTGCCCCGTGCGGATGGCTAATGACGGTGCTCCGGCGGCTGAGGCGGCGTTCTGGCGGCGGCGACCTGAATCCGGGGCTCGGCCGTGGGCCAGTGGATGACATCGTCGGGAGCTCGCGGGTCACAGGTTGATGCCTGTTTTCCGGAGCTCCCGTGGCAACAACTGCATCCGCTGGACTGGAGGGCGGCAGCTTCGACCACCCCCGGGCCGCGGAGCTTGAACCGCGGGACTGACTTACCATCGCCCGGTGGGGTATCGTCTCAGCGCAGAGGGAGAAGAGGAGGGAAGAGACAGCAACCCTGAGACTTTTGCCTCCATCACAGTGAGGAGGTGCTTGGTGAACTCACTGTGGTGGATGTTAATTTGTGTTTATTGTGTGTTGTTTATTATTACATGTATGGCCGCAGGCAACAACATTTCGTTCAGACCGAAAGGACTGAATGACAAATAAAGGATTCAATTCAATCAATTCAATAACCTCTGACACCTGTACTAATCAAGAATCTATCTATCTATCTCTGGCAAAGAATTCCACAGATTCACCACCCTCCGACTAAAGAGATGTCTCCATCTTCCTAAAAGAACGTCCTGAGGCTATGACCTCTAGTCCTCGACTCTCCCACTAGTGGAAACATCCTCTCCACATCCTCTCTATCCAAGCCTTTCACTATTCTGTAAGTTTCAATGAGGTCCCCCCTCATTCTTCTAAACTCCAGCAAGTACAGGCCCAGTGCCGACAAACACTGATCATAGGTTAACCTACTCATTCCTGGGATCGTTCTTGTGAACATCCTCTGGACCCTGTCCAGAACCAGCACATCCTTCCTCAGATATGGTGACAATATTGCGCACAATATTCTAAATGCGGCCTTACCATTGCCTTATCAGAGCCTCAGAATTACAGCCCTGTTTTTGCATATAAGCCCTCTTGAACTGAATGTTTGCAATGAGTTTGCTATCTTTAGTACCAATTCAACTTGCAGATTAACTTTTTGGGAATCCTGCACCAGCGCTCCCAAGTCCCTTTGCACCTCCGATTTCTGGATTCTCACCTCGTTTAGAAAAAACGTGTGGAGTTTGCTGGTCGGCATGGACTCGATGGATCGATGAGCATGTTTCCACATGTGCCTGTTATCTTTAAACTAAATGGCTTAATTTGAGATGGAAGTATTCAGATGGCTTGGAAGTATTTGACTGATACAGTAGTGGCATCGTAGATACCATTGTGGTATTTAAGAGGCTTTTTAGATGGGCTGACAGGAGACACAAAGAACTGCGGATGATGGGATCTTGCATAGTGCTGGAGTAACTTACTGGTTCAAGCAACACCTCTGGAGAAGATGGCTAGAAGACATTTTGGGTCAGGACCCCTTCTTCAGACCAGAAATGTCATTGTCCACATTCTCCCGAGATGCTGCCTAACCCGTTGAGTTATTCCAACACTTTGTGTGCTACTTTTAGATAGGCACATGGATATGCAGGGAATGGAGGGATATGGATCAAATGCAAACAGAGGAGATTAGTGTAACTTGGCATCATGTTTGGCATGGACTCGGTGGGCCAAAAGGTCTGTTCCTGTACTGTACTAATTCTAGAGGAAGATTCAGTAACCCTAGCAAAAGTGGGTGCAACATTCTTCAAAATGTTCTCTGCACTCTTTTCAGCTGAATTGCATCCTTAGCAGGGTGACCAAAACTGTACACAAGATTGGCCTCACCAACATCTTGCACATCTGAAACATAACCCACAGAGTCTGTGCCAAACATAATGCTAAGATAAATGAATCTCCTCTGCCAGTACGTGACTCATAATGCCTTCATATCCCCTCCATATCTTCACACCTGTCTCAAAGCTTCTGAAACGCCACTATCATATTAGTCAGCCCATGCCGACCAAGATGGGAAGAGAGAAACAAAAGAGCAGATCAGGTTAGCCAACAGATGGATTGTTGCAAGGAGGCTCCCTGATGGGTTAACTGTTAGCTAGAGATGGTGTGAACCCACGAGGGATACATCGTAACGAACTAAAGATTTAAGAATCCCAACATTTAAGAAACAGTTAGACAGGTACATGGATAGGACAGGTTTGGAAGGATATGGACCAAACGCAGGCAGGTGGGACTCATGTAGCTGGGACATGTTGGCCGGTGTGGACAAGTTGGGCTGAAGGGCCTGTTTCCACACTATATCACTCTATGACGCTATGACTTTTAGTGGAGGAAGGGCGGATGGGGGTTTGTGGAGGGTACCCAACAATGGGGAATTCAACATTCATACCGTTGGGTTGAAAACTACTCAAGCGGAACGAGGTGCAGTTCCTCCAATTTGCGTGTGGCCTCACTCCAACACTGGAGGTGACCCAGGACAGAAAGCTCAGTATGGGTATGGGAGGGGGAGTTAAAATGGTGAGCAACCGGGAGATCCAGTAAGCCTTGGTGGACCGAGCGCACTTGTGGGCGGCACGGCTGCACGGTGGCGCAGCGGTAGAGTTGCTGCCTTACGGCGCCAGAGACCTGGGTTCGATCCCGACTATGGGTGCTTTCTGTACAGAGTTTGTACGTTCTCTCCGTAGCTGCGTGGATTTTCGTCGGGTGCTCTGGTTTCCTCCCACACTCCAAAGATGTACAAGTTTGTGGGCTAACTGACCAGCAAAATTGTAAATTGTTCCTAGTGTGCAAGACACTGCTAGTGTACGGGGTGATCACTGGGTGGCATGGACTCAGTGGGCCAAAAGGCCAGTTTCCCTGCTATATCTCTAAAGTCTATAGTTCAGTGAAACGGTTGGCAAGTCTATGCTTGGTCTTGCCGATGTACAGGAGGCTACATCCGTAACACCAGATGCACGTGAACCTCTGTCTATCCTGCAACAACTGCTGGGGTCCCTGGACGAGGTTGAAGGAGGAGGAATAAGGACCGGCGCTGCATCTCCTGCAGTTGCAGTGGAAAGTACCTGGGGCAGGGGATGGTTTGGGTGAGAATGGATGAGTGAACCAAGGAGCTGTGGAGGGAGCGGTCTCTGTGGAAGGTGAGTAGGGGTGGAGAGGGGAAGATGTGATTAGTGGTGCTGCCACATTGGAGGTGACGGAAATGTCAGAGGATGATGTGTCGGAAGCTGAGTTTCGTAGGGTGAAGGGCCAGTGGAACTCTGTCCCTTGTTGCGTGTGGAGGGGAGGGGGAAGGGGAGGGGGAGGGGGAGCGAGAGCACAACTCCGGGACACAGAAGAGACGTGGGTGAGGGACCCATCTATGACAGCCAGGGGGAAACCACGTTCACTAAAGAATGAGGGCATCTTGGACGTCCTTGTATGGAAAGCCTCATCTTAGGAGAAGGTTTTCCATTGGAGAAGGCCACCTCATGTGGCAGAGAGAGAGGAATTGAGAATCAGGAAAGAGGCAGGGTGGGAGGAAGTGTAGTCAAGATTACTGGGAGTTATACAATTTGTCTGCCATACAATTAAATACATGTCAAATCAGCAGTAAAATCTTATCATCTTTGCTGAGTTTCTAGTTTCAGAAAACACTGGTAAAATGATAGAGGCTAAATTTAATTAGAGATCTTAATTATAATGAATTATATCTTAAATGAATCAGTCATCAGATAGACCGTGTGTCTTTAGCTCTATTCAAAGAAATCCGATAATACCGCAGCTTATTTAGTGCCTAAGGCATTAATTACTATACAATGGGGCAAAGTTTAAAGGAGGGATTAAAAATTTTTTTTTTAATTTACACAGGTGTCTGAAACGTGCTGCCAGGGATGGTGGTGGCCAGATACAATAGTGGCATTTAAGAGGCTTTTAGATGGGCACGTGGATATGCAGGGAATGGAGGGATATGGATAACATGCAGGCAGAGGAGATGAGCTTAACGTAGCATCATATTCAGCACAGACATTGTGGGCTGAAGGGCCTGTTCCTGTGCTATGTTCTATGACAAGCTGTGGAAAATATTTATCCTGTAAAACACACCTTATTTAGAAAAAGACAATATTACAAGTAATTATTCTTGGTTAAATGTTTTTACTGAGACCCATGTTCTCCAGGGATTCTCGCCTCCCCCGATGAGTTACTCCAGCATTTCATGTCATAAGGCAATAATATTGGATAGCGATGTGAACCCTGTAAAGAAACTAAATTCTGCATTATGTTAATATTATGAACAAAATGGTTTTTGAGTCACGGAAACAAGCCCTTCAGCCCAACTCATCCATATTGACCAAAATGCTCCATCTAACCTAGTCCTATCCCTGTCCCCATCTAAATGTCTTTTAAATACCGTTATTGTACCCGCCTCAACTAGCTCATCTGGAAGCTCGTTCCATAGACCATCCAAATGACTGTCATTTATTAAACAGTGAAAGAAGTAAATATTACAGGCAGTATGTAATCCCTCAAAATAATTCCTCATTTATTTTGTGTTGATTTATACTTTATTGCTTCAGTAAGCTTTACATTTGTAATTACTTCTGGTCAGGGAGATAATATTCTTTCTTTCAAGAGAGACAAACTAAAATAGTTGCATGGATTAAATAATTCACTTGGGGAAATGATTAATTTTGCGCAATGATTTTAAACACAGCATGTGCAGGTCTTCAGATGACAGTTTAGTTTAGTTTGGAGATGCAGCGCGGAAGCAGGCCCGGCCCACTCAGTCCGCAACAACCGGCGATCCCCACACGCTTGCACAATCCTACACACGAGGGACAATTTACACTTTACAATGCCCCAACATCACACCATTAGATTTGTAGGTTCATTGGCTGGTATAAGTGTGTAAATTGTCCCTAGTGTGGGTGTGTGTGTAGGATAGTGTTAATGTGGGGGGACTGATGGTCGTTGCGGACTCAGTGGGCCGAAGGGCCTGTTTCCGCGCTGTAGGATGTGGAGGGTTTGGAAAGGGTGCGGTAGAAGTTTACCAGAATGCTGCCTAGATTACAGGGTAGACACAAAGTGCTGGACTAACTCAGTATCCACTGATCTGTTTTGTAGTCAATGCCTACTATGTTCTGTTGTGCTGAAGCAAAGCAAGAATTTCATTGTCCTATCAGGGACACATGACAATAAACTCACTTGACATGGGTTGAGGCAGCATCTCTTGAGAAAAGGAATAGGTGACATTTTGGGTCAGGACCGTTCTTCAGACCTGAAACATCACCTATTCCTTCTCTCCAGTGATGCTGCCTGATCCTCTTAGTTACTCCAGCATTTTGTGTCTATCTTCGGTGTAAACCAGCATCTGCAGTTCCATCCTACTCATACTTGATTAGCGGGTGTTAGATAAAAAGAGAGATTGTGCAAACTTGCCTGGATATAAGTATATAAAATTAGGAGAGGTATTGATAGCGTTGACAGCGAGGGAAAAAAAGACAAGTGCTGGAGTAACAGGCAGCATTCCTGGAGAACATGGATAGCCGACATCATGGGTCAGGGCCCTTTTTCAGACAGAGACAGAGAGAATTTATATTACCAAGATGGAAATATTAAAGACTAGAGAGCACAGCTTTAAGGTGAGAGGAGCAAAATTTAAAGGAAGTTTATACTTTAGAGACACATCATGGAAACAGGTCCACAGCCCACCAAGACCACACGGTCACACTAGGGACAATCTACAAGTTACAGAAGTCAATGAACCTACAAACCGGCACGTCTTTGGAATGTGGGAGAATGTACAAACTCCATACAGATAGCACCCGTAGTCAGGATTGAATGCGTGTCTCTGGCGCTGTAAGGCAACAACTGCGCTGCTGCTCTCCCACTGCCAGGGGTGGCCACGGAGGCAGGTACAAAAGTGGCATATCCCCAAATCCAGGTAATATTCTGGCAAACCTCCTGTGCACCCTGTCCAGAGCTTCCAGATCCTTGCTGTATTTGGGATGACCAGAACTGCACCCATTACACCAAATGTGGCCTAACCAAAGGCCTATCAGGTGGACAGCGTTAGATTTGCTGCCTTACAGCACCAGAGACCCGGGTTCAATCCTGACTACAGGTGCTGTATTATACCCAATGCCCTGATCTATGAAAGCAAGCATACCATATGCCTTTGTTGCAACACTATCTACTCTTGTTGCCATTTAAGGGAGCTGTGGATTTGCAGCCCAAGACCCCTCTGTACATCAATGCTGTGACGGGTCAGGCCATTAATTGTATACTTTCCCCTTACATTTGACCTCCCAAAGTTCAACACCTCACGCTTCCTCGGTGGGCAAGGATGAGAGTGTGGACACAGCAGTTCCCATGCACTTGTTCCAGCCTTCTTTGCCTCTCCACCACTGAGGTGATGTGGTTTGGAGATCAAACTGTCAGCCCTCAGAGAACCTGCGTGCAGTGAGCTCCGTTCATTATCTGCGATCAGCACCCGAGACTTGTCCAATGACAGCTGATGGATGGCTGCTTTCTGAGAACTCCCTCTCCCAGAAACATGTAAAAAAGAATCCACTATCTCCAGATACATGTCCCATTCTTGGTGAAGATGATCTGACCCAGATTTGACCCAGAGTCTGTCTGGGGTTCCATGAAAGTCAAACAGTTCCTTGGGTTGATTTCTTTCCTGTGATCAGCAGGTTCCACAAAATCCTTGATCTCCCAAAACAAAAAAGTGCTGGGAATATGCAGGTGATGTTCCGGGCCAGGACATTTCTTCAGACAGTCCATTCCCAGCATAGATGCTGCCTGACCCATTCGATTTCCTCCAACACTTTGTGTTTTGCTCAAGGTTCCAGCATCTGCAGTTTAGGGTCTCTCCTTGATCTCTCAGTTCTTCCTTGGCCAGGAAATAGTTCCTCTCGCACATTACAGGTGACCATTCCCTCTGATTTGAGGGGGACATATATTTAATCACATCCTCGCTTCATTGATGAGCTTCAAACACCCTGTAGGAACATGTTACACCTCGAAAGGACCCAAAAGTTGCTGGAGTAACTCAAGCGGGTCAGGCAGCATCTCTGGAGACCATGGATGGATAGGTGACGTTTCAGGTCGAGACCCTTCTTTAGACTGATGATGGAGTGGGGTGGTGGGGGGGGCCCATTGCAATGTTGATTACACTGCGAGTCAGGTCGGGTCGGGTCCGGTTACGGAAATGGATGAAAAAAAGGCCCACGTTCCGTTCCGTTGCGTACTACATGTCAGCCCATTGAAAAGGCAAGAGGCTGGGCAAAGCGCATGAGGTACAGACAAGGGAGATATTTTGACAGGCGGATGTTTAGAACAAAGGCCAGAGAAAAGAACAATAAGTGTGAGACAGTTTTGAAGAGTTGCGGATTGTGAAGCCAGGGAGAGGATACACCTCAAAATGTTTTGCTTTCATCTGTCTGAGTCTCTATAGCAAGATCCTATAGCAAGCAAGATAGATCAATCGACGAAAAAGCCCCATTTCCATTTAAGGCCCCATTTCCGGCTTCCGTCTCCGCACCAAAGATCCCATCGGATACTAGTGCGGAGACAGAAGCCGGTTACGGAAACATCCTCGTAAAAATAAAAGTAATTTGGTAAAAATCTTCTCCTCATTTTCAGAATTTTAATTTATTAACACAAACTGATCCCCCGCAGTGTTGATTACACTACGAGTCTGGTCGGGTCGGGTCCGGTTACGGAAATGGATGAAAAAAAGGCCCACGTTCCGTTCCGTTGAGTACTACACGTCAGCCCATTGCAATTTAGCAGGAGTGGTCTATCTTGCTCCGCTATAGGTTCTTTGGTCTGAGTTACTTGTTTCAGACATTACATTGTCGCATTCTGCCTGGTTTAGTCAGTGTCTGACGGACCCTCACCAGAGTAAGTGTCTCACCATCTGCCTGTCCCATGTTGAATATCCTTCGCATTTATTGCAGTCATTGTGACATAGAGCGAGGAAACGGGCCCTTCTATCCTCATGCTGTTTCACAAAACCCTCTCGGATACACCTAACAAGTTCTCCCCAACTAAGACTTTAGCATTGAGGAAGTCCCAGTCAATACTGGGGAAGTTAAGGTCACCCACAAGGAACAAGTAGTCTGAAGAAAGGTCACGACCCAAAACAACACCTATCCATGTTTTCCAGAAGTGCTGCCTGACCTGCTGAGTTTCTCCAACATTTTGTGCCCTTTTGCGTAGTAACCAGCATCTGCAGTACTTTGTTTCTGCACCATGGCAACCCTGTTGTTTTGACATGCGTCCGTATCTGTTCCTCTAGCTTCCGTTGGCTATTGGGAAGTTATTGTACAATCTCATTAAAATGACGCCACCTTTCTTATTTTCGACTCATGTTCGGCATAGAGGCAGCACAGTGGCACAGCAGTAGAGTTGCTGGGCCTCACAGCGCCGGGGACCCGAGTTCGATCCTGACTACGGGTGCTGTCTGTGCGAAGTATGTACGTTCTCCGTGTGATTACGTGGGTTTTCACCGGGTGCTCCACTTTCCTCCCACACTCCAAAGACGTGCGGGTTTATAGGTTAATTGGCCTCTGTAAATTGTCCCCAGTGTGTAGGATAGAACTAGTTTACGGGTGATCGTTGGTCAGTGAGGACTCGGTGGGCCAAAGAGCCTGTTTCCGCGTTTAAACTAAACTAAACATTGTGGGCTGAATGGCCTGTTCCTGTGCTGTGCTCTATATTCAATGGTATATTTTATGTTTCCAGGATATGCTGTATATAATCTGTTTTATAATCAGATCCCTGGACTTTCTTGTGTTTTGTTCCAAACACATTTTCATCTACTACAAAACTTGCTTCTTGCAAATGTTAGGCACAGAACAAGCAGTGATTTTTGATGCAAATATCAAACGGAATGAGTTTAAAACATTGCTTTAGAGAGTGTGAATCCCACATCGCAAATCATTCTCTCTTTTTCAAATCATGCTATTGCCTGTAATATTGTTATTTTTTTTATCTTCAGATCTTATTTCAAGAGAATTAAAGTGGTTAAGCCCAAAGTTTCATACAGTCTTGTTCGTTTTGATCAACAAAGTGTTCCGTTTCCTGCTAGACTTGAAATGTTACAAGAATATGATATGCTGATACATGCGAAGACAAAGCGTTAGAATTCCCCTTGTGTTGACCTAAACCTACCACAGAATGCCAATGCAAACTGCCACATTATCAGAAAATAAAGAAAAGTACCCATTGTGGCAGCACCATCAAGGACCCACACCACCCTGGCCACACACTCATCTCTCTGCTGCCTTCAGGTACAAGGTACAGGAGCCTGAAATCTGCAACATCCAGGCTCAGGAACAGCTTCTTTCCCACAGACATCAGAGTATTAAACTCAACTCAAACAAAAATCTGAACTTTAATAGCCTTTTGCATTTTGTCTGGTTATTTATGTGTGTGTGTATATATATTCAATGATATATGGACACACCGAACTGTTCTGTATTCATTTATGCATCCTATTTTCTGTTGTGCTGAAGCAAAGCAAGAATTTCATTGTCCTATCTGGGACACATGACAATAAACTCTCTTGAATCGTGAATCTTGAATCTTTCTATTCATGTACCTGTACAAATGTCTTTCAAATGTTATCATTGTACCAGCCTCAACTACCTCCCCTAGCAGCTTGTTCCATATACCCACAATGCTCTGAGTAAAATCGTTGCCCCTCAGATTCCTATTAAATCTTGCCCCTCATTTTAAACCTATGCCCTTATTTCTTGATTCCCCTACCCTGAGAAAAATTCACTCTATTTATTCCCCTCTTGATGTTATGCACCGTTATAAGATCACTCCTCAGCCTCCTGTGTTCCTAAGAAATAAAGTCCTAGCCTGCCCAACCTCTCCCTGTACCTCAGGTCCTCGAGTCCTGGCGACAAGATTGTAAATCATCTCTGCAACCTTTCCAGCTCAATAGCATCTGTCCCGTAATTTTCAGTATCTCTATATTATTATGTTGATGTTTTTGAATATACTGCTCCAAAGCTTCCAAAGCAACCTTAAACTATTTCTGAAAACAAGAATTTTCAAAATGCATTGCAGATCATCTTACTCCTTTATTTTTTTGAAGATGGAGTAGATGCATTTAGATTTTATTCCTCACTTTCCACACCACTACCATTTTTTTCCCCATCAACAAACATCCCCACTTTTGATCTTCTGGTGGAAGGAAGTTCATTAGGAATGTAGCATCGAATCATACAGCACAGAAACGCTCCATCTGGCCCAACTCGTCCATGTCAACCTAGATGCTCCATCTAAGTTAGTCCCATTTTCCCGCATTTGGTCCCTATCCCTCTAAGCCTTTCCTATCAAAGTACCTGGCCAAATGTCTTTTGAAAGTTATTGTACCTGCGTTAACTACCTTCTCTGGCAGCTCGTTCCACATAACCACCTCCCTCTGAGTGAAAAGGTTGCTCCTCAAGTTCCAGAAGACCATAAGACCATAAAAAATAAGGGCAGAATTAGGCCATTCAGCCCATCGAGTCTGTTCCACCATTCGGTCAATCCCATTCTCCTGCCTTCTCCCTGTAACATTTGACACCCTCAATTGGACGTTCCAATTAAATCTTTCCTCCCTCAACTTTCTCCTTCACTTTAAATCTTCAATGGTGCTTTATTGCAACTGCACAGTGAAATTCTGTTTGCATATATTTACACGTGCATGGTGCCATTTCCAGAGCTCGGTCTACTGGAGCGGCTCCAGATCCAGGTAAACCCCCAAGCTCCTGCAATGCCTTCCTCTGTCGCCATCTACCAGATCTGCCCACAAACTGACGTCAATCTCCTTGCCCGGCCATCTTTGTGTTCCAGGGGCACCTTCTGCAGCTGACCTTGAAGGCCCTGGAGACATTACCCTGGTTCACCCTCAATTGCAAAGCTCACCCCATAGCAATTTGAGTGCTGAACTGGTTTCATAATGACTGCATAATGATGAATGCACATTTATAAGCAAGTGTTGCAGATGGCCATATAGATCATGGAAGGAAGATAATCATGACAAAAAACCAGTGCGCTGTGCTGACTTGATTGATTGAATTGATTAAAAGATACAGCATGGAAACAGGTCTTTCGCTTTCCGAGTCCATGCCGAACCATCGATCACCAGTTCACACTGGTCCTAGATTATCCCATTATCTCACCCACTCCCTGCACACTAGGGGCAATTTACAGAGGGCCAATTAACCTACAAACCCACATGTCTTTGGGACATGGGAGGGTTTGGCTGAAGGGCCTGTTTCCACGTTGTATGACTCTATGACGATAGAGTATAGAAGTTAGGAGGTCCTGTTTCAGTTGTACAAGACCTTGGTGAGGTCATATTTAGAGTAATGTGTTCAGTTTTGGTCACCCCGCTACAGAAAAGTTGCTGGTAAGCTGGAAAAGGTGGAGAGAAGAGTTGCAAGGATGTTGCCAGGACTCGAGGGCCTGAGCGATAGGGAGAGGTTGAGCAGGTTAGTACTTTATTTCTTGGAGCGCAGGAAGATAAGGGGTGATCTTAGTGAGGTGTATAAGGTCATGACAGAAATAGATCATCTTATCAAGTCCACATCACAAGATTAGAACATGTTGAGCCGGAGCTGAAGACACTTCTCGGCATCTGCATACAATGACGTCTTGCACTTCTCGTGCCTCGTGTGCGTAGTGGTGGAAAGATTGGTGGAAACAGAGCCGTGACGTGAACGCTCTTTCCTTGACCCCACAGAAATAGATGGGGTAAAGATACAGAGTATTTCACCCAGAGTAGGGGAATCAAGAACCATAGGACATAGGTTTAAGGCAAAGGAGGAAAGATTTAATAGGAAACTGAGGGGCAACATTTTTACACAAAGGGTGGTCGATGTGTGGAATGACCTGCCAGAGGAGGTAGTTGAGGCAGGTACTATCACTACATTAAAAAAAGACCATTTGGACAAGTTATGAATATGCAACTTATGGATACAGCTGCATAAAAATAAAAAATTGCATATCTCATCGGGCCAAGACTTGGAAGTTGCAACATGGCCACTCTCTGCGTGCTGATTTGACTGGATAGCACACAGAACAAGCTTGCACTGTATCACAACACACGTGACAATAATAAACTAAACACTGCAAACAAACGAGATTGCGTAATATTAAATTCAGAAGTTTGACGTGCATGCTTACATTCGTTCATACGGACAGCAGGACTAATGTTCGTTTTCTCTCCACTTTTGGTGATTGTCCTTTCTTATCTGTCTATTGTGCCTCTGACACCACTGATCACAACATTACCATCATGAGTGATATTTATGTATTTTTCAACTTATAGACATCCGTAAAACCAGAACCTACATGTTCCCTGAAGACAACATGGGTGTCCAAAGACGGCTATAAGCATTGCACTTTCCGCCCTTGAGTTCCAATGTTGAATATATAGAATCTTCTGTATCAGAGCTAGATCAATATGTCGAAACAAGGAACTGTAGATGCTGGTTTATACCAAAGATTGCTAAAAACAAGTGCTAGAGTAATGCAGCGGGGCAGGCCGCATCTCTGGATAAAAAGGATTGGTGACGTTTCAGGTTGGAGCCCTTCTTCAGACCTAATGAGTCCCAGCATCTTTTATTAACAAAGTGTCTGAAGAAGTGTACCGACCAGAAACATCATCTATCCATGTTCTCCTGAGATGCTGCCTGATCCATTGAAACAAAGCACTGCAGATGCTGGTTTATACCAAAGATAGACGCAAAGTGCTGGAGTATCTCAGTGGGGTCAGCCAGCATCTCTGGTGATAAAGCATAGATGATGTTTTGGGTCGAGACCCTTCTTCAGACTGAAAGTAGGGGTTGGAGGGGAGGGGGGGGGGGGGGGGGGGGGGGGGGGGGTGGGGGGGGGGGGGGGGGGGGGGGGGGGGGGGGGGGCGGGGGAGGGGAGCTGGAGACGAGAAAAGGCCAGGACCAATCAAGGGCGGCAATAGATGACCTCAGGCAGGGAGGTACCTGGGAGGTCCACAGTCGGCTAGGGTAGGTCTGAAGAGGGAAACAATGCGGAGAACCGTGGAGCTAGTAAAAGGGCTAGGGTGAATCACTTCTGCTTTCACCGGAGATTTTAGGCAACATTTAATCTGCATCTTCCTGCGGTCTGAGTAATAAACCCCAATGTGGTGGCGAACCTCAGCTATCAATGAACTGTTTGCCCCTCCCCAACAATGATGCCAAGGGTAGATTGTGATCCTCAGACTCTCGGGCACCACAGGAAGGGCGTGATCTTCCCCGAGATGATGCAGATCTTCACCAGGATGCAGCCCGGGTTGGAGATTTTCTATATCAGCAGAGATTTAGTAGACATGAGCTCTTCCTTTCTAACAGGTGAGAATGGAAGACAATTAATGAGTTGAGTTGAGATGAGTTTAGTTTATTGTCATGTGTCGTGAGGTATTGTGAAAAGCTTTTGTTGCATGCTAACCAGTCAGCAGAAAAAACAATACATGATTACAATTGAGCCGTCCACAATGCACAGATACAGGATAACAGAAATAATGTGAATAACGTTGAGTGCAAGATAAAGTCCAATAAACTCCGATCAAAGATAGTCCGAGGGTCTCAAATGAGGTGGATAGTAGCTCAGGACTACTCTCTAGTTGGTGGTATGATGGTTCAGCTGCCTGATAACAGCTGGGAAGAAACTGTCCCCGAATCTGGAGGTGTGCGTTTCCTGTTGAGTGTGGAGAGAAGAGGGATTGGCCGGGATGCGACATCCTAGATTATGCTGCTGGCCTTGCTGAGACAGCGTGAGGTGCAAATGGAGTCAATGGAAGGGAGATTGGTTGCGATCTTGCATGGAATTCACGGTTTAAGAAGTTGGTAATTTAAGGTGCACAAAATGATAAAAGGCGTAGTAGGCAGGATGAACAAGAAGGGTCCATTTCCCTTGGCAGAGGCCAGGAGCTGGAGAAGATACATTTAGTTAAGTGGTACATTTGGTAAAGCACCACAAGGCTGAGAACTATTTTCTGCATGTTGTATTTTGCATAATGGCTGGATCCAGCAATTTGTGTCCTTTTGTGTATTTGCAGCAATTTGTGTCCTTTTTGGAAATTATCCAGCATCTGCGGTTCCTTTTTCCAATATTTATTTATTGATGACTTATTACTTACGGCACAGTGACACGGCAGTAAAGTTTCTGCCTTATAACACCAGAAACCTGGGTTTGATCCTGACTACGGGCGCTGTCTGTACGGAGTTTGCACGTTTTCCCCTTGACCTGCATGGGTTTTCTCTGGGTGCTCCGATTTCCTCTCACACTCCAAAGACGTACAGGCTTGCAGGCTAATTGGCTTGATATAATTGTAAATTGTCCCTGGTGTGTGTAGGATAATGTTAGTGCACGGGGATCACTGGTTGGCATGGACAGATTAGGCCGAAGGGCCTGTTTCCGTGCTGTATCTCTAAACTAAACTAAACTTACCAGACCGACCCATTCCATTACAATGAAAAAGGTCTGAAGAAGGGTTTCGGCCCGAAACGTTGCCTATTTCCTTCGCTCCATAGATGCTGCTGCACCCGCTGAGTTTCTCCAGCTTTCTTGTGTAACCATTACAACACAACTTCATTTCATGAGGTTTAAGGAGCAGAGATACTCACACATTAAAACTACAATCATTGCAACATTTCCACCTGTGGAACTTATTGTGCACAGATCAAGATGTCATGATGCCTGAATGTTAGGGCCGGAAATAACGATCAAAAATAGGTGGAAATGGAAAGCAATGTAGAATGGTTGAAAAAGAACAAACACCGGACTATTTTTACACTAGACTAAAAGTCTTCGTATTTAGAAAGAAAGATGTCTTCATCAAATGATTGAAATTCTTTATAATAAACTAGAAGTACCAGGAGTAAAAGTTGGAGGAATTTAGCAGGACAGTCGACGTTTCAGGTCGGGACCCTTCTTCAGACAGATTGGAGTAACTGGAAAAGAGAGGGTGGGGTGGAGCAAACCCTGGCAAATGATATGTAGCAGGAAGGTACTGCAGATGCTGGTTTATACCACATATAGACACAAAGAGCTGGAGTAACTCAGCGGGTCAGGCAACATCTCTAGAGAGAAGGAATAAGTGACGTTTCGAGTCGGAACCCTTCTTCAGACGGGAAGATAGTGGGGGGTGTGGGGGTAACTGGAGATGACCAAAGGCCAGAACAAATCAGGGCTGTCAACAGATGTTCTCAGGAAGTGTGGACCATAATGGCCCATTGTTGGCTGGGAAAGGTGAGTTACTACAGCATTTAGTGTGTATTCTGGCAAAGGGTAGGTGAATACTGGTGAGGGCGAGGGGGGGGGGGGGGGGGGGGGGGGGGGGGGGGGGGGGGGGCAGGGAGTCGATTGGCAGATAGGTGGTTAATGGCTAGTGATGTAGGATGGACAAAAGATTGACCAGACACCGTGTTTCGATCATGACCTCAGATGCTGTCTGTCTGGAGTTTGCACGCTCTCCCTTTGACCGTGTGGGTTTCCTCCGGGTGCTCCGGTTTCCACCCACATCCCAAAGCCCTGTGGGGTTGTAAGTTAATTGGCTTCTGTAAATTGACTCTAGATTGTAGGGAGTGAATGTGAAAATGGGATAACATAGAACGAGTGTGAATGGGTGATCGATGGTCAGCGTGGACTTGATGGGCTGAAGGGCCAGTCTCCATGCTGTATCTCTAAAAGAAATGCGACTAAATGCAGAATTTCAATATTATCAATGGGCACATCTTTCCTTGTTCTAAAGTTTGCCAAGAGGGTGTGAATAATAATACATATGTGATATTTATGAAACTGAAAGATATTAATGAGTTGTGCAATCTGTGAAGTTTACACTATTACAACAATGCTTTCAATAGAGGAAGCACCATCTCTATCCATCCCATACACACTTGCAATGTTCCCCATTATATTTGTTCTTGCCTCTCTTCCCACCCTCCCTGACATTCCCCTGGCTTTAAACAAGTCTTTCACTTCTTGTAACTGTTCTGATTCAACATGGGGTGAGGTGGGGGGGGGGGGGGGGGGGGGGGGCTGGATACACACTGCCAGGGGTGGTGGTGGAGGCAGATATGATAGTGGTGTTTAAGAGGCATTTAGATAGGCACGTGGATATGCAGGGAATAGAGGGATACAGATCACATACAGGCAGATGAGATCAATTTAACTTGGCATCATGTTCAGCACCAACATGGTGAGCCAAAGAGCCCGTTCTTGTGCTGTACTGGTCTACGCTAAGGCACCTTGGTTGGCATGGACAAGTTGGGCCGAAGGGACTGTTTGCATGCTGTATGGCTCTACACAGTTCACATCATGTTCATCCATCTAGTGATATGAAACAAAAACCCTTGCAGATGAGCAACCTCACACCCATTCTGCTGAACCCACTGGAAAATACCCCAAAGTGAGTCCATCTCCATTGCATAACTCCTCATGGGCTGAAACCAGGGTGATTAATTCTCCTGTTGAACTGTGTCTGGATGAGCAGTGTATCCTTTGTCCCTTCCTGCAACGTTGACCCATGATGTGACTCGCGCTATGACAACATTTCATTCCATCCAGTCAGAGAGTGGGGGAGACGTGAGTGTTGGAGGAATGACGTCACGTTGGAGGAAGGGCTGCCTCACTGAGGAAGTGGTGGCTGTGGTTTTTGGAGACTTTCATGATGTCCAGGGAAGGGAAGGGAATTTATTTATTTTTTTATTTATTTTTTTTAATTTTGTCATTCAGAACGAAATGTTGTTTCCCTGCAGTCATACATATAATAAAAATGACAAAAACACACAATCAACACAAATTTAACATCCACCACAGTGAGTTCACCAAACACCTCCTCACTGTGATGGAAGGCAAAATCTTAAAGTCTCTGTCTCTTCCCTCTTTGTTCTCCATCTGCGCCGAGGCGATCCAGGCTCCAGATGTCGTGACCCATCCAGCGGCGACCCGACTCGGCCTCGGAGCGGTGGCGGCAGTTTGAACCGGCCCGTTCCCCGGACTGGCTGCAGTATTTAGGGCAGGAGGCAGAGGAAACCAATTGAACCATTACACAATTAAATCACTCCTTGTACCTTTTGCTGATGCTCTGGTGCTGGTCCAAGTCCTTGCGCTAAAGGCTTCGCCCTTAACCAGCTGTTGTTTGACAATGAGACTTCATTCATCCAGCTGCAATCTTCCCATTATAGTACACAACAAACCACTAATACGCAGGAGGCTCTCTCCATTGGAGGCATATTTGACCTTCCAGGATACCTAAATCCTTGATCTGTTGTTAACCCAATGTTGCTCTTACTAGTGGATTGCTTCTGTGTCCATTGGAGCTGCCCAGACATTTGAGTTTTAACTGAGAACATAAGAAGGCAACAACTTAAGAACTTAAGAATTAGGTTGATGTGGACTCGGTGGGCGGAAGGGCCCTGTTTCGACACTTATCCGATCCCTGTCCCTCTGAGCGACGTTTCGGGTCGAGACCCTTCTTCAGTCCCGAAACGTCACCCATTCCTTCTCTCCAGAGATGCCGCCTGTCCCGCTGAGTTACTCCAGCATGTTGTGTCTATCTTCGGTTTAAACCAGCATCTGCAGTTCCTTCTTACACCTTTGTAGCCTCTTCATGGCCTCTTCTGCATTTAAGTCTCCAACCTTTGGTTTTATGTAGATTTATTTGGTGAGAATTACTGATATTATTGCGCTGGGTTTAACAGACAAAAGAGGAAGAGGAAATGGTCATTGCACAACCAAAGCTTTAAAACTCCACATCCCATATCCTGAAGAAATCCAGCCTCTAGAATACCTGAAACAGTCCATGCCACAAAACAAGAAAGCAGGAGTTATTCTGAAATGAGATCACTGCTCATTGTTTGAATGGGGAACGGGAACTCTGACTCACGGGCATCCGGCCTTTAACTAAACGTTGATGAGCCTAACAAGACTGTTGGCAATTCCCTCAAACTAAGATATGAAAAGTTAGACCATGGATGATGTACAGTCAAAATGGAACCAGTCTACTTCTAGGGAATGCATTCAATGTGCTGTCTGTTCAGTGGCTTTGACTCACCAGTAATTAGCCATTGACATCAAACTGATGTCAAACCCACAGTATAACTTGGTCATCCCCAGGTACTTTGTTCATTCTGCATGTCATTTCCTGCTTCACTTCAGGTTCTAGGAAACAAAGATCCAAGAGACAAAGAACTTAGTAACATGGTGTCAGGACGACAACCTCTCCCTCAATGTTAGCAAGATGAAGGAGCTCATTCTTGGCTTTAGAAAGCATGGTGGAGTATGGGCCTCAACATGAGAGTTTCATGTTCCGTGGCGTTTACATCAGCAACAATCTGTCGTGGACCAACCATATTGACGTGACAGCCAAGAAGGCTCGGCAACGCCTCTACTTCCTTTGAAGACTAAGAAAATTCAACATGTCTCCAATGCCAAGATGTTTGTAAAGAAGATGCAAGAAAATACAAGAAGATGCTCCGTAGCAAGTTTGCTGTCAGTTGCATCACAGCTTGGTTTGGGAACAGCTCTGCCCAAGACTGCAAGAATTTGCAGAGTTGTAGATGTAGTCCAGTCCATCACACAGACCAGACTCTCCACCATTTTTACACCATCTACACTTTACGCTGCCTCACATCACCGAATCCATCTCCACTTCTGAATAAAGGGTTTTAACTCCACTTCAACCAAGTGCATTCCCTTCCCTAACTCGTCAAATCCAAGTAACTGCGTTATCACTGAAATATTACTGCAACGACTCCTTTCTCGCCCCCATCTTCACTTCATACTGCCTCGGAAAAGTAGCCAACAAACTTCAAAGATGTCCCACCCAATCATTCCTTCTTCTCCTTGCTCCTTTTGGGAAAAAAGGTACAGAGGCTTAAGAACACAAACCACCAGACTCAGGAACAGCTTCTTCCCCTCTGTTATCAGGCTTCTGAACAGTCCTTCCATAAGCCAGGGTACTGTCTGATTCATTGAGGACACTGGACTTTGTCTATAGATCTGTGTAGGAAAGAACTGCAGATGCTGGTTTAAATCGAAGGTAGACACAAAATGATGGAGTAACGCAGCAGGACAGGCAGCATCTCTGGAGAGAAGGAATCGAGACTCTTTGATCTGATGCGCTACAATGCTAAGAATTATATTCTACACTCTGTATCTTCCCCTTTGCTTTACCTGTTGTACTTGAGTTTGGCTTGATTGTATTTATGCTTAGTATTATCTGATCTGTTTGGATAGGATGCAAAGCAAATCTTTTCGCCTTACCTCGGTACATGTGATAATATTAAACCTGAACCTAAAGCTAAAGAACGGCTCCGTTTCCAGAGCCCCAGCTGAAGCCACTATTTCTGTTTGGTCTGGCGATGTATTTGGTTACAATCAGTTCTCTCGTCCTCAGTTGTAGCTGAAGCCATGGGTTCACCCAGACTTCAGGAAGTGAGCTCAGGAAGTTGAAATGTGAGTTGTCACAGACTGGCAGTCTAGAACATGGCACAGTAGCATCTTGAAATATGCTCAGTGACCAATTGTACGCTGCGTATTAATATTTACAAAATATTGGCCATATGGAGGAAATATATTATGTTGCAATAAAAACCACAATGACATCAATAAAGAACTTCTTCCATTTTAAGAAATGAGATAATGTGTTTAGTGATGCAATTAACTTAAATTTTACCCCTCAAGGGGAATTTTCAATGGTTCGATGGCACTTTATTGCAAAATGTACCTAGATACAGTGAAATTCTTTGTTTTGCATACAATTCAGTAACATTTTACAATACATAAGCACAATAATGCCTGTGTACAAAAGTGCAATATTTGTAGTGCAATTTTCATCAATTTCATGTCAGGATTAACTTTGGTAGAAACAAGGAACTGCAGATGCTGGTTTATTAAAAAAAGTGCCCGTAGTTTGAAGAAAGGTCCAACCCAAAACATCATCTATTCATGTTCTCCTGAGATGCTGTCTGACCTGCTAAATTACTCCAGTACTTTGTGTCATTTTTTTAAGGATTAGATATAAAAAGAGAGTTAGATAGAGTTTTTAAAGATAGCGGAGTCAGGGGATATGGGGAGAAGGCAGGAACAGGGTACTGATTGTGGATGATCAGCCATGATCACAGTGAATGGCAGTGCTGGCTCGAAGGGCCGAATGACCTACTCCTGCACCTATTGTCTATTGTCTATTGTTTGATATTCCTTACATTGAATATCCATTCTTGAATTGTTTATATCATCAGAAGTGGAGGCCGGCATGGTGGCACAGCATTCGAGTTGCTGCCTCACAGCGCCAGAGACCCGGGTTTGATCCTGACTACTGCTGCTGTATGTACAGAATTTGTGCATTCTCCCCGTGATCTGCGTGGGTTTTCTCCGGGTGCTCAGTTTCCTCCCACACTCCAAAGATGTGCAGGTTTGTAGGCTAATTGGTAACGTTTTAAATGTCCCTAGTGTATGTAGGATATTGCTAGTGTACGGGTGATCGCTGGTCAGCGTGGACTCGGTGGGCCGAAGGACCTGTTTCTATGCTGTTTCTATAAACTAAACTAAAAAGATTTCACACAATTAAAGAATTACTTGCATACTTTAGTTCATTTGTAATCTTCAAATTATCCACAGATCTTTCAGTATTGTATTATTTCCAAAGATATATTTTTAATATCACAAAATGCTAACAAAAATTCTATCGATCTGTAAGGTTTAACAGGCAGGGAAGATGCATCTGTGTTCTGTGGATTGCAAGCCCTTTTCACCAGCATGTATTTTAATGCATTTTAAAATTGCAAGATTCCTTGGAGCACAAGAGGTGGAGGGGTGGTCTTATAGAGGTGTATAAAATCACCAGGGGGATAGATTGGGTGAATGCACAGTATTTTACCTAGAGTAAGGGAATCAAGACATAGAGGACCAAGTTTTAAGGTGAGAGGGGAAGGATTTAATAGGAACCTGAGGGGCTACTTTTTCACACAGAGGGTGGTATATATTTCAGAAAGAACTGCAGATGCTGGGAAAATCGAAGGTAGACAAAAATGCTGGAGGAACTCAGCGGGTGAGGCAGCATCTATGTAGAGAAGGAATAGGTGACATTTCGGGTCGAGACCCTTCTTCAGAAGAAGAACCTGTGGTGGGTATATGGAATGAGCTGCAAGAGGAGGAAGATGAACCAGGTATTATAATAACATTTAAAAGACACTTGGACAGGTACATGGATAGGAGGAGGTTTCGAGGGATATGAGTCAACTGCAAGCAAATGGGACCAGCCTAGATGGGTCGGCATGAATGGGTTGGACTGTAGGCCCGGTTCGCGTGTAGTATGTCTATGAATATCTACATCAACTCTAGATCTAGATTTTTTCCCCCATTGAACATGAATTACAAAACGGCCACGTTTCCTGAACGGCCATTTTAGCAAAAAGTGTTCCGCTATTTTGGATTTGGAAGAAGAGGAAGCAGACAGCTATCTGGCAGAAGACTGGTGTACCATCCCCATCTGTGTCATTTCCAGGGTCTTACTTTAAAAAAAAGCGATGGAACAATGTAAAAGAGGAGAATGTGAGTCAGTGGAAGGTTTATCTGTGGCAGGTCACTTATGAGTCACAGCCACTCCACCAACATGACACAGATAATGGTTGACTCCGGCCTGAGCTCTGGAACCTCACCGCACAGCTGAGAAGGCACCCCATTCCCAGCCTGCGTTACAGGTCCAGCCTCAAACCAGCATCTTCCTCATTTGAAGAAGGGCCCTGACCCAAAGTGTCACCTGTCCATTCTCTCCGCAGATGTTGGCTGAGTTACTCCAGCGCTTTGTGTTTTGCTCAAGATTCTAGCATCGGCGGTTCCTGGTGTCTCCATGGTCCGATCCTGACCTCAGGTGCTGTCTGTGTGGAGTTTGCACATTCTCCCTGACACCCATTCCTTCTTTCCAGAGATGCTGCCTGTCAAGCTGAATTTACTGAAGCGTTTTGTGTCTATCTTTGCTGGAGGAACTCAGCAGGTCAGGCAGCATCTGTGGAGGGAAGGGGACAGGCGATGTTAAAATTTTGGTATGTCATTTGTTTATTTAAGGGTGAACTGAAGGAATGGCACATTTCCAGGATGCTGTGGTATGCAACGTGTAAATTGCCTTATTTAAGCCTACACAGAGATTTCCAGACAGCTCTGTTGTTTACGTGTTTGGTATGGATTTTGGGAATGCTAAGGAAATAGCCCCGAGGAAAGCTATGACTACGCCTTTTATGTCAAGTGGGAGACAGAGATGTGAATCATTCTCAGGGAAAATTACAGGCCGAGTAGCCACTGTTTCCCCAGCGCATCATCACCTTGTTTGTTGTTGACAAACACATTCCAATTTTTGCCGGAAGGTCCAAATTAGCAGAACTAAATCTGCTGAGAACCAGGGAAATATATCGCAGAATACATTTGAACCTTCACGGTGAAAATAGATTTTGACTTATTTAGTTGCTTTAAGGAAACTGAAACATAGAAACATAGAAACATAGAAAATAGGTGCAGGAGTAGGCCATTCGGTCCTTCGAGCCTGCACCGCCATTCAATATGATCATGGCTGATCATCCAAATCAATATCCCATACCTGCCTTCTCTCCATACCCCCTGATCCCTTTAGCCACAAGGGCCACATCAAACTCTTCAATGTCGGCTGCGGGAGGCACCCCAGTGGCACGAAGGCTGAAGGCGGCCGGGCGTGGAGAGGGACAACAGTTCTAGGAATGATTGGATGGAGGTGACGGCAGCAATGGGACTTTATGACCAGCTGCAGTTGGGACTGTGAAATGGTGGCAAAACCTGGCGACTCTTGCATATCGACCCAGTGGGCTGTTTCTATGCATTATCTGCTTAACTGTGGATTGTACTTATGGATGGCAATACTCTTACTGAACTGTATGTAAGAAAGGAATCTCACTACAGCTTGGTACACTTGATGATAAAGAACCATTGAACCAGTGACACTGGTGAAATGACCAACATTATCAACAGCAAATCCTTCAAATGATCATGACCAATGCAAAGCAAAGGAAACAATGAACTGAACATGAAACACCATCGATAGACACAAAATGCTGGAGTAACTCAGTGGGTCAGACAGCATCTCCAGAGAACAAGATGACGTTTTGGGTTTGGACTCTTTTTTAGACTGAAAGTAGGGGGGTATGGATTGAAGAACTAGGGGCGAGACAAGACCAGGACCAATTAGGGCGGGCCACAAATGACCTCTGACAAGGAGGTGCCCTGGTAGGCCTATTGTTGGCTAGGGAAGGTGTGATCTCAAGAGGGATACAATGTGGTGAACTGTGAAACTGGTTAGACGACTAGTGTGGAGGAGGGGGGTAAGGGGAGAGGGGAGGGGAGTGTTTGTAGAAGTTACTTAAAATTAGAGAATTCAACATTCATACCGCTGGGTTGTAAGCTACTCAAGGGAAATATGAAGCACTGTTCCTCCAATTGGCATTGGGTCTCACTCTGCCAATGGAGGAAGCCCAGGACAGAAAGGTCAGTGTGGGAATGGGAAGGGGAGTTACAATGGTTGGCAACCGGGAGATCCTGTAGGCCTAGACGGTATGAACGGAAGTGTTCGGCGAAACGATCGCCAAGTCTACGTTTGGTGTCGGTGCGTTTTTACATTAGTAAAAATCTTCACGAAAAAAACCATATTAGTCCTAAATTAAGGAATCTAAACTATAGAGATACAGCGTGGAATCTTGAACCTGGGATCCAATCTCATGGGTCTGTGAAGAACTTGGAATGGAATAATTGCTACCATAGCACTGAACCAATCTCCCTTTCAATGCTCCGTTGAAGGAAGATGCTACGTTAGACAATTTTGTCCCCTGTGTTATCTCTCAACTACACAAAAATCACCCAAATTTTCCACGCTGACTCATTTGAGATGCAACTCAAGAGACAACAAAAAATGAAGCTATTAATTTCAGATTAAATCGTGTCCGTCTAAAATGTCAACTTCGTCAGCATGTTCAAGATTGTAAAGATTCCGATTCCGATACAATAAGTGATTTTTAAGATTCAAATGTAATTTATACTTACCCATTTGTTAAATGTATTTACAAACGGTTGAGTTTTAATTTTAGTTAAGTTTAGTTTAGCATGGGAACAGGCCCTTCAGCCCTTCAGCCCAACTTGGCCATGCCGACCAAGATGCCCGCCTACTAGTCCCGTTTGCCTGCATTTGGCCTGTGTGCTGCAAATAACATCAATATTGTTGTCGGAGTTAGATTTTTAGTTTTAGAGATGCAGCGTGAAAACAGGCCCTTCGGCCCACTGAGTCCGTGCCGACTGGCGACCCCTGGGCACCATCACTATCCTACACACTAGGGACCATTTACAATGTCCACGAAGCCAATTAAGCTACAAACCTGTGCATCTTTGGAGTGTCGGAGAAAACCTACGCTATCATGGGGAGAATGTACAAACTCAACAAAGATTGCACGCGAGGTCAAGATCAAACCCAGGTTTGGTTTCCACACACCTCACAGATGTAATTCATGACTTTGAATTAATTACAATGTAGATGAAAAGAAGTATAGGGGGATTATATACATATTGTGCCTTCTGTGTTTTCAAGTCAAGTTAAGTCTTTTAAAATCATGAAGGGAATAGATAGGGAGAATGCATAGACTTTTACCCAGGGTAGGGGAATCTAAAACAAAAGAGGTAGGTTTAAGGTGAGAGGGCAAGATTTAATAAGAACCTGAAGAGAAACTATTTCACTGAAAGGTTGGTGGGTACATGGAACAAGCTGTCAGAGGAGGTAGTTGAGGCAGGTACTATAACAGCATTTAAAATATACTTGAACAGGTAACATGCATAGGAATATGAGCCAAATGCAGGCAAATGAGACTAGGGTAGAGGGGGGCCCTTGGTTCGGCATGGATGAGTTGGGCCAAAGGGCCTGTCTCTGTGCTCTATGACTCTATCACTCTATGACTCTTAGTCAAGGAAATGCGTTTGAAAATGGGGCTGAATCCTTGGGTGATACCCTTGACACCCAGAGCCATAGAAATTATGTCAGGCACACGTAGACAAGTGCCGGCAGCCCTATTGCTAAATCATTCGAAATGATACAATACGATACAATACGATACGATAGAACTTTAGTTATCCCAGAAGGGAAATTGATCTGCCAACAGTCATAAAAACACAAGATACATGAAACATGAAATTAAAGTGATGAAAAGATTGGGATGTGCAAAGATGGGGGGGGGGGAGGAGGAGTGGAGGGGGGGAGGGGGGGGGGGGGAGAGGAGTGGAGGGGGGGAAGGGAGCCAGTCTACCCCCCGACTAGTCCAGTTTTATAGACACAGGGGAAAAAGGATCTCCTGTGGCGTTCTGTACCATATCTTGGTGGAACCAGTCTGTTGCTGAAGTTGCTCCTCAGGTTGACCAGTCTGTCATGGAGGGGGTGAGCTGTATTGTCCAAGATGCTCCCAAGTTTGAGGAGCATCCTCCCCTCTAAGGCCACCTCCCATGAATCCACCTCTGCTCCTATAAGGACATAAGGAACTGCAGATGCTGGCTTACAAAAAAGACAGAAAGCTCTAGAATAATTCAACGGGTCAGGCAGCTTTCAGGAGCCTGAAAAAAGGTCCCTGAAATGTCACCTATCCGTGTTCACCAGGGAAGCTGAGTTACTCCAGCATTTTGAGACTTTCCTTGGTAGAACAGCATCTGCAGTTCCTTGTTCCTACAGAAGTTAAGCAATGGTGTGCTTGAAACTTCTTGGGTCTCCCAGCAGAGTGAGATGTCTATCAGGGAATGTTGCCGACTGACCCGCTCCAGACTGCAGGAATATGTGCTGAGGGACGCACTGAAGCTCGGTGCAGCCAACGCCAAGGCTCTGTGGGGGAGGACCACAGTCTATGGTTCTGCAACCAACAGAAGCTCCTGGCCGTGTGGGCCGGTTTGTGAGTTTCTGTAAACTGCCCCCCTGTGTGTAGGGAATAGATTGGAAAGTGAGATAGCATAGAACTAGAGTGAATGGATAGCTTCATCGAGATTGTACAACATGGAAACAGGCCTCTATGCAGGAAGGAACTGCAGATGCTGGTTTATACTGAAGATAGACACAAAGTGCTGAAACAGGCCTTTCAGCCCAAGTTGGCTATGTCTGCCAAAGGGTCTGTTTCCATGCCGTATCCAAACAACTACTTTGAGATAGATGGCAATGAACCATATCTTGGTAATCTTTAGTTTGGGATGTTCCTGTGGTGAAAGTCTACAATTCCAATTTTACAGCAGGTATATATAGCGTAAAACACCAGTTTTTAACCAGTTTTTATTCCTGTTCTTGGAGAGCAATTGTAAGAATCTCATATTAGATCTTGCTACTCACATCGCGCCTAACATTTGTGCTATCTTAACACTTTCATTTCAGATCTCATATCAGTGAGAAAACCAACATACAGTCCCCTCTATGCATGAGGCTTAGGTGCAGGGGCATGTACGTGTTTAGAAGCTTCTTAGTAAACAGAAACATAATCCTTCAGCCAACTCAAACCATAAAGCAAGTATTTTAATTCCAGAAGATTTCCTGATCACATTTCAAGTGGATTTATTCTCATTCAAATCACCAACAACTTTTCTATCAGTATTTTTAAAAAGTCCTATCCAATCATAATCGTTATTTATACACAACTCGACAGACTCAAAGAGTGATCTATTTTGGGCAGCGGTAGTGGTATAGTTGCTGCCTCACAGCACCAGAGACCCTGACTATGGATTGAATAGTCTATCTGTACGGAGTTTGCACGTTCTCCCTGTGACTGCGTGGATTTTTTCCGGGTGCTCCAGTTTCCTCCCACATCCCAAAGACATGCAAGTTTGTAGGTTAATTGGCTTCTGTAAATTTCCCCCTAGTGTGTAGAGAGTGGATGAGAACATAAAACATATGTTTTATGAAGAGCCTGTTTCCATGCTGTATCTCTAAACTAAACTCAACTATAGATTTTGTAAAAGCCAATTTACATGATTGCCAAATCAGTTCTGATATAAAAGTGACATCCACTAAATTGGAAAGGGTACAGAAGGGATTCACTAGAACAGTACTTCCTTGATGATAACCCTGACTGCTCTCATGACACTTCCAGTGACTACTCCAATTTCCTCCGTCCTACTGTCTTTCTCCTCAGTAAATACAAAGGAGAATTACTCATTGAGAACCTTGCCCATCTCCTGTGGCTCTACACAGAGATGACTGCTTTTATTCCTGAGAGGTCCCACTCTCTCTCTAGTTACCCTTTTCCCCCTAATATATTTATAAAATCTTTTGGGATTGTCTTTTATGCTACACATCAGATCTATCTCCTGGCCCCTTTTTGCCCTTCTGATCTCCTTTTTTATTTTGCTCCTTAGTTCCTGAAACTCCTCCAGGGATGCACTTGATCCCAGCTGTCTATACCTGTCCCATGCATCCTTCTTGTTTTTGACTAACGTCTCAATTTCCCTCGGCAGCCAAGCTTCCTTACGTTTGCCTGCTTTGCCTTTCACTCTAACGGGGACATACGTACACATCCTGAGCTCTCTTCGGTACACTTTTAAAAACATCCCACTTGGCCGATGTTCCTTTCCCCCAAAAATAACCTGCTCCAGTCAACTTGAGCGAGACCTTCAAACTTGGCCTTACCCCAGTTGAGCATTTTAACACATGGACCCTCTCCGTCCCGATCCATAACTATCTTAAACCTAATCGAACTGTGGTCACTGGTCCCAAAACTTCATTAACTTGCCCTTCCCAATTTTCCAATACTAGATCCAGTGTTGTCCTCTCTCACGAATGCCTCAACATACTGTTTAAGAAGACTCTCCTGAACACCTTTGAGGAATTGCATCCCATCTAAACCCTTCCTGCTATGTTTTCCCAGTATATTGGGAAAGTTGAAATCCCCCACTACAACAACCTTATTTGACCTGCAACGGTCTGCAATCTCCCGGCACATTTGCTCTTCTAATTCCCGTTGACTATTCGGGGGTCTGTAGTACACCCCCAACAAGGTGATTGTTTCTTGTTCCTCAGCTCCACCCATATAGCCTCACTAGATGAATCATCCTAGACTGAACACAGCCTTGACATCCTCCTTAACTAACAATGCAACTCCCCCTCCTCTTTTTTCCTCACCCCTGTCTCTCCTGAAGCTCGAGTACCCCGCAACATTG
Source organism: Leucoraja erinaceus (assembly GCF_028641065.1). Taxonomy (NCBI): domain Eukaryota; kingdom Metazoa; phylum Chordata; class Chondrichthyes; order Rajiformes; family Rajidae; genus Leucoraja; species Leucoraja erinaceus. The sequence goes on along the minus strand of NC_073401.1, from coordinate 14,949,266 downwards.
AGCTGCCAGTCCTTCCCTTAACCAGGTTTCAGTCATGTCCCAGTCGCTTGTACCTACCACAGCCCTAAGCTCATCTGCCTTACCCATCAAGCCCCTTGCAATAAAATACGTGCAGTCTAAACCAACCCTCCTTCCTCGCTCTCTGGCTTTTTGCCCATTCTGTCCATTCACCTTTCCCACACCACCCTCCATACCAACGTCTAGCCTCTCCTGTGCCTCTGTCCTGCACGTGATCCCACCCCCCTGCCAATATAGTTTAAACTCTCCCATGTAGCATTTGCAAACCTTCCCGCTAGGATGTTGGTCCCCCCTCCAGTTTAGGTGCAGCAGCGTTCCTTTTATACAGGTCACCCCTGCCCCGGAAAAGATCCCAATGATCCAGAAATCCGAATCCCTGCCCCATGCACCAACTCCTCAGCCACACATTCATATCCCCCATCTTCTTATTCTTACCTTCACTAGCAAGAGGTACTGGAAGCAATCCTGAGATCATTATCTGGAATGAGCTGCCAGACAAAGCTATAGAAGCAGATACAATATGACTTGCAATAGATACACGGAAGATATATGGATAGGAAAGGTTTAGAGGGATATGGGCCAGATGCAGGCAAACGGGAGCAGCGCAGTATGCCAACTTGGTTGCAATGGTCAAGGTGGGCCGAAGGGCCTGTTTCTGGGATGTACGACCTTATGACTCAATCCCTTACTTCCCGGTGTTGCATCAGTATGAACAACACACATCTGGCAGAACAATTAGGCTTCCAGCAACATTCAAATCATACACAGTCAGCTTCTGCTCTTTCCCGACAGTTCCAGAATACTCGAACACATTGAGCTGCTGCTGCCTGCAGTCCAGACCATGGTTAAATGTTTACGAATTTAGAAAGCATCTCTTAAATAATTACAACCCCACAGCGTAATAGCCTAGAGTCCAAATAGGTTTTGCTATAAGTGTGGGTATACCCAGACCGACACGAAAACGTCCTCCAAAGCTGAGAATAACGTAACCCTCTAAACTCCCCAGTCTTCACGGTAAGTGTTTCTGAAGTAAACCATCAACGTGTGTGAATGAGAAAAGATTGAGAAAAGGGCATCTACCACACACGGTGCCTCAGGAAGGCCGTCAGCATCCATAAAGACTCCTCATACGCTTGTAATGGACTGTTCGAACTACTTCTCTCCGGCAAACATTACAAGGCCTTTTATGCCGGAACCTCCAGACTCAGGAACAGTTTTATTCCCAGAGATATAGCGGCTCTGAGCCGGCCCTGCAGAGTGTCCCCACCCCCCCATGGACTGTCTCCCTCGGATGGTCACGTCGCACAGACACATCTGCACTTTAGTCTGTTTGAACTGTTTTGACTATCTTACTGTTGTAATGTTCTTCTTACAAACCATGTTCTCGGGGTATCTAAATCTAAATTTTATTAGTTATTTAAGTTATGACATCGGATGGAAGCTGCATACCAAATCTCGTTGCGCTTATGTGCAATGACAATAAAATATATTATTATTATTATTATTATTAGATACGGCACGTGTGGAAATCATCAACACAAAACTCTACTGAAAAGAACATTAGTCAACACAGTTCACTATGGAAACCAACATGTAACTTGCCAGCGCTTTTGTAATATTCCCGCATCTAATGGTCGGCACGGTGGCGCAGCGGTAGAGTTAAGGGCCTGTCCCACTTAGGCGATTTTTTTTAGGCAACTGCCGACGACTGTCATAATCGTAGCAGATCGCCAAAAAATGGCAACTGGACCCCCCCCCCCCAAGGCAATGTCTACGACAAGCTACAACAACCTACCACCTAGTCGATGTCAAGCTACGGAAAGCTACTGACAACGGGTGACCCATTAAGGACGTCCACCCGCAACAAGCTACGACCCTGTCGGAGACAACTGAAGCCAATTCAGTCGCCGGTACCTGTCGCCGGTTGTCGTGAATGGAATTCACCAAAGTCAGCACCGTCGACAACCTACATCACCTGGTGACAACCTACGATAGCACCTGCGCCAGGAGAAGTCAAGCTACGTTCATTGGCATCAACCCACTGTCGCCAAAAAAATTTGAACATGTTGAAAATCCAGTGGCGACCAGAAAGATGCTACGACTCTTTGGGCGACTGAGGAGACGACTCACGACCGTACAGGTAACACCCCGGCGACCACGTGGCAACAGCCTAGTCACCTGTAGTAGCCTAAAAAATAGCCTCAGTGGGACAGGCCTTTTGCTGCCTAACAGCTCCAGAGACCTAGATCCAATCCTGACTATGGGTGCTGTCTGTACGTTCTCCCTGTGACTGTGTATATTTTCTTTGGTGCTCCAGTTTCCTCCCACACAGGTTTGTAGGTTAATTGGCTTGTGTAAAGTTGTAAATTGTTCCTAGTGTGTAGGATAGTGCTAATGTACCGGGATGGCTGGTCAGCATGGACTCGGTGGGCCAAAGGGCCTGTTTCCATGCTGTTTCTCCAAAGTCTAAAGTCGAACTAAAGAAATATTCTATGGGGATCAACTGTCGTGGAAAAGGATGATAATATTGTAGTTTGATGATTGATTGCTGCTTGCAAACTGTTGGACAGTTTTGATCTTTTCAGTACTTTGTAACTGGGATTATTTGAATAAAACTCCTTGTTAAAGAAAAAATGCAGTATTAACCTACATACCTCCACGTCTTTGCAGTGTGGGAGGAACCCGAAGATCTCAGAGAATACCCACGTGGTCACAAGGGAAAACGTACAAACTCCATACGTACAGGACCATAGCCGGGATTGAATCTGGGTCTCCGGCACTGTAAGACCGCAACTCCATCACTGCGCCACTGTGCCACCCACATATATCACTGCTTATGCTACACATAGATCCCAACAGCATCAAACGACAGCAGAGGAAGGACACATCATTCAGCCTTGTTGAACTGTGCACAGATATCATGTTTGATCTACAACAACTCCAACCAATCTTGCCTCCTTATCAGTAACACCTTTATCTGCAAATATCCATCTGTCGTTTGTGTTCAAATTTAGTTTAAGTTGAGATAAGTTTAAAAATACAGCATGGAAACAGGCCCCTTGGGCCCACCGAGTCCATGCCGACCATCGATCGCCCGTCCACACTTGTTCTAAGTTATCCAACTTACTCATCCACTCCCTACACACTTGGGACGATTTGCAGAGGGCTATTTAACCTACAAACCTGCACGTCTGTGGGATATGGGAAGAAAGTGGAGCACCCTGAATTGGCCCATTACATCCATGCCAGAGATCAAAACAATTGCAACAGTCCCACTCCCCCACAGGTTTCCCGCTAACCTATTGTATCTCACATGTCCATCAACTTCCCGCTGATCCTCTAACCACAGTAGCGGCAGTTCTCAGCTAACAATGAACCATTCTACATTTTCATGTCATTGTCTGCTTTAGAAACATAGAAACATAGAAAATAGGTACAGGAGGAGGCCATTCGGCCCTTCGAGCCAGCATCGCCATTCATTGCGATCATGGCTGATCATCCCCAATCAATAACCCGTGACTGCCTTCTCCCCAGATAACCCCATCTGCCTTTGACCTGTCGTTTTCACACCTTACCCTTCAATATCTCTAATCTCCCCCTCCATTGACTCTCAGTCTGAAGAAGGGTCTCAAATCAAAACGTCACCCATTCCTTCTCTCCAGAGATGCTGCCTGTCCCGCTAAGATACTCCAGCATTTTGTGCCTATTTAGCGGTAATTCATGAGAGCCAATTAACGTTGGCGGTCACAGGGAGAACATGCAAACTCCACACAGGCAGTACCCAAGGTCAAGATCAAACATGTGTCCCAGGAACTGGAAATCTCCAAAGCAACACTAACTGCAGAGATACTAAGTCACTTGGATTGTATGGACTGGAATGAAATGATATCCTTCATTAATTCATAGCTTGCTTATAGATGTTCGAAAGTTACTTACATAATTTCAATTTAACTCAAAGAACAACTTTAATAAATTTGTACTCTCGTGAATTTAGGATTTTACTGAAAGAGCGTGGAAATAAGCCCTTCGGCCCATCGAGGTCACACCCATAGTACACTAGTCACGGGACAATTTACAATTTACAGAAGACAATTAACCTACAAACCTGTATGTCTTTGGTATGTGGGAGGAAACTGGAGCACCCAGAGAAAACCCAGATGGACACAGAGGGAACGGACAAACTCCATACAGACAGCACCCATAGTGAGGATGGATTCTGGATCTCCGGCGCTGTCAAGCAGCAACTCCAGCCCTGCCTCACTCTGCCGCCCCACGGACCCACGAAATTATTCAGTTATCAAAGATACGAAAGACAAGATTAATTCAGTTTAATTTATTTATTAAATGTTGAAATAAATAAATACAAAAAATATATATTAAATTAACTATATACAAAATTTGACATATATTCAAAATTTGTAAATATTACTTTGTCGTCATAGAATATAGAATATAGAATATAGAACATAGAACACAGAACGCGTACAGCATAAGAACAGGCCCTTCAGCCCACAATGTCTGTACTGAACATGATGCAAAGTTGCTAGTTTCTGAGAGCTATGGACTTGGACTCCAAGATCCCTCTGTCCATCAATACTGTTAAGTGACCTGCCCAGCATATCTTTAGTCTAGGTTCTTTTGTCTGTTCCCACCCTCACACCATTACTGCATTATGTCTTTATTATAATTTTTTTATGTTAAGTTAACTCGAGCATTATAAATAACTAAAGGCCACCTGTGCATTGAGGCTCAATGCATGGCCTCTGATGATTATCTCCCCTGAACAAAGTGATCAAATCCAGGAACAAACTTTAAAAAGTTTGCAACCAACTGTTGATTTTCCACTGCAACAAAATGGTCAAATCTTTAGGAGATGTACACATATAACAACTTCCTTAGTTGTAAAGTCCAGAAATTAGCAGAGTAAGCCAAACTGGATTGATAAAGTCACAGAGTTGTACAGCACAGAAACAGGCCCTTCAGCCCATCGCGTCCATGCTGGCCTTTTTGCCACTCTATATTAATCTCAATTGCCCACATTGGGTTCATGCCCTTCAAACGCCCGCCTGTATAAACGCCCTATAATTGTAACGAATGAGGCCGGTAGCAGCGAGTTCCTGATATCAAATACTGGCTGTGTAAGAAGGGGATTTCCCTTCCAATTCCCTTAAAAGCTCTGACTCTTCTGCACAGATAACCACTTTCTTCCTCTGAAGTGCTATAGTTTGGTGTCAACAAAGGGGAAAATGCCTTTAAGGCAAGAGGGGCATAGTTTAACGGAGATTTATGGGCAAGTTATTTTACAGAGAGTGGTAGGGGCCTGGAACAGGCTGCCAGGGTTGTGGAGGAGGCAGATGCATTAGAGGCATTTAATAGGCGTTAAGGTAGGCACGTGGATATGCAGGGAATGGAGGAATATGGATCACGTCCATGCGGAAGGGACTAGTTTATCTTGACATCATGATCGGCACAGACTTTGAGGACCGTGAGACCGTACTACATAAGAACAGAATTAGGCCATTCGGCCCATCAAGTCTGCTCTGCCATTCAATCATGTATGATCTCCACCCCATTCTTCTGCCGTCTCCCCGTAACCTTTGACTCCATGACTAATCAAGAAAGGGCGTGCTCCTGTGCTGTGCTGTTCTGCATTATGGATATGGATCACGTGCAGGCAGAGGAGATTAATTTATCCTGGTATCATGTTCGGCATGGGCATTGTGGGCTGAAGGGCCTGTTCCCGTGCTGTACGGTTCTATGTTCCGTGTTGTGGCTTCTTTGACACATGAGGAAAATGCTTTAACACTTTTGCAACATAGCGTTTAAAGGCTGTCAGGATTGTGCAACCTCGTTCCTTTTGCTGGAACAGGCTCTCTGGGCTATGACCGTGTTCTGGGGAACAATTGAAATGCGTCGGAACAGAGTAACCTCTTCTCTCTAGAATTGACTGGAGATTTGATTTCAGGGACTCCAGTTGTGTCTGAAGACTTTTAAGTTCAGCATGCAGTTTTCTTCTTGAAGGGTTCATGTTCTTCTGTTGAATAGTTATGTTAATCAAGTGCAATTGATACTGTTGTGCAGCAATAAATATTTTCTTAAACATCTCGTTTTGCTCCATATTGTTTAGATGTCCCCTGGGAAGACAATTCACCTCTGCACGGCACACCATGTGTCCAGAAAATGGATGTCCTTGGGCAGATCGCTGAAAGAATGAGACATTTATATTAATGAATGTCACACCTTTAACACAGTTAGGATAGCTCAATGGTACAGAAGGTAAGAGGCAGGGAAGTCTGAAAATGTATACATTCAGATTCAGGGACAGTTACATTCCAGTTGTTTTCAGGCAAGTGAACCATCCTATCACCAACTAGAGAGCGGTCCTGACCTCCCATTCTACCTCATTGGAGACCCTCAAACTATCTTTAATCGGACTTTACTAGACTTTATCTTGCACTAAACTTTTTTCTTTTTATTCTGTATCTGTACACTGTGGATGGTTTGATTGTAATCTTGTATAGTCTTTCCACTGAATAAAGGGGAGGCCATTTAAGACTGAGGTGAGAAAAATACTTTTTCACCCAGAGAGTTGTGAATTTGTGAAATTCCCTGCCACAGAGGGCAGTGGAGGCCAAATCACTGGACGGATTTAAGAGTGAGTCATGCCCCTGTCCCACTTAGGAAACCTGAACGGAAACCTCGGGAGACTTTGCGCTCCACCCAAGGTTTCCGTGCGGTTCCCGGAGGTTGCAGGTGGTTGTCGGAGGTTGGAGGTCATGGAAGCAGGTAGGGAGACTGACCAAAACCTCCGGGAACCGCACGAAACCTTGGGTGGGGCGCAAAGTTTCCAGAGGTTTCCGTTTAGGTTTCCTAAGTGGGACAGGGGCATTAGATAGAGCTCCAGGGGCTAGTGGAATCAAGGGATACGGGGAGAAGGCAGGCACGGGTTATTGATTAGGGACGATCAGCCATGATCACAATGAATGGCGGCACAGGCTCGAAGGGCCGAATGGCCTCCTCCTGCACCTATTTTCTATGTTTCTATGACTGGATAGCATGCAACAAAAAAACATTTCACTGTACCTTGGTACACGCGACAATAAACTAAACTAAACTAAACTTCAGTGGTACAACGGTAGAGTTACTGCCTTCAAGGGAGATGCTAAATGCATTTCGTTGTCTCTGTACTGTACACTGACAATGACAATTAAATTGAATCTGAATCTGAATCTGAATCTTACAGCGTCAGAGACCCAGGATTCGATCCGGACTACGGGTGCTGTGAGAATGGAGTTTGTACATTCTCCCCGTGATCGTGTGGGCTGGTTTCCTCTCACATTCCAAAGATGTACAGGTTTGTAGGTTAATTGGCATTAGTAAAGATTGCAAATTGTCTCCAGTGTGTAGGATAATGCTAATGTATAGGGATCTCTGGTCGACGAGGACTCAGTGAGATGAAGGGCCTGTTCCATAAGTTCATAAGTTCATCAGTTATAGGAGCAGAATTAGGCCATTCAGCCCATCAAGTCTTCATTCAATCATGACTGATGTATCGTTCCCTCTCAAGCCCATTCCCCTGCCTTCACCCCATAACCCCTGACTCCCGTGCAAATCAATTCCCACACTGTATCTCTAAAACTAAAAAACTAAAACCAACAACAATTTTGATGTTATTTGCAGCACATGGGCCAAACATGGACCAAACGGGACTAGCATAGATGGGGCATCTCAGTCGGCATGGACAAGTTGGGCTGAAGGGGCAGTTTCCACACTATATGACTGCACGCCAATTCCAGTACATGATAAAATGAAGCCACTGAAAGTCGCGGTGCCATCAATTGCGATATTGCACAGTAAACTCTTTTTTCATTTATTACAACTCAAAGGAGCATGCTAAAATTAGTTTGGATGTAGTCTTGGTAAATAAACAGGAAACGTTTTTCGCATAACAACTATCAGCAGGTTACTGGAAATTTTAATGTATTTCTACATTACTTTCGCAAACCATATTTGAATGGATTTTCACATTAGACTCATCTTATGACTTGCAACATTTCCTGTTTTTCTTTACCTTCTAATTCTAGCCTGCGTCACCTTGACATCTTTGCAGAGATCCCAGGCACAGGCTCCAGGTGGGGAGAGGTGTGTGTGGGCCCCATGGGGAAGGGGGGGTGGGGGGGGGGGGGTGTGTGTAAGATGAGATGCAGTCCCAGCGCAATGCCACGATTACTACCCCTTCAATTACCAAAGTTCCACACTCCCCTTCTTATTTTAAAAGTTTTGCACGAGATATAATTAATATACGAGATTAATTAATAATAATTAACGAGAGACAATTTACAATTTACAGAAGCCAATTAACCAACAAACCTGAAGGTCTTTGGATTGTGGGAGGAAACCGGATATCCCGGAGAAAACCCATGCAGGTCATGGGGAGAACGTACAAACTCTGTATAGGCAGCACCCATAGTCTGGATTGAACCCGGGTCTGGTGCTGTAAGGCAGCAACTCTACCGCTCTGCTACTGTGCCACACTATTAGTCACCGCTCCACCCTAAAATGATGATGTTAATTGCTGCATATTTCGCTTCATTCCTTCATTAAGAGAACAAGATGTATCGGGCGACTGTGATACAACTGCGTTAATGCTATTTTCGTTTAGTTTAGAGAAACAGCATGGCAACAGACCTTTCAGCCTACCGAGTCCATGCCAACCAGCAATCACCCGTTCACATTAGTTCAATGTTATTCCATTCTCTCCACCACACACGAGGGCCATTTATTACAGATGACAATGAACCAACAAACCCACATCTTTGTGATGTGGGAGGAAACCAGAGCACCCGGAGGAAACCCACGCAGTTGCAAGGAGAATGGTCCACATAAACAGCCCTCTTTTACATTAAGCCTATGCCCTCTATTTCTTAATTCAACCTTTTACCTTAATGCTATGCCCTCTAATTCTTGACTCCACCCATTTAACTTAATTCTATGCCCTCTAGTTCTTGACTCATGTACCAGGGGGAAACAACCCTGTCCATCTGTTTATCTCTGTCCCTCATCATTTCATAAACCTCTATAAGGTCACCCCTCAGCCTCTTATGTTCCGTTGCATTACTGCAACTGACGGCGTAGGGATAAGGATCACTCTGTGATAACTCCACCCTATGTCCAATGTATACATGGCAGTCTATCCAAGAAGTTCACCCGAGAAGATGCGGGTAGAACCTATTTCATTCTGTTCCATCATGCACGCCATCAATGTCCTCCAATCTCACCACCTCTACAAGTTGTTGGCATGTTTTCAATCAATCAATCAATCAATCAATCAATCAATTTTATTGGTGAATCAGGTTTTAACTTCAAGGTAGCTATTTTAGATGACCAATCTGAGGGATTTCAACATGGTCACCAATCTAAGTATCAAGAACAGTTCAGTAAATCACAGGTCCAGATGGATGCAGCAAGCTTTATCCACATTGGTCCAAGAATCGGCCTTTAGCAAATGAAGAAATCATCTGAAGATCTGAGGTGTAGATTTACGACATCTCAGTTCCACAACCAATTAATGTAAAGTACCTTCAAAGTGAGTTAATTGGTGCCCATTCATAGAATCATGTAATATACAGATGGAGACAGGCCAGTTCAGCCCAACACGTCCGCACTGACACACTTCCAGATTAATCCCATCACCTAACTCTTGATCCATAGCCAATTAACCGAGAAACCTGCACGTATTTGGAATGTGCGAGGAAACCAGAGCAACCGGAGAAAACCCACGCGGTCACAGGGAGAATGTGCAAACTCCACACAGACAGCATCTGGGGGTCTGGATCGAACCCAGGTGTCTGGCGCTATGAGGCAGCAGCTCTACCTGTAGCGGCCCTGTGCCGCCCTTCACATGACCCATTACCACCGGCAGGAGTAACAGATTTTCACCCTAGCATCTGATGTGGACCAGATTCAATGCCATCCTGAGCCCCAGGAGAGAAGACCAGTGCGTAAGTCCTCTCTCCGTCACCTCTCTACACTGGCCACAAAAGCTATCAGGTCAATCGGAACGCATTGATAGCAACTTCAATAAATTACATACTAATTGTCCAAGGACTAAAACTAAAGCTAAATATGCACTTTTAAATTAAATATATAAAAGTGAAGATTAATTCAGAATTCTTACGTATAAGTGCAGTACATCGGGTGCAGTCCAATTCAGTTGAAGCAACTGCAGATAACAGTTTTCTATTGTTTTGCTTAAGTCAGGAACTGGATTGGCTTTGACACAGGATAATGGGAAGAGCAGAAGGGCACACAGGATTCCTGGGGAAAAAAAGGAAAAACAGCTTTAAAACAGCCCCAACAGTCTAAAAAAGGGCCCCAACCCTTACATATAATGTCAGTTACATAATGAATACACCCAGTGTCTGTCTAATTTTGAATAAGGTTCCGACCCCAAACGTCACCTATGCATGTTCTCCAGAGATGCTGCATGACCCGTTGAGTTACTCCCATATTTTGTGTCTATCTTCAGTATAAACCAGCACCTGCAGTTCCTTCCTATACATGTTGCAAAGGTAAACAGATCTCTTCCTGCACGTGATCAACATCCCTCCATCCCCAGCATATCAAGGTGACTATCTAAAAACCTCTTCGGCACCACGTCATATCTGTCAGCATGTTCCAGGCACCCACTATCCTCTGTTTAAAAAAACTTGCCCTGCACATCTCCTTTAAAATTATACAAAGATACAAAGTGCTGTTCCTTCTTCAGACTGAAGGGTTCTGACCTGAAACGTCACCCTTCCATGTTCTCCAGAAATGCCACCTGACCCACTGAGTTATACCAGCACTTTGTGCCTTTCCCGACAATTGATCCCTTTAAACTGACATCACACACATTTGCTCTCTGTATTACATTCGAGAATCTTGCAATAATTTTGAAGGTTCATTTTATTGCAAATTATTATTTCCATATGTCACATCAATAAATAACTTTGAAAGCGTTGCCAGAGACCAACATAGTAGCTGGGCAACTGGAAATTACCTGATCCAAGTTCCATTCTTTGGCAGTGCAGACAGATGAATGAGAGGAGCAAGTGGCTTTGCTCTTTAAAGTGCAATCTGCTCAATAATTGGGCAAACTTTTCAGATTACGTCTCATGCGGAAGTGCAACCACAAACGTTTTACAGGAACCTCTTTTGCATGAAGTGCAGATCATTGATGAAATTGCTTTGTCATAGTCATGACATAGATAGTCTGGTACGTCTGTTGTAGATGTGTTGCAGATTGATGGAGATATAGAGTCATAGAATCCCACAGCATGGATACAGGCCCTTCGCCCATCTTGCCCACACGGACTAACAGGCCCCATCTACACTAGTTTCATCTGCCTGTATTTGGCCCATATCTCTCTAAAACCTTTGTTTAACTGTTTCTTAAACATTGCAATAGTCCCTGTCTCAATTACCTCCTCTGGCAGCTTGTTCCATACACCTACCGCCCTTTGTGTGAAAATGTTACCCCTCAGATTCCTATTAAATCATTTCCCCCTTAAACCTATTTCCTCTGGTTCTCAATTCCCCTACTCTGGGCAAGAGACTCTGCATCTACCTAATCTATTCCTCTCATGATTTTATACACCTCTATAAAGATCACCCCTCATCCTCCTGCACTCCGAGGAATAAAGTCCCAGCCTGCTCAACCTCTCCCTACAGCTCAGACCCTTAAGTCTGGCAACACCCTCGTCAATTTCCTGTACCCTTTCCAACTTGAACACATATTTTCTATAGCACGGTGCCCAGAACTGAACACAATATTGCAAATGCATCCTCACCATTGTTGTATATAACTGCAACATGACCTCCCAACTTCTATGCTCATACATCTCGGTAATCAGACTGGTGGAGGCAAGAGTGTGGCTGTGTCTCATTGCAACCTGCTGTTCTAACATCATGTGCAGAGCAGGACGCACATTTGGCATCATACCAGCTCTTTTAGCATCTTTTCAAACCATATGGTGGACATCCAGCTCTCCACGAAGTGTATCGACAATGATAGATCCCAACGCAAGAGCAAACATCATTCAAAGACCCCAGTGTGATGACAGTCACATTAGGTTACTTTCTCTCATGTGATATTAGGGGGAGGATTCTAGACCAGGCTCTCTGGGGAATGTCCTTGATGTTACGGATAGGCCCATGTGGATCCCAAAATACTCTTGCACATGCCTTATTAATTTGTCATAACAGTAGAAGCAAAGTTAAAACAAACAGCTTGCAACGAAGCTGGTGAGACTGGGGCAATCAAATAGAGACACAAGGAACAGCAAGCGCTGGAATCTTGACCAAAATGCAAAGTGCTGGAGGAACTCAGCGGGTCAGGCAGCGTCAGTGGAGGGAATGGACCGGTGACGTTTCAGGTCAGGATCCTTCCTCAGGCTGATTGGAGTAGGGGGGAGAGAAAGCTTGGAAGGATGGGGGTAGACACAACGTGCTGGAGTAACTCAGCCAGTCAGACAGCATCTCTGGAGAAAACGGACGGGTGGCATTTTGGGTTGGGACCCATCGTCAGACTAGATGGGTGTGGGATAAAGATTAGCAATTGATAGGTGGATGCAGGTGAGGGTGGGGAGGTAGATTGGCAGATGGACAGATAAGCAACAAAGGCAGGAGATGTAAAGGAGACAAAGAGGTGATGAAAGAGAGGAAGGGTGGAATGTATGAATTAGTTTAGTTTAGTTTCATTTATTATCGTCACGTATACCAAGGTACAATGAAAAACTTTATGCTACCCAGTCAGCGAAAAGATTATACATGATCACAATCAAGTCATCCACAATGTACAGATGCAGGATAAAGGGAATAAAGTTTAATGCAAGATAAAGTCCAGTAATGTCCGATTAAAGATCGTCTACATGTAGCAAGTTTCTATATTCAAGGTAACAATGGCAGGATAATGGGCAGATTACTGACTAATTAGACTCTGCCCCTCTTGAAACCACAGAACATGGAACAGTACAACACAAGAACTGGCCTTTGAGCCACAAAGGGAATAATGTTTAATGCAAGATAAAGTCCAGTGAAGGGCGATAAAAGATAGTTCGAAATTCTCCAATGGAGTAGATGGGAGGTCAGGACCGCTCTCCAGTTAGTGAGAGGACGGTTCAGTTGCCTGATTACAGCTGGGCAGAACTTGAATTACTTGAGCAATACGTGCAAAATGTGGATTTAATTGTTTGGTAAAAAGCAATGACATTGGCACTTTAATGAACTTCCTGTGGCCATTGCAATTTCTTAAAAAGCTTTGCCAATGGTGGGAAACTCCCTCAGCTGAAGGGCAAGCAAATCTTTTCAAAGCCCTGTGGCTAGTGGTTTTTAACAGGCATAGACTTTGTGCTAGCCTCTGCTGTCCATTGTCACCAAAGAGTCAGATTGAGGTTGGTTTTCTCATAGGTCAAGACTGCTGCTGATCTAATACTGTGCAGGCAATGCATCAGAGGGGTGGAGCGTTGAATGCATAGCAGCTTGATGGCTTTTATAGAGCAGGATGAATTGTGTACAGGTTTTAAATGTGTATTTACCGCACAACCAGATCAATAGGGTGGGCAATGAGTAATTTTCAAATAGAGATATTATTTTATCAGAAGTGGATGAACTAAAATTTAAGGCAGCGCAGTGGCACAGCTGGTAGATCTGTTGCCTCACAGCACCAGAGGCCCGGGTTCTATCCCGACCTCAATTGTTGTCTGTGCGGAGTTTGCACGTTCTCCCTGTGATCACGTGGGTTTCCTCTGGGTGCTGGTTTGTAGGTTAATTGACCTCTGTGAATTGCCCCTGGTGTGTAGGGAGTGGATGAGAAAGTGGGATAACATTGTTTTGTTTATTAAGGTACAGTGAAAAGTTTAGTAGTGTGTGCTATCCAGTCAGCGGAAAGACTATATATGATTACAATCAAACCGTCCGCAGTGTACATAGAACAAGTGTGAGCGGGCAATCGATGGTCGGCGTGGATGTAATTGTGGGGAATCTGGTGGTCTGTGTGGTAGACTGGGCTACATCGACATCTATCTGTAACTTCCTGCAGTCTTGGTATTCACCTCCAAACCTGTCCGTGCTTTGAATTGCTGTCAGGATGAATGAGTAGATCTTCCTGTTTACTCTATATGCTGGTTCCAGACTACCTGACCACCAGGATTATGATTAAACGCTGAAAGCCAAATTCCTCCTAAGAGCCTCATACCCGTCAGTGGGACCGGGGATAACTCAGCTCATTCATATCAGACCGCCAAACTATAACATGCACCAAAACATAAATAATGCCTGCTTCTCATCAGACCACAAACTGATGGTGTGGGAGTGATTTTGACACAGTCTCACACTGAAATATGTTGCAGCAGTTAACTTCGACGAGACTGCAGCCAGTATGTAAGTTCCCAACTTGGCCATATTCAACACTGAGAGTGGAAAAACATCAATTGAATCAATTGTTGGGAAGGGGATGAAAGAAAATCTCTTCACTTCAGGCATGTTGTGCATGGATCTGCAATATGTTAAACCAGAGATGCGAATTATACTTTGACTGAGTCATACAAAACACCAAAAGAAAAATGTCTCAGTCTCCGACGAAAATCCCAGTAACCGAGTATTTTTTCAGAACTGACATGATCATTTGCATTGTACTGTTGCACAGATACAAGGAACTGACTTGTGTGTTATAATACTCCATATGTACCGTTATTCCATGAGCTCAGCACAGTGGCACACATGACGCAGAGGTGCCCCCTCACATCACCAGAGACCCGGGTTCAATTCTGACCTTGGGTACTGTCTGTGTGTGGATTTGCACGTTCTCCGTGACCGCGTGGCTTTCCTCCAGGAGCTCCGGTTTCCTCCCAAACCCCAAAGACGAGCATGTCTGAAGCTTAATTGGCCTCTGTAAATGTTCCCTCGTGTGTAGGGAGTGGATGAGAAAGTGGGAGAACATTGAACTCGTGTGAAGGGGTGATCGATGGTTGGCATAGACTTGGTGGGTGTTCCCGGCTGTGTAAACATCAGAGATACCGCGTGGAAACAGGCCCTATGATCAGCGATCACCCCATAAATGAGTACTATCCTACACAGTAACGACAATATACAATTTACAGAAGCCAATTAACCAACAAACCTGTACGTCTTTAGAATGTGGGAGGAAGCCGGAGTATCTGGAGAAAACCCACAAGAAAACCCACGTGAAAACGTACAAACTCCTGTACAGACAGCACCCGGGGTCTGGATCTAACCCGGGTCCCTGGTGCTGTGTGGCAGCAGCTTTATCAGCTCCACTACTATATTGTTCAAACTATTCAATCACATTGTGCTCAGGCATTGTGCTCTCCAATAATCTTGCATTTATTCTATGTTTATCTACAGCTTGTTCCCATCCGCCAACCATCTGTTTCAGAGCTTTTGGACAGAAGTGAGGGATTAGGCAAGTGAGGACAGAACACATGGCCTTGGGGCATGTCACTAATTAGACTGAGGAACAGTGAATGAGCAGTGTACAGTCAGGCTAGAACATTTAACTTAATGTGCGGCACAGTGTCACAGCAGTAGAGTTGCTGCCTTACAACGCCAGAGACCCTGGTTCGATCCTGACCCCAGGTGCTGTCTGCTGCATATGCTGCACATTCTCCCTGTGACCACGTGGCTCTTATCCGGGTGCTCTGGTTTCCTCCCACATTCCAGGTTTGTAGTTTAATTAGTTTTGCTAAAAGTTGTAAATTCCCCCCAGTATTTAGGATAGTGCTAGTACCTCTAAAACTAGTACAGGGTGATCGTTGGTCGGTGCGGACTCGGTGGGCCGAAGGGGCTAGTTCCACGGTGTATCTTTAAACTAAACTAAAGCCAAAAGTTTAAAAATGTAAATGTCTTTACTGCCTGAGAAGGTGATGGAGGTCGGTGCTCTCATGATATATAAAAAGCATCGAAACAAACACTCGACCCACTACGGTTCAAACACAGGTATGCAGGAGCTGTATAGATAAATACAATGGACAGCATTGAGATGGTGGACTGAAGGGCCTGCCCCAATGCTGTGCTACTCAACTGTATTTCCATGCTGTTTGACTCCATGACTATTTAAAGAACACAGACATTGAATATGTCTTAGTTTTTTCCAGCAAGTTCAGGAAACAGTTCCTACTGCAATTCACTGCAACATTTGGCAAGGTAAAATTGTCGCTCAACTTTAATGTCTCCAACAATAATTTAGATCTAAAAAAAGTTTGTGGCAGCATGGTGGCGCAGCGGTAGAGTTGCTGCCTTACTTTGCCAGAGACCCGGGTTTGATCCTAACTACGGGTGTTGTCCGTACAGAGTTTGTAGGTTTTCCCTGTCACCCCATGAGTTTCCTCCGGGTGCTTCGGTTTCCTCCCACATTTCAAAGACGTACAGATTTGCAGGTTAATTGGCTTAGATCAAAATTGTAAATTGTCCCCAGCGTGTAGGATAATGCTAGCGTATGGGGATTGCTGGTCGGCACGGTGTCGGTGGGCCGTAGGACCTGATTCTGTGCTAAAACCAAAACACTAAATGAACCACTGCGCTTATAGGTTAATAGAATTGTTTGGTTGCAATTAGGACATAGGTCACTGTCGTCACCGATCAACTGGACTCTGACGTTCATTTTCCAGACACACTTTATTTACTTGTGCTTGGGGGGGCAGCACAGTCCCAGTTACCGTACTGCTCTGACATGCTACTCGGAACTGATTTTACGATACGATACGTTACGATAGGATACAACTTTATTTCTCCCAGGAGGGAAATTGGTCTGCCGACAGTCATAAAACACAACAAGATACATGGAACATGAAATTAAAGTGACGAGTGGAAAGGATCGGGGGATGTGCAAAGATTTGTGACCCTTGAGATCACGCGCACTCTTTAATATTGAATACATTTGAAACTTTTGTAACATCGTCAGCGCCCTTTTACGTGCCGACTCTTTGCGTGGTGGTGTACTGTCTGCAACACAAAGAATTTCACTGCCCCTAGTACGTGTGACAATAAAGCATCAATCAATCAATTAATCAGTTTCTTATCACCAATCACGATACATCCTCTTATATCTAGTAACGCTACATGTTATTTAACCCTTTAATTGTATTTAAGTTTAGTTACGATGACTTACAAGAACCTTGTGCTCCAGATTATGGCTAGCTGTATGTAAAAGGATGTCCACCCAGAACCTTGTGCTGTGCATCAAAGGATGTCCAAAGGTGCTTGTGCTGTACAGCTATCTTAACCCTTGTCGTACAACCCTCCACATCACAAAATTAGGGAATCATGAACTAGAGGACATAGGTTTAAGTCGACAGGGGAAAGATTTAATAGAAACCTAAGGGGTAACGTTTTTGAGCAGAGAGTGTATGGAACAAGCAGCTGCCAGAGGAGATAGCTGAGGCAGATACAATAACAAGACATTCAAAAGATATTTGTACAGGTATAAGGATAAGAAAGGTTTAAAGGTATATGGGCCAAACGCGGGTAAATGGGACGAGCTTAGATGGAGCATCTTGGTCGGCATGGGCGGGTTGGGCAGAAGGGCCTGTTTCTGTGTTGTATGACTGTGACTCTACACTTAATCCGGTCCCAAACTATACCTTTCCAGGAGAATTGGATCACTATCTGTGATGTGCCTAACGAGTCTCATTGAACACGTTTTAATTCTTTCCAGGTCCCGGTTCATTTTGAAATTCACTGGTGAATCATTTTTGCGGTGAAATTGTTGCTCATCTCCCAAGCAAAAAGAATCCCACAATACTGACTTCCTGATTGAGTTATTGCATGTGAGGCCATTGGAACTTGACTTTTGATGTATGTGTTTATAATGGTGAACAATGCTTAGTTCACCCATAGAATTCAGGACATAGTTCCAATATTTGAACATTACATGGAGGTGCAGATGTATAAAATACGGAGAAACAGTTTCTAGCAGGGGCATCATGTAATTCAAGACAAGTATGTGCCTGGATTAGAGGGTTTCAGCTAGAAGGCAAAACTTTGGACTTTAAATTTTAGAGATACAGTGAGGAAACAGGCCCTTTGGCCCAACAAGTCTGCGCCGACCAGCATTCACCACGTACACTAACCTACACATACTAGGGATAATTTTACACCTTACCTAAGCCAATTAACCTACAAACTTGTACATCTTTGGAGTGTGGGAGGAAACTGGAGCACCCGGAGAAAACTTATGCGGCCACGGGGAGAACGTACAAACTCTATACAGACAGCACCCGTAGTCAGGATCGAACCGGGTCTCTGGCACTGTAAGGCAGCAGCTCTACTGCTGTGTTAACGTGCCGCCCTTTGAGGTTGGATATACTTGCATTGTTTTCTCTGGAACATTGTGGTTTGAGGGAAGACCAGATAGAAGTATATAAAATTATGAGAGGCAAAGATAGGGTGGACAGTCAGAACCTTTTCCCACGGTGGAAATGTCCAACACTAGTGGGCATAACTATAAGGTGAACCGGGGAAAGTTTAATGGAGATGTGCGGGCCAAGGTTTTTACACAGAGGGTGATGAGGGCGTGGAACACATTGCCAGGGGTGGTGGTGGAAACAGATACGATAGAGGCATTTAAGAGGCTTTTACATAGCCAAGTGTTGCCAATGTTCTAGGTTAAGGCACCTTGGTTGTCATGGACAAGTTGGGCCAAATGGACTCTTTATGTTCTATACGAGATCTTCAATATGAGCATATAGTAACCACAGAACATGTGATGAACTGCATCAGGTATGAACAAACAATTAGAACCTGTTCTGAGACTATAAAATTAGCATAGATTAAGTGCTCACTGTCTGCAGTATTGGTGTTGGACATTTCCACGGTCCTACCTTAAACTAGGATGAAGTCTCGATCTTCCAACCTACCTCATTTTGGACATTGAACTTTTTCTCTCTAACTGCAATACTGCAAGGCTGTAATACTGTATTCTACACAGATGTTTTTTTCTCTTTGCAGTGTCTGTTGTACCGTGTTCAGTTTATTATTGCCACGTGTACCAAGGTACAGTGAAAAGCTTTTGTTTGGTGCTATCCAATTAAAATCAGATCAAACTCGAATGAGCACACACAAATACAACAGGCACTACAAAGAGAAAAAAACACCTGTGTAGAATATAGTTTTACTGCCTTGCAGTATTGCAGTTACAGAGAAAAAGTCCCGTATCCACAATGAGGTAGGTTGGAAGATCGGGACTTCATCCTAGTTTTTGGTAGTGTTATTCAGAAGTGTGGTAACAAACAGGGAAGAAGTTCTTCCT
Organism: Leucoraja erinaceus; assembly: GCF_028641065.1. NCBI lineage: Eukaryota > Metazoa > Chordata > Chondrichthyes > Rajiformes > Rajidae > Leucoraja > Leucoraja erinaceus. The sequence continues at coordinate 14,929,942 of NC_073401.1, read as the reverse complement.
GAATCTGGTGGCACCTGTTTTCAAACTTTTGTAGGTTCTGTTCAATGTGAGAGGGGAGAAGAAGGAATGATCGGGGTGAGAAGGATCTTTGATTATGTTGGCTGCTTTCCTGAGGCAGCGTGAAGTGTAGATGGAGTCTGGTCTGTGTGATAGACTGGGCTACATCTACAACTCTCTGCGATTTCTTGCGGTATTGGTCAGAGCTGTTCCCAAACCAAGCAACAATGTAATATGATGGTGTGCAACCCTACAGTTCACCTGCAGAGGTTGGTATGAGTCATTGGAGACATGCAGATCTTCCTTAGTCTCCTGAGGCTGTAATCTCCATGACTGCACCTTCCATAGAACAGGAGGATCATACGTTCATAAGTCACAGGAGCAGAAATAAGCCATTCGGCCCATCGAGTCTACTCCGCCATTCAATCATGGCTGATCTATCGTTCCTTCTCATCCCCATTCTCATGCCTTCTCCCCATAAATCCTGACACTCTTACTAATCAAGAATCTGTCAATCTTGGCCTTAAAAATACCCAGTGACCTGGCTTCCAATATCCATAATCAAATGGTACACATGAAACGTCTCGGTCCACCATTTCACTGCTGATTCTACGAAATAGCATTCCATTTTCAAACGCAAATACTTCCCTACCCACAGAACTCTGTGCCTTTTCTTTTCCAAGTATATACTTACTTCCCTTTAAAAAAGTTTATCCTTGCACATGTTGTAATGGCCCTATACCACTAGATTAAAATTATTGTCACAATTCAGCGGAAATACTCTTATCAACTTGCGTACACTCTCCACACTATCAGACGTCATGGCAACTCACAGATCTGTATATCTTAACAACTCATCCTGGTGTTCTTACCTTTCGATTCCTGTAACCGCCTTCTAATTTCCTTCGTTACCGGATGATCAATTTAAGTTTAGTTTAGAGATAGAGCATGGAAACAGGCGTGACTGCCCACTCAGTCCACGCCAGTCATCGATCACCCGTTCACTAGTTCCATGATATCTCCCTTTCTCATCCACTTGGAGCAATTTTTTACAGAGGGCCATTTAATCTACAAACTCGCACATCTTTGGTGGTGTTAAGGGGAAAAATGAGTGGACAAAGACCAGAGATGAAGACCAGAGGGGCGAAATGTAAAGCCAGAGGAAGGGGTAGAGGTGGAAGAAGACAGGGAAAGGGGAAAGGGGAATGGGATAGGGGGAGAAATTTGATGGGTCACAGAGATGGGGGGGAAACGGGTGGGTGCTGCATAAAATAGAATAGTTCACTGCTCTTACCGTTGAGTTGTAAGCTGCACAACCGATGTACGAAGCCTCATTTTTATCGGCTGTGAAGAATGTGAATCACAACATGAATCACAACATTGGGTACAAAACAGACCCAAACCAAACCGAGGAACCTTGACGGCACATGCAAGAGACTTTACGGAGTTTGTTTTGAGTATTTCTGTAAATTGCTGAGAAGGAATCAAAGGCAAAGGTCACGTTAGGTCAACACATGGACAGGAATTGAGTGGTAAAAAAATATGGGAAAGATGTAATGGCCAGCAGCTGGCCGAGGCCATGAAACATGTTAGAAACCAACAAACTGTGATCTACTGTGTAATCTGTGGCATGATAGTTCATTCATGTCTGTAATTCTTAAATAGATCAGAGTCGAAGTCAGTATGATGAAGAGTGATATCATCTTCGGCATATCAAACAGTGCTAAAGCTGATGGTCTTGCTCTCCTTAGTACCAGAGGACAAAGTTCCCAGATTCAGAAGCAAACAATCTAAGAATGTGAGGGCACGAGAAACACAGTGGTGCTGCCTCCCAGCATCATCGATCCTGACCTTGGGTGCTCTCTATGTGGAGTTTGCACATTCTCCCTGTGACTGCATGGGTTTCTTCTGGGTGCTCCAGTTTACTCCCACATCCCAAAGTCTGTAGGTCAATTTTCCTCTGTAAATTGCCCCTCGTGTGTAGGGAGTGGATGGGAAAGTGGGATAACACATATACATACACACGCACATATACACATATATATGTATAATATATACGTGAGTGTGTCTACATACATATTTAACTTTTTTAATGTATTATATTATTTACAGAGTATTATGTTTACATAAGATAGACACAAAATGCTGGATTAACTCAGCAGGACAGACAGCATCTCTGGAGAGAAGGAATGGGTGACGTTTTGGGACGAGACCCTTCAGAAGAGTGTGAAGAAGGGTCTCGACCCAAAACGTCTCCCACTCCTTCTCTCCAGAAATCTGAAGAAGGGTCTTGGCCCGAAATGTTACCACTAACCTAGCCATTATGATCTTCCCTGGACTGTAGCAATATTATGGTCAGGTTATGTTTAGTTTAGTTTTGTTTAGTAATATTGTGCGAAAACAGGCCCTTTGGCACACCGAGCCCGTGCTGACCAGCGATCATCCCGTACACTAGCACTATCCTACACACACTAGGAACAATTTACAACTTTACCGAAGCCAATTAATCTATAAACCTGTACATCTTTAGAGTGTGGGACGAAACCGGAGCACCCGGAGAAAACCCACACGGTCAAAGGGAGAACATACAAACTCTGTACAGACAGCACCCGTGGTAAGGATTGAACCCGGGTCCCTGGCGCTGTAAGACAGCAACTCTACCGCTGCACCACTGTGCCATATAGTAAAGGTAGTGTAGACAGACCCCAGACACAATATGTGATCCAAAATCATCTTTAATCAGCATATAAACTTTAACAGCATAAAGGATGGTTGGTTAGAACTGAGCAGTGCCGGAAGCAAGTGTTAATATAAATGTTATAGTGGGGTGGGGTTAGTGATGCTAACTTATATGCGATTGGTTGACATGCATAATCAATCTACAGGCAGTAATACTGATTATTAATTTATTGTAGTCTTGATTATTGTATATTTATGTGGTTATTATTTTGTCTACAGGCCTGTTAAGCTGCAAGTAAGAATTTCATTTAGGTACATGTAACAATTACATTCTCCTGACTCTTGAAATCGCAGGATAAAAGTGAGTTCAAGTTATATTTGGGAGACAATCTTTGACAGGCCATATGATGAAAAATTGGACCCATTGTCTGTTGTTTGCTGGGGATACACGGACGTGCAGAAAGCACTTTGTCCTTTTAACCAAAAGGTTAAACTTTCAATGGGGGAAAAACGGAAGGAAATTGAATGACATATAGAGCAGTATATCTTTGGATGGGGAGTGCAGATTGTGACGGAGTTTTTTGTTTGGTAATGAAAATAGAATCTTTCCCTTTTCGATGATCCACCGATTGCACATATCAATGTGTCATGAATTCCTACGTTCACATAGTTTAAGTTAGTTCACAGATACAGCATTGAAACAGGCTCTGGCCCACCATGTCCACACCGACCATCAATCACCCATTCACACTAGTTCTATGTTATCCCACTTTCCTACCCACACCCTGCACATGAAGGGCAATTTTACAGAGGCCAATTAACCAACAAACCCGCATGTCTTGGGCAGCACAGTAGCGCAGCAATAGAGTTGCTTGAGCCCCTGTCCCACTTAGGAGACCTAAACAGCAACCTCTGGTGACCTTGCCAGCCACCCAAAAAAAAAAATCAAGGTCGAGGTGACCTGCAACCTCCTACCACCTCCCACGCATATGTTGAAAACCTTCCTCATCTATGAAGAAAACCGGCTTCGACTATACCTGTGACTAAAAAAGTATCGATTTTTAAAACAGCAACCCATTTTTAGTCGCGGCCGGTTTTAATCAAGATGAAAAAATAGCAGCAACCTAGATGAAGCCTCGACCACGCGGATTTTTAGTCGAGGCCGGTTTTAATAGCGGGAACCACTTTCGACCATTAGGGAGAGTGACCAAAACCTCCGGTGACCTCATGGAAACCTTGGGTGGCAGGCAAGGTCACCAGAGGTTGCCGTTTAGGTCTCCTAAGTGGGACAGGGGCTAAGCGTCAGGGACCCATCATCAATATTCCCTCAGATAGTCCTGTCAGTATCTGCCTCATCTATTATTGTCACTACATGCTTTTATTTATTTCCATGGATTTTAGAGGTGCAGCGTGGAAACAGGCCCGCCACGTCCACGCCAACCAGTGACTATCCTGTACACTAGCACTATCCCACACACTAGGGACAATTTACAATTTACAGATGCTAATTAACGTACTTCATTATAGTGTGGAAAGGAATCGGAGGACCAGGAGAAAACCAATACAGTCACAATGAGAACGTACAAACTCTGTACAGACAGCACCCGTGGTCAGGATCAAACGCGGATCTCTGGCGCTGTGAGGCAGCAACTCTACCGCTGCGCCACTGTGCCGCCCTGACTGTTTCCCTGAATGTTTATCTGGTTTTCCATTAAATGTTCTTCTGCTGCCTAAGCTTTGGCATGGAGTTCCACATTCTGACCATGCTCTCTTCTCCCCGTCCCATCAGGCAAGAGATACAGATGTGTGAAACACATAACTCCATATTCTGGGCCAGTTTCTTCCCAACTGTTGTCAGGCAACTGAACGATCGTCCAAACAGTACCGAGCCGTTTTGACCGTGCATCTAGCTCACTGGAGACTTTCAGACTATCTTTAATTGGATTTTATTGGACTTTGGATTCCAGCATCTCCAATTGCTTGTGTCTACACACCTGCTTCTCTCGTCCTTGGTCAAAGAGGCAGAGGTTTGTGTAGGAAAGAACTGCAGATGCTGGTTTACAGCCGAGATAGACATAAAATGCTGGAGTAACGGTCAGAGGCTTGGTGATTGCTGCTTCGGTAGCCTAGGTGGGTGACTGCACTGAATGCCGGACAGTCCACAGTGCAGACACTGCAGGCTGTTGGTGGAGGAACCAAGGGTTTAATCATTGATTTACAAGCACCTGTCCATCGTGTACTGAAAGCAGCTGAGCTTCATGAGAGCTACAGGACTTATATGGACAAGTGGAGAGTATTCCATCAGCCTCAGGACTTGTACCTTGTACATTCACCGTGTACGGATATCAAGAGACAAATACAATCAGACACGTCCATCACAATGTTTATCGAGACTGATAGGGGAGACACAGAAGATTAGTTAGATCTTATCAATCTATCTGATCATATTTTGTACAGAGCTGAGCAGATCTCACTATCAATCACCATCATCTGTCTGGTGGGTTACAGTACCTCAAGCTGATGCAATCACAGCGCCATTGCCTCTGCATTCTCAGATGTTTAAAGTGATAGAACATAGAACACAGAACTGTACAGCACATGAACAGGCACAGTGGCGCTGAGCTGCCTCACAGCACCAGAGACCCAGGTTCGATCCTGACTACGGGTGCTGTCTGTACGGAGTTTGTACATTCTCCCTATGACCATGTAGGTTTTCTCCGGGTGCTCTGGTTTCCTACCCCACTCCAAAGACATACAAGTTTGTAGGTTAATTACGGTAGCTTTGTTAAAATTGTAAAAGGTCTCTGGTGTGTAGGATATTGCTAGTGTACGGGGTGATTGCTGGTCGATGCAGACTCAGTGGCCGAAGGGCCTGTTTCTGTGCTGTACCTCTAAAGTTTAAAGTCTAAAAGTAAAGAAGCCCTTCAGCCCACAGTGTCTGTGTTGAACATGATGCCAAGGCTGCCACCTAATCCATGTTCCCTGCATATCCATGTTTCTATCAAAAGACTTTTAAATGCCACTGATGTATCTGCTTCAACCACACCCCCTGTAGTGTGTTCCCGCCACCCTCTGTGCATATCACCAAAAACTCCAACAAACATTTATAGATGTTTCGTAGAAAGTACCCTGACTGGTTGCATCACGGCCTGGTAAATGCCAACGCACAGGAACGCAAGAGGCTGCAGAGAGAGGTGGATGCAGCCTGGTCCATCACAGGTACAGCCCTCACCTCCATCAAAAGCACCTACATAAAATGTTGCCTCAAGAAGGCACCATCAACCATCACGGATCCCCACCATCCGGCCCGTGCCCTCTTCTCAACACTACAATCAGGCAGAAGCCTGAAGCCCCACACCACCAGGGCCAGGAACAGTTACTTTCCGACAATGATCAGGTTTTTGAACCAACCTGCACTACCCTAATGCAACTCAGCAACGGAACACTATGGACCACCTCTTGCACTCCCAGAGACATGACATTTTTTTCTAGTTATTGGTTTTGCACTCATGTCTTGTTTTTGCACTGCATTTCCAATTCTTATATCATTTAGATGTGATTTATGCATCGTTTATATTTGTATCCGTTATCTGTGTCTATGTACCTGTGATGCTGCTGCAAGCAAGATTTTCATTGTACCTGTATCTCACCATATTAATGCAGATGACAATAAATTTGTCCAGACTTAACTCGTTTCTTTCTAGAAGACACAATGTTGAGCACTAAAAGCAGAAAATCACATTTGATCCTTGCAAATCTAGAGTCATGGAGTCATGGAAGATAGAGTTCGTAGAGTTATAACATGATGACCCAACTCCTGAACTCAATACCCCGGACTGATGAAGGCAAATGCACTAAATGCCTTCTTCATTAAAACATCAACTTGTGTCATCATCTTCATGGAACTCTGTACCTGCACCCTCTGTCCTCCAACATTCCCCAGATCTCTACCATTTTACTGTGTAAGCCCTGCCCTGTTTTGTACTACCAAATTACAACAGCCTGCACTTATCTGAATTAAACTTTGCCTGCCATTCCTTGGCCCAGTTGACCAATACGCCTTTGTCATTTTAGCGGCAAATCTGCACGGTGCCATTGCTATTCAGATAGGATGTTGGGAAGAAAATATGTGGTTGATGAAAGAATATTGTTAATTTTTAAGATGCCATCACTTTACTTAGTCAGTCTTCAACTATTGTTGATTTTGCAGCGTGGATCATTTTTGGCTTGAAATATCGGAAATGATGGCTCTGTGTTGAAGTTTACAGCGAATCACAAACACTATATATTTTGCATGTGTTTGGCATTGTGACTATCATCTTTTGTGATTAATATATTCACCACAAAAAGAGTTGAGACTGTCTACCCACAAAGAAAACTTTGTACTAAGCTTGGAATTTTCTTTTTTCCCTTCCAAGGAGTAATTAAAAAAATCAGATTTGCATTTGACTTTGTTTTTGTTTGTTGACGTGTTGTAGTGGCCGCAAGATGGAGGTGGCGGTGAGGAAGTGGGAAAACCACAAGCCCTTCAGAGTTGTAGACGCCCAGCTGGGAATGTTCGGAGGCAAGGGAGACTCTGTTCTTCAGGGTAGTTAAATGTAACGGGGAATCCCAATGGCCCAGTAAAACCTGGAAATGACATGACTTACTCGAGCCAACTGCAATCCCAGCCTGTTATCTGCAGTGGTGTTTCGGTTTATTATTGTCACGTGTACCAAGTTACCCTGAAAAGGTTTATGTTGCATGCTATCTAATCAGATCAGATAATCCTATACCTAAGGTGACAGTGGATCAGCAAAGACCACACTGGCACTCGTAGTAAGGTGAACTCACTCAGTAAGTTTTATTCCCAATATGGCACAACAGTGCCAAGAAGGTCTATGTCCGCACCAGTAGCGTAGTCCTTCACCGTCATTGAAGAGGCACAATTAATAAAGGGTCCTCCTCTTTCTCTCCCTTTCCTTCCAGTCCCCTTTTCCTCTCACACTTTCACCTCTCGGGTGGCACGGTGGTATAGTGGTAGAGTTGCTGTCTTACAGCGCCAAAGGCCTGGGTTTGATCCTGACTGTGGATGCTGTCTGTACAGTATTTGTGCGTTCTCCTCATGACTCAAATTTCAAAACTAAATTTCACTGTACCTTAACTGGTACATGTGACGATAAATGACCTTGAAACCTTGAAACCTTGACCATGTGGGGTTTCTCCAGGTGCTCCAATTTTCACCCACACTCCAAAGACGTAGGTTAATTGGCTTCAGTAAAGATTGTAAATTGTCCCTAGTGTGTGGGATAGTGCTCGTGTGCAGAATGATCGCTGGTCAGTGCAGACCCGGTGGGCTGAAGGGCCTGTTTCCACACTGTGTTACCAAATCATACGAAACAAACTAAACCAAACTAAACTGAACTCCCCTCCTGCTGGTCCACCTGGGTTAACATGGAGCAGGGCTGACGAGGTGCAGGTGAGTTGATCCAATAGCCACTAATTGGACACAGCTGTTTCTCCTCTGACTGTGACCTCGGCTCAGTCTGGGGTTCCGGCATTTTCCGGCAGCCGGGCGCTGTTTGTGGGCTTCTTCTGGTCTGCCTGCCGGTGACAGGGGTCAGAGAGGACCTGTCTCCACAATAAATACAACCAAGCCAAACTCAAGTACAATAGGTAGAGCACAGGGGAAGATACAGAGTGCAGAATATAGTTCTCAGCATTGCAGCGCATCAGTTCCATAGACAAAGTCCAATCTCTGCAATGGGGTAGAGGTGAATCGGACAGTACCCGAGCTCATGCAAGGACCATTCAGAAGCCTGATTACAGAGGGGAAGAAGTTATTAATGAATCTGGTGGTGAGTGCTTTCAGATTTCTGTATCTTCTGCCTGGTGGGAGCAGGGAGAAGAAGGAATGGGACTAGACTTTGGCTGCTTTTCCTAGGCAGCGTGAAGTGTAGATGAGGTCACTGATGGGAAGTCCGGCCTGTGTGATAGACTAGGCTACATCGACAACTCTGCGATTTCTGGAGGTCTTGGACAGAGCTGTTCCCAAACCAAGTTGTGATGTAACCCGACAGAATGCTTTCTATGGTGCATCTGTAGTGGTTTGTAAGAATCATTGGAGACATGCCAAACTTTCTCAGTCTCCTCAGGAAGTCGAGGCATTGGTGTTCCGTCTTGGCTGTTGCGTCGATGTGCTTGGTCCACAGCAGATCATTGGTGATATGTACGCCAAGGAACTTGAAGATCTCACCACACACACACACACACACACACACACACACACACACACACACACACACACACACACACACACACACACACACACACACACACACACACACACACACACACACACACACACACACACACACACACACACACACACACACACACACACACACACACACACACACACACACACACACACACACACACACACACACGCACTCTTACACACAAGTAAAGAGATATTTAGAAGGGTGAGGGGACACCTGATTGAAATTTACCGAACAGTGAAAGGCCTGGGTAGATATGGAGAGGATGTTTCCTCTCAGTGGGAGAATCTAGTACCAGAGGCCCTTGCCTCAGAATAAAAGGACGCACCTTTAGAACAGTTGAGGAGGAATTTCTTTAGTCAGAGGATGGTGAATCAGTAGAATTCATTGCTACAGAAGGCTGTGGAGGCTGTCAATAAATGTTTTAAGGCGGAAATGGACAGATTCTTGATTAGTAAGGTTGTCAGGGGTTATGGGGAGAAGGTATGAGACTAAGGTTGAGAGGGCATGATTGAATGGCGGAGTGGTCTTGATTTCTGCTCCAATAACTAATGTTAAAGAGTGGGGTTATTGAATTAGATGATAGTAGATCTTCCTCTGGGATCAGCAGACAAAGAGTTGTAGCCATGGAGACTCAATGGACTGCAAATGCTGGAACCTTGAGTAAAACACAAACCCTTTTTCAGATTGTTTTTTTAAGGGAGGAAGCAGCCCGGCCCAAAGTGTCATCTGACCATTACCCTCCAGAGATGCTGCCTGACCCGTTGAGTTCCTGAAACACTGACTGATCTGTGACCTTTCACTTGGTCATTTCTAGTAAATGTTATAATGATCTTTCGTGGACCAACCACTTTGAAGAGACGGGCAAGAAGGCACCAACACCCAGACTTCATGTGGAGACTGAGGAAGTTTGGAATGTCTCTAATCAGTCTTACAAACTTCTACAGACGCACCATGCCAGATTGCATCACTGCTTGATGTGGGAACAGCTCCGCCCAAGACCACAAGAAATTGTACAAGTTGCAGATGTAGTCAAGTCCATCACACAGACCGGATTCCCCACCACTGACTCCATCTACACTTCACGCTGCCTCAGAAAAGAAGCCAATACAATCAAAGATACACAAAAAAGCGGGAGAAACTCAGCGGGTGCAGCAGCATCTATGGAGCGAAGGAAAAAGGCAACGTTTCGGGCCGAAACCCTTGGGTTTCGGCCCGAAACGTTGCCTTTTTCCTTCGCTCCATAGATGCTGCTGCACCCGCTGAGTTTCTCCCGCTTTTTTGTGTACCTTCGATTTTCCAGCATCTGCAGTTCCTTCTTAGACACAATATAATCAAAGACTTGCCCGACCCCGGTCGTTCCTTCTTTTCTCCCCTACTGTCTGGCAGAAGGTACAGAAGCTTGAAAGCACACACCACCAGACTCAGGAGCAGCTTCTTCCCCTCAGATATCAGCCTTCTAACCGGTCCTTCCATAAGCTGGTTTACAGCCCAATTCAACTCTGTCCCATTGCGGACTTTGTCTCTGGAACTGTGCGCTACAAAGCTGAGAACTATATGCTGTACTCTGTATCTTCCCCTTTGCTCCACCTATTGTACTTGAGTTTGACATTGATTGTATTTTTTTGATAGTATTATCTGGTTTTGTTTCAGTTTTAGAAATACGGTGGAGAAACAGGCCCTTCGGCCCACCGAGTCTGCGTTGACCAGCGATCCCCGCACAACATCCACCACATGAGGGGCAAGTTACAATCTTTACCGAAGCCAATTATCCTACAGACCTGTACATCTCATGGGAGGAAACTGAAGCACCCGGAAAAACCCCACACACGGTCACGGGGAGAGTGGACAAGCTCTGTACCAACAGCAAACCTGTGATCAGTTTGGCTGGATAGCAGGCCAAACAAAGCTGTTCACTGTACCTCGGCACACGTGACAGTAGTAGCCGGAAACCCAAACAATCAAAACAATTCCACCTGGACTGATTGGGTGAAAAAAGGAGACAGCATTTACAAAAATTGTTACAACAGACATTTAACAAAAAAGAGGAACAGCTATCACATTGAAAACAGGATAACACTCCCCTTCCCCTGCACTGGAGTTTCATATGACGTGTGCATGATGCTACTAATGAGGTAACTATTTCTTAGATAGGCTTGATAAACTTTTGACCTCAATTAATATTACAGATTATATCTAAAAACATTGCCCTACGAGTTAAGCCTGCAGTAACTCGTCTACAGCAAGACAGGCATTTCACGAATCCCATCAACATCAGCGTAATTTCTCAGCCTCGTGAAGAAAGAGTTTTGGATCTGGCCACTCAGATCTCATCTGTGACGAGGTCATCTCCCCTCACATCTCTGGGCTGCACCATCGCATTTCCTGATGTGAAACCACTGCCGGAAGAGAAGTTGAACAAAGGGCACCAGAACACTGCGAGCTTGTGAGATGTAAATAAAACTGTAGAATGCAGAAAATCCTGCTTACATTTAGTTTAGTTTGTTTAAAGAAGGAACTGCAGATGCGGGAAAATCAAAGGTAGACGAAAATGCTGGAGAAACTCAGCAGGTGAGGCAGCATCTATGGAGCGAAGGAAATTAGTTTAGTTTGGATTAGTTTAGAGGTGAAGCGCAGTAGCAGGTCCTTCGGCCCACCGAGTCTATGCCGACCAGCGATCCCCGCATACTAACACTATCCTATACACATTAGGGACAATTTACAAACCTACGCACCTGTACATCGTTGGAATGTGGGAGGAAACCGGAGCACCCAGAGAAAACCCACGCAGGTCACGGGAAGAACGTATAAACTCCATACAGACTGCACAAGTGGTCAGGATCGAACCCGGTCTCTGGCGGTGTAAGGCAGCAACTCTACCACTGTGCTGCCCTGAATCATTCTTGCATCATATTCCCATCATTGAACCTGAGACTGCTGATAGGACTGGTTCAAGCAGCTCTTGAACCTCAAGATCATTCTCCAGAGACGCTGCCTAACTCGCTGAGTTACTCCAGCACTTTGAGTCATGTTTTGTAAACCCGCATCTGCAGTTCCTTGTTTTTACTGGTGTGAGTGGGTGATCGATGGTCGGCGTGGCCTTGATGGGCTGAAGGGCCTGTATCCATGCTGTATCTCTAATCTAAATTATACACCAATGTGCTAACGACAGGTGTACCACAAATGGCACCACAAGTCTGGCACTATTATTTTTAGCTCCTCTAGATATCATTATGTTTTAACGAATGTTAGAAGAGCAACACTCACTACTTTGTCTCACTATATTGCTCTTGAGAACTAAGCATTTTCTCCAGATAATCTCATCTATGATTTTAAAGTGAGATTAAATTGCAAAGATCAGCAAATATTTATCAGTGATGCACCAAAATGATCTTCTTGGTTAACTCAACTCATGCAGTTCACCAGATAATATAGCTTACATTGTAAACTGCTCATGATGTGGAAGAGAATGTAGACTTAATGATCAAACTAGCCAAATAAGGTCAGTTTTAATTATGTAGAAACAAAGAACTGCAGGTGCTTGTTTATAAAAATAGGACTTTGTTCTGTCCCTGCTCTCTTCCTACTTTCTCCCACTTTCCCCACTGCAATCAGTCTGATGAAGAGTCCCGACACCTTAAAGCTCTTAAAGATAGCGAAGTCAAGGAATATGAGGAGAAGGCAGGAACGGGATACTGATTGTGGATGGTCAGCCATAATCACAGTGAATGGCGGTGCTGGCTCAAAGGGCCGAATGGCCTACTCCTGCACCTATTGTCTATTGACTCAAAACGTCGGAAGCTGGGTATTCCAGTACTTTGTGGTGGGGAGTCTCAGCTGCGTAATGGACTGTGCTACATCTATAACTCTGGAATTTCTTGTGGTTTTGGGCAGGGATGCTCCCAAACCGAGATGATATGCAATGCAACCCCATGGTAGATTTCCTATGGTGTTTCTGTGGAAGTTTATAAGAGTCATGGGAGACACGCCAAATTTCCTGAGTTCTGAGGAAATACAGGCATCAGTGTGCCGTCTTGGCCGTTGCATCAATGTGGTTGAACAGATCATTGGTAACATTTAAGCCAAATTACTTGAAGCACTCAACCATTTCCACCTTAGCATTATTGACACTGATGAGGGCATGTACTCCACCAGGCTTCCTGAAGTCAGATTCAGATTCAACTTTAAGTCAAGAACACTCTGAGATTGCATTGTGCTTGATCTTTGCAAGAGGTCTGTGCAGAGCAACCCTGAAGATATTCTCCAGGTGCCTCGTTAACTCAGTATGAAACAGAGGATTCATCTGCCACACTTTCATGCCTACAGTTTATTATAAGTGGTACCAGCTGTGTGCACTGACGTTAGAACCGTGGACGGTACAGTGACACACAGCACCACAGACCCGGGTTTAATCTGGGTGCTGTCTGTATGGAGTTTGCAGGTTCTCCCTGTAACCGCATTGGTTTCCTCCCACATTCCAAAGATGTGCGGTTTGTAGATTAATTGGCTTCTGTGAATTGTAAATTGTCCCTGGTCTGTAGGATAATGCTAATGTAAGGGATGATCGCCATTCAGCTTCAGTAAATTGCCTCTACTGAGAAGGAGGTGAAACTGGGGTAACTAGTATGGGTGATCACTGGTCAGCATGGACTGGATGGGCTGAAGGGCCTATTTCCATGCTGTGTCTCTAAACTATACTTACCTTGCCGGAGATGCGATAGTTTTTCGGGTTGTATCTCCGGTCGCTCTGCAGCCTAACATCGTGGAGCTGGAAGCCTTGCTCAGGACTGACTTTGAGGCCCACCGCGGGGATGTGGACTTACCATCGGAGCCGGTTCCTTCCCTGGGATCGGCGCTCCAACCGCGGCCTACAGACATTAACATCAAAGGCTCACAGTCTCAGGAGAGACCAAGTCGGGAAGTTCCAAAACCGCACAACGTTTCGACTAGCCCCAAAATAGGTCGCTGAGATTCCCCCCCGATGCAGGAGTTTGATCACCCCGATGAGGAGGCCCACCGTCAGCTACGAGAGCAAGATCGTCCCGTCAACAGAAGGTGAGAGGCCCCCGACTGCTGGAGGGCAAAGAAGGGAGGAGATTTAACTTTTTTTCACCTTCCATCACAGTGAGGAGTGTGGAGGATTCACTGTGGTGGATGTTTATGTTAAAATGTATTTTGTGTGTTCTGTTGCTTTTTATTAGTATGACTGTATGGCAAATCAAATTCCTCATATGTTGCAAAACATCCTTGGCTAATAAAGTAAGTATGAGTATGAATATGAAACTGTATTCATGACAGCAGCAACAACACACAAGCTACAGAAGTGCTCAATATGAGAATTATGATTTGTTAAGCCACAAACATTCCAGTTATGAATAAATGAGACAAAATAAGGGCATGTAGACTGGCTGAATTTGATTAGTTTCACCTCCCACGCTTTTCATTTTAGTAGCACCTGTGTCTTGACTCTAAGGTTCCCCAACAAGCACAAAAAACAAAAGTGTTGACCTAGTTGAAAAAGTGTGAAGTCAAAGCAGCAAATGCTGGAAATGATCAGACTGAGTGATTTCACTATTTTCTGTTTTTGTTTCTGAGGCTGCATTTTTTTAATTTTGCTTTTCGATGCGATAGGCAGAGAGATGATGAGGATTCTTGACAATAGATGCCGCCTTCTTGCGGCACCATCTCACATAGATGTTTCAGATAGTGGGAAGAGCTGTGCCCACAATGGTTGTGTGTGTCTCACACTGAGGGCAGCTCACTCTACTGATTCACACCTCGTTTCACAATTCCCCACCCATGTCTTACACACTTCTTAAGTTTCAGTTTAGTGTAGTTTATTGTCACGTGTACCAAGGTGCAGTGAACAGCTTTTGTTGCCTGCTGACCTGCCAGCGGAAAGACTATACATGATTACAATCGAGCCATTCACAGTGTACAGATATGTTCAAGTTCAAGTTCGTGAGCTCAAGTGAGTTCAAGTGAGTTTATTGTCACGTGTCCCTGATAGGACAATGAAATTCTTGCTTTGCTTCAGCACAACAGAACATAGTAGGCATTGACTACAAAACAGATCAGTGTGTCCATATACCATCATATAAATATATACGCACATGAATAAATAAACTAATAAAGTGCAAATAACAGATAATGGGCTATTAATGTTCAGAGTTTTGTCCGAGCCAGGTTTAATAACCTGATGGCTGTGGGGAAGTAGCTATTCCTGAACCTGGTTGTTGCAGTCTTCAGGCTCCTGTACCTTCTACCTGAAGGTAGCAGGGAGATGAGTGTGTGGCCAGGATGGTGTGGGTCTTTGATGATACTGCCAGCCTTTTCGAGGCAGCGACTGCGATAAATCCCCTCGATGGAAGGAAGGTCAGAGCCGATGATGGACTGGGCAGTGTTTACTACTTTTTGTAGTCTTTACCTCTCCAGGGCGCTCAAGTTGCCGAACCAAGCCATGATGCAACCGGGCAGCATGCTCTCTACTGTGCACCTGTAGAAGTTAGAGACAGTCCTCCTTGACAAACCGACTCTCCATAATCTTCTCAGGAAGTAGAGGCGCTGATGTGCTTTCTTGATAATTGCATTAGTGTTCTAGGACCAGGAAAGAACTTCAGAGATGTGCACGCCCAGGAATTTAAAGCTCTTGACCCTTTCAACCATCGACCCGTTGATATAAATGGGACTGTGGGTCCCCCTCCTACTCCTTCCAAAGTCCATAATCAGTTCCTTGGTTTTGCTGGTGTTGAGGGCCAGGTTATTGCGCTGGCACCATATGGACAGTTGCTCGATCTCTCTTCTGTACTCTGACTCATCCCCATCAGTGATACGTCCCACAACAGTGGTGTTGTCAGGGAACTTGATGATGGAGTTCGCACTATGACCAGCTACGCAGTCATGAGTATAGAATGAGTACAGCAGGGGGCTGAGCATGCAGCCTTGAGGTGCTCCCGTGCTGATTGTTATTGAGTCTGACACATTTCCACCAATACAAACAGACTGGGGTCTGTGAATGAGGAAGTCGAGGATCCAATTGCAGAGGGATGCGCAGAGACCCAATTCTGCGAGTTTGGTAACCAGCTTGGAGGGGATAACGTTTAGTCCAGTTAAGTCTGACTAAAGATAGTCCGAGTCTCTGGTCAGGTAGATAGCAGGGCCGCTCTCTAGTTGGTGATAGGATGGTTCAGTTGCCTGATAACAGCTGGGAAGAAACTGAACCTGATGTATGTATTTTCACACTTCTGTAACTCTTGCCTGTCGGGAGAGGGAAAAGAGGGAGTGACCGGGGTGAGGGAGTGAGGTTGGTCTGCGTGATGGTCTGTGCGATGTCCGCAATTCATCGAGGTGTTGGATGGAGCTGTCCCCAAACCATGCTGTGATGCAGCCCGATAAGATACTTTTTACGGCGCATCTATAGAAGTCGGTGAGAGTTGGTGGGGACTGGCTGAACCTCCTAAGCCTTCTACCCAGACTGAAGGGGTGTGCTTCTGTCAGTGGTGCTGTCCTTCCCCATCTACCATCTCAGCGTGTCAGAAAATGAGTCCCCATCCCAGCCACCAGACCTAACCTGCACAGGATCCAACTGTATGTGTGGGTTTCAGTGCAGATCAGATGATGATTCCTTTACAATATTTATAATATTGTAATATTGCCATCATCTGCAAGATTAGAGACATTACTTACAAGCTGGGTAGGAACCGTGAAGCCGTGGTCTCCGGTAAGAAGAGGCCGACTCGAGAGCTCCATGCCCGTCCCGACACCGGAGTTTCCATCATCCCAACCACAGGGCTTGGATAGCGGACCATCAGCAACGGCCCCGTTCAAAGGCCCCGACCACCACGGGTGAACAAAGAGGAAGATGACTGGACTTTATTGCCTTCCATCACAGTGAGGAATGTTGATTCCACTGTGGTGGATGTTTACGTAAAATCTATTGTGTATTGCGTCCTTTTTACTTGTATGGCTGCATGGTCACTCAAATATCACGGTACCTCAATTGGTGCATGTGACAATAAATGTGAACTTGAACTTGAATTTCTTCTATTTTCTTAACATGAAATTGTGATGAATCATGAAGAGTTAACATTTTCTTAACTCACAACATGCAGTGGAGAAAAACAAAAACCACGGAGTAAAACAAAAAGATGCCTTAGCATGAAGAAATGCTATTTCTGACGCAAATTTATTCAATTCTGCATGTAAAGTCAAGCTTTCAAAATACATCAGTGGAATATATTTTTTCCCTTGATGAAGCATTCAGTAAAATAAGATTTCTCTGCTGTACTCTTTTCTACTGCCCCTCTGTTACCATAGAGATGAACAAGTGGCTATGTATCTAATCCAGATCAAATCCAAACTATTATCACTGCTCCTCCCTTCTCCAGGCAAATAGCACTATGCTTCCTTGTTTTAACTCCTGGATTTCATTTTTACCACCAAAAAAAAGTTGCTCCAACTAAAACAAAGCTGCATTTTCGTCAGTACTTCAGCTCAGCCAAGTTTAGATACTTATTCAGATACTTTTGATTCTGACATTTTTTCTTCAAAGAACAACTCCTGAAGGAAAATCCATACTTGTCATTGCCGTTGATGGTTTAACTCCTTGAGGAAGTCCAGTTGCTCGTAAGGAAATAATTAGCATTTATATATTACTGATCAGGATCCCATTTGCACTGATATTTTATAGCTGATGAAGTAAGGAATGTACCTACGTTCTGAAGAATAGTCCAGACTCAAAACATCACCCATTCCTTCTCTCAAGAGATGCTGCCTGGATGGATGCAATGGAGGAGATACAAGGACAGGTGTTACATCTCCAATGGTTGCGGGGGAAAGTACTTGGGAAGGGGATAGCTCAGGTGGAATGGGATGAGTGATACAAGGAGTTGCAGAGGGAACGGTCTCCACAGAAGGCAGAAAGGGGTGGCGATAGGATGATGTGACTAGTGGTGAGATCACATTGGAGGTGATGTAAATGTGGGAGTGTGATGTGTTGGATGCGGAAGCTGATGGCATGAAAGGTGAAGACCAGTGGAACTATATTCTTGTTCCATCTGTGGGAACGGGGAGCAAGAACAGAACACGGGAGACACGAGTGAGGGGTACATCTATTGCAAAAGGGGAGAAACCCTGTTTACTAAGGAAAGTGGACATCTCTGATGTCCGAGAAATGGAAAGTCTTGTCTTGGTGGAGATGGTGCAACTGAGAGTACAGAACAGCGTCTTTGCAAGAAGCAGAGTGGGAGGAAGTGCAGATCCGAGAACTGTGGGAGGTGGTAGGTTTATAATAGACGGCAGTTGATAACCTGTCCCCAGTTTCAGTTTTATTTATTTAAGGTACAGTGAAAAGCATTTGTTGCATGCTAACCTGCCAGCAGAAAGACAGAGATCACGAAAGGGGAGGAAGGTTTCAGAAATATTCCAGGTGAATTTGAGGGCAATTTGAGGGAATTTGAAGGAAGTTAGTGGTGAAGTTAATGAAACCCACGCAAGTACAGGTGCAGGAGGCAGCCCCGATGCAGTAATTGATGTAGCAGGGGAATAGTTGGAGGATGGTGCAAGGGTTCCTCTGAATCAAGGATTGTTTGATGTAACTGTCAAAAAGGCAGGCCTAGCTGGGGCCACAGAGCCCATGGCTACATCTGTGGCACCTGAGGGGTAACTTTTTCACACAAAGGGTGGTGCGTGTATGGAACAAACTGCCAGAGGAGGTATTTGAGGCTGGGACAATCCCAATGTTTAAGAAGCAGTTAGACAGGTACTCGGATAGGTCATGTTTGGAGGGATATGGACCAGGCGCAGGCAGGTGGGACTAGTGTAGCTGGGACATGATGGCCGGTGTGGGCATGTTGGGCCAAAGGGAATGTTTCCACACTGTATCACTCTATGTACTCTGCATTAAGCTTTTTGCTGAGTCCTATCTAGTCAGCGAAAAGACGAAACCTGATTACAATCGAGCCGCCCACAGTGTACAGATGCAGGATAAAGGCAATAATGTTCAGTGCAAGATAGTCCAGTAAAGTCCGATTATAGATAGTACAAAGGTCTCCAATGAGATGAGGTGGATGGGAATTGCATAAACCTGGGAGGGAAAGAAAGTAATGGACCTTTTACACAAATAACATAGGAGTGGTATTACAAGCATGGCTCTACCAAAGGGTTAGCACAGGTCCAATGGACCAAATGGCATTTTTTCTGTGCTAGTTGAATTGTCCAGGTTGTTACATGGTGCATTGTTTCTGGGAATACTGGAAGACAATTATTTCATCTGCAACCTGTTTCCTGGGTTAGTTCTGGGAACTTGTGGCAGTTGCTATCATCAAGTCCAAACCACACCAATCTCTCTGGTTGCAGCACCCTCTCTCCATTGCAGCACCCATTCCCCCCATCCCCCCCCCCCCCCCCCCCCCCCCCCCCATTCACCCTCTTGTTCAGCATGCTACCAGCTTATTCCTCTTCATTCTGCTTTGCTTGCAACTGGTCTCTGGTTCACTCAGTCTAGAGGAAACAATCCAAGTTAGTCAGCCTCTCCCTGTGGCGAATACCCGCTAATCCAAGCTGCATCCTGATAAACCTTTTCTGTACCCTCTCCAAATACTCCAAAGCCTCCATGTCCTTCCTTTAATGGGTTGAGCAGAACTGTGACGGTGTGAACATTGTAGATGGCCACAATATAAAACCACCACAGCTGCTACTCCAGATGCTACATGAGCTTTGGGCTCAGGCAGTCTGGCACCCATTGAAAATTGTGTAGTCCGTTAGTGTTGCATCCATTCCCAAGAATCAGGAACAGCTTCTTCCCAATATCCATCAGGCTCTTGCACACTACAAACTATCTCAGTCGCACTAGTGATTTCGGGCTTTCGGAGGTAACTAGAGGTAGGAAAAGTCCAGGGCCGCCAACAGTTGACCAAGGACGAGTGGAGCCCATAATGGCCCCATTGTAAGCTGGGGAAGAGGTGACAACGAAGGGATACAAAGATGCACACAGTGTAATTAGTTGGACGACTATAATGGAGGAGAGGGAATGCAATTGGAGAGAAGATGCAACCCTGTTTCTTTAGTTTTGCATTTACTTTTCAGGACAAAGTTTTACAGTGAATTCCTGTGGATTACAGATCATGAGCTACATGGAACAAGGTGGTTTACAACAACCTATTTCAAAGCACATTGTGTGAGCTGCTTGACCATTATATTGTGGGCTCTGGTTGAAAGTTAGTGTGGCACATCCTTGTACATCATTTGTGTTCATTCACTGCACGCCATATATCTAATTAACCCACAATGCTCCTTGCAATATGCCAATTATGGAATTCAAATTATACATTTCTTCCTCGTAAACCACCTTTTTCGATGTAGTTCAGGATCCTGAATCCATTTGAAGCATTTATTCAACTGGGCGGCACAGTAGCGCAGCTGGTAGGTCTGCTGTCTCACACCGCCAGAGACCCAGGTTCAATCCTGACCTCGGATGTAGAGTTTGTACGTTCTCCCTGGGACTGCATGGGTTTCCTCCAGGTGTTCCGATTTCCTCCCACATCCCAAAGACGGCGGGATTGTAGATTCATTGGCCCTTTGTAAATTGTCCCTAGTACGTAGGGAGTGGATGAGAAAATAGGATAACAGAATTAGTGTGAATGGGTGATCGATGATAGGTGTGGACTCGATGGGCTGAAGGACCTGTTTCTATGCCGTGCTTTGAATGACAGCATCAATGGGTGCTAATATAAAATGGGCAGTGTCGCATAGTCATACAGCGTGAAAACAGCCTCTTTGGCCCAACTTGCCCACAGACCAATATGTCCCATCTACACTAGTCCCATATTTCTGTGTTTGGCCCATATCCCTCTAAACCTATCCTATCTATGTACCTGTCTAAATGTTTCTTCAATGTTATGATAGTACCGACCTCAAATACCTCCTCTGGCAGCTCGTTCCATACACCCACCACTCTTGGTGTAAAAAGGTTCCTATTAAATCTTTCCATTCCCACCTTAAACCTATGCCCTCTGGTTCATGATTCCCCTACTCGGGGTAAAAGATTCCGTGCATTTCCCCAATCCATTCTACCCTTGATCCTGTACACCTCTATAAGATCACCCCTCATCCTCCTGTGCTCCAAGAATGATCTGACCTTGTGATCCCCGTCTCAGTTCCTACCAAGGTCTGGCAGATGGATGGATCAGAGATGCTGGTTGATGCTGAGGAAGAAACATTCTGGCGGTGTAGATAACAATGTGTTGATTGAGCCGTCTGCTTGTTTTATCTGTAAACTGATACAAAGTGGTGGCTCAGCTTGCGTGATAGCAGAGACATTTTCATCCCCCGCTGCAGGCAGGATCCAAAGATGCAGTGAGCAATTCACTACAATCACTCATTCATCGAGTCAGCGGTAAAGCTTTAAGTTGATGAGAGATATTATCAGCTTGAGGTCAATGGTCTTAACATATTCATTGCTTTCTCTATCCAACGATCTACAAATGACTCAGCCATCCTTTAACCTTTCAGTGCAATTGTATTAATTGATTGAAAGATACAGCATGGAAGGCGGCCTTTCGGCCAATTGATCACCCGTTCACACTAGTTCTATGCTATCCCATTCTCTCATCCACTCCCTACACATTAGGGCCAATTCACCTACAAACCCGCACGTCTTTGGAATGCGGGAGGAAAAATGGAGCACCGGGAGGAAATCCATGCAGTCACAAGGCGAACGGGCCGGTTCAACTCGGGGTGGTCGAAGCTGCCGAAGCTACGGCCCGGGGTGGTCCGCTGCCCCAGCTCCAAGGCTGGGTTGTGTGTTAGCCTGAATGAATGAATGATGAGTAAGTGAATGAATGAATGAGTGAATGAATTAATGTACAGCTTCCAAATCTCATTTTTTCACATTATAAAAGGGTGCAATTAAATTAATTAGAGTCCATACAGATAGATTTTCATAAATTCAGACTTTAGATCTTACCTTTCAGTTCCAGTTGATTCACAAAGTTTGACTGCAGCATCTCAGCAGCTACTTTGCTTTCAAGACTTTTTCCCTCTTCTATCCACTTAGCAGCACATTCTTCAGCCTCCTTAATGCTTTTCTCACTAAATTCAATTGCCCTGCTGTAAGTTTCCACGACATGTATTCCACAGAACTAGAAAGAACCTTCATCGGAATCTCCAGTAAAACAGGCATCAGTGAAGTCCTCTCAGCTATGTTGTGTGCTAGCCTGAAGCAAAGCACGTGATTGGCCAACTGGCATACAACTCAATGTTAAACGTGCTTTGTACGTTTCCCTCCTCGGTACCTACCCTCGGTACAAGAACTGTTCCAGAGCCGCTGTCTGAAGAAAGCACAGAGAATTGCCAAGGACAAACTGCACCCCCTCCACGCACACCTGGATCTCCTGCCATCAGGCAAGAGATATCGAAGCATCAAAGCCCGGACTACGAGGCTGCTAAACAGCTTCCTACCACAGGCTGTGAGGCTGCTAAACAGTCACTCTGCACCCACAGTCACTTGACTTGACTCTGCGGCTGGCACGGACACTTTAATACTGGCACTGGCCACTCAAAATCAGCGGCCCCCGGACAATTTTTATGATTGGTATATGCTTTTTAACATTGTGTTTTTTTACCTGCTTTTAACTATGAGTATATGAGTGATGTCCATCAGGGACTGGATTGTTTTTAGTGTTATTGTGTGTGAAGTGTTTAAATTTCATGTGCGATGCTCCGCTATTCACTGGGAAACGTCTTTTCATTTTGCACTGTAACAACTGTTGCTTGCAAGATGACAATAAAGGTTGATTTGATTTGATTTGATTTGATTGGACTAAAAATCCCCCAAAATGTTCAGTTTTTTCTCTAATTGAATGAAAATGTGCAAGTCTTGTTCATGACGAGTTTCAGGGGTGATTTATATAATATTTTTACACAATATGTGAAAATTTCATGTAGTTCTGTGACTTGAGTCATGAAACACTGGAATAAAGCTCCTCGGCCCACAGCCTACAGACTCAGGAACAGCTTCTTCCTCTGCTTTCAGGCTTCTGAACGGTCGATCCAAAAGATAGGGTACAGTCCGATTCACCTCTACCCCATTGAGGGCAATGCTGAGAACTATATCTGCACTCTGTATCTTCCCCTTTGCTCTACCTAATGTTCCAGAGTTTGAGCTAATTGTATCTATGTACAGTATATCTACTCTGTTCGGATAGCACGCAAAACAAATCTTTTTCACTGTACCTCAGAGCATGTGACAATAATAAACCTAAACCTAAACCAAAGACAACAGATATTGATGGCAGGAGAAAGCCTTTGGCCTATTGGGTCCCCTCTGGCCATAGAAAAGTCACTTAAACTAATCCTACCTCCCGGGACCTGATCTGTAGCATCCCATATCCCCCCACCTCAAACACTTCATCTAAGCAGATACAATAACAACTTTGAAAAGACATTTGAACAGATACATGGATAGGAAAGAAACAGGGGCACATGGGCCACAGATCATTTCAAGATACACACTGGATTGATATCAAATCTCAGAGATTTGTGCTCACGTTAGCTCAAAGCGTCTTAATTCCCATGGATCACGTCCATTTGGGGCAGCATGGTGGTGCAGCGGTAGAGTTGCTGCCTCACAGTACCAGAGACCAGGGTTCGATCCCGACTATGGGTGCTGTCTGTGTGATGTTTGTACATTCTCCCTGTAATCGAGTGGGTTTTCTCCAGGTGGTCCGGTTTCCTCCCACACTCCAAAGACATACAGGTTTGTAGGTTAAATGTGTAGGAAGGAACTGCAGATGCTGATTCACACCGAAGATAGACAAAAAGGAGTAGGCAGGCACATTTCTGGGAAAAGGGCAGCCCTCTTTGGAGCCCTAAGGGGGGGGGGGGGGGGGGGGGGGGGGGGGGGGGGGGGGGGGGGGGGGGGGAGGGAAACTAGAGGTATGGAAAGGTTCAGAACAAATCAGAGCTGGCACCAATGACTAAGGAAAGGTGGAGAGGTGATAATGAAGGGATTTACAGATGCGAACACTGGAACAGCTAGGACAAGGGCGACACGGTGGCGCAGCAGTAGAATTGCTGCCTTACAGCATTTACAGTGCCAGAGACCCAGGTTCGATCCCAACTAAGGGTGCTGTCTTTACGGAGTTTGTACGTTCTCCTCGTGACTGCATGGCATCTCTTCAAGATCTTCGGTTTCCTTCCACTTCCAAATAGGTACAGGTTTGTAGGTTAATTGGCTTCAGTAAAAATGTAAATTGTCCCTAGTGTGTGTAGGATAGTGTGGGGATTGCTGGTTTGTGCAGACTCAGTGGTCAAAGGTCCTGTTTCCGCGTTGTATCTCTAAACTAAACAACTAGGATGGGGGAGGGATGGAGAGAGAGGGTATGAAGCGTTACTTGAAGTTAGAGAAATTAATATTCATACTGCTGAGTTGCAAGCTGCCCAAGTGAAATATGAGGTGCTATTCCTCCAATCTGCATCTGGCCTCACTGACGATGGAGGAGGCCCAGGACAGGTTTGGAGGGATATGGACCAAATGCAGGCAGGTGGGACTAGTGTAGCTGGGACATGTTGGCCGGTGTGGGCAAGGTGGGCCGAAGGACCTGTTTCCACACTGTATCACTCTACGACTCTATGACAGAAAGGTCAGTATTGGAATGGGAAGGGGAAGTAAAGTGTTTGGCAACCGGGAGATCGCGTAGGACAAGGCGAGCTGAGTGTAGGTGTTCAGTAAAATGATCGCTCAGTCTGCGTTTGGTCGTCTGACATCAAATCTGAAAGGTTTGCGCCTACATCACCACAAAGTTCCCCGATTCCTGTGGATCAGGTCCATTTGTGTTTCAAATGTAGAATTATCAAAACAAGTCTTTTGTTCAGGGAGCAGCATCAGCCCAGATGTTGGTTATGAAAGCAATAGAGTTTGCTGCTGACCTTGTGAGAGTTGCCCACAGCGGCTACCATTCCTGTGGTGTACATCCTTTCCATTTGCTGACATTAATCTCCGGCTCGGTCAGCCATGAGGGCTCAGCACGGGGAAGCAACCCACTACACAGTGGAATGATCTCAAGCTACAAACCAGAAGTTAAACTCTGTTACATTCTCAATTAACTTTTGAGAAAATATTAAAACAACTATGACAAGCGTCCATGTATGCAGAATGATGTAGAATCTGGCCATAGTTTGAGGGTATTATTTTTAGACAATGCAATTAAATGTATTACTGATGGTCTGTGGAGTCCATGTATAATTAGACTATGGGCTTTTATACGGTGCGGAATAAGGCCCTTCAGCCCACCAAGACCCGTGATCCCCCCCCATGCTAACACAATCTTACACACCAGGGACAATTTACAATTTTACCAAGACAATTTAACCTGACAAACCTGTATGTCTTCGGAGTGTGGGAAGAAACTAGAGCACCCAGTGAAAACCCAAGTGGTCACTGGGAGAACAAGCAAACTCTGCACAGACAGCACTC
The DNA here is from genome assembly GCF_028641065.1 of Leucoraja erinaceus. Lineage (NCBI taxonomy): Eukaryota > Metazoa > Chordata > Chondrichthyes > Rajiformes > Rajidae > Leucoraja > Leucoraja erinaceus. The sequence continues at coordinate 14,904,532 of NC_073401.1, read as the reverse complement.
AAAGCCGGGTCTCTGGCGCTGTAAGGCAGCAACTCTACCGTCTTAAGTGTGCACAGGAATTCTGCCCAATGCAAACACATTCAACTTGTGCCCAGGACACAGAGTTCAGACTGGGAACGGGATGGAGTTAACATGATTTCAACAGAAACCACTCTCTATCTCACTTCAACTCTGTTAATTAGATTGGTGGCAACTGTGCACGTTTCATCTTTGCTTGGTTTTAGTTTAAAAACCATCCCAAGTCAGCCATGGCAGAGAAAAAAAAACAACAGGAGATAGATCAGAGGGGAAAACCCACCACTACAACAGCCTGCATTGTTTTAATTGTGGAATCATTACCAACTAACTAAGGTGGTCAAACTTTACAGAGATGGCTGAGAGTGTATTTCGCTGGAACTACGCAGGGGATGAAATGTCCGCAGATAACAGGAGTAAAGAGAATGGGTGTACCGGAACTTTGAATGGGTTAGGAAGTGAGTAGAAACCACAAGACATGTGCTAATCGGGTAATTCAGTTACAAGGAATTGGTTTGTAATAAATTAAAGTCGCCGACATGCACAAATGACGAAACTGTGTTAATAAGAAGTCAGAGCATTGGAGAGGTGGGTAGTGGGGAGGGAAATAGACAATGGACAATAGGTGCAGGAGTAGGCCATTCGGCCCTTCGAGCCAGCACTGTCATTCAATGTGATCATGGCTGATCATCCCCAATCAGTACCCCATTCCTCTCCCCATATCCCCTGACTCAGCCATCTTTAAGAGCCGTATCTAGCTCTCTCTTGAAAGTATCCAGAGAACCGGCAGAGATTCCACAAATTAGTGTGTGGAAAGGAACTGCAGATGCTGGCTTATGCCAAGGCTAGATACTCCAAAGTGCTGGAGTAACTCAGTGGGTCAGGCAACATCTCTGGAGAAAAGGGATGGGTGACGTTTCGGGTCTGACGTTTTTTTGGGTCTGGACCCTTCTTTCGGGGGGGGGGGGGGGGGGGGGGAATTAGAATACTGATTTCTCTAATTTCTAGTAACCTTTGCATTCCCCCTCTGCATCCCTCCCACACCCTTTTGTGCCCTGCTAATTTCACTGCTCACATCCATATATATCTATTATCATCTCTTCCACATCAAGCAATAGATCTTTGTGGGCTCCTTGGTTATCGTCACTATCTCTGATTTGTTCTGAACCTCTCCATACCTCTAGTTTTCCTCTCCCTTGATTCTCAGTCTGAAGAAGGGTTTCATAGAGGTATGAAAAGGTACAGAACAAATCAGAGCCGGCTGAGTTAGCCCGATTTAACTTGGTAAAGACATCTGGCCGAGAAAGATTAGACTTGAAACTTAACTTTAGACTTCAGTGATACAGCACGGACTGTGAGGAAGGCTGTCAATGTACATAGCAGGATATAGATCAGCTATAAATGGGCAGAGAAATGGCAGATGGAGTTTAATCTGAGCAAGCTTGAGGTACTTTAGGAGGTTGAATGTAGGGGGGTTACACTTTGGGAAGTTGAACATACAATTAATGGAAAGACCTTTGACAGTAAAGATGTACTGAGGGATTGTGAGATCCAAGGCCATAACAACCTGCAAGTAGCAACACAAGTAGAGAGAGTGGTAATGAAGGTAAATGGTATCCTTGCCTTCAATGAGCGTAAGAGTCAAGACGTCATGATGCAGCTTTGTCGGACTTTGGTTGGGCCGCATTTGGAGTATTCTGTGCAGTTCTGGTCACCCCATGACAGGGAAAATGTGGAGGCTTTCGAAAGGGTGCAGAGGAGGTTTACCAGAATGATATCTGGATTTGGAAATATTAGCTACATAGAGAGGTTGGATAGACGTGGATTGTTTTCTCTGTAATCCCAGAAGTTGCGGATAAAAGTATATACAATAATGAGAGACATAGAAAGGGTAGGCAGTCTAAACCTTTTTCCCCCCCAAGATGGAAATATCACAGACTAGAAGGCGTAGCTTTAAGGTGAGGGAGAAAGTTTAAATTGACATGTGGGGCAAGGTTTTTTTTTTACACAGCGGATGGATAAAGAGGAGGCCATTTAAAAAAAAAAGATGAGAAAAAACGTTTTCACCCAGAGAGTTGTGAATTTATGGAATTCTATGCCATAGAAAGCAGTGGAGACCAATTCACTGGATGAATTTAAAAGAAATTTAGATAGAGCTCCAGGGGCTAACCGAATCAAGGGATATGGGGCGAAGGCAGGCACGGGTTACTGATTGTGGACGATCGGCCATAATCACAATGAATGATGGTGCAGGCTCGAAGGGACAAATGGCCTCCTCCTGCCCTATTTGCTATGGTGAGTGCCTGGAATGCAGTGCCTGGAGTGGTGGTGGAGGCAGATACAATAATGGTGTTTAAGAGGTCTTTAGGTAGGCATATGGATATGCAAGGGAGGGATATGGATAAAGTGCAGGTAGATAAGAGTTGGTCTTGGTGTTATGTTCAGCACAGACATTGTGGGCCTGTTCATTTAGTTTAGTTTCACAGCACGGATATAAACCTTTAGGCCCACCGAGTCCACGCCGACCAGCAATCCCCATACATTAACACTATCCTACACACGCCATGGACAATTTATTATTATACCAAGACAATTACCCTACACTCCAGTACATCTTTGGAGTGTGGGAGGAAACCGTAGCACCCGGAGAAAACCCACACAGATGACCTTTCCTCATTGCTAGAAGTGGTTACGGATGAAAGGGACTCCAGGGGTGTGGGGAATGTAAAGAGGGAGGGAGCGAATAGAAGGGAGAATCTGTCACAGGATGGGAGGAGAGATGAAGGTGCGTGCTCAGAAAGAGTCAAACAGTAATGATTTTTTTTTTTTAATCAATTTCATCATAAAAATTTTACTTTACAACGTTATTGTAAGGGCTTTTAATTTATAATTCAGAGAGAAACGGCACAGAAACAGGCCCTTCGGCAAACGGAGTCGGCGCCGACCAGCTATCATCCTGTACACTAGCACTATCCTACACACTAGGGACAGTGAAAGATAAAGTCCAGTAGCGTTTGATGAAAGATGGTACAAGGGTCTCCAATGAGGTAGATGGCAGGTAAGGACTGCTCTTAAGTTGGTGATAGGATGGTTCAGTTGCCTGTTAATAGTTGGGTAGAAACCATCCCTGAATCTGGGGACAATCCTACATGCAGGTACAAGAGTACAATGATTGTAGCGTTAAAAATAGTAGCGTTAAAAATAGTTTCATCCGAAACGTTGCCTATTTCCTTCGCTCCATAGATGCTGCCTCACCCGCTGAGTTTCTCCAGCATTTTTGTCTACCTACGATTTTCCAGCATCTGCAATTCCTTCTTAAACATTTCATCTGAACATGCTGGTTTGCCAAAAGACAAAATGCTGGAGTAACTCAACGGGTCAGGCAGCATCTCTGGAGGACATGTATAAGCGATGTTTCGGGTTGCGACCTTTCTCCAGATTTCTATTGAGGGAATGTAGGAAGAGTCTCTGCATTTCCCTCAACATCTTGTCCCTCCCAAATTCTTAAAAATTATTCAGTCTTATCTTGGCATCAAATGCCCATTGTCCTGGCGATGGCACTGGGTCGGTGTTGCAGGGGCCAGCCTGACCTGGTGACGTTGTTGATGTCCTCCACTGCTGCTCCACGCCACTGCAGGGTGCTTCTGATCTGCACTGTTGCCCGTCATCTGCATGGTCTCCAGCGGCCAACTCCGCCAACACCTCAACTCACTCTCACATCTCACATCCACCTCCTACACACTAGGGGCAATGTACAACACCAATCAACCTCCAAATCCCATGCCCCCAGTGTGTAGGAAGTGAATTAACCTACAAATCCGCACATCATTGGGACGTGGGAGGAAACCAGAGCACTCGGAGAAAACCCACGCGGCCACAGGGAATGGGTGCAAACTCCACACGGACAACATCCAAGGTCAGGATGAAATCCGGGTCTCTGACAGAGGTAGAGGTAGTAGCTCAACCCACTGTGAAACCCTATAGTGCCACCATTAGGTCTTCAAGGTTGGGGGAAAAAGTGCTTTAAAAAGACATTTAACTCAAAGCCCTTCAGACAAAATTAAACCCTTTCCTGGAAGCTGCAGATATCAGGGGGGAACTAAAAACGGTCATAACCCGTTTGTGTGGCAGCGGTAGATTTGCTGCTTTACAGGTTTACAGATTTAGCACTTTAACCTCCTTCCATTCCCACACTGACATTTCTGTCCTGGGCTGCCTCCATTGTCAGAGTGAGGCCCAGTGCAAATTGGAGGAACAGCACCTCATACATATTTCACTTGGGTAGCTTACACCCCAGTGGTATGAACATTGACTTCTCCAACTTCAAATAGCCCTTGCTTTACCTTTCTCTCCATCCCCTCCCCCTTCCCCAGTTCTGTTACCAGTCTTGCTGTTATAACTTTGTACCACCCTCCCCATTGACATCAGCCTGATGAAAGGTCTCGACCCAAAACGTCACCCATTCCTTCTCTCCAGAGATGCTGCCGATCCCACTGAGTTATTCCAGCATTTTGTGTCTACCATATAACCATATAACAATTACAGCACGGAAACAGGCCATCTCGACCCTTCTAGTCCGTGCCGAACACGTATTCTCCCCTAGTCCCATATACCTGCGCTCAGACCATAACCCTCCATTCCTTTCTCATCCTGCTGCTTTACAGCGTCAGAGACCCAGGTTCGATTCTGGCTACGGGTGCTGTCTGTGTGGAGTTTATACGTTCTCGCTGTGACTGCATGGGGTTTCTCCCACATTTCAAAAACATGTGCGTTTGTAGGTTAATTGGCTTCTGTAAATTGTCGTTATTGTGCAGAATAGAAATAGGTGTAGGAGTGATTGTTGGTCGGCACGGAATCGGTGAGCCAAAGGGCCTATTTCAACACTGTATCTCAGCCTTATTTCAGCTCTCAGCAGGAAATAAATGCGTTAATACAACTTTCATTTATTTGTGTATGAAAGAACTGCAGATGCTGGTTTAAACCAAAGATAGACACAAAATGCTGGAGTAACTATAACTAATTAAAAACTCACGGCAATTTTTATGTTACATTCCCACTTCCCTCCACCCGAGGGGGCTACTGTGCAAGAACACAGCTCGAGCTCTCAGGAAACTTGCATCCTTTCCAATGACAGAAACAGAAACAGGAGTAGGCCATTCGGCCCTTCGAGCCTGCACCGCCATTCAATATGATCATCCAACTCAGTATACTGTACCTGCCTTCTCTCCATACCTTTAGCCACAAGGGCCACATCAAAATCCTTCTTAAAGATAGCCAATGAACTGGCCTCAACGACCTTCTGTGGCAGAGAGTTCCAGAGATTCATAACTATGTTTTTCTCATCTCGGTCCTAAAGGGTTTCCCCTTTATCCTTAAACTGTGACCTCTTGTCCTGGACTTCCCCAACATCGGGAACAATCTCCCTGCATCTAGCCTGTCCAACCCCTTATTTAGTTCAACCACCATTTCGATAATAGTCTACTTTCCTGTTTTTGCCACCAAAGTGGATAACCTCACATTTATCCACATTATACTGCATCTGCCATGCATTTGCCCACTCACCCAGCCTATCCAAGTCACCTTGCAGCCTCCTAGCGTCCTCCTCGCAGCTAACACTGTCCCCCAGCTTTGTGTCATCCGCAAACTTGAAGGAATGTTTTCCTCCATTACTATTCACTTGAAAATACCCAGTGCAAAAGGTAAATGAATATCAAACCAAAATTATGTCCTCAATACAAATGTGGTTGCTGCAATCTTTCACACCAATTTAAAAAGCTTTACAGTCAAAAAAGGTTTCCAAACTGGGATTCCTGATTTAGATTAATCACTGATGACCCCTCTTCCTGAAGAGCTTGAAGAATCAGACGTGTTATTTTGGGTGCTGAGATATTAATAGGTAATAAAGCTTTTAAAACTTCAGATTGTTTTTATTTTTGAATTCACAATGAAATCAAAGACCCACACCATCCTGCCCACGCTTACATCTCGCTGCTACCATCAGGAAGAAGGTGCAGGAGCCTGAAAACCACGACTTCCAGATTCAAGAACAGCTTCTTTCCAGCAACCACCAGGCTCTTGAGCAAGGCACAACCCTAACATCAGCAGCCGTACACTGTGTCTTTGGTTGCATTAGGGAATTCAGGTTTCACCCTAGTATAGATATCTTTTAAGTGATGGATGGATGCAGGTGAGATAGTCTGGCAAGTGATAGGTGGATACAGGTGGGGGGGGGGGGGGGGGGGGGGGGGAGGGAAGTGATGGGTGGAGTCAGTGACAAAGGTTAGAAGTGAAAAGAGACAGAAGGGAATCAGTTAAGGAAAGAAGGAGTCAAATGTAAAGCTCGAGGGAGGAATATAGGTAGGTGGGGAAATAGGATAAAGGGAACTCGGGGATCTGGGGATGGGAGATGAGGATACAGAGGGGTGAGGGATTTATATTAAAGCTTTAACTGCTCAATCCAGTGTAAGATCATGAAGTGGGAATATTAAGAGACGCTGCCTGACCCACCCAGTCTCTCTAACAATTCCTGTTTTATTTAACATTGGAAGAACTCATCGCACACAGGAATGTCCCGGGCAATACATGGTGACACTTTGCAGATTGTGCAGACACTTAGGGGCAGCGGTAGAGTTTCTGCCTTACAGTGCCAGAGAACTGGGGTTGATCCTGACTATGGGTGCTGTCTGTACAGAGTTTGTACAATCGCCCTGTGACAACGTGGGTTTTCTCCACGTGCTCCGGTTTCCTCCCGCATTCCAAAGACGTACAGGTTTGTAGGTTTATTGGGCTTCTGTAAATTGTACATTGTCCCCAATGTGTAGGTTAGTGTTAGTGTACGGGGGTCGCTGGTCGGCACAGACCCATTGGGCAAATCTCGGACTATCTTTAATCGGATTTTACTGGACTTTGTCTTCCACTAAACGCTATTCCATTTCCATGTATTTGTACACTGTGGGTTGGCTCAATTGTAATCACGTATTGTCTTTCCGCTGACTGGTTAGCATGCAACAAAAGCTTTTCACTATACCTTGGTACACGTGACAGTAAATTAAACTCAAACTGAAAAGAAGGGTCCGTTTCCACGCTCAGTCTCAAGATTGTTTATCTTTTCCCAAAACAAAATACATCCATAACCCTTCTTTAGTAAATTAATTATTATTTTAATGACACTTAATCCCAAATATCAGTTTACATTTAGTAGCCAGAAGTCTGTCCAGCATTTTAGATAACAGCCACATGGCCATGCACTTCACCCGCGCCTGAACCTATAAAAACCTAACAAAGTTGCATCAGACTTCAGCGCTGAACGCAACTGAAGCTTCAGTCCACTCTCCACATAAAATCGTGGATCCAAATATAAGGAGACCATTTTTAAATGAAATTTTTCTGACCTCCACACTCCTGCTTCCAGAGAAACCAGAAGTCGTGGCGAAAGAGTTACGTACAACACACATCCTGGAGCAATACAACTGCGTGAAAACAATAATTCTTCACAAGCGTTTACAATTAAGTAAAACCTCCATGGAAAGTTTGCTACATCATCCGTTAAAGCCATACTAGGGGGCTTTAAAAAAAGATATTAATGCTATAACATAGAAGATCGGGTTAACCTACAAACCTCATTACTCCTGTCTCCAGCTTTCCGCAGAAACCACTGGGTCAGGGGCATGTGACAACTATTTTAAGCCTGTACCTTACATCCACTGCACAGTTTTTTACCTATTGTCATTGATTCAGATTGCCCAGTGGTGATATGTGGGTCAATTCCATCAGCTTTCTAAAGTAAGACCTTGTGCACGTTCAAGCTGGAAGTGCAAAACAATAATTACAATTTGTCAGGACCTCACGCAGGAATTCAATCATTGAAGTAGTAAACAGATTTACCTGAAGACAAATTAGCTAATCATATTCTAAATAAATGGCTGAACTGCTAAAGACTGCAGGAAATTATTGGCATATTAATCTGTTTAGACTTCTCGGAGAGAACAATTCCTGGTCTTCGGATCTCAGGCATCTACTCGATGGATGAAGCCACAGGAAGCACCGAACCGATGGCCACCTGCTATCTGTCGCCATTCTGTCGCTTCTGCAACATTGTGATGACATTATCAATATCTTCTTCAGGCACCTGAGGGAGAAAAAAAAATGAATACCAGTGACTACTCTGGCCAGCAAGCAGAATTCACATTTTAACCAACTTTACAAAGAACAAGCAATAATGACAGCACTGTAAGCCAAAGGGTTCAGTAAATGCACTTTGGAATGAGTTATATTTTCAGATACTCAGCCTGTTACACAGAGACACACACAGAGACACACACACACAAACACACACACACACACACAAACACACACAGTGCTGCTTCAAGAAAGGCTCTTTATTAGACGACTACGGAGTATGGAATCGAAGAATTTCACAGTGACTTGTCACATGTGACACTAAAGTATTGATTCATTCAGATGCTAGTTTATTACGAAGATAGACACAAGGTGCTGGAGTAACTCAGCAGGTCAGACAGCATTTCTGGAGAAAAAAGATGGGTGACATTTCAGATGTCACCCATCTTTAGACTCAGAAGTGCTGCATTTGATGAAATCATCTTGCATCTTTCCCTTGTTATCATTATCTTGAACCAATGCCCACTTTAAGCAGGATCAGGTGCACAGTTCAACATGTAGAAAAACATCACACGTACCAGGGCATGGTCAAAATTGAAGGTGCTGATGTAGTAAGCGGAAATGTCAGCGCTCGCTAAAGCCTCAGAGATCTGTGCAACAATCCCGCATTCATCTAAAGAGAGATAACAAACTATTAAGATCGACATCCAAGGGCTAGATCAAATAATTACCATGGCCTTATCACATCTCACTGAGCAAAACACAACATGCTGGAGGAACTCAGCGGGTCAGGCAGCATCTGTGGAGGGAATGATATTTCTGGTCATTCACCCATTCCATCCACGGATGCTGCCAGAATTACAGCGTTTAGTTTAGAGAAACAGCATGGAAATAAGCCCTTCAGTCCACACCGACCATCCATAACCCACTTTCGCATCCACTCCTTACCCACCAGGGGCAACTTACAGACGCTAATTAACCTACAAACCTGCACGTCTTTGGGATGTAGGAGGAAACCGGAGCAGCCGGAGGAAACCCACGCGGTCACAGGGAGAACGTGCAAACTCCACACAGTGACAGGACCCGAGGTGTAGATGAAACCCGGGTCCCTTGTTAAGGTCGAGATTTATTGGGCCCTGTAATTTGGCCCCAATGTGTATGGAGCAGATTAAAAAAACACACACGCGAACACACACACACACACTGCAACCTGCAAGCCAACTAATAAGGGCACATTTGTTAAATGGAGGAGGGAACAAGGGGCGGCACAGTGGTGCAGCAGTAGAGATGCTGCCTCACGGGGCCAAAGACCTAGATAGGTTACTCCCCTCTCAATATGAAAGCCTCAATCTTGCCTCAAGGGCGGCAAGTTGCGCAGTGGATAGATCTGCTGCCTCACAGCTCCAGAGACCCAGGTTCAATCCTGACTATGGATGCTGTCTGTATGAAGTTTGTATGTTCTCCCTGTGACCACGTGGGTTTCCTCCAGGTGCTCCTCTTTCCTCCCACATCCCAAAGACGTGCAGGTTATTTGGCTCTGTAAATTGTCCCTAATGTGTAGGATAGAACGAGTGTCGCAGGTCAGCGTGGATTTAGCGAGTCGACGGGCCTGTTTCCATGCTGTAGCTCTAAAAGCTAAACTAAACCAAGGACTTGAGGGTTTTGCCCAAACTGCTTGCAACGAGCGGAATAATGCAGCTCAGTGGTCGGCAGAGGAAGAAATTAAAGTGGCAGCTGCTCTATGCCTGACCAGACGGACCACATGAAACACAGCGGAGCCTCAATTTCCTCTGCCCAAACCACACACATCCCATGTCGCCCCACACCCTGTGGCCGGCCCTGACCCTCATGCTATTTCCCCAACACTTCCATCCTCTGTCCCTTTCTGAACTCATCTCAGGCACGACAATGAATTAAAGGAAGACATTCAGACCGATGAAGGGACTGTACCTTCCTGGTACAGGTCCGTGGAATTGGGAAAAATTCACCAACCTGATCAACAGTGAATGGATGAGCAGAGAGTGATGTAGTCTGGGCAGAGTCAAGGGGCAGTGGGGGAGGTGGGAAGGAGAGTCAGGAGATTGGGGGCAAGGGTAGGCGAGTCAGTGATTAGTGCTAGGGACAGGGTTGGTTGAGGTCCCAATGTTCAGTGGTTGGTTAGATAGGGGCAGGGTCCTCGGTGTTCAAAAGGACACAAAGTGCTTGAATAACTCAGGTCAGGCAGCATCTCTGGAGAACACAAATTGGTGACGTTTCAGGTCAACTGAGTCGGAACACAGAGTTCCTCCAGCACCAGTTGCTCCAGTTTTGATCAAGATTCTAGCACCCGCAGTTCTGAAGAAGGGTTACGAGCCAAAATATCACCTTTTTATGTTCTGCAGAGATGCTGCCTGACCCGCTGAGTTACTCCAGCACTTTGGGCCTTTTTTTTTTAAACTAACATCTGCAGTTCCTTACGCCTAGTAATTCACTGGTAGTTTGGCTATAACATTATTGCACTGGGGACTGCATATAGAATTGTTTGCGTAAGTGCGAGTTTACATAAGCCGCCTATTGCTTAAGTTGGGAAGTGTCTGTATTACATGCTGATACTCTGCAGGGACAAATATGGTCAACATGCTGGTAGACGCAGCAAAACAGGGAGACAAATAGCACTTTAGTTTCTCATTTGCAACAAATGTAGAAAATCAATCTGTTCACAGTGCAGAGCTGATGAAACTTCAATTGACAATAATGCAACCCAATTAATCAATCATTTTCCTTTTCATTTAATTTTAGTTTTGCTTAAAGTGGAAAAAAAGGTTGGATACCTTACAATGACTGAACTTGCACTTAAACAAAAAATGAGAAGAAACCCGCCACATATTTCTACCATGAAGGGGTACTGATTGGGGATGATCAGCTATTATCACATTGATCAGCTATTATCACAAACTCGAAGGGCCAAATGGCCTACTCCTGCACCTATTGTCTATTGATAATGCAGATATATATGGATGTGAACAGTGAAATTAGCAGGGCAAAAAAAATGGTGGGTGTCTAGGTAGAAATACATTTGCTAAGATAGACACAAAATGCTGGGGTAACTCAGTGGGACAGGCAGGATCTCTGGAGAGAAGAAATTATTTGCTAAACCAGCCATGCTGGATTCTGCCACAAGAGGGCAGTGGTTTTGGAGACACAAGAGACTGCAGATGTTAGAATCTTGAGCAAGAGTCAAGACTGTTTAACGGTCAAATGTACCAACAGCTGAATAATGAAATTAAAACACGATAATGCTGGAGAAACTTTGCAGGTCAGGCAGTAGCGCTGGGGAAGAATAGACAGACAATACTTCAGGTCAGAACCCCTCAGCCTTGACCCGAAATATCGTCTGCCCATTCCCTCCACAGATGCTGCCTGACCCACCGAGTTCCTCCAGCACTTTGTGTTTAAAGTTAGTTATGTTCCCCGAGCCTTGACTTCTCCCCCATTGCCAGTGAAGTTGGCCGATTCTTTTAGATTCAAGAGTTTTCCGATCGTGTTTCCTAACGAACCAAACTGCCAAATTTACATCGGCTTTCAAATCCTGCAGATTGCCCCAGGTAGAAATATAATGATGAGATTTTATTACCACCGTCCTAAATCCTGGCACTGTCCAACCCAACACTGACAAGAGACGTCTACTTCAAGTTGGCAGCTCAACACACAACAGTACCTCTGTAATGGCAGTGGGGACAATGAATGCTGGCCTGATTGGATTCTGTCTTTAGACTTCGGCGATAACGTGGAAACAGGCCCTTTGGCACATTGAGTCCATGCCTATCAACGATCCACCTGTACACCAGCACTATCCTACACACTAGGAACAATTTACAACTTACAGAAGCCATTTAACTGACAAACCTGTACGTCTTTGAAGTGCTGGAGGAAACCGGAGCATCCGGGAAAAACCAACATGGTCACAGAGAGAATGGACCAATGTACAGATAGCACCCGTAGTCAGGATTAAATACAGGTCTCTGGTGCTGCAAGACAGCAACTCTACCGCTGCGACACTGTGCAACTGGTCATTGGGGCCGAAGCATCCGTGACCAGATCAAACTGGGTCTCTGGTGCTGGAGCTAATCACAGCAATTAGTAATCACTTGTCCCCTTGAGAGTCAAAGTCCTACAATATGGAAACAGGCCCTTCTGCCCAACTCATTCATGCCAGCAAAGACATCCGATCTCCACCTGTCCCAATTGCCACATTTCCCTCTGCATCTACATCTCAAAATGTTTCTACACGTTGCTATATTACCTGCCTCAACTACCTCTGGCATCCCCTTCCATATACCCACCTCCCTCAGTGTGAAAATCTGCCCCTTGGTTTCCTATTAAATCTTTCCACCCTCGCCTTAAATGCATGTTCTCCAATTCTCAATTTTCCTACTCTGGGGAAAAAAAGACTGCATTCACCCTATCTAGTCTCCGCATGATTTTATACCCCTCTATGAGACAACCCATCAGCCTCCTGCACGTCAAATATAAAGTCATAGCCTTCCCAACCTTCCCCTGTTGCTCAGGCCCTCAAGTCCTAGCAATATCGTTGTGAATCTTCTCTGCCCTCTTGCCAGCTTAATGGCGTCATTCCTACAACAGGGTAACCTGAATTAAAGATCAAATTCCAGTGGCTTGGAATCTGCTTTACAGATGTACTGCTTGATCCCGACCTTGGGTGCTGTCTGGGTGGAGTTTGCACGTTCTCCCTGTGACTGTGTGGGTTTCCTCCCACGTTCCGAAGACGTGCAGGTTTGTTGGTTATTTAACTCTCAGCAAATAGCCCCTAGTGTGTAGGGTGTGGATGTGAAAGTGGGATAACATAGAACCAGTGTGAACTGAACTCAGTGAGCCGAAAGGTCTGTTCTGTTTCCGCACTGTATCATTCAATCAATCGATTTAAATAACAGAGGATTTTACAATTACCAAATCCCAGAGGCTGACCACCGATTCGGACCATCCTCCATAACTCACTCGAAGCGCTTGTGAGAAGCAGGTTACTGGGAAACCTGTTGCAGAGGGGACAGCAGGTCAGGTGAGCATTGAACAAGAAAATCTCCCCCCCCCCCCCCCACCCTCACCATCATCCCGCCAACCTTCAAACCCCAGAAAACACATCCAGCCACCCATAATTCACCCCGACTTGACCACAACCTCCCCAACATCCAGAGACAACGTAAATTTTCACCTTTACGATGGTGCAACCGCTCAACAACGGCAGCGAGCCGCCGCTCAATTCCGTCACGTTATCAAATTTTATTAAATGCGTTTTCGACTTGCGATATTGTCGATGGGTTTACTGGAACGTAACCCCATCGTAGGTCGAGGAGCAGCTGTACTCACTTTCTCACATGCATGAAATCACACGACCCAAAAGCCTTGATCAAATAACCTAATAGCACATTCCCAAATCTCAATTTCTATGATGATCTCTTCATAGATTGTGTAAACTCACCGCTTCTGTGTCTGGGTGTCAACCACTATGGAGATGTAGCCATCAATTAAAGAGAAAGAAAAGAAGCGAATGTGATCCAGGTCCTGATCAGCTGATCGAGTTTTCAAACTGCAAAGAAAGGATCAACAAACAATTAGGCTACCCATTCAAATTCAGCGAGCCCAAATTGTTTGGGCAAAAAACCATCACCAGCAATTTGTCTCGATCAGCCACATCGAAGCAATCAATAGCCAAGAAAGCACACCAATGCATCTACTTCCTTAGATGTTCAGCATGTCTACAACAACCCTCACCAACTTCTACAGATGCACCATAGAAAGCATTCATTCAGGGATGCATCACAACATGGTTTGGGAACAGCCACATCCAAGACCGCTAGAAATTACAGTCATGGACACAGCCTAGACTATCACACAAACCAATCTCCCTTCCACTGAATCCATCTACACTTCACGCTGCCTCTGCAAGGCCACCAGCATAATCAAAGACCAGCTCACCCCGGTTACTCCATCTTCTCCCCTCTCCCATCAGGCAAGGGGTACAGAAGTATGAAAATGCACACTTCCAGATTCAGGGACAGCTTCTTCCCAGCTGTCATCAGGCAACTGAACCATCCTATTACCAACTAAAGGGCAGTCCCAACTTCCCGTCTACCTCATTAGAGACTTTCAAACTATCTTTATACAGAATTTACCTAGCACTAAATGTTATTCCCTTTATACTGTATCTGTACACTGTGGACGGCTTGATTGCAATCATGTATGGTCTTTTGCCAACTGGATGGCAAGCTACAAAAATCCTTTTCACTGCACCTTGGTGCACGTGACAATAATAAACTAAACTGAATTTCTTTTACAGTTTGTAATAGGGAATTCAATCAGCGTCCTGAGATTATTATTCATGTGCCCAAGTGTTTCCTCGTTGTTATCAAATGCTTGAACGGAGTGTTGATAAACTAATCTGATCTCCCAGCCAACCACATTGCGGCACTTGCACTTTCTTTTTTGAGCTGCACTTCCGCTGCAGTTGCAATAGCATATCCCAGACAATTCAAACTATACACATACATTTACATGTACATCAAGGAAATGCAAAAGGGAAAGCACACAACGTTTTTCCACTGCATCTTGGGACACGTGACAATAATAAATCATTCTGAGCATCACAGGGAACATCAATTACTGCGCATCAAGAGAGCTGTACCTTGCAGAATAGAACATGACATCCATGAGAATCGTGGCAATTGTAGGAAGAGTGTCTGGATCCAAGCTCATCACACAGAACTGGTTCTTGGGACTGAGCACAGGGTGAACCGTGGGACTGGTCACTGTTACAGGGAACAATGCGATGAAGAATGTGGTTAGGAAGTCACTTTCAAGAACAAGAATAAACTACAATCCTCTTACGTTCCTGCATCTCCCAACGTTACTGAAATAACTACAACCTTCACGTAGTCCACCGTTTCGACTAATGCAATCAACCCGATGTGCACAAACAATTAGATCAAATAGAACAAGTTGACCTACAATGTTAGGCTGTGCATGCCGTATGCAAGAAGAAGACTGAAATAACAGTTTGGGTTCCCCCTTACAATTAGTAAGGTTGTCAAAGGTTACAGTAACAAGGCAGGAGAATGGGTGTGAGAAGGCGAAAATAGATCAGCCATGATCGAATGGCAGAGCAGACCCGATGGGCCAAACCTGCTCCTCGATCTTATGGTCTTATCTCTTGTTTAGGAGCATCAGGAGTTAAATATTGTGGATCTGGTCCCTTGATTTAAAATTGATTTTAAAAACAAAATTATTTTTTCTTCTCCAACAAACTTCAGCTTCCAGCAAATTTCAATGAGCTTTTAATTCAAAATGCTTTGCAGATGTCCCTTTGGGAATAGACTACGTTTACAATAGAGCCCAATTGTATGAAACAAAAACCATTTGTGCTGGCTTTCCCTCGAACACAAACAGCCCTACAAATTAATAGAGGCTGTCGTTGATTGCCGAGCCTGGTGTGGACATACAACTTCCTTTGTGAATCCGTTCTGGTTAAAATATCAAGACCTCAGACTTTAGAAATTTAACGCAGAAACAGGCCCTCTGGCCCACCAACTTCACACCAATCAATTATTATCTAGTACAAAAACCTACACACTGAGGGATGATTTTACAACTTACCGAAGCCAATCAACCTCGGGCATGTACAGCAACATTCAACACTTGTTATTATTTAATTAACTCCAGAAAAAAAAAATCACTCAAACAACGAGCCCCGGGATTACTAATGTAAATGATAAAATCTTTACATTTATTCAATGAAAGCTGAAAAGGCTTTTGTAGCAGCCTGTGACATCCATCACAAAACACTGCAACAGCAGGAAGCTTCATCATTTTACTCGTGCTTCGTTACACAAGTGTATTTTCCAGACAATATCGCATTTATTGCATTGCTTATTAAATGATAATTTTTTTGTATTACTGATTATATATTTGTTGTGTTGTTATGTTAATGTGCCTGTAAGGCTGCGTCAAGAATGTCTGAAGGGTCCCGACCCAAAACGTCACCCATCCTTTTTCTCCAGAGATGCTGCCTGACTCACTGAGTTACTCCAGCACTTTGTGTCTTATCGTTGCAATAATGTCATTATTCCCATTCCCAATGTTTACTCCAATTAAACACACTTGACTATGGACAATAGGAATTAAAGGAGAAATGGGATTAACTATGATAAAAAGAAAACCATTCATTAATACCATAAAGGACCTGTCCCACGAGCATGCGACCTGCATGCGGCAAGCGCGACCTAAAGGGCCGGTCCCACCAGCATGTGCCTGCATGCGGCAAGCGCGACCAAACCAGAAGCGGGAGCCACGCGGAGGTCGAGTGAATGACATGAAGTTCGAGCGAAGTCCGATGGAAGGCACCGTCGAGGCGGCTGCGGGCCGGCAGGCCGTTGCCGCGCGGAATTTTTAAACACGGTCAGTTTTTCTGAGCCCCGCGCAATGTCGGGACCAGCTCCGCACAACTCCATACGGCTCCAGCGATCAAAGTGGGGCCGGCCCCGCGAGGCCGTACGGCTCAAGCGACCACGTTAGGTCGCACTTGCCGCATGGAGTCGCTTAGGTCGCGTTTGCCGCATGGAGTCGCATGCTCGTGGGACAGGCCCTTACTACTTATAATCACTGATTTATGTACGCCAGATTAACCAGTTAAAAAGTGTCTGAGGTACACCAAAGGTAAGGTTCTATAAAAGTTATTGCCTATGTAAGCATGCAGGTACAGCAGGCAGTGCAGAAAGTGAATAGCATGTTGGCCTTTAGGAATCGGAATCGAATATAGGAGTAAAGAGGTCCTGCTGCAGTTGTACAGAGCCCTAGTGAGACTACACCAGGAGTATTGTGTGCATTTTTGGTCCCCTAATTTGAAAAAAAACATTCTTGCTATTGAGGGAGTGCAGCATAGGTTTACAAGGTTAATTCCCGGGATGGCGGGATTGTCAGATGCTGAGAGAATGGAGCAGCTGGGTTGTACACTCTGGAGTTTAGAAGGATGGGAGGGAATTTCATTGAAACATATAAAATTGTTAAGGGTTTGGACGCGCTAGAGGCAGGAAACATGTTCCAGATGTTGGGGGAGTCCAGAAACAGGGGCCACAGTTTAAGAATAAGGAGCAAGCCATTTAGAACGGAAACGAGGAAACACTTTTTCTCACAGAGAGTGGTGAGTCTGTGGAATTCTCTGCCTCGGAGGACGGCGGAGGCAGGTTCTCTGGATACTTTCAAGAGAGAGCTAGATAGGGCTCTTAGAAATAGCGGAGTCAGGGGATATGGGGAGAAGGCAGGAACGGGGTACTGAATGGGGATGATCAGACATGATCACATTGAATGACGGTGCTGGCTCTAAGGGCCGAATGGCCTACTCCTGCATCTATTTTCTATGTTTCTATGCTAAATGAATGATCTGTGACTGTCTTCACGAGCCACGATATTCTTTATTCCTTTTAACATCAACTGCTCCACTTAGATCTGGTGTCATCCTTGCAAACTATTGTTTTGTGCTTTCCAAGTCTTTTTTATAAATATAGAGATGAGAACTGTATGTAGTATTCATAGTGGAGTCTAATTAAAGTTGAACAGAAGTTTAAATGTGGTTTCTGAACCACTTCCCTATCTCTCAGTTATATCCCTATAGAACTGAATACTCGTGGTTGATATGCTTTCTGAAAAAAAACAATTACTTTGAGTCATTCAGGAACCTGTCTGTCTTGATCTGTTCCCACTTGGCCACATTCTCAAACAGTACGGAGTCCCCTCAATTGTCCTGTCAAACATATTCTCACATATGCCCATCCCAATATTCATTTTACTTAAAAAACAAACCCCTTCTGCAAACGTTTGTAATGCTCTCCTGAACTCAGTCACATTCCTCCCGTTTCAAAAGTCGACAAAGTTTAGTTAATTATATGTCAATTAATTAATTAATAGACATATAATCTGCAGGTGTTATCTTACCATTCTTGGGTTTTATAAATCCGTTTGTGACAGAGCTACAGTCCACAGGGATCGATTCACCATTTTCCTCCTTGTAAATATTAAATTCTTCAGACAGGGTGCAAATGACTGCTGGTAAATCACTCTCCCTAACCTGGGCACAGAAATAAGAGAGTATTAAATAGATAAGGACAGTGCAATTACAATTACATGGTCTTTTGTTGAATACAGTCAGGCACAACCACATTGTAGATCTTACTACATAGGTAGCAATCTACTGCATGGAGATTGCCAAGTGATTCATAACAAGTTGTCCATTTAATCACTTGTATGGTTAAGGATAATTACTGATACTTCTGAAATACCTGGAACTTCAAGGTCAATGCACATTGTAAAAGAGTGGATCAAAATCTTCACCATGTGAATGTGCTCACCAAAACTATGATGGACCCAAATGTGCCTGGTGCCAAGACACAATGTCAAAAGTGGCAGCATATTGGTGCAGCAGTAGAATGGCTGCCTGACAGTGCCAGAGACCCGGGCTCGATCCTGACTATGGATAGAATGTATGTGGAAAGAATGTTTCCATTAGTGGGAGAGTTTAGGACCAGAGGGCACAGCCTCAGAATAAAAGGATATACCATTACAATGGAGTGGGGAAGAATTTCTTTAGCCCGAGGGTGGCAAATATGTGGAATTCATTGCCACAGGCAGCAGTGGAGGTCAAGTCAGTGGGCATTTTTTAAAGTGGAGATTGATAGGTTCTTGATTAGTAAGGGCATCAAAGATGACAGGGAGAAGGCAGGAGAATGGGGTAGAGGTGGAAAGATAGAGCAACCATAATTGAATGGCGGAACAGACTCGATGGATCGTCTGACCTAATTCTGCTTCTACGTCTTACGGTCTTGCCTTTAGCACTAAAAGGAAGTTTGCCAAATGTAAATGCAATGATTAGGGCTGCATCCTACAGGATACCGTGCATGAATAGCTGAGAAAGGGAGAGAAGGGCAGCTCACCATTATGAAGTCAGTCTGGTAGGTGGACAACATAAACACAGAAACGTTATGCTGGGCGAGGGGGGCGATGACGGACTTTGCTATCTTCGTCACTCCGATGGTCTGAGAGCTGGTTGACGAATGACCGTTGGAGACCACATTCAGTGCCAACCAGATTGCTTCACCCACTTGCAGGTAGTCTGTTTGAGGCAACTCTGAAAACAAGAGCAGAGGGAAAGAAATAACATACAAATGGTGACACAAAGTGCTGGAGTAACATAGGTCAGGCAGCATCTCTGGAAAACATGGACAGGCAGCATTTCGGGTCAGGAGCTGAAAAAGGGTCCTGACCCATAACATCACCGGTTGCTCTCTGTATGTTTTGTACGTTCTCCCATTGCCCGCGTGCGTTTTCTCCGGGTGCTCCAGTTTCCCCCCACATCCCAAAGACGTGCACGTTTGTCGGTTATTTGGCTTCAGGAAACATTTTTAAATTGTCTCTAGTGTGTAGGACAGTGTTAGCGTACGGGATGATCGCTGGTCGGCATGGACACAGTGGGCCGAATGTACCTCTAAAGGCTAAAGTCACATATCCAGGTGTAGGAATGAACTGCAGTTGCTGGTTTAAACGGAAGATAGACACAAAATGGTGAAGCAACTCAGCGGGACAGGCAGCATCTCTGGAGAGAAGGAATGAGTGACGTTTCCGGTTGAGACTCTTCTTCAGACTAGTCAGGGGAAAGGGAAACTAGTGATATACAGTCATGTAGAGAGATGTAGAACAATTGATTGAAAGAAATGTAAAAGTAACGATGATAAAGGGAACAGGCATCTGCAGTGCCTCGTGTCTCCAGTGCACATACAAATGGTTAAGCTCCAAAACATGAACACAAGGAACAGCAGACGCTGGAATCTTGAGCAAAATACAAAGTGCAGGAAGAACTCTAAGGGTCAGGCAGCATCTGAAAGGTCCCGACCCACAAAGGTCACCTGTCTGTTTCCTCCCTAGATGCTGCCTGACCCACCGAGTTCTTCCAGAACTTTGTGTTAAGCTGTTTGCAATGACCCGGAGTGTTTTTCCAAAGATACATAGGCAACGGAAACCGGCCATTCGGCCCAACTTGTCTGGACCAACCAAGATGCCCCATCTTAGCTGGTCTCACCTGCCTGCATTTGGCCCAGTTCCCTCTCAACCTTTCCTATCCATGTACCTGTCAAAACGTCTTTCACATGTTGTTATGGTACCTGTCTCAACGCAACTGTTCTCAAGAGAGAGTAATAGCTCTTAGGACGAACAGAATCAAGGGATATGGGACAAAAGCAGGACTGGGGTACTGATTTAGGATGACCAGCCATGATCATATTGAATGGTGGTGCTGGCTCAGAGCCAAATGGCCTATTCCTGCACAATGTTCTGTTTCCATCTGTTTCTCTGGCAGCTCATTCCACATACACAGCACCCACTTTCAGTTTCTTAATTTTCTTCTGTGCTCAAATTCAAAAATACAATTGTTTATATCTGCTTGAAAATGCAGCAGGACAAAAATCTAAGCCTCATACGCCTTGCTGTTCTTTAAACACAAGAAATGAGTTACATCTGACATTGTGAACTACTAAAGATAGACACCTAGTGCTGGAGTGACTCAGCGGATCAGGCATCATCTCCGGAGAAAAAGGATGGGTGATTTTTTTCGGGTTGGGGCTGAAAGTAGGGGGTGCAGGGGGAGAATTGAAGGGCAGAAGGCAAATCAGAGGTTGAGCAGTGAGAGAGGGTGTTGCAGAGCTTCGGGAGAATGCAAGAAAACTTCTTAAAAGTAGGCATATCTTGAGGCAACACTCTCCCTCACTGCTCCCCCTCCGTGATTTCCCTCCAGGTCTTCATCTCCCACCCCCAACTTTCAGTCTGAAGAAGGGCCCCGATCCAAAACATCACCTATCCTTTTCCTCCAGAGATGCTGCCTGATCCGCTGAGTTACTCCAGCACTTTGTGTCGATCTTTCATATAAACCATCATCTGAAGTTCTTTGTTTCTACGTTCTGTAAAACTATTCAGACCTCATTGGCCATATCCAATAGGAACCACAACTCCAATTCATTCGCACAACGAGAATCACTTTACTTGCAACAGAAGTCAAAGACCCACATAAACTGTGGAGAGAGACCAACAGACTTAATTGCTACAGTTCTGGAGTCCAAAAATATAAGGAAATCCAAAATCTCCTACAGGTATTAACCTCCCATAACACTAAAAATGTTTAAGAATTTTGCACATATTTTTTTTTGTATATTTTTTAAATTAGAATAATGTTTATTATTGAAATAAAAAAATTAACTCCCCGTTGCTTCAAAATTACAAACATATTCAGATACAGGACCACAGGCATTTGACAATACTTAATAGTGCAAGTAATATTTAGTTGTTCATCTTAGATGCAAGGTTGACGTTGCACATTCATACTAAGTTCGAAAGCTGCCTAGTGAAAACATCAAGTGATATCCAAATAATACTGCAGTAGAAATACTTATTTTCTTAATTTAAAAAAATTACTATCAGATCTGCGACAACTCAGTGGCGCAGCAGGTAGTGTTGCTGCCTCACAGCACCAGAGACCCGGGTTCAATCCTGACCTCGGGTGTTGTCTGTGAGGATAGCTTCTCTCTGTGACCGTGTGGGATTCCCCCAAGCACTCGGTTGCCTCCCACGTATCAAAGACATGCAGGTTTGCAGGTTAATCGACATCTGTAAATTGCCCGTGTGAAAGTGGACGAGAAAGTAGGATAACATAGAACTGTTGTGAACGGGGGATCGATGATGATCAGCATGGACATGATGGGCCCGTTTCCTCACTGTATCTCTAAACTAAACTGGGAAAAATAAATTCTTAAAACTAAATAAAAATTAAGATTGTCACAATGTTTTGAATGTTCTAAGATGACATCTGCCCAAAACTATTGATCTTTCGCCAATTAATTTAATGGCCTTTGGAGAGAAAAACCACTGCAAAAAATAATCCAGTAAAGACACGTAATTTTCTGAAAAATACTTTTCAAATCAACCAGTTAAATTAAGTATTAAAGGGTACTGCAAGACACTGTCACCCAATCACTATATCTAGAAGTTTGGGGGATGGGTATAGGTGGTTAGACAGAGGGAGAGGAGACGCGATCAAAAGCGACTCGGACACTAGAAATAAAGTTTCATGGAAACAGATAGAGCAGCATGATAGAGCAACTTCAAAAACACACTATAAGTGTCCTCAGGAACCAATATTAAAAAAGAACCAGACAACAAAAGGTTTAAGGTAAGAGGAGAAAGAATTAATAGGAACCTGAGGAGCAACTTTTTCCCCACACAGAGTTTTATGGAATGAGCTGCCAGAGGAGGTAGTTGAGGTAGGAACAATAACATCCTTTAAAGACATTTAGACAGGTACATTGAGGGGAAAGGGTTAGCATATATCGAGCATCTTGATTGGCATGGACAGGTTGGGCCAAAGGGCCTGTTTTTGTGCTGTATAACTCAAAAAGGAAAATTCCCATTGCACTGTTGAACAAATAATCTGTATCAATCTCATGCGATGCCTCTAATGAAGTCTGGGGGCGGGAGGGGGAACGTGATGGAGAGAAATTACACTGCAATTTGCTTTAAAATAGCTAATTCAACAACACAGTGATGGCATTGAACTTAAATTTAGACTTTCTTCCTCAGCAGGAATTATTTCTTCCACAAGACACAAGATTTCTGCCTCACTTGTAACGCTGCAGGGTTTCAGGCCAGCTGCACTGTGCACAGAATAACAGGCTCCCAAGCAGGTCTCTGAGCCCTCCTCCTCTCTCTGTAAACATAGCCTCACCACTGCCTTTTGTACGTGCTCTCACCCGCACCTCCTCCGAACTGGTTCATTACATTCGGTGCTCAAGCTGTGGCCTCCTCTACCTCAGCAAGACAAAGTTTGGACAAGGTGGCCATTTTGCAGACTACTCGAGCAGCATCCACAGTGGTCATCCTGTCCTCCCAGGTGCACAGGACTTCAACTCCTCTTCCCACACCGACTCTGGTGGGAATTGGGCCCGTGTGCTGGGCTGGGCTGCCTCCTCAACTCTGCAATATCATGCAGTCTTGGGCAGAGCCGTCCCTAAACCAAGCCGTGATGCACTCTGACAGAATGCTTTCTATGTTGCATTGTTGGTTTACGTTTATTATTGTCACGTGTACAGAGGTATAGTGAAAAGCATTGTTTAGCATGCTGTCAGATAACACTATACATAAATGCAAACAGCCAAACACACCCAGTACAATAGGCAGAGCAAAGGGCAAGATACAGAGTGCAGGATATAGTTCTCAGCATTACAACGCAAGTACCAGTTACAAAGAAGTTGGTAAAATTCATTGGAGATACGGTGGCAGCAGGGTGGCTCAGAGGTAGATTTACTGCCTTTGCAGTGCCACAGACTCTGATTGGATCCCGACTAGGGCTGCTGTCTGTGTGGAGTTTGTACATTCCCCCTGTGACATGGTGGGTTTTCTCAGAGATCTTCGGTTTACTCCCACACTCCAAAGACGTACAGGTTTGTTGGTTAATTGAAGTTAGACAAACTGCTGGAGTAACTCAGCGGGACAGGCAGCATCTCTGGAGAGAAGGAATGGGTGATGTTTCGAATGGGTGACTCTTCTTCAGACGCCTCGACCCGAAACCTCGCCCATTCCTTCCCTCCAAAGGTGCCACCTGTCCCGCTGAGTTACTCCGGCATTTTTTTTGTTGTATACCTTCGATTTAAACCAGCATCTACAGTTCTTTCCTACACATTTTGTAGGATAATTGTCTTGGTGAATGTAAAAATTGTCTCTAGTGTGTGTAGGATAGTATTAATATGTGGGGATCGCTGGTGATCGTGGATCCGGTGGACAGAAGGGCCCGTTTGGGCGCTGTATCTCTACACTAAATATATGCCAAACTTCCTTAATCTCGTGAGGAAGTGCAGATGTTGGTTTAATTTAACAGTAGCGTCAATGCGGTTGGCCACAATAAATTGTTGTTGATAATTAGCCAAGGAACTTGGAAGCTCTAAACCATTTCCACTTTGGCACCATTGATGATGGGGCATGTACTCCACCACGCTTCCTGAAGAGAATAACTAGTTCCTTTATTCTACTTTACTGTCACGTGTACCAAGGTACAGTGAAAAGCTTTTATTGGGTGCCAACCATTAAACAGAAAGACTGTAGGTGATTACAACAGAGCCATCCACAGTGTACAGTTACGTAATAAAGGGAATAATGTTTAGTGGAAGATAAAGTCCTGTAAAATCTGATGAAAGATGGTCCGAAGGTCTCTGATGAGACTCCCACAGATGGGAGTTGTTGATCAGATGGTTCCGTTGCCTGATAATAGCTGGGTGAAGTAGTTGCCATGACACCATCCACTCCCCGGCAACTGAACCATCTGATCAACAACTGAGATTAATAATGAGGCAACAACCAAGAGTCGCTGTGGTGTGCAGATTGCCGTTATACTGATCAGTCCATGGCAGGGAACCAAGCAAGACCAGCCATTGAGGACACATAAAATTATCAGCTCATCACATTGAACTGCAATCTCCTGTCAACAGACTTTGCTCTCATCTTCCTCTCACCAATCCCAATCCTTGCTCTGCAAATTTTCTTTTAGTAAAACCTTAAGGTTCCAACATCCATAATGATGCTAAAAGCCACCAACCAAACGGCACATACCATAGCTCACATGTTTAGGTTAGCTTAGAGATACTGCATGGAAACAGGCCCTTCAGCCCACCAAGCCCAGGCTGACCACCGATCACCCATTCACACTAGTTCTATGTTATCCCACTTTCTCCACACCTCCAGATCTAGAGGCAGTTTCTTCCCAGTTGTTATCACAGCAACTGATTTTTTCTATCAACAACTACAGAACGATCCCGAGCTACTATCTACCTCATTGAAGACCCTCGGACTATCTTTCATCAGACTTTATTAGACATTATTTTGCAATAAACGTTATTCCCTTTATCATGTATCTGTACATTGCAGACAGCTCGATTGTAACTATGTATAACCTTTCCGCTGACTGGTTAGCAAACAACAACAAGACTTTCATTGTACCTTAGTACATGTGGCAATAAACTAAACTTCTCATTCACTCCCTACACACAAGGGGCAATTTACAGAGGCCACTTAACTGAGAAACCCGCACGTCTTTGAGATGTGGGAGGAAACCGGAGAAAACCCACGCAGTCACAGGGAGAGCATGCAAACACTGCACAGACAGCACCCGTAGACACAAACAAACCTGGGTCCCTGGTGCTGTGAGGCAGTGGTTCTACCACTGAGCTACTGTGCCGCCCAAGTGCTTTCAGCTCCCATGTGCACCCCACAAAAGTCCCTCATTCATGTTCAACTCTTATCCCTCATCAGCTAAATTCTATTAAGGTCCAGGTGTGTGGATGAGGACGAGCAGGACTCGCATTTCCCACTAAGGGATTGTGTGGCAATATACAAATCTTGCTTGTCAAGTCTCTGAACTATCTGCCTTTGGTATGCAAGTTTTCAGATGAACTTTGTAACTTTGTAAACAAAGTCTAACATGCATCTCAGTACAATTCAGTAGACCACACACCTACAATCGAGTTATATCACATGTTATAAAATACGTTGATTGTGTGTGGAAAGATGTGCAGAATTATCCACTTCACTGTTGGGACGGCACAGTGGTGCAGCAGTAGAGCTGCTGCCATAAAGCACCAGATACCCGCCCGGGTTCGATACTGACTAGGCATGCTGTCTGTACGGAGTTTGCACGTTCTCTCTGTGACTGTGTGGGTTTCCGCCGGGTGCTCTGCTTTCCTCCCACAATCCAAAGAAGTATAGGTTTGTAACATTGTAAATTGTGCCTCATGTGTGAGATAGTGTTAGTGTACATGGTAATGCAGATTCAGAGGGCCAAGGGGGTTGTTTCCACGCTGTATCTCTGAATATCATTATCCCTTCACATATCATTGATTCAGATTCAGATTCAGATTCAATTTTAATTGTCATTGTCAGTGTACAGTACAGAGACAATGAAATGCATTTAGCATCTCCCTTGAAGAGCGACATAGCAAACGATTTGAATAATAAAAAAAAAAATAATAATAAGTGTCCGGGGACAATAATAAGTGTCCGGTGAATAATAAGTCACCGAGGTACGTTGTTGAGTAGAGTGACAGCCGCCGGAAAGAAGCTGTTCCTCGACCTGCTGGTTCGGCAACGGGTATTGCCACTCTTTATCCTGTGCTTGCCAATTGTCCCTGCCTGTCGACACCCCATTAGTGACAGATTGTCCATCATCACCCACAAGTGTTTTGATCGAAAGATAAGTTGAGTTTCTCAACTTTTCAAAGAACTGCAAATTGGGCTTCAATCCAGCAACATGAATCCCATTCGGAGCCAGACATCAAGTTGGTCTCCCAGCAGAGCGAGATGTTTCGTTAGGGAATGTTGCCAACTGGCCCGCTCCAGGCAGCAGGAGTACATGCTGAGGTACGCACTGATGCTCAGTGTAGCCAACACCAACGGTCTGTGGGGGAGGTCCACAGTCTAGGGTCCTTCCGCTGCTGGACATTGAGGAGCAGAGTCCGATGGGAACATCTCTCAAACAATGGAAGGGATATCACCCCAGGGGGCCACAGGAATGGCAAGGATTGGTTGAAGGATAGTCACGAACACTACTGAACATGACACAAATGAATATATAGACACTGAAAATAAGTGGACTTTTTGAACAGTTCCCATTTTGTCTAGGAAGAAACTGCAGATGCTGGTCACACCAAACATAGACATAAAATGCTGGAGGTAATGCAGCGGGTCAGACAACTTCCCTGGAGAAAAGGAAATACAGTAGGTGGTGTTTCAGGTCGAGACCCTTCTTCAGATTGAAAGTTAGGGGAGAGGAAAACTAGTTGTATGAAAAGGTACACAAGAATTAATGAAAGAAAGGTATGGAAAGAACAAATCAACTGGTGACAGGTGGAATCAAAGAGCGTTTTTTTTAAATTCTTAATAAAAGTTTATTCTTGGGGGAAAAAAAAGAATCTAAATATTAATAATTCGAAAACATAGAAAATAGGTGCAGGAGTAGACCATTCGACCCTTCGAGCCAGCACCACCATTCAATATGATCATGGCTGATCATCCAGAATCAGTACTCCATTCCTGCTTTCTCCCCATATATCTCTTGATTCCATTAGCCCCAAGAGCTATACAATTTCATTGACGCGTGATTTAATCTTTTGGGGTATAAAACTACTGTAGTTACAGAGGATCCAGAGCAACACAAAGGCATACTCTTTGAAATAATTCTGTCATCACCTTTGTATTGTGGGGAACACAGCAAACAAATGATTGATTTAGAAACAAGGAATTGCAGATGCTGGTTTATAGAAAAAGATACAAAGTGTTGGAGTAACTAAGCAGGTCAGGCCGCATCTCTAGAGAACATGGATAGGTGATGTTTCGGGTTGAGGCCCTTCTTCAGACTGATCCGATTGATTGTGCAGGAAAAATTGATTGATTGATTGATTGCAAGGTACAGCATGGAAAAAGGCACTTCAGTCCACACTGAGCATCAATCCCCCGTTCACACTAGTTCTATGTTACCTCACTTGCTCATCCACTCCCTACTCACTAGGAGCAACTTAGAGACCAATTTACCTGCAAACCCGCACGTCTTTGGGATGTGGGAGGAAGTCAGAGCACCTGGAGGAAACCGAGGGAGAACATGCAAACTCAACACAGACAGCACCCCAGGTCAGGAGTGAACCTGGGTCTCCAGCACTGAGGAAACAGCAGCTCGACCAGCAGCGCCACTGTGCCCTCCTCTCTATGTGCCCAGAAAGGTTCACAACAATAAAATATGTGGAAACAAGGAACTGCAGATACTGCTTTACACAAAGGACATGACATGTTAAAGTAACTCAGAGGGTCAGGCAGCATTTCTGGAGAACATGAATAGGTGGCATTCAGGTCGGGACCCTTCTTCATGTTAAAATATTTGATTGGACTCAATCGTATTTAAAAAGGTGAGGGACAAATACTGGCCATCTTGTGCCTCTTCAACTGCCTCAGATGTCACGCATGGTCTCAGTTTAAAATCTCAACTGAAATATAGAAACTTTATTCTCATTGTTGTTGGCACAATCTGGTCACCCAGCCAGAGGCGGACACGAGACAACCGTGCATCTGGTCTGATAAAGCCATCGGGCGCAGGTCAGGGCGTGCCCACCTGGGTCAGTGCTTAACCCAGGTTTGGGCCACCTGCCCAGTGACACCTCACGTGTCCTCTGGTCACAGTCAATATTTGGCTTTTTATCCTCAAACAGATCGAAAGCAAGAGGAAGCAGAGAGTGTAAACACCGAGCCAATAAAACCCACAGTAACACAAACAGCAGGAGAGTGACCCAGATCCAAAGCAAGTTTGAGATCACGGGTCGAGAGGGTTTAATTGTCTATGTACCCACAATGGAAGCATGAAGATACCGGCAGGAGGGTGGTTGGACTCCTAGAAAATTGGAAAGAAATTTAAGAACTAAAGTTCAGGAATTCTGACTGACTGCAATCAAGACAGGATTTATTCTGACCCAATCTAAAAAAGGGTCCAGACCCGAAACGCCCATCCCCCCCCCCCCACAGATGCTGCCTGACCTGCTAAGCTCCTCCAGTACTTTGATTGATTGAAAGCTGCAGCATGGAAACAGGCCGTTCGGCCCACCAAGTCCATGCTGACTATTGCTCACCCATTCGCACTAGTTCTTTGTAATCAGAGTCACGATCCGATAAATCACCCATCCATTTTCTCCAGAGATGTTGCCTGACGTACTGAGTTACTCCAGCATTTTGCGTCTATCTATGTTATGTTATCCCACTTTCACATCCACTCCCTTCACACTCGGGACAATTTACAGAGGACAATTAACCTACCAGCACGTCTTTGGGATGTGGGAGGAAACCGGAGCACCTAGAGGAAACCCACGTGGTCACAGGGAGAACGTGCAAACCCCACACAGACAGCTGCCTGGTCAGAATCAAACCTGGGTCTCTGGCGCTACGAGGCAGATGCTCGACCAGCTGCACCGCTGTGCCATCTGTGTTTTGATGGATTTATGCTTTGTTTACCCAAGTACATCGCCCTGTCACTCTAGTACTGAGCAGTACCAAGGTTACTTACTCAGAGGTGGGACTGGACACTGCATTGGCATCCGATGCAAAACACTGCAACATTCATCAACGTAACACCCAACTCATTTCTTCAAATATAAGTGGGCAAGAAGGGATGGTGGTCAAGTGGAAAACACTGTGAGAGGGCAGATATTTCTAGAATGGGAGGAATTTCCAGAAGTGCAGGGCAAAACAATGGAAGGAGTTAGAAACAAGGATGAGAATTTTCACAGCAAAGCCTCATCAGTGATTAATGTCAAATTGACTGTTTACTGGCTGTTATGCCAAGCAAACTCCATGGTTAATAATTGATCAGCATGACTGAAGTTAAGAAGCAATTGCCAACACTTTTATATACAACTGAAGCCAACTATAAAAGTTCAGCGTTTACATCTTTACTGCACACTGGCCAATTAGGGCATACAAAATCTGGAGCCACTGTAGTGTTGACAGTCTGAGAAAAGCTGACATTCAAACCTACAACATCAAGAACACGGCGTTTAAATTGCTTTCCATGATGCTGCACTGCAGGATTTTTATGCCATAGATGGCATTGTGTTTCAGAATTCGGTTACAGTGAACATCAAAAAAAGTAAACGGCACAAAATGCTGGAGCAACTCAATGGGTCAGGCAGCATTTCTGGAGAACATGGATAGGTGACGTTTAGGGTTGGGACCCTTCTTCAGATTAAATGGCCACAGCCATGTGTCATTCCCAATCACCTCTTCATATTAACATATCAAGCCAACTTGTCCATGCCAATCAACTTTCCCAAGTTCTCACCTGTCTGTGCCTGCCCTACAACCCTCCAAATCTTTCCTAATTATGCTATCTGCCTAAGCATCTTTTTAATATCATAATTGAATCCACCTCTACCATTTCCTCTGGCAACTATTACCCACCACCCTCCGAACAAAAAAAATGTTGCCACACAGGTCGCTCCTCCCCCTAAAATTATGCCCCCCCCAGTTTAGGACTTCCCTGGGGAATAGAATGTGGTTATTCCCACCTATGCCCCCCATGATTGTATATACCTCTATAAAAGGTCCCCCCCCCCTCACCCTCCAACACTCCAGGGAAATAGGATCCAACCTCTCTAGCCTTTCCTAAAAACTCACATGTTCCTGAATGGGAAATGCTTATTAAATCCTTTTGTTTTGCATTCTTTCCAATTTAATAACATAATTACTATAGCAAGGCAACCAGAATTGTACACAATCCTCTGAATGTGGCCTTATCAATGCCTTGTACAATGGTAACCTACATCCTGTACTCAATACACCGACTGACTGGTGTTTACGTGTACTGAGATACAGTAAAAAGCTTTTGTTGCGTGCTAACCAGTTAGCAGAAAGACTGTACAGGATTACAATCAAGCAGTCCATATGGTAAAGGGAATAACGTTTAGTGCAAGATAAAGTCCAGTAAAGTCCATTTAAAGATAGTCCATGGGTCTCCAATGGAGTAGATAATAGCTCAGGACTGCTCTTTAGTTGTTGATAGGATGGTTCAGTTGCCTGATAACAGCTGAGAAGAAGCTGTCCCTGTATCTAGAGGTGTACATTTTGACACTTCTGTACCTCTTGCCTGATGGGAGAAAGAAGAGGGAGTGACCAGGAGGGAAGGCAAGTGTACAAAATACCTAGTGTAGGAAAGAACTACAGATGCTGGAGTAACTCAGCGGGACACCAAGAAGGTGCAAAACACCTTTGTCATCACCCTATGTGTATGTGCACACTTTGGTCTTTCTGTTGTACAACACTCCCCAGGGCCTTACCATTCACTGTAGAAGTCCTGACCTGGTTTGTTTTACCGAAATGCAACATGCCACAATTAAACTCCATCTGCCATTCCTCAGCCCATTGGCCCAGTTGATCAGGATCCTAATGTAATCGTAGATACATCCATTGTACTACCAATAGTTTTGCCAGATAAATGTCAAAGAAAAGATAAAGAATACATCTGCAAGTAATTACTAGTTTCCATTAAAACACTCAACCATCCCTTTGACTGAATTCCAGAAACAGTCTGGCATTGGGTCAACAATCAAAAGTCATGAATTACAATCTGCAGAGAATGGAAAGCAATTAAGACTCTTTTTTTTTATTTATTTTTTTAATGGAACTCAGCACCCTCATCAAACTAGAACTGTGTGGTCAGTGAGATAAAAATCATTTTTTGTTGAATACTGATGAAGGTCTTGATCCACCTTACAGATTTATTTCACCCATGATTTCTTTGTACTGAGCAATCATAGTGTGTTCTGTTTATAACTAAATCATAGGCATTGCGAGTCACCACTGTCACACTAAATGGCAAAAATGCTGCTGCAATTGAAAACGATCACTCAAAATGAACGATGCAAATAATGCTGTCGTGCTTTTTCCCCCCCCATTAAATACAAATTTTTTCCAGTTCAAGAACTTGGCTAACGTTTTTAAAAAATGTTTTGTAAAAATAACAAGACTTTGTTCATTCAGCAAAAACAATTACATAACGATGCAATCATCCAAAACATGCAACTTTGCCACATTGCAAAGCTGCCAAGATATCAGAGTCAAACAGTTCAGGCACAGGCTCTTTGGCCCAGCTTACCCATGTCAACCAAGGCGGCCCATCTACACGAGCCCCACTTGCCCTCATTTGGCCCATCACTCTCAACCTATCCTATCCATATACCTGCCCCAATGTCTTTTAAATGTTCCGATAGCTTCTGCCTCAACTACCTTCCCCAACAGCTCATTCTAACTACCCACCAGGCACCTTGTGAAAAGGCTCCTTTGATTCCAATTGAACCTTTCCCCTCTCACCCCAAATCTATGATCTCCATTTCTTGATTCCTCTACTCCGAGTAAAAGACCGTGCATTCACCCCATCCATTCCCCTCATAATTCTATACACCTCTAAGATCACCCCTCATCCTCCTGTGCTCCAAGGAATAAAGTCCTAGCCTGCCCAACCTCTCCCTACAGCTCGGGTCCAGTCCACAACTCCCTGAAAGTGGCAACACAAGTAGATAAGAGTTGTAAAGAAGACATACGGCGTAGGAAGGAACTGCAGAAGGGTTCCGACCAGAAACATCACCCGATTCTTTTCTCCAAAGATGCTGCCTGACCCACTAGGTTACTTCAGCATATTGTATCTATCTTAGGCGTATAGTATACTTCTCTTCATAGGCCAGGACATTGTGCTCAAGAGTCAGGGAGTAATGTTGCAGCTTTATAGGACTTTGGTTAGGCCATATTTGGTGTATTGTGTGCAGTTCTGATCACCCCAAAACATGAAGGGTGTTGAGGCTTTGGAGAGGGTGCAGAGGAGGTTTACCAGAAACTATGCCTGGATTAGACAGTAATAATTATAAAGTGGCTGAACAGTTTGGAGTTTTATTTTGGAAATTGAACTACAGAATCTAAATCAAAATATTCAACACTATTTACTCTATTTACAGTAATTGAACATCAGAATATGGAGCACGAGTGGATCATTGAGACCCTTGGTTTATTCCATCACTCACTTCAATCTCATTTTCCTGACTAATTCCCATGTGCTTCCGATTCCTTTAATATCTAATAAATCCATCTATTGAACCAATCTGAATGCAGCCAGTAATCAGCTTTTTCCTCTCTCCAGAGTAGTCTGAAGAAGGGTCCCAACCCAAAATGTCACGTATCCATGGCCTCCTCAGAAGCTGCTTGTCCCGCTGATTTACTCCAGCACAGTGAAAAGCATGCTATCAGGCAGTCAGTCAGAACCTTAAAGGCAGTCAGAACCTTTTTCCCCATGGTGCAATTATCAAATACCAGAGGGTACAACTTTAAGGCGAGAGGGGTAAAGTTTAAAGAAATTAGGTGATTTTTAAAACTATTATTAATATTATGACTACACACTACACAGAGGGTGGCGGGCGTCTGGAATACGTAGGGTGGTGGTGTAGATAGATACAATAGTGACATTTAAGAGGCTTTTGCATACACAGGGAATGGAGGGATATGGATTATGTACAGGTGGATAAGAGTTGATCTTTGCATCATGCACAGATAATGCTGGCCGAATGGCCTGTTCACTGAGAAATTGATACAAATCCTTGTTGTTTGGTCATTTTACTATTGTGTAAAAGATTCACTGGAGGTCATTTTTGAATGTGACGATTAACACTTTAAAAGATGATTAAAACAAAGCCGAAAACATTAATGCTAAAAATGTGAGAGAAAATCAAACAAAGCTTTAGCATAGGTTAATGTTTGATAAATTAGATCACATTGGAAACAAATTAACCAATATAAATATTGCACGGGAGAAATTCATTGCATAGAGGATACGAGTTCAATGGCAGCATTTTCCTCGAGGTTACTGGTGCAACAGTGTTTCAATTGATTGACAACATTGCAGACAAATAGTCATAAACTGAAGCAATATAAAACTTTGTACCTTTAAATCCCTCTTCATCTAATACTAGTGTGTATTCATCGGGCATCTCCGTCAGGCTGAAAAACTTACACCTGCAGCAAACGCAATTAAGAAAGGGATGTCAGCACAAAGCAACAGACTGCTCAGGATACTTACAAGCTGAATAAAGAATAAAAATAATTGCTCATCTTCATCGTCGACTCCATATTGTTAACGCACCATATAAAAATATCAACTTTAATTTCAAAAATGTACAAATTAAAAACCTAATGTAAATGAAAACATTTAAATAAATAAAAAATATTTAGAACATTTAAATATTAAAAATTTTTAAAAACTATTAAAATTAAACATTTTTTAAAGTAAAAAGTTAAAATTAAAAAAAAATTAAACAATTAAAGAACATTTTTAAATTAAAAAGGTTTAAACGGCAGGGGCTGGGGACAGAAAATGCTGGGAATACTCGGCAGGTCAGGCAACATCTGTGAGAAGAGAAAGAGAGTTCAAGGTTCAGTTTGAATGCTGTCAGAATGGGGAAAGAGACCTAAGCTGCTGATTAATCTGCCAGGGAGGGGAAGATGGCACTGACGGAGTAAAGCCGGAGTGGAGATGGTGATATGCTGTAAACAAGGCCATCTCTTCTGTGAGCAAAATGGGAACTAAGAAAACCTTTCCAATCAATTTCTTTACTCAGATAAAAACTGGACCCAGACTGAAGAAGGGTCTTAACCAGAAAAATCACCCATTCCTTCTATCCAGAGATGGTGCCTGTCCCGTTGAGTTACTCCAGCATTTTGTGTCTTGCCGAGTATTTCCAGTCAGTATTCGTCAGCCCGAGGAAGGGTCCCGACCCAAAAGGTCATCTATCAACACCCTCCACAATGCCACCTGGCCTGTTGAGTTCCTCCAGCACTTTGACTTTTGCTCAAGATTCCAACATCTAAGAGAATCTAGATGTGTGTGTTTTCTAACTTCTGTACCTCTTCCCCGACGGGAGGCGAGGGAGTGACCAGGCTAATGGTCAACAAAACATCCATAGACAAGAACCTCTCACCTACTTGAGGCACTACAGCAGTGGGAATCCCCCATAGTGTATGTAGCTCCTGCCACATCATTCAAGATACTTTATTTGCACAAAACGGCCAAGTTGCTTCAATTTGCAAGGCTAAAATGAAGATTGTTTAAGTCAATAGTGGTGGTGGTCAAACAATGATTCATGGAAGGAAAGCAATTGCCACAGAAACCCACAGATGATTGTTCGCCTATTACGGAACCTATGTTGACACTGTATTTGGAAACAATGTTGAGACAGAAAACCCATAGTAACCATTTTCGGAGTTGAAAGGACCTGCTATCAATTGCTGTAAAGTCAATCCACGCTGATTACAAATGGAGTCTGAAGAAGAGTCCCAATCCAAAACTTCACCTACCCATTCCCTTACCAGATGTTGCCTGACCCACAGAATTCCTCCCACACTTTGTGTTAAGCTCTGGCTGACTTTTAGTTCCTCAATCATCCTTTAGTCTTGACAGATGTTTGATATTGTATATTTAAAAAAATGCTGGAGGAACTCACCAGGTCAGGCAGCATCTGTGGAGGGAATATATGTCTGTAGAAAGGTCCCGATCCTAAACATTGTCCGTCCATTCTCTCCACAGATGCTGCCTGGCCCACTGTTCCCCCAGCATTTTGTGTTTTGCTCAAAATTCCAACATCTGCAGTTCCTTGTTTAAGAAGGAACTGCAGATGCTGGAAAATCGAAGGTAGACAAAAGTGCTGGAGAAACTCGGCGGGTGCAGCAGCATCTATGGAGAGAAGGAAATAGGCAACGTTTCGGCCTGAAACGTTGCCTATTTCCTTCGCTCCATAGATGCTGCTACACCCGCTGAGTTTCTCCAGCACTTTTGTCTATCTGCAGTTCCTTGCACCTCCATTTTACCAGAAAATGTTTGATTCATTGTGTTTCTTGCACAAACTCCACTGTACTAAAATCTAACACATGCATCTCTTCCCTGACAGAGCGACCAGCAACCGTGGTAAAATTCATATTAACGTCTTGGTTGTTAGCTTTGTTTTGAAATTGCTCCATATTTATTCTTGTCTTTTGCTCTTTAAAATATATTCTTCCCGTTGCTCATCTGGTTCAGTAATATGCAAGCACTCATCGCAGACTTTCTGCAGTAATTACTGTCCTTCCGTTGAAACACTGTTTGACTATGACTGTTGATTTTTTTTTAAAGCTTAATTTTAGCCTTGCAAATGGAGGCAACTTGTTCATTTTCTGCAATTAAAGTATCTTGTAGCTGTAAACGCTGACAATGGAATCAGCTTTTCCTAGCAAACACCAGATTTCATAGCATGTACTTCTCACAAGTCTGACTAAGTGCCACTGATCTCATTATCACACCTGCTGTTTGTCTCATACCACTCACTATGACAAAATTGTTTTGTATTTTTAAAAAGACATCCATATTCATGGAGCGATCTCACATGCTGATTGAAATGCACGGTGTGTTTAATAACTTGGACTAGCTTGGTTTAGAGATAAGCCTGAAAACAGGCCCTTTGGCCCACTAGGTCCATGCCACTATCGATCACCCGTTCACACTAATTGTATGTTACCCACTTTTGCATCCTCTCCCGACACATATGGGGCGATTTTGACAGAGGGCCAATTAACCTGCAAACCCGCACATCTTTGGGACGTGGGAGGAAACAGGAGCACCCGTCAAAACACACACTGACAGGGGAAGAACGTGCAAACTCCACACAGACAGCACCCAAGGTCAGGATCAAACTCGGGTCTCTGGCACTTTGAGGCTGCAGCTCCACCAGCTGATAAATATCTCTATTTCACACACAAACTTATCTCAAAACACTTAATGTGGAAACAAACCAATGCTTTGCCAAAATTTAATTATGTAAGGTAGTATACACTGATCCCCACCTCAGGATAAGGTGACTCAAGTCATTTGCTTTTTTAAATCCACAATGGAGTCCAGAGTTCTTACAGAGGCCTTGACAGGTTGTATTTTACAGACTTGTTCTGTATGTGAAGGTGTATTGTTTTATAGCATTTACAATAAAGCACTTAACCAGGAACATTTCTGCCAGAGTTGCAGGTATAGTCGTAAATATTTAATTCAAAGTTATTGTAATGTCTGACAATTATTCAATAAGTAATCTGCATAGGAGACTCAAGAGACTGCAGGTGTTGAAACCTTGAACAAAACACTAAGTGCTGGAGGAACTCAGTGGGTCAGTCAGCATCCGTGGAAGGATTTAGACAGTTGGTTCAGTTTCAGGTCAGGACCCTTCTTCAGACAATGTCAGTCTGACCCATAATGTCATCTGTCCATTTCCCTCCACAGATGCTGCCTGATCCAATGAGTTCCTCCAGCACTCGATATTGTTCCTGCAGAACATGAAGCACAAAATATGTGACAATCAAAATGAACAAGTTTGCCAAAAACCTAAACATTATTGTAATTTTCTTTCAAATGCACCAGTGATGAAGGAACTGCAGATGCTGGTTTACACTAAAGATAGACACAAAATATTTGGGTGACTCAGCAGGACAGGTAGCATCTCGGGATAGAAGGAATGGGTGACGTTTCGGGTCGGGACCCCAAACATCACCCATTCCTTCTACCCAGAGATGCTGTCTGTCTCACTGAGTTACTCCAACATTTTGTGTCTATCATCAGTGACAAAGACTTTTACTGTACACCATTCCTAATTTGAAGTTATTTTATTTTCCCTTTCTCATAAATTTAAATAACAACCACCGCAGGACTTCCCGAGACCTTTTTTCCCCCTCAAGAACCAAAGGACATAGGTTTAAGGTGAGAGGAGTAAGATTTAATAGAAACCCGATGGGCAACTTTTTCTACTCAGAGGGTGGTGGATATACAGAATGATCTGCCAGAGGAGGCGTTTCAGACAGGTACAATAAAAACATTTAAGAGACACTTGGACAGGTACATGGACAGGAAAGGTTTTAGAGGGATATGGGCCAAACGTAGGGAAATGGGATTATAGTAAATGGGGCATCTTGGTCAGCATGGACGAGGTGGGCCGAAGGGCCTATTTCCTTGCTGTATGACTATGATGATGGTACAAGATCCGAATCATTCAGCACACAAGATGGACAATGCACAGCATAATTCTATGTAGAACATTTCACTTAAGCTCACAAAGTGTTGGATGAACACAGTGGGTCAGGCAGCATCTGCGGAGAAAATGGACAGGTGACATATCGGGTCGGGGCCCTCCTTCAGAGAACATGTCACTTGTCAGATTTATAACCGTAGCCTTGTCAAAGTTAAAATTAATCAGTTCCACGAGGAGCGGGCAATCTACCCTTGGAAAGAAAAGTTGACAGAGTGGTGATGCAGTATTTACATTGCCAGATTAGTTTCCAGAGACCTACACTAACCATCTAGAGTTCAAACCCCTTCCTGGCAGCTGTAGAAGGCAGATAAGTACAATCAAAAGGAGATGAACCATAAAGTTCAGTTAAGCAGGGTGGGACGTGACATATGTATGTCACGAGCAATGACCAACTGAACCAAATAACTGTGCTCATGATGGACACAAATGCTGGAGTAACTCAGCGGGGCAGGCAGCTTCTCTGGATAGAAGGAAAGGGTGACGTTTCGGGTCGATCCCTTCTTCAGACTCTGAAGCCTGAGATGCTGAGCATCTTGTGTCTCTCTTCAATGTAAACAAGCATCTGCAGTTCCTTCCTACAAACTGTATTCTATGTTTGGTAAAAACAGATCAACTCCCCATTTTGTTTCATTGCCCTGTGTAAGGCCTTGCCCTCCACATAGTAGTTGCTACATTTATTTAAGTGAATAGGTTTTACATGCCTTTTGCAACGTGCAAGTTTCTTTGTGAGCTAGGTGCCCTTGAGTGCGACTCAAAATACAGGTGTAGAGTGAAATTAAGAAGCTAACAAGCACTGGAAAAACTCAGCAGATCAGGCAGCATCTGTGGGAGGAATGGACAGTCAACGTTTTGGGTCAGGACCGTGCTTCAGAATTTGAAGAGTCCCAACCTGAAACGTCATCTTCCCATTCCTCCCTGAATATAGACATTAGTAGTACAATGCGGAAACAGGCGCTACTGCCCAACGTGTCTACGCCAACCAGTGATCACCTCATACATAGAAACATAGAAAATTGGTGCATGAGTAGGCCATTCGGCCCTTCAGCCATGATCATACCTTACGCTATCCTACACACGAGGGACAATTTACCTTTTTTCTACCAAAGCCAATTAACCTACAAACCTGTACGTATTTGGAGTGTGGGCGGAAACAAGACCACAAGGAGAAAATTCACAGTCACAGGGAGAACGTACAAACTTACAAACTCCATACAGACAGCACCTGCAGTCAGGATTGAACCCGGGTCTCTGGTGCTTTTAGGCACAACTCCACCACTGTGCCACCCAGGTGCTGACTTGATAAGTTCCTCGAGCACTTTTTTGCTCTCACAACAACTGAATGGCTTTGTTTATTTAATTATCGTCGCAACTATAGGAGAACGTTCAGCCCATTTATTCTGTGCCACTTGCACAGCAATACCATCGGTCCCATTCTTCCAATTGTGTGTTTGCGAACTGTTGCCTTTCACATGCCCACCAGCTCCCAGATTCTCACTCCAGCCACCTGGGGCAATTTACAGCAGCCAAATAATCTACCAAGCAGCATACATTTGGGACATGGGACAAATCTACAGCTCCCTGGATAAACCCATGTGGTTACATGAAACACCACAGACTTGAATTGAACCCGGATGTCCAAAACCAAGGCAAGAACAAACACCATGACGCCGCAGTATTGAATATCAAAGTTGGAAGGTTATGCTTCAGTAACATAGGGTATTGGTGTGTCCACATTTGGAATGCTATGTATAATGTATTGAAGAAAGAATGTAATGCCATGGACATTCAATTCTAACTAAACTGATATCTGGAATTTTACAAAATATACAAAGTGCTAGAGTAACTCAGCCGGTCAGGCAGCATCTGTAGAGGGGTTGGCTAGGCAACATTTTGTTTCTTCCTTGTGTTTCCTGATATCTAAAATGGGTTGGTTATTTTCAGTAAACATTTAGACAGGATGGCACCTGTTTGGAGTTCAGAAGAGCAAAAGGGGATATGACTTGCCGTGCCTTTCCTCTCTTTTTTTATGCAGCCTCCCACCCACCTACACACAACGAGTCTGAACAAGAGTCCCGAAATATCGCCTATCCATGTTCTCCAGAGATGTTGCCTAACCTGTTGAGTTCCTCCTGCACTTTGTGTCCTTTTGCTCCTATACAGCATCTGCATTTCATTGTTTCTACATGATTGAAATAGAAGATAGACACAAATGCTTGAGTAACTCAGCGGGTCAGGCAGCATCTCTGATGAAAAGTAACAGGTGATGTGTCTATCTTCATTATAACCCCTCAGCATCCTCAGTTCCTCCCTACATATTATTTCTGAAACAGGTTATATGTGGAGATGATGAAGGAGAATCTAGAATCAGATCTAGGAAGGAACTGTAGAAGCTGGTTTTCACCAAAGATAGACACAGAGTACTGGAACAGGCAACATCGTAAGGAACAGGAATCGGTGATGTTTCAGGTCAAGGCCCTTCTTTAGACCGAGAGTCAAGGGAGAAGGAAGCCAGAGGAATGAACAGGTACCGAACAAACCAGAGCCGGCACTGATGACTCAAACTTAGAATCAAGTGTAACAGTTTAAAAATAAGAGGATCAGTTATTTAAGGACATTTTTCTTCAGCTATCTCTCTGAGAGGGATGCAAATCTTTAGAACATTCCTCGTCAAAAGGGAGCCAAATCGATGACATTCCTATTACTGGATCAGGTACCAGGGGTAGGTAGCAGTATGGAATCGGTTACAATCAAATCAGCCATGATTTTATTGAATGACAGCATACTCTCTGTAGGCCAAGTGGACTACTCTTGCCCCTAGTTCACTTGTGTTCTGGAGATAGAGATGGATATTCCTTCTTCCTTTATTCATGCCATGTTAATCAGTTGAATGTGAGATTAAACACCTTTTCACCTTTTCAATAATGATTAAGGTTTGGGTGTTGCAGCTGGAGAGCAAGAGGGATCAACAAGGGGGAGCAGTGAGAGAGGGTGTTGCAGTGGAGGAGAGTGTTGCAGAGGTTTGGGGTTGTCTGGCAAACTGCAATGTCCTAAAGGTGAGCTGCAATAGTCCACATCTCCGGCCCTAGGACCACGTGGATTGCAACCTACAGAAAGCCTGGGAAACGAGATTAAGGACTTCTAATAAGATCAAACATTCTCCAAAAAGAAGCACAAATCTACAAATGAAGCTCGGTTTGGTGACAAAAATTCAAACCTCAGCAATCAGGAAGAAGAGAATTAATATATTTCCATACGAGGTGGATGGGAATGCCAACTTTAATCCTGCCAACAATATAATTTATCTTAATTGAGTCTTTAAAAGGCAAAAGTTTAACCTAAAGACTAAACACACCATGACAATTAAGTTATTGTTGTTGGGAAATTCTTGTAAAAGGACCTCATGCATTTTATTCTGAGACAACAAGAGGGGGTGAAAGAGAGGGCAAGGCAGGAGGGGAGGAGGTGGGGAGAGTGAAGAGGGCAACTGGTGTAAGGGAGGGAGAAGTGGCAAAGGCTCTAGATTCTAGGGAATGGGACAAGGTCAGGCAGGGTTTGCAGCAAGAGCAGGGTCGAGCCCTCTTGGCAGGAGGGGGCAATGGGTCGGGGGGGGGGGGGGGGGGGGGGTTAAA
Source organism: Leucoraja erinaceus (assembly GCF_028641065.1). NCBI lineage: Eukaryota > Metazoa > Chordata > Chondrichthyes > Rajiformes > Rajidae > Leucoraja > Leucoraja erinaceus. The sequence goes on along the minus strand of NC_073401.1, from coordinate 14,863,026 downwards.
ACAGGGTCAGCCCTGGGAGGTGGAGAATGGAGGAAGGGTAAAGGGTCCCAATGTTGTCCCATCACCTCACCTTGCCCCACTGGAAGCCAGTTTGATGTGGGGGTGGGGGCTTAGATGGGAGGGGTTGGGCTCTTTGGGGATGGGGGGGGGGGGGGGGGGGGGAAGAGGGGGTGTGGATAGAGAGGGTAAAAGGCTTCGGGTAGAGGGGTGCAGGGAGGAAGGAGGATAGTTTAGCAGGAGATAGAGGGGAGAGTGGGGTAGAGGGTTTGGGGGGGGGGGGCAGTGGAGGTGAGGGAGGTGGAACTGAGCGGGGGTTAGGGCTGTGTGTGAGAAGGACTTCAGCCATGGATGGGAGAAAGAAGGGATGGGGGTGGTTGGGAGGAAGGAGAGGGGGGAAGGATGAGGGGGGAAGGAGAGGGGGAAGGAGAGGGGGGAAGGAGAGGGGGGGGGGGGAGAGGGGGGGGGAGAAGGGGGAAGGGAGAGGGGGAGAGATCGGGTCGGGAGGGTTCTGGACTCGGGGTCCAGTCCCCCATCCTCCTCACCTCGTCTTGTCCCGCAGGAAGACCAGCTTGATGAGGCCGTGAGTGTAGCGCTCCAGGCCGGCTTTGCCGAGGCTGGTGACCCGGAGCCGGTGCTCCAGGATGTGAAGGTCCATCTCACGGCAGCTGCGGCCGCTCCAGGAGCATCAGATCTCGGGCATTCCCTGCAACATCACCGGGACAGGCGAGCAACAATCGCGCCCTTGCATCAGTCAAATCCCCAGCTCAAAGCCTCTGCTGCAAGCGGCCTCACGTTTAACATTTAAAGGGGCAATGCCTCACTTCCGATGCTGCTCCTCACCACAGGAAGAAAATCACCCTCCTCTCTTGCAAAATCCAACTCTACAATGTGCAAAAATACTCCCCCACCCCACCCAAAAGAAAAATAAATGTTAGAGCTAATTCAATCAGAATATCTGACCTCAAAAGATGTCTCAATTAAGGCAATTTGTCAAGTCAAGAGCGTTTTATTGTCGTATATCATGAATTCTTACTTGCAGCAGCACAACAGATATGTAAACATAGCACTCTGGAAACACCATAATAATGAAAAAGTTCAAAAAGTATATATGCTGAACTTTATATATATACTCGACCAAGGGGGACCCATTGGGTCCCGCCCTCTCAACGTGTAGAGGGGAAGGGAGGGGAGGGGAGGGGCGACGCGACCTTCGGCGCACACGTCACACACACTAACCTCCCCCCCCTCCCTTGATAATATTATATTAATATTTGTTTAAGAAGGAACTGCAGATGCTGGACAATCGAAGGTAGACAAAAGTTCTGGAGAAACTCAGCGGGTGCAGCAGCATCGATGGAGCGAAGGAAATAGGCAAAGTTTCGGGCCAAAACCCTTCTTCAGACTTGCTTATTTTACCCTCGCCCTATCCACTCACGCATATCCCAACTGTGCAGGCGCGGCTAGAAAGGGGGAGTGAAAGAAATAGGCAACGTTTCGGGTCGAAACCCTTCTTCAGACTGATGTGAGGGGAGGGTGAGGGTGAGGGTGGGAAGAAGAAAGGAAGAGGTGGAGCCAGAGGGCTGAGGGAGAGCTGAGAAGGGGAGGGGAAAGTAAGGACCACCTGAAATTAGAGAGGTCAATGTTCATACCGCTGGAGTGCAAACTGCCCAAGCGAAATATGATGCGCTACTTCTCCAATTTGCAGTGGTCCTCACTTTGGCCATGGAGGAGGCCCAGGATAGAAAGGTCAGATTCGGAATGGGAGAGGGAGTTGAAGTGCTGAGCCACCGGGAGATTAGGTTGATTATTGCGAACCTCCGCTCAGATAGATCACGTTTTGGGTTGGCACCCTTCTTCAGACTTATATTAAAGGAGATATTAATGGGAATAACAATCAGGAGTCTGGAAAATCTTCCAGCCAGCACCGTGCTATGTTCTGTATTATCAGAGCTTAACTGTATTCATTAAGCATTACATACAATACAATGAACATAAGAATTAGGAGAGGGCTAGGCCTTACAACTGTTTGTCTACCATTTAATAAGATAATTGAATTTAGTTTAGTTTAATTTATAGATACAGCGCGGAAACAGGACCTTTGGCCCACCGAGTACATGCCAACCAGCGATCACTCTTTACAATAGCACGCGCTACTCACTTGAGACAATTTACATTTTTTACCAATGCCAATTAATCTACAAACCTGTTTAAGAAGGAACTGCAGATGCTGGAAAATCGAAGGTACACAAAAAAGCTGGAGAAACTCAGCGGGTGCAGCAGCATCTATGGAGCGAAGGAAAAAAGCAACGTTTCGGGCCGAAACCCTTCTTCAGACTAATCTACAAACCTGTATGTGTTTGTTGTGTGAGAGGACACAGGAGCACCCAGAGAAAATCCATGCAGTCATGCAGAGAATGTACATACTCTGTACAAACAGCACCCACAGTCAGGATCAAACCCAGGTCTCTGCGCTGTAACTCTACCACTGCGCCAGCATATCACCCCTTATGGTTGATAATGGTTGATCTTATTGTAACTTAAACTCAACTTGCAACCTTTCACTTGTTTATTTAGACTATAGACTCGTTTATATAGACTCTATAATCACGCATTAAAAATTCTTCCACTGCCATCTGAGAAAGAGTTCCATCGACACTCAAACCTCAAGGAAAAAACACACCTGATCTATCTTAAATAGGCAACTCCTTAATTATAAACAGTTCTAAATTCTTCCATTAGAGAAAGTATCCTCCCCACATCCAGTCTAATATTTGTGTAGAATATGTGTTTTAGCGTGTAAATGAAGTCAGGGAAGTGCAATCAATATTGCACTGAATACACACATTTAAACATGAACATTCAAATATATTTGGGGCAGGTTTTCAGGGAATCTTTTATTTAGAAATAGGAATGAAGAAAACAGGAAAGCAGGAATTATAAAATAAAAAGACAGAGGGAGGAAAACGAACTGAAAGGTGGGGTGGGAGATTGCAACCTTCATGTGGTCCGCCCTGATTCGGCAAATGCAATCAACCCGGTGTGCACAATCAAATAAGAACAAGTTGGCCTACAACTTTAGGCTGTGCACGCCATACGCAAGAAGAAGAAGAAACTGAAAGGTACATTGGGATGCATTTAAATTGCAAATGTAACATTGTTTATAACATTTCTACTTTGCATACTCCCGAATGTACAATAAAAATGCAAAGTTGAAAAAAAGAGACCAGACTTACTCCACCCTTGCACAAAAGTCCTCAGGCCTTACATTCTTGCTAAGATTGGATTTACATCACCGCAAGTTGAATTGAATTTGGATAATTGGCATTGGTAAAAATTGTAAATTGTCTCATGTGTGTAGCTCGTGCTATTGTAAAGAGTGATTACTGGTTGGCATGTACTCAGTGGGCCAAAGGTCCTGTTTCTGCGCTGTATCTCTAAATTAAACTAAACTAAATTAAATTATCTTATTACATGGTAGACAAACAGTTTTAAATTTATTAGGACTGCGTTGACAACTTTGTGGCAAGTAATATTCACAATTCTGGTGAAGTTGTAAAACCAGGCCTAAAACACAATATTTAATATTCAAAGACAAAACCAACAAAGGAAGAAATGAGAAACATACACCAACACATCCTGTCACACATAAGCTTTAATTATTTGTACTTCTAACGCAGCTGGGCTACCAATTTCCCTGGAGTTCGTTTTCCTTCAATCATATGTGTTATTTTAAATGTATTTATACTATTTGCTACTGTCCCTCATGACCTCTTCCTTCCCTTCTCTCCTTTGAGACATTTTTTTGACATTCATGTTATTTGAGTATAACTAACAAGACATTGGAGAGATCTGCTAGAAGTATATAGAAGTATGAGAGGCATAGACAGGATGGAACCTTATTCTCTGGGTGTAAATGTCAAGGACCAGAGGGCATAGTTTTATGGTGAGAGGAGCAAAGTTTTAAATAACTGTGCGGGGCCATGCTTGTTTACACACATCGTGGTGAGTGACTGGAACAAACTTGCTGGGATGGAGGGATATGGATCACATGTAGGCATTGTTATAACCTGGCGACATGTTTGGCACAGAAATTGTGGGCCGAAATGCCTGCCCCTGTGCTATCCTGTTCGACGTCCTAAGCCTGGTATTTATTGCCCTTCCCAAATCGTTCTCAAGAAGTCAATGGTGAACCTCCTGGACCACTGCTCGCTATAGAAACATAGAAAATAGGTGCAGGAGTCAGCTTCTCTCCGTTTCCTACCCTTTCATTATTTCTGAAGACTGCATGTTTAAAGGCAAGGACAACATCGAGGTTTGGGTACACAAAGAACTGCATTCCACATCACAAGGTTGTAGGAATGGAGGCTTGAAAACGAGTGCTGAACTCAGCCCGGTCCATCAAGGGCACTGGCCTCTCCACCAGAAAAAGCATCTGCGGGAGGTGCTGCTTCAAGAAGGTGGCGTCTATCTTCAAGAATTCCCAAAATCTGGGCCACGCCCACTTCTCACAGCTACCGTCAGACAGGAGGTAAAGAAGCCTGAAGTCCCACACCACCAGGTTCAGGGACAACTACTTTCCAACAACCATCAGAATCTTGAACCATCCTGTCCTAATCCTACCTGAGCAATGGAACACTGTGGCGGCACTGTGGCGCAGTGGTAGAGTTGCTGCCTCACAGCACCAATGATCCAGGTTTGATCTGGCTATGGGTGCTTTCTGTACGGAGTTTGTACGTTCTCCCTGTGACTGTGTGAGTTTTCGCCGGGTGCTCCGGTTTCCTTCCACACCCCAAACAACATACAGTTTTGTAGGTTAATTGGCTTCGATTAAAATTGTAAATTGTCCCTAGTGTATAGGACAGTACTAGTGTCCAGGGGGTCACTGGTCAGCGCGGACTTGGTGGGCCCAAGGGCCTGTTTCTGAGTTGTATCTCTAAACTAAACTGAACTACGGACCACCTCTTGGTCTTGTTTGCAATTGTGTTTTTACCCTAATTAATTGGTTTCTTTGCACAGTCATTTTTCTTTTGACCGTAGACATAAAATGCTGGAGTAACTCAACACAAGCAGCATCTCTGGAGAGAAGGAATGGGAGATATTTCGAGTGGGCCCACTCCCCTGACATCAGTTTGAAGAAGAGTCTCAACCCGAAACATCACCCATTCCTTCTTTCCAGAGATGCTGCCTGTCCTGCTGAGTTACTCCAGCAATTTGTGTCTACCTTCGATTTAAGCCAGCATCTGCAGTTCTTTCCTACACATATTTATTTTGACCATCTTGGATAATTAATGCATAATCAATGATTTTGTGTGTTGTCTGAGTCCCTGTGCCAGCGATGCTGTTGCAAGAATGTGGGGAGAATTTGTTTTTAATTGGATTAATGTAGTGCAAATGGGTGGTTGAAGGTCAACATGGACTTGGTGGCCTGTTGTTATGCTGGATATCTAATTCAATGGATCTAAAACAAATTTGTTTCAGGAATTCCACAACTTTAAAATGAAGGAAGTAGATTATTTACACTGCAGGTTTAGTTGTTTTTAGCAAATGTGATCGCCAAGATAAATTACACTTGTCAGTAAAAGTCAAGAAAGACAGGAAGTAAGCTTTTTTGTGAAGCTGAACCTTCTTGTACGGATCTCAGGCTCAGGTAGAGGGAGAGACAATCATATTCCAGCCCCGGTTCCAATCCATCAATAATATCTGCTGAAAGTATTGAAAATCAATAGACAGACACACACATACGAAGATAGACAGATAGACACACGCACGAATGCACGAAAGCCACACACACACACACATGAAAAATGGAAGGTCAATGTGATTGATTGATTAGAAGATACAAGCCCTTCGGCCCACCGAGTCCACACTAACTCTGAATTACCAGTTCACACTAGTTCCAGTTCATACTTCTTCACCAGTCTGAAGAATGGTCTCGACCCGAAACGTCACCCACTCCTTCTCTCCAGAGATGCTGCCTGTCTGCTGAGTTACTTCGGTTTAAACCAGCATCTGCAGTTCCTTCCTACACACCAGGTGCATGTTATCCCGCTTTCTCATCTGCTCCCTAGACTCTAAAATCAATTTACAGAGGACAATTAACCTACAAATCGGGGAGGAGACTGGAGTATCCGGACGAAACCCATGCAGTCACAAGGAGAACGGGCAAACAGCACCCGAGGTCACGATCAAACCCGGGTCTCTGGCACTGTGAGGCAGCAGCTCTACCAGCTGTGCCACTGTGCTGCCATAAATGTTGTTGGGGGCAAGGAAAAATGGAAGTGGTGGTACTAATGGTTGAGCACTTCATATGTAAAAAGTAATGTTCTAAATACCTCTTTAAAAACAAACGATCACCTCACTACTTTTTGGTTTTAAACTAAATGTTTGCAGGTTGACGTAAAATAAAAATCACAATTTACAGTATAAATGGCCATTGATTTTGATTTGAGAAAAATACAGGAAATAGCTAACTCGCATAAAAGTTACAATGTAAAACTCATGCATAGTGTTTTGTTTAATAGGTTGCGTCTAGATTAAAATCCTCAAATTCCTACTTAGCCCACACAGGGCAGCACTGTGGCACAGCTGGTAGAGTTGCTGCTTCACTGCGCCAGAGATACAGGTTCGATCCTGACCTCGGGTGCTGTCTATGTGGGGTTTGCACCTTCTCCCAGCGACCACATGGGTTTCCACCGGGTGCTCTGGTTTGCTAACATATGCCAAAGACATGCAGGTGTGTAGGTTAATTGCCCTCCGTAAATTGTCCCTCTTGTGTAGGGAGTGGATATGAAAATGGGATAACGTAGAACTAGTGTAAATGGATTGTCCGTGTGGACTTGGTTGGCTGAAGGGCCTGTTTCCAAGCTGTATTTTTAAATTAAACCAAACAAAGGGCCCACCAACCTCTTTGGATGACAAAGAAAGGGCAATAAAAATGTGTAGCATTACCCTTAAACGTTCTTAAACGTTGAGGGTGTCAGGAATTCTGTGACATTCACCAGGCTATGGTCAACTGCAAACTAGTCAGTTAGTTTCAACAGTTCAGAGCAACCCGTGAGTTTAAGTGCAAGATACCAATTGCTTAATTACTCACACTCTCACCTTCATTCTTTCACCACCAGTACACAATGGCTTCTCATAAGCTATTCCTCCAGCATCTCCCAAACCAGCTACATCTACCATCAAGAATCTGGGGAGGCTCAGTGACACAGCTGGTAGAGTTGCTGCCTCAGCGCCAGAGACCCTGACCTTGGGAGCTGTCTGCGTAGCTTGTTCCAAGATTCCTCTGGGTTCTTCGATTTCCTCCCACTTCCCAAAGACGTGCGGGATTGTTGGTCAATTGACCTGGTGAAACTGCCCCTAGTGTGTAGAAAGTAGATGAGAAAGTGAGATAACATAAAAACTAGCGCGAACAGGTGATCGATAGTCGTTGGACTCGTTGGTCGGAAGGACCTGTTTCCATGCTGTATTTTTCAATCAATCAATCAATCAATCAATCAATCAATCAATCAACACTAAACACATCCTTTCTTCTACCAACCATCAAGTCAAGGAACCAATCCAAATTCAAGTGTGGAAGAGCTTGCCAGGAATAGCACCAGATGGTTCCAAAAACGAGTGCACAGCCTTGAAGTTACAACACAGGACCACAGTTAGAAAGAATCAAGAGTATTTGATTGGCATATGTCCCAGATAGAACAGTAAAATTCTTACTTGCAGAAGCACAAAAGAATCTGTAAACACAGCACTGCAAACAATATAATAAACGAGAGAAAAAAAAGTTCAGTGTGTGGATATATAGTATACACATACTCACAAATACACACATATATACACACAAATACAAACACACAAAAAATCAATGTGCAAAAATAACAATAATAGTTTATGCAGTTCAGAGCTTATTTGAGATTGTAGAGTTTATTAGCGTATGGCTATATGGAAGGAGCCATTCCTGAACCTGGACGTTACAGGATTCAGGCTCGTATACCTTCTTCCCGATGACAGGGATGAAATGAGTGTGTGGCTAGGGTGATGTGAGTCTCTGATTATGCTGGCTGCCTTTTTGAAGCAGCAACTCCGATAAATCCCTTCGATGATGGGGAGGTCAAGAGCCGGTGATGGACAGGACAATGTTCACAACTTTTTGCAGTCTTCTTCACTCTTGGGCATTCAAGTTTTCGAACCGGGCCTTGATGCAACCAGTCAATATGCTCTCTGCTATACACCTGCAGAAGTTCAAGAGAATCCTCTCTGACATACCAAATCTCCATAATCTTCTCAGGAAGTAGAGGCACACTACCATCTCAAGAGCAATTATTAATGGACAGCAAACGTGGAATTATCCAGAAATGCTGAGATCCTTCAAATATAACAAAATGATTTCTCGCCTGAAGTGACCAGTGGCGTACCTCAGGGTTCGGTGCTGGGCTCACTGCTGTTTGTCATCTATATCAATGATTTGAATGAGAACAAACACGGTCTGATTAGCAAGCTTGCAGAAGACACTAAAGTGGGTGGTATTGTAGATAGTGATAGTAGACAGTGTCCGTTTTTTTGTCTTTCTAAAAATGTTTTTAGTGTGTTTTAAAAGTTTGTGTAAATGGTCTCTAGTTTGTTTCATGTAGGGAGGGGGTCAGGGGAGAGTTTTGTTTCAATCTCTTACCTTGCCGGAGATGTGATTGTTTTCCGGGTCATATCTCCAGTCACTCTGCGGCCTAACATCATGAAGCTGGAGGCCTCGCTTGGGACTGACTTTGAGCCCCCCCCCCGCAAGGGCGAGGACTTACCATCGGAGCCGATCCCTTGCCTGGGATTGACATTCCAACCGCGGCCTGCGAATTTTACCATAGAGCTCACAGTCTTGGGTAGAGACCGTAGATGTCGGACGCTCCAACGGAAGGTTTCGACCAGCCCCGATGCAGGAGCGTGATCGACACGACGGCTACGGGAATAAGATCGCCCCGTCAACGGAAGGCTCGAGTCCCCCGAACACGGGAGAACAAAGGGAAGAGATTGAACTTTTTTTTCACCTCTCATCACAGTGTGGAGTGTGGAGGAGTCACTGTGATGGATGTTTATGTTAAAATGTTTTTTCTGTGATCTGTTGCTTTTTATTTGTATGACGGACTTGGAAAATGAAATTCCGCATATGTTGCAAAACATACTTGGCTAATAAAGTATTATTGTATTGTATTGAGATATCTGGAAGTGCGTGTCATGGACATTTCATCCATATTTAACAAATCACTTGTCGATATATTGCATTAAAAATATTTATATTACAGTACTATTAAGATAAAAGGTGAATTGTATGTTCTGGCCCTTTTTGCCCACGTCCATGCCAACCAACAATCACCTGTACACTAGTTCTATGTTATCCCACTTTCACATCCTACACACTAGGTGCAATTTACAGAACCCAATTAATCTATAAACCTACACACCTTTGGAACGTGGGAGGAAACCGGTGCACCCGGAGAAAACCCACACCGTCACAGGGAGAACTTGAGAATGTACAAACTCCACGCAGACTCGGGTCTGGCTCGAATCTGTGTCTCTGGTACTGAGAAACATCTAGATATTCCTCGAGATATTTACAAAAGTAGCAAGTCCATGATACAAGGTGTACAGGTTGGAGGTAAAATGTCCACATATTGCTATGCATGTAATTGCATTGTTGCTTGTTCCTTGATCTGAATAGAGTGGATGTGGTAAGGACATTCCCAGTATTGGGAGAGTCTAGGACCAGAGGGCACAGCCTCAGATTAAAAGACGTGCCTTTTGAGTGGCAATAAGGAGAAATTTCTTTCACCAGAGGGTGGTGAATCTGTGGAATTCATTGTCGTAGAAGGCTGTGGAGGACAAGACTGTGGGTATTTTTAAAGCGGAGATTCGCAGGTTCTTGATTAGTTAAGGTGTCAAAGGTTACGGGGAGAAGCCAAGACAATGGGGTTGAGAGGGAAAATTAAATCAACCACGATTGAACGGTGGAGTATGGCTCAATTCTGCTCTCATGTCTTCTGGTCTCATGGCAAAGTGTGTCAGTTGTTGCACACAGAACCACAGGATGGCGATCAAACACCACATTGCTGCTATTTCAAGCCGTTCTGGTAAATAGTCGCTGACCCACAGGTACCAGGAACTACAGAGTGCACACCACACCCTCGTGTCAATAAACAACCTGCTCTGAACCGAATAAAATAGGAACTGTGCCACTTACATGGAAACAGAACAGCATGGAAAGTGAGATAAATTTTGTAAAAGTCCTAGATTTTGTCCTATTTATATTGCAATGTGACTCATGTTTATTTTCTTTCAACCCTCTCACAGTGCTAGGTTGTTAGAGGTTAAAAAAGAATGAGACAGAATGTGGCACGACTCACAGAGAGTGGTGAATCTCTGGAACTCTCTGCCACAGAGGGTAGTTGAGGCCAGTTCATTGGCTATATTTGAGAGGGAGTTAGATGTGGCCCTTGTGGCTAAGGGGATCAGGGGGTATGGAGAGAAGGCAGGTACGGGATACTGAGTTGGATGATCAGCCATGATCATATTGAATGGCGGTGCAGGCTCGAAGGGCCGAATGGCCTACTCCTGCACCTAATTTCTATGTTTCTATGTGTCCCTTGCCTCTTTAGCAGTTGCTTCATCCTTTTCCCTCTGCCGTTACTCACTGTGTGGCTGGATCTCAAATTACCTCTGTATTGGGCTCTGTATGGAACATCATAACTCACAGACACAATGGTTCCCACCTTTCCCCTTTGCCCAAAGCAATGTCACAATACCATTACTGCACAACTGTCAAAAAAAAAAAATGCCTTTTCAGTTCTGAGTTGATCCCATTAATATATATTCAAATTTCCCAACAGGGATTTTGATTTAAATTGTTGCATTCATACCTAGCCTCAATGTTATCTTCAGTTGCAATAATATAGAAACAAGAACTGCAGATGCTGGTTTACAAATAAAAAGACACAAAGTGCTGGATTAACTCAGCGTGTCAGGCAGCATGTCTGGAGAACATGAATAGGTGATGTGTTGGAAAGAATTGTAGATGCTGGAAGATAGACACAAAATACTGGAGGAATTCAGCAGAACCGGCAGCATCTCTGGAGAGAAGGAATGGGTGACATTTTGGGGTGAGACTTGATTGAAGAAGAGTCTCGACCCAAAACATCACCCATTCCTTCTCTCCAGAGATGCTGCTTGTCCCGCTGAGTTACTCCAGCATTTTGTGTCTATGAATAGGTGATGTTTCGTGCCTTCAGACTGATTCAACGCTGCAGTAAAGTTGATTTAAATTAAATGATACAAAACATTGTTCCACCACCGATTTTTAGGCACCCTTGGCTCCTGACCCTTTCTTGATTATCCATTTTGCTGGATCAACTGAAGTCACGGCCTCCGAGAGGAATCCACCAATACCGGAATGATCAGCCTAGGCGCTAAGATACAGGCCCGTAAAGTCAGCCTTGGAAGTCGACTATGGGAACGGATACACTGGCTTTGACCAAACCTGAGTTCCAGAGCCCCGGCCACAGAGGTGAATTTGACACAGCGATCAGCCACTGAATTCCCGATGACATCAAGACTCTCCAGCCCAGGTGCCAAGCTTTTGGGGGGGATTTCTCGTGATCTCTCGTAATTTTGTCCGGATTAAAGGAGGTACCGAACCACCAGTTACCAGAAAATCAGTGGTGGACCTGTAACCAGTTTTCTATTTTCAAAACAGTTCAGGGTGTGTAATTTATAGAGTAGGAGATTGTCATGGAAACGCAACTTTTTTTAAATTTGATCATTTATATTGTGGTTTTACTATCTAATGGGTAAGTGGAGACACACCTTTAGTAAACTGTAGCTGGCAAGGTCTTTCTTGGTCCTAGACACGTACAAAATTGATTCCAGATCAAACCAAAAATAAAGTAAAATAAGAACCATCCAGCAAATGAACAGAGGCAAGTCATTATGCAAGATATGACATATGAGAAGATAACTTATCAGTGATTTTAAAAACACGGATAATAATAATTTTGCTGTCATTTTTTTAATCCTATTATTGTTCAGTTAGCAACGTGACCTAAAAAGTAAATGAAAAGTTAGTGCTACTGAACAAATAACTCTTTTGAAAGAACTTCACATTATACATCAAGATAAGATTGTAAGTTGAAAGAACAAAACTTAGTTGGCTCCTTGGACCTTACCATCAAGAGTATTATTGCCTTTAACCATACTCTTGTATCAAAATGTAAACCCTTTCTCAGCGTCTTTTGATTATTGGTGTCACGTGATACATATATGCCCTGAAATTATATCCGACTATCTATGATAGTTGATACCTTGAGTAAAAGACCGTGAGTCTCAAACAAACAACAAACTGGCAGAGAAACTCGGTGGCTCAGGTATCATCTGGAAAAGGAATGGACAGACGGTGTTTAGGATCAAACCCTTCTTCACACTGAAGGAGGAGGGGGGGACAAAGATGGAACAGAGAGATGGGGGTGGGGCAAAAGCCTGGCAACTGATAGGCAAATACCGGGGGGGGGGGGGGTGTGATTGGCAGGGGAATGGAATTTAGGGTCTTGCGCACAAAGTCTTAACTGTTTCTATATTATACAGCTATACAGCTCAGATAAAGGCCTTTCAGCTCACTAGTTCATGCTGACCAAGTTGACATATTGTACTGGTCCCATTTGCTTGTATTTGGCTCATAGCCCTCTTATCACTTCCTATCTATATATCTGTACAAATAACCCATCCCAGTCGCCCATGGACTGCCCACCCTACAATTAATTTATAACACATTTTCTTTCTTTTCAATGTCATAATCGGATTTGCATCTATAGCTTCCTCCGGCAATTGATCAATATGATCATTCCAAATACACACTATATACCCTCTGAGTAGAAAGGTTGCCTCTGAGAACTGTCTTGAATCTCTCTTCTCTCAACTTAAGCCTATGCCCTCTAGTTTTAGAATCCACACCCCAAGAATAAGACCATGAGCATTCACTTTATCCATGCCCCTCATGATCTTGTAGACCTCAATGTCACCCCTCAATGCCTATCCAACCTCTCCCTAACACTCAAGCCTGCAAGCCCAGAAAACAAGTTGGTGGATCTCTTCTGTACCTTTTCAATTTAATGATATCCTGATTTCTGATCACACTGCAAGTAGGTGGCATGTTTTGAGCTTCAGGGTGTGGAGGGAGAACAACAGATAGAACACAGAAAAGTGCAGCACAGAAATAGATCCTTCGGCCCACAATGTCTGTGCCAAGCCAAAGCAATCTCGTCTGCCTGCACTTGATCCACGCCCTTCCATTCACCACACTGCCATGTGCCTATCCAAAAGCATCAACCGTCACCATTGTAGCTCAATCTGCTTCCGGCACCACCCCAAGCACCCACCATTCTCTGTGTAAAAAAAAATGCCCAGCAGACCCCTTTTAAACATTGTCCTTCTAACCTTAAAGCTACGTCCTCTAGTCTTTGATATGTCCATCCTGGGAAAAAGATTCTCACTATCTACCCTATTTGTGCCTCTCATAATTTTATATACTTCTCTGTAGTCTCCATTCAGCCTCCGAAGCTCCACAGAAAACAATCCAATGTTGTCTAATCTCACTTTACAGCCAACACTCTCTAATCCAGGCAGCATTCTGGTAAACCTCTTTTGTACCTTTTCCAAAGCCTCCACGTCCTTCCTAAAATAGAGCGACCAGAATTACACAATATTCTAAATGTAGCCTAACCCAAGCCCTATAAAGTCACACCACGATCTGGTCATTCCTTCTTCACCCTGCTTCTGTTCAGTTGAAGGCACAGAAGCTTGAAAACATGCACCATCAGATTCAGGAACAGCTTCTTCCCCTCTGGTATCAGGCTTCTGAACGGTCCTTCCATAAACTAAGGTGCAATCCTGATTCACTTCTACCCCGTTGTGGACTTTGCACTTTGTCTATGGAACTGATGCACTACAATTGCGTTAACAGTACTGGGAATGATATTCTGCACTCTATCTTTCCCTTTTCTTTGTCTATTGTACTTGACATTCACTTGATTGTATGGTATATCTGATCTGTTTGGATAGCATGCAGAATAAAGCTTTTCACTGCACACAAGTACACATAACTTTAATAAATCTAAATCTAAACCTGACTCGTATACTCAATGCCCCAAGCAATGAAGGCACGCATACCATATGCCTTCTTTAGCACTCCATCTACTTGCGTTGCCACTTTCAGGGAGTTATAGACATGGACCCCAAAATCTTTCTGCGCAGCAATGCTGTTGAGGCTCTTGTTAGGGCGACACAATGCAGCAGTAGTAGAGTTGCTGCCTTACAGCACCAGAGATCCAGGTTCGATCCTGACTGCGGATGCTGTCTTTATGGAGTTTGTACGTTCTCCCAGTGACTGTGTGGGGTTTCTCCAGGTGCTCGGTTTCCTCTCACATCACAAAGACATACAGGTTAATTGGCTTCCGTTAAAAAAAATTGTCCCTAGTGCGTAGGCTAGAGCTAGCGTATAGGGTGATCCCTGGTCGACACGGACTCGGTGGGCCGAAGGGCCTGTTTACGTGCTGCATCTCTAAGTTAAACTAAAAATTAACTGTATACCTTTCCATTACATTTCATCTGCCAAAGTGCAACTTCTCAGTCTTGCTCAGATTAAACTCAATCTGTCACTTCAGAGCCCAGGAAAACTGTGATGGAAACAGTTGGCAATCCCCAAGAAACCCAGGCTGGTGAAGATCAAAGATCCTATAGCGAGCAAGATAGTCCATTTGACGAAAAAGACGTAGTATGGTCATGGGCAGATTCATGGGTAAATTTCAGCCCCATTTCCGTAACCGGCTTCCGTCTCCACCATCTTTGTCTGCCATAGCGGAGCAAAGATACTAGTGCGGAGACAGAAGCCGGTTACGGAAACATCCTCATAAAAATCGAACATCTTTGGTAAAAATCTTCTGCTCATTTTCTTTCTGCCTCTCTGCCACAATAAAAAGCAAATAGATGCCTATGTTCCTTCCACAGCGTGTGGGAAATCTGGCCCGGATCAGCATAGCTGGGACGCCAGGGTAAAGTTGCAGGGAGGTTTGCAATGTATTTTTATGTAATGTTGTCCCTTGTCTGGGCCTTGTGGCCGAAATAAAGTTTATCATTATATATAAAAATCTGGAGAAATATATATGTGTGTGTTATATGATTATATACATCTATTATATACATCTATATCACATTCATATATGTGTGTATGTGTTCTTTCCTGCACAATCTAATCAGTTGTATGGTCGCTGAATAAAACCATCCTTAAGTTATACATCGTTTTTTAATCTAGCTCAAACCAAATTTTAGTTTGTTAAATACTTCATTTAGATAACCCCACCATTACAGACAGATCTAATTCCACTCTGGCTATTGGGAAGACCAGACCCATTTTATTGTTGAAAAACAGTTCCATAGACACACAAAAAATTAAGGAACATTCCAAGATTCCAAGAGTAGAGCAACTGGAATCTTCATATTGCTATTATTTTCCAAATACCGCGGTTATGAACAGTGTGATTAGAGATGAATTACAGAGTGCAAGAGTAATACAAAAATCAACTCAAACTCAAACACAGCACATGAGTCATTAAAAAAAGAAACATTTTTAAATAAAAACATTAAAAAAGACAATTAACAGAATCATAATTTGTTAAGATAGTAAACTCTGACAAAATTTAACAGAATTATGATTGAACGGAATTATGAATCTAACCCTGTATCACACACGCAAACTGTCCCCCCGCAACGCTAATTACACTGCGAGAGGGATATACAAAGTCGGGTCTGGTTACTAAAATGGCCGCTACGTTGCTACTACACGTCAGCCAATTGCATTGAGCAGGAGTGGACGATCTTTGCTTGACGTCAGGGGATATCTGTACGTCATCAGCGAGGGCCGGCAGACCAGACAGTAGCCCAGGGAGCGCCTGATCCGGCATTTACTTACAGCAATAGGTTTAATTCCACGGCGATATGTGCGGCCGGTTCAAATAAACGTGTAATGGGTGTGGGTTAAGGATCCGCGCGGTTGAGAGAGAGAGAGAGGCGGGGGCTGGAGCTGCGGGCGCGACAGGCTGTGGAAGGCCCGGGGTCCTACCTTGCTGCCCATGTGCGGGACCTGGCGGCGGAGACGAGGACGAGATGGGCGGCCTGGAGAAGAAGAAGGTTCGGCGGCGGCGGCGGCGGCGGGGACCCCGGGACACGGGAACCCCCTCGTTACCGTGACCCGCTTCCCGTTACCATGCGACCGTAACCCCCCCCCCCCCCCCCCCCCCCCCCACTCGGCCACCGACCTGATCCCCACCGTTCCCCCCCCGTTGATCACTCTAACCCCCCCCCCCCCCTGGTCACTCTAACCCCCCCCCTCCCCTGGTCACTCTAACCCCCCTCCCCTGGTCACTCTACCCCCCCCCCCCCCCCCTGGTCACTCTACCCCCCCCCCCCCTGGTCACTCTAACCCCCCTCCCCTGGTCACTCTAACCCCCTCCCCTGGTCACTCTAACCCCCTCCCCTGGTCACTCTAACCCCCTCCCCTGGTCACTCTAACCCCCTCCCCTGGTCACTCTACCCCCCCCCCCCCCCCCCCCTCTAACCCCCACTCACTCTAACCCCCCCCCCTGGTCACTCTAACCCCCTCCCCTGGTCACTCTAACCCCCCTCCCCTGGTCACTCTTACCCCCTCCCCTGGTCACTCTAACCCCCTCCCCTGGTCACTCTAAACCCCCTCCCCTGGTCACTCTACTCCCCCCTCCCCCCTCCCCTGGTCACTCTTACCCCCTCCCCTGGTCACTCTTACCCCCTCTTACTCTACCCCCCCCTCCCCTGGTCCCCACTCCACCCCTGGCCACCTCTGATCCCCATCTCCCAGGTCACGGTCACCTTACCACCACCCCTGGTCATTGAGACCACACAACACTTCCCCCACCTCCGCTTACCGTGACCTGTGGACCACCACCCACACCGGTTGTCGTGTATCAAACCCCTCCCTCGCATCCAGGATGTAAGTAGTGCTCATCTCCAGCTCCCATAATCCCCTCTTGTCTGTTCCCCTGATCAGATTTTGATAATTTATTGTTATATACCGCCTGGGTGCAAAGAAAGTGCATTGATCAGTGACCTTCCAAACACACACCAGGTGGCTGTAACCTGCCCCAATGCTGAGACCCTTCACCACATGCTGTTGCCCTTGTCACTGTCGAGAGGTCTGCCCCCAGCACCCAGGTTCCACCGTCACCCGAGGAAATCGTAACATGTATGCTACAACTAATTAAGCTTTTATTTATCTTCCCACCAGTATGAGCGGGGAGCTGCTACAAACTACATCACTAGAAATAAAGCCAGGAAGAAGTTGCAGCTCAGTCTTGCTGACTTCAGGTGAGATATCTGAATGGGGAAGATTATATCTTCCAAGAAGAATGGTTTTATCTAGACGATCATGTTATGTTCTGCCTTGCATTAACAGCTGGGCCACCTTTACATTTTCTTCTTGTAAAAGAGCTGATGTTTAATAAGATAGGATTAAAACTGTTTTTATTGTTATCTTATTGCCTGAGGTTTATTTTTGTTGATCATGCATTGTTGATGCAATCAAGCATGGGCACACAACTTACTTGGACTGCTCTCATCTCTCTGTTTTTGTTTACCAGCTTGGTAAACAGAATTTTTGAAGATGAGTTCTTGATACAATTGTACCTCTAATTTTCTGCGATAACCCATGGCCAGAATATCCTTTGAGTTGAATTTCAAGTAAAGAAACTGTGCGGAAACAGACCGTCCGATCCATCAATTCCACACTGACCAGCGATCACTAACACTATCCTACACACTAGGGACAATTTGACACTTTTTTTACACAAGCCAATTCACCTACAAACTTGTATGTCTTTGGAATGTGAGACAGCAGCTCTGCTGCTGTGCCACTGTTAGATAACAAAGTGTTGGAGGAAGTCAGTGGGTCAGGCAGCATTTGTGGAGGGAATGAATAGACAATGTTTTGGGTTAGGACCCTTCTTCATATTCAAGATCGTTTTTCGCTGTCCTTCCTCTGATTCTTGCTGTGAGACCCTCTCTTGAGGCAGGTCATTGTTGTTGCAAATCTCACCAGATGAAATATACAAGTTGGGGACATGAGGGTTAAGGGGACATTTTAGTCAGTGAAAATCAACTTGGACTATAAGCAGTAGAGTTATTGATGTTTAAATATCTGAGGGTTTCAACAGAACAAATCTGACATAATCCAATCCAAAGTATAATGAGCCACATTACCAACATCCATCCTTAAAATAATTGCTGTATCCATTCTGCCTTTTATTTTGAATAGGCGGCTATGCATTCTGAAGGGAGTTTATCCTCATGAACCCAAGCACAAGAAGAAGGTTAACAAAGGTTCAACAGCTCCGCGTACTTTTTATCTTATGAAAGATATCAAGTTTTTACTGCATGAACCCATTGTGAACAAGTTTCGTGACTATAAAGTAAGTTTGTATTTATAAAGTAATTTTCTTGCATTAACAATATTAATGGTGTTTTTAGAAACATTCTGCATAAGTGCGCAGATTATTTGTTTGCTGTGAGCTAAAATAATCTTTAAATTTCCAAAAGTTGATGATTATTCATTAGCTTTGGGGGATTTTAAAGCTATTTGACACTTACAATACTAATTCTGGTGAAATCGTGAGATTCATCCACCTTTATATTTTCTTTTAAGCTAATTTACTCAAAGAAAACATCTTCTCGTCATCCTTTAAACATTTTTAAATTGGTCTTTGTATATTGGAAGTTGTTAGCAGCAGTTCTTGTGTTTCTTGTGGCAGGCAAATTTTCGTAAGGCATGTGGGTGATTCTGTGAGATCAACTGTTCTGCTTTCATTTAATACTGAGGTATAATCGGTATGCTTTTGCTTAGTTTAGAGAATTAGCACAGAAAGACTCTTAGGCCCATCTAGTCCACACCGAACATGGATTATCTGTTCACACTCATTCTCTGTTATCACTTTTTCTCATTCACACCCTACACACTAGGGGCAATTTTTAGAGGCAAATTAACCTACAAATCCGTATGTCTTTCGGAAGTAGGAGGAAACCGGAGCAGCCGGTCACAGGGAGAACGAGCAAACTCCACACAGACAGCATCCGAGGTCAGGATCAAACCTGGGTCTCTGGCACTGTGAGGCAGCGGCTCAAAGTGCTGCTGTTCAAAGTATAGCTGCAAACTATATTTTCACTTTTCATTGCGCTTAATAATCTGACCTTCTAGGTTTGTTTGTTGGTATGTTAAAGCTGTTGGGGTATTCTTGTAAATGAGGAAAAATGCTATCATAAGACTGCAAATTTTTTATGGAAATGTGAACTTTAGTTTGTTAGTGTCTAAAGATTTCTAATATACTGCTAATATCCCTCAAGTATCAAAGCACATAATTGCTCGAATCTGCTCAATAGTTGTCTCCCAAAACAGCTAACTGTTCCAAGATCTTGATTAGAATCAAACTTGCAGCTCGCCTTTCAGCATTTATTTCCTTGGAACCCTTTCCACTGCCACAGACTTGAGGACCTATGAATCTGTTGTTTAGATTCAGACCATGGTTCACCTTTATCTGAATTCTTCCTTTCCCTGCTCAGCAAAACCAATCCACCTGTTCCAGCCATAAACCCATGTCCTTTTTCAATTTTTGTTTGCTCCCCTCTCCCGTAAAATCCTCTGAAAACTCAACCTGACCATTTGACCCCGATCACAATAGACTCAACCTCACCTGTGTTCCAGTCAACTCCAAAAAATATTCTGACACATATACAAATCATCAGGAGGCTGCCAATTTAACTTTAATTCACTTGCTTGATACCTATTTCATCATGGCCACTGCTAAAACCTTCAACTTTGCCTTATTGCTTTTAAAGTTGAACTCCTTCCCCCCCCCCTCCATCCTGTGTAAACCACAGTGCTTCTGATACTCTGCTACTTGTATCTTTTTTTGCCTCCAGTCCTGCTCCTGAACCACATTAACTTCTGGTCTCCGTAATTCCAATGTAAAGTTTTGATCCTGGTGTCTAAATCCCTCCATGGCCTCTTACTTTTCTTCAGCCTTCCATCATTTCCATCATCACCGCTTACACCACATCTCCAAATCCTCTGGACACTTTCATCATAGTTCGTTATGTTGGATTTATCTGAAATTTAACAGGAGAAATTCTCGTTGTTTTGCATTACTCTTGTTTTGAAAGACGTGTGCAAAAAGAATTACAATTCCCTGAACAGCAAAATGATTAAGCCACTCAAAG
Source organism: Leucoraja erinaceus (assembly GCF_028641065.1). Lineage (NCBI taxonomy): Eukaryota > Metazoa > Chordata > Chondrichthyes > Rajiformes > Rajidae > Leucoraja > Leucoraja erinaceus. Next base: position 14,842,704 of record NC_073401.1, on the reverse strand, counting down.
CTAATCTTAACACGAACATTGTGCTGGGAGTATATCTGTTTCATTTCAATTTTCTTCAACTTGTATTTCAATGAAAATTTATTAAAATAAATCTTCAATGGTAAGTCTTAAGTGCATCCATTTTAAAGGAAATTTGGAATGATTACTTTTTCAGGTATTTGTTCGTAAACTCCGGAAGGCCTTTGGAAAAGCAGAATGGAATACAGTTGATAGACTCAAGGACAATAAACCTGTGTACAAGCTAGATCACATTGTCAAAGAAAGGTAATTTGTGAAGAAACTTTGTGTTCATTAAGTCCAATCTATCTTTGTATTACGTTGTTCTTGTTATGCATTAGTTTAGTGGTACATGGAAACACGCCCTTTGCCCAGGTAGATGGAGAAGCATTCATGCTTTCACTCCATCAACCTGGTTTCACTCTACACACACACGCACACACAATATAAGAGCTGCTGTAGGATATAGTGTGAGATAAATTAATAAACTGTCCTATGTGATCCCACACACGCCCCACACACTAGGGCAATTGAGTTAAGAGCGACAAAGCACATCTTGTGTTTGATAGGGGCAACTGGAGCATGTATGGAGAAATATACAGTGGAGATGTGCAAACTCCACACAGTGCCACTCGAAACTGAAACCCTGTGACTGTCGAGGACTGTGCCTTTAAATGTTGGATATATTCAGCGCAGTAAAATCCAAGACTCGGTTGAGAGGGTTTCAAGGAACACTAATGGGGTTGAAATTTCTCATTACCACTCCACAGTCGATTCAGAAATATTTCATTACCTGCTGAGTGCGAGATATACTAATTTCTCTACAGCACAAATCAACTTAATGCAGGCTTGAGTGCAAAAAACATATTGAAATGCACACCACAGTTTGTAAATTTATCTCCCATCTCTTCCAGAGTAGAATAAAATGTGGAGAAAATAAAATATAAAAACTGGAGATGCCCAAGAATATTTAACTGCAACCAAAATAAGTTTTTTAGAAAATGGTTAAAATGTTTGTGATGCGACTGATATTTCCAGATTTTTTTCGCGGTGATAATTCATCTTTCACTATTTGTCACTGACGATTAAGGTATATAAAATAGAGATAAGAGATTGCAGTCTGCAATTAAGAATGGAATTATACTTCATAGTTATTTTGTTTATATTCTACCTGAGTGCAAGAGAGTTGGTTGAAAACTCATCCCATATTTTAGCACAATTCTCAGGAGTTGCGGGAATGAAACGAGCTGCGGAGATCAGGAGAATTGGGAAAAGTATGGATATTGTGTGGCTTGGGATTCTGTCTGGACTATTTTGTGTGACTCAATGCTGTGTGGAACTGCTAAATTGCTGGGCACTGTGTTTACAGTGTAGATGGATCAGAATGATGGAAGGCTGAGGGCTTGGGAAATCTGTCCTCGGGTTAATCGGTATCCAGTCATGTGGCTCATTTTGAGAGAAAAGTTGGCATAATGAAGCATTGAAAAGGGACCAAATAATTGCAGTTTGATAATCTGTTAAAATGCCCAGAGATGATAAGACAAAATTTTCAAATAATAAATTCGGAATACAATGCAAATTAACTTAATTCCAGTATTTTCAACTTTATTTCTAACTTAATAATACATTCAGTCAAATTCTGCCCATTTAAGATTACCAGTTCAATTATCTCTAACACAGTGCCCAGCCCTTTCTTTTTTAATTTTGCAGTTCCACAGAGCATTGAATAACACAAAATAGTCCAGACAGAATCTCCCAGGCCAGGAGAGGGAGTGCAGCGTAGGGAGTGCAACAAGGTTAATTCCCGGGATGTCATATGCTGAGAGAATGGAGCTGCTGGGATTGTGTACTCTGGAATTTAGAAGGATGAGAGGGGATCTTATCGAAACGTATAAGATTATTAAGGATTTGGACATGCAAGAGGCAGGGAACATGTCCCCAATGTTGGGGGAGTCTAGGACCAGGGACAACAGTTTAAGAATAAGGGGTAAGCCATTTAGAACAGAGATGATCAAACACTTTTTCGCACAGAGAGTTGTGAGTCTGTGGAATTCTCTGCCTCAGAGGGTGGTGGAGGCCGGTTCTCTGAATACTTTCAAGAGAGAGCTTGATAGGGCTGTTAAAGATAGCGGAGTCAGGGGGTATGGGGAGAAGATTGTGGATGATCAGCCATGATTGCTTTGAATGGCGGTGCTGGCTCGAAGGGCCGAATGGCCTACTCCTGCACCTATTGTCTATTGTCTAACTCCTGAGAATTGTGCTAAAATCTGGGAAGACATTTCAACCAACTCTCTTGCACTCAGGTAGACTATTTTCTCTTCCCACCATTTTCTCTTGCTTTTCACCATCTTCTGCTTTTATTTGCAGTGTTTTATTTTGTTTTTCAGTTGCTTATTGTAACTTGATCAGTCATTCTCTCATGTCCAAAAAGTGCTGTTAGAGATAATTGAACTGGTAATTTTAAATGGGCAGAATTTGACTGAAAGTATTATCAAGTAAGAAAGCTGAAGATTATTAATGATGTCAACAATTATAGGCAAAGTCTAAAGTTAAAAGTGTTTATTGTCACGTACCAAAATGGAACCATTTTTATTTTTTTACAGTAGCACATAACATTTACAGCAGATAGACACAAAAGGCTGGAGTAATTCAGCAGGACAGGCAGCATCTCTGGAGAGAAGGAATGGGTGATGTTTCGGGTCGAGACCCTTCTTAAGATTTAAGGTCACGGGAAAGGGAAACGAGATATAGACGATGACATAGAGAGATATAGAACAATGAAGGAAAGATATACAAAAAAGTAACGATAAAGGAAACAGGCCATTGTTAGCTGTTTGTTGGGTGAGAATGAGAAGCTGGTGTGACTTGTGTGGTGGAGGGAGAGGGAATGCAGGCGTTACTTGAAGTAAGAGAAATTAATATTAATACCACTGGGCTGTAAGCTGCCCAAACAAAATATGGGATGCTGTTCCTCCAATTTGCAGTTAGCCTCACTCTAACAATGGAGGAGGCCTGGGACGGAAAGGTCAGTGTGGGGATGGAAGGGGGATTAAAGTGTTTAGCAACCGGGAGCTCAGTTAGGTCCAGGTGGACTGAACAAAGATATTCAGCGAAACGATCGCCCAGTCTACGTTTGGTCTCGCCGATGTATAATAGTCCACGTCGTGATCAAATGATACAATAGATGAGGTTGGAGGAGGTGCAAGTGAACCTCTGCCTAACCTGAAAGGACTATCGGGGTCCCTGGTCATATTCGAGGGATGAGGTATAGGGACAGGTGTTGCATCTCTTGCGGTTGCGGGGGAAGGTACCTGGGGAGGGGGTGGTTTGGTTTGGATTTGATGAATTAACCAGGGAGTTGCGGAGGGAACGGTCTCTGCGGAAGGCGGAAAGGGTGGAGATGGGAAGATGTGACTAGAGGTGGCAAAAATGCTGGAGGATTATGTGTTGTATGTGATGGCTAATGGGGTGAAAGGTAAGGACTAGGGGGACTCTGTTGCGACTATGGGGATGGGGAGCTACCACATTTACAGCAGTTACATTTAAGGGAAGGTTCGACCAGAGACAAAATAAACTGCTTGTGTCAGAAGCATCGGCTGTGGAAGGGTACTTTTAAGTTGATGTTGGGTCAATTGATCTGTTTTTTGTTGTTTGTGGTTTAAAGTCTATAGGTAGCAGGTAGATTGAAGCTAATGCTCCTCCTGTTCATTCTTTTCCCAGTCCTGCCTCATTGTGGTGAACAACATTAGCCTGTGTCCAATTCAGAATGTAGGCAGTTTGGTCTCCATCAGACATGATGCTTCTATGGGAAGGATATGCTGTGGCATAAATTTCAAAATTAATTAACATGTAATGACATTACAAAATGGTCAAATTGCAAATAGTCCATGAGCACTTAAAGAATGCGAGGTTAATAAAGAATGGACTGCACAGTGGCACAGCTGGTTGAGCTGCGCTTTCACAGCACCAGGCACATGGATTCGATCCTGACCATGGGAGTTCACTGTGTGGAGTTTGCATGTTTTCCCTGTGACTGTTAGTTTTTCTCTGTCTGTGCTTTGGTTTCCACCCATGTCCCTCAAAGACGAGCAGTTTGCAGGTTAATTGGCATTTGTAAACTGCCCCTAAATTATAAAGAGTGGATAGGAAAGCAGGGTAATACAGAACTAGTGTGAACGAGTGATTGATGATCAGCATGGACAGTTAAATCAGCATCTGCAGTTCCTACACAATGGACTGATTGGCCTGTTTCCATACTGTATCAAACAATCAATAATATTTCATATGGAACCAGAATATTTCTATTTTGAGATTGCAACATTGCAAGATTTCTTATTCCTGACCTCTTTTGTTTTGTAATTAAAAACCTGATTTAATTGTATTCTTAAATATTCTGGTCTATGAAGCGTAACAACCAAATTAGCTTGGCTGGGAGAATTGCACGGTCAAAATAATCACAGTAGTTTAGTACAACTGCAAAAGAGCAATGCCCAAGTGACGTCAATCGTATGTCCTTGAAGGCATTTTTCTTTTGGAAAGTTTAATTATTTTGTTTATCTCTGTCTCCAATCATCCCTTCCTTTCCACTCCTCCCCTGTCACTACGTTATACTTCGACAATTCCTTGGATGATTTTGAAAACGCAGCAAATAGCATATTGTTGTAATACCCTTCTGCCCCGTGGCACGGGAGCACGCTGCCAGTTCCCATGTCTTTTACCCTCCCACAGTGAACCACACACTCCCTAAGCCCCTCCCCAATGGTCCAACACCCCCAAACAGTGAGTTTTAGACTTTACTTTTTATCAGGAATAGTAGAAATGTATGCATCTTTTATTAACCTGTATCAGCTATTTTTCCCTTGTGGTATTAAATTATTGATGCAGAAGATGTTTTTGTTTTTCCAAAAATGATTTTTGATGCTAGAACAAATTTCTAATGGGGTCAGCTGATGTGAAATCATCTTTTTGTTAAAATATTTTCTTTCACACATAATTTACACATGATGTATTTAAAACTACTATGTTTTAATGGGGCAGCTAATTCTGCTCAAGGTAGTTTGATATAACTTAATGATTGACAAGGCATCTGTTCATATATCCTGTATTTACACAATATCAGGGTTTCTGTTTGGATTTTGAATGAAAGGATTTGTAACCTTGCTTCATATCTGTCACAAACACATCCATCTCAAGTTACCCAGTGCATTAAAATCTTCATCTAATGTTTCAGTCATGACTTTCCATTGCCCTTTGTTGGATATGTCCACCATTCCTGAATTTGTTTTTGATCGTCTTTCTTCCCACCTTTTGTCCAGTGTTAAGAACAAATTCAATCCTCTTTAAATGCCCTTCCAAAACTATTGAACAAAACTCCAACACGCCCGAAACGTTGCCTATTTCCTTCGCTCCATAGACGCTGCCTCACCCGCTGAGTTTCTCCAGCTTCAATTTTCCAGCATCGGCAGTTCCTTCTTAAACACCTTTCCCTTCATTTTATTCACTCTGAATTCTGTGGATTTCTTTCTCCCTATTTGTAAACAATGTTGATGCTCAGTGTTGGCATCCAAGCTCTTCAAATTTTAGTTGTTGTGAAATGAACAGTTAAACTCTTATCCAATCCCATCTTCCTGTAATTAAAGCATTGAGTCTTTGGATGTTCGTTTTGGTATGTTCCTCACTCTGACTTATCATAGTCGTACAGCATGGAAACAGTTCCATCAGCCCAACTTGCCCACGCTGACCCACTACCCCCTCTACACTAGTCCCACCTAACTTGCAAAACCCTGTTTACTTAAGGAATTCTTGTGATCCAAAACTTGCCTTCATTTTCTTGTTCTACAGTCTTTATAAAGATAACTGCTTTTGAACCTAATTTTGTCCCCTTTTTTAACTTTTGACATCAGTCTAGTCTACAGTTGCCTCGTCCTGGGGTTGGGGGACAGTCCGAGTCACACAACATGGGGAAACATGGCCCACTGTGTCTCCTTAACAGAGGGCACCTATTCGTATTAATCTTATCCTCCAGTATTTGGCCCTTGCCCTTCAAAGCCCAAGTGATTCCAAGTGTTCATCTGGATAGCCTTATTAGTGACTCACTTCTACACCCACTCCAGCAGTGTATTTCAGACACACCACACACTCTGGGTGGAATCCCCCTTCAGATCCTCCTCTAAATCTCGCACCCTACAGAAATAGAGAACTGGGTTGGTTGATTGTGCAGCCCACAATGGGCTTGTATACTCTGGAATTTAGAAGGATGAGAGGGCATCTTATAGAAACATATAAGATTATTAAGGATTTGGACACGCTAGAGGCAGGAAACATGTTCCCAATGTTGGGGGAGTCTAGGACCAGGGGCAACAGTTTAAGAATAAGGGGTAAGCCATTTAGAACGGAGATGAGGAAACACTTTTTCACACAGAGTTGTGTCTGTGGAATTCTCTGCCTTGGAGGGCGGTGGAGTCCGGTTCTCTGGATACTTTCAAGAGATAGCTAGATCGGGCTCTTAAAAATAGCGGAGTCAGGGATGTGGGGAAAAGGCAGGGTACTGATTGGGGATGATCAGCCATGATCGCATTGAATGGCGGTGCTGGCACGATGGGCCAAATAGCTTACCCCTGCACCTATTATCTATTGTCTGTCATCTGTCCCTTCCCTCGACAGATGCTGCCTGACCTGCCATGTTCCTCCAGCACTTTGTGTTTTCCTCAAGCATGTCTGCATTTATGTTAAACTCAGAGTAGTCGACAAATTGGATGGAAATTTGAGTATAGGCCTTTTCCCATGTACTTGCATCATTTGTCCTCCTAATTTCTATGAGATACTGTCAAAGACTATTTGGTACAGGACATGCATATTGGTACAGCGTTAGAGCTGCTGCCTCACAGCATCAGAGACCCAGGTCCTGGACAATCCTGACTACGTGTGCCGTCTGTGCAGAGTTTTTAACGTTCTCCCTGTCACTGCGTGGGGTTTATCCCACATTCCAAAGAAATGCAGATTTGTATGTTATTGACGATGGTTGGCTTAGCTCAGTGGGCTAAAGGGCCTGTTTCCACACTGTATCTCGAAACTAAAGGGCATCTTGCTGCTCTGATAAACTGGTGAAGGGATGAAGAATCAAATGAATGTTTGTGGTTTGCTTTGCCCTGGATGTATGTGTGCTACATAAATATTGTCGTGACTGCAACCATCCAGGAAAATTGAGATGTTCAATCACACATACACTGAACGCGCTTTGTAAGAGTCAAAGAAGCTTTATGGGCCACTTCCTCGCTTTCCCCAGACTTTTCCCAGCATCTTTTTAGAGACATTTAGACAGATATATATGGTTTATGGGGATACCAAAAGCAGGCAGGTAGGACTAGTGTGGATGGGGCATGTTGGTCGGTATGTGTTGGGCAAAGGGCTTGTTTACACACTGTATTGCTCTGCTTTAAGCAAATTCAGAAGTTATATTGACGTCCAGAGGTTTTTCTCCCTGTTCTGTATGTCTGCATCCTCATCGTTTCCGAAGCTGTGGGATTTCAAAAATATCCAATACAGTTTATGTGCTCTTCAGGGAATTTGATATGTTTTGGGAAATAAGACACCGGAACATCGAAAAGCAGAGCACAGGAACAGGCCCTTTGCCCCACAATGTCTCTGCCAAACAGCTAGACTAAGATGTGAAAACTAAGAAACTGCAGATGCCAGTGTAGAAAAATGACAAAGTGCTGGAGTAACTCAGTAGGCCAGGCAACAAGTATCTATGGATAAGCAATGTCTTAGGTCGGGACCCTTCTTCGGGTCTTGAAATGTCGCCTATCCATGTTCTCCAGAGATGCTGCCTGAACCGCTGAGTTACTCCAGCACTTTGTGTCTTCCCCCCCCCCCCCCCCCCCCCCCCCCCCCCCCCCCCCCCCCAAGCTAAACTAATCTCATCTGCCTGCACATGATCTGTACCTTTCGATCCTGGATTTTTCCTATACAAAAATTATTTTGCAATTCAGATTGCCAGAAGGTTATTTACAAAACTTGTAATCAGTTTAGTAGTTGTTCGATACATGCTCTGAATGTCATGGCTTACATAAAATAAAGGATTTAAGCTATACATTTTGTTTTTCTGTTCCTTCAGGTACCCGACCTTCATTGATGCGCTCCGGGACCTGGACGATGCATTGTCCATGTGCTTCCTATTCGCAACATTCCCTCGCACTGGAAAATGCCACGTACAAACAATTCAGTTATGTCGCCGCCTGTCTGTGGAGTTTATGAACTTTGTTATTGCCTCCAGGTTGCTACGTAAGGTGCGTATTGTCTAAACCTTATAGGTACAAGTTTAAATTGAACAGTACTTAAGGGCGGCACAGAGGCGCAGCGGTCGAGTTACTGCCTTACAGCAGCACAGACCTGGGTTCGATCCTGACGACGGGTGCTGTGGGTACTGGGTTTGTACATCCCTGTGACCTCTTGGGTTTCTTCCGGGTGCTCTGGTTTCCACCCACACTCCAAAGACGTACAGGTTTATAGGTTCATTGGCTTCGGCAAATTTGTAAATTGTCCCTAGTGTGTAGGATAGTGCTATTGTACGGAGATCGCTGGTTGGCGCAGACTCGGTGGGCCGAAGGGCCTGTTTCCGCACTGTATCTCTAAAGTCCAAATGGCATTATTGAGAATGTAGCATTTTTCCCCCCACTTTTGCCACCTTCAATCATTCAATCAGTGGTTCAATGGTACTCTATTGTCACAAGTACCGAGGTACAGTAGAATTCATTTTTGTATACAGTTCAGTACAGATATCACTATACATAAACACTTACTTCTTCTTCTTGCGTATGGCGTGCACAGCCTAAAGTTGAAGGACAACTTGTTCTATTAGATCTTATTTGATTGTGCACACCAGGTTGATTGCATTTATCGAAACAGGGTGGACCACGTGAAGGTTGCAATCTCCCACCCCAGCACTCACAAAAAAGCTTTATTTATATTAAAATCTTTTTCGGTTCCCAAAAAGAGATGCCAGTTGCTTTCTGAATGTAAGTTAAAACTATTGGTGAAAGTACAAAGGCTAAAAGGAATATTTTACTTCCTATGGACCCCTATTGGTCATAGAGAAGCAGGCCCTTCAGCCCATCTTGCCCACACTGGCTAATATGTCCCACCTACATTAGTCCCACCAGACTGCATTTGGCCCATAATCCTCTAAACCTCTCCTTTCCATGTACCAGTCTAATGTTTCTAGTCCCTGCCTTAACTACCTCCTCTGGCAGCTCATTCCATATACCAACCACCCTTTGCATGATAAAGTTACCCCTCTGGTTCCTATTAAATCTCTTCCCCCTCACCGTATACCTATAACCTCTGGTTCTTGATTTACCCTACTCTAGACTATGTGCATCTAGCTGATCTACTCCTCTCATGATTTTGTACACCTCTATAAGATCACCCCCCCCTATCCTACTGTGCTCCAAAGAATAGAGTCCTAGCCCGCTCAACTTCTCCTTATTGCTCAGTCCTGACAACATCCTCGAAAAAATCTATTTAAATGCAGGGCCATGGTTCTCTCATTCAAGAATTCCTTGTGTTGATTATTAACTTGCTAATAATATAGAAATGAATAGCTACATGATCCCTTGAGTAAACCTGAGACCCTGGTCAGACTTGCGAGCACAATGGAATAAAGGAATCAATAGGATTATTTGCAGAACATTTTAAATGCGACTTAAATAAGTACACGGTGGAAGAAGTTGGGCATACGGAAAGAAATTCATAATTCGTGTAAAGATAAAAATATTGAATTAGTGCTAGGGGAATATAGATGTTTTAAGATCCTACTGCACTTTTAAGATTTAAGTTTTAAGATTGTAACTAATTAAAATAGATGGGAGGAAATAAAACTTTCCATTTTATAGTGTTTTATGATCTCTGGACCCAAGCCATTTCACAGCCAATGAAGCACATACCAGTTGATGCAGGTCAGAGGACTGTGGTCAACAGTGATGTTTTTGCCAGGAATAAAACAAAACAGTTTTAAACAAGAACAACCATTAAATTGGTTGCAGGGAGGGACATTTATTGACGTTTGCGGCAGGAGAATGATGCAGCTAGTATCCGTGGCTGAGTAAATGTGATTTGTTTGCTTTAATCATATTCCCACACCACCTCCGTTACTGAACCCTGCGTCGGGCAGTGAAACTTAATTGTTTTTTTATTTCCCATCTCCAGTATGTACCGTTTTTACTCGGCAACCGGCTTCCATTGTGATTTCCCAGCAATTATACTTTGTGCCAAACTTAATATTATCAGTGTTTAAGAAGGAACTGCAGATGCTGGAATTATCAGCTTATATTAAGCTGATTATTATATTATATATTATAATAAGATAATATGCTTAATATTATCAGTGCTTCTTATATATTTTTTCACAAGTGGTAGGCATATAATGTGGAGATGATTGTATTGTAGACACAAGGAACTGCCAATGTTGGTTTACAAACAAAGATACAAAGTGCTGGAATAGCTCAGTGGGTCAGGCAACATCTCTGGAAAACAGGGAATGGCGATGTTTTGGTCAGGACCCCTTTCTGAAGAACAATCCCAATCCGAAACATCACCTATAGAATAGAATAGAATAGAATAGTTTCTTTATTGTCATTGTAACATGAACCATGTACAACGAAATTTAAAATGTCAGCCAGTCAGTGCATTCAAACATTTCTAAAGCTAACGAAACATCCACGGTAAAATAATAAAGATAAGCAAATAAATAAAAAACACAGACAAAGCACGCATACACACCCAACCCTCCATCCTTCTGTCGATTCCACAGTTACCACAGTCCCTTAGTCTGTATCGCCCCTGCGTTCCTTGGCGGCTACATTTAGTGCTTTTATAGCAGTGGGGTAAAAACTGTTTTTTAGTCTATTTGTCCTTGTCCTTGTGGATCTGTACCGTCTGCCTGACGGCAACAGTTCAAACAGGGAGTGTCCGGGGTGGGAGATGTCCTTTATTATATTCTGGGTTTTTTTGGTGCAGCGGGAACTGTGTAAATCCTCCAAGGTAAGGAGAGGGCAGCCGACAACATCACTCTGAGCCACTGTGCAGCTGGTGTACCACACGCATACACAGTATGTTAGTATGCTCTCAATGGAGCACCATGTACTCGGGTGCTGCCTTACCCGCTGAGTTACTCCAGCCCTTTTATTTTATTTTTTAATTATATTGTCTATTTTTTAATAATAATTCACTACAATTATAATAATAATAATTTGGTTGTAGAACAGCAAACATCTTTTTTTTTAATTTGCTTGCTAACGGGATTTGCTCTCATGGATTCACACTTAATGACTTTTTTTTTTTTAACTAGGTGTTCCTGTCTATCAAAGGAGTTTATTACCAGGCAGAAATTCTTGGTCAGCTAATAACCTGGATTGTACCGTACACATTTGCACATGATGTAAGTATGAAGACAACATGGAAGCAATTTGCAGTGTTGCTAGCTGTTAAAGCCAATCAATGTGCAGAAAAGACTACACTTCAGCAGATGAAGTTGCATCTGTAAAGAGAGAAACAAGGTTATTGCGTCAAGTCTTTAGAGTTTAGAGATGCAGCATGAAAACATGTCCTTCGGCCTACCAAGTCCGTGCCGACCAGCGATCACCCGTACACTTCTAGCAATATCCTACGTACTAGGGACAATTTGCAGCAGCCAATTAATCAACAAACCTGTGTGTCTTTGAACTGTGAGAGGAAACAGAGGTAACCCACGCATTCGCAGAGAGAACGTGTAAACTCCACACCGACAGCACCCGGAGTCAGGATTGAACCTGGGATTCTGGTGCAGTGAGGCAACAGCTCCAATGGCTGCGCCAATGTGCCACTGTGTTTTCTTCTCCAAAATCTACTTTCACCGAGACGTGAGGTATTACGATGAAAGCAGCTCCTGTTCAGTTTTCTTCTCTGCCCTTGTAGTGCACGTCAATGTATTTTTTTTTCTAGTTTCCCAAGCAATTTGCTAATGGAATTGATGGGAATGTCTCGAGGGTTAACATACATTTGATGGACCAATAGGCCTCATCCTATTGAAAGGAAATACGCATTAAAAAAGCAGGGTAACATTTGACCAATCCATCTTTTAAAACGGAGATGAAAAGCCTGATTAAAATTACTTCTGACGGGAAGTATAAATTTGATCATCACAACCATAGGATTTATAGCAAGGCATTCATTCCATCTGCAGTCATAATTCTTTCCATCAATCCTCTCGGTCCTGTTTCCCGTACTTTTTTTTAAGAAGAGGGGCCCCAACCCAAAACGTCACCTTTCCATTCACTTCACAAACACTGCCTAATCTACTGAGTTCCTCCAGTACTTTGTGTTTTGCTCAGGTTTCCAGCATCTGCAGTGCATTGTGCCTCTAAACATACCCTAAGTGGCAGGAGTCTACTTCAAACAAACTAAACTGTTGTCTTTAAATTCTAAAACAAAAAACAGCAGCTTAATGTTTCCATCACTAAAAAATAGAGCTATTGTGCATCAATAGCCTGAGTCTGAACTGTCACTGATAATATTGCCAGCTTAAAAACCTCGCATAAACATGATCCCAATTAGTTCAGGAAGTGTAAAAAAAATAGTGTTATGTCTGTAAAGTTAGGGGAAAACTGCACTTGAGGAAATCTTTTCTAATTCATTTGCCGTAGATTTATTACAAGCAGTATGACCTCCAATCATTCTCTTTTACAGTGGTAATAAGCGATAGATTTGTATTGTATACATCATACATTTTGTTATAATCGTGACTTCATTGGACTGCAGCAGTGTTATGCTTGACTTGTGCTGGCTCGTGAGTTCGGCATGATAATAGGAAATCTATAGTCTTAGTTCAAGTTTGTAGAAGTCTGAAGAAGATTGAAATGTCACTTATCCATGTTCTCCAGAGATGTTGCCTAACCTGCTGAGTTACTCCAGAGCTTTGTGTCTTTTTGCAAAAGTACTGTCTGTGAGCTTTGTGGGGAATTTGTAAGAATTTTTTGCATTAAGAACTACAGTGGTATCAAGTTTAATTTGATTTAAAGATACAGCATGGAAACAGGCCCTTCAACCGACTACTATCTTCAGAGTCCACGCCGACCATTGATCACCCGTTCGCACTAGTTCTGTGTTATCTCACTTTCCCACTGCCTGCACAGTAGCAGCAATTTACAGAGATCAATTAACCTACTGACCCATGCGTCTTAGGGATGCGGGAGGAGACCCATGTGGTCACAGGGAGAATGTACAAGCTTTCACAAAGACAGCATCCGAGGTCAGGATCGAACCCCAGTCTCTGACACTGTGAAGCAGCAGCTCTCCCAGCTAATATACTCATGCACTAAATTTATATTTGTTGCAATCCGATTCTCCCAGATTAACTTTAAAAGATGAACAATTTTGTTCAAAGCGCTTTGGAAAAATATGCAGGGATTATTTAAAAAAATCAGAACTTTTCCAAAGGTATTGTTAGGACTCAGTAAATGTTTTGAGCCTGTAGCCCATGTGAAGAGAGGGATTTTGCAACTAAACCAAAAACCACAGCATTGGCAGCGTTGTAATTTCTCTGCATTTTTGCCCGAGCTTTTGGTAAATCAAATTCTTTTGTTAAATTCTTCAGTATAAGACAGCTACTGGGCTTGAACCGCTACTTGTCATTCGTTGAGCAAACTGCAATGCTGTGGGTGTTTTTATATTTTAAAAGCCTTCGTATTGCTGAAAAGCACCCCTTGTGACATGGGTTTGGGACACTGCAGCTGGCTCCCAGGAATAAAGCTCCCATTATGTCGTGGTAGTAAAGGAACAAAGATCTTTGTAATTCCTTCTATTCTTTGTTCAATTGGTCCCATATGTGAATCATGTGATATTTCTTAATCTTGGTGTCACTGCTGTTCCAAAAATTAGTAATCTGGTTAGTGATGTGGATTTTTAGTCACCCTCCATCAATTTGAAGTCTGCAAGAATGGTTAGCAACTGGATATAATAAAAAGAGGTGAGACAAATAATTGCAGATGCTGGTTTACAACAAAAGACAGAAAGTGCTGGAGTAACTCAGTGGGTACAGCAGCATTTATGGATAATATTGATATGTTACATTTCAGGTCGGGACCCCTCTTTGGAACCTAAAGAATTCTGAAGGAGGGTCCTTATCCAACATGTCAAATTTTCCTGTGGAAACAAGTATTCAGTATTTATTTAATATCATTTTAACTGAGTACTTGCATACACAGATGAAACGAAAAAAACGTTTCTCGATCAGTTTCCATTCAGTGTAGTTAATAAAAACAGGATAAATACATAGAGCTTTAAAAAAATTAAAATTACCATATCTAAAAACAGAAAGTAGGCCTAAAATTTACAATAAAATAAAAACAGACATTCCGACCAACAGTGGCTTTGATTTGACAGGTGCCTAGCTGTCATAGTATGGACAAGGTTGATTGTGTTGGTGAACGATATATGGGGAGGGGACACAGTCCGTTAACCAGTCTTATTGCCTGTGGGAAGAAACTGTGTAGCATCCTGCTGGTTTTGCAGCTGATGCTCCTGTACCTCTTCCCAGATGGCAGAATGGAGAAGATGTGGTGTGATGAATGATAGGGGTCCTTGATAATGGAGATGGCTCTGCTGATGCTCCGCCTCTTATAGATCTCCAACAGGAAAGGGAGTGGGGCACCAATGATCCTGCTGGCTGTCTTCACTATCCTGTTGAGTTGATTTTGTTCATAAGCCTTACAGCTCCCAAACCAGGAAGTGATGCCGTAGGTCAATATACTCTCGATGGTGCCCCTGTAGAAAGTCCTTAGATGAACAGTAGGGAGACCTGCTTTCCTTAGTCTCCAGAGAGGGTGGAGCCGCTGCTGAGCTCTTTTGATCACTGCTGTGGTGTTGGTCGTAGAGGTCAGGTCATCCGCCAGGTGGAGTCCCAAGAATTTCACACTGCTGACCCTCTCCACAGCAGCTCCATCAATATGCAGCGGAGTGTGATGTTTTTTTCCAGCCTTCCTGAAATCGATCACAATTTCCTTAGTCTTTTCCACATTGAGGGTGAGATTGTGAGATCTACACCACTCTGTAAGCAGTTCCACCTCCATCCTGTACGCCGACTCATTTTTGTCGCTGATGAGACCCACCACTGTTGTGTCATCAGCGAACTTGTTGATATAATTATTGCTGAGTCTGGCAGTACAGTCATAAGTAAGCAGACTAAACAGCAGGGGGCTTGGGACACAGAGCTCACAGCGATGGTTCTTGATGTTTGACCGCCCACCCTGACTGTCTGCTGCCGTTGTGACTAAAAGTTAAGGACCCAGTTGCAAGTGCCAGTGTCCACCTTTAACAGCTTCAGCTTCTCCACCAATTGCTGTGGGATGATTGTGTTAAAAGCGGAGCTGAAGTCTATAAAGAGGATCCTGGCATAGGTATTCTTAAAAAAGATCCATTGGCTTGTCCTCCACAGCCATCTGTGGCAATGAATTTCACAGATTCACCACACTCTGACGAAAGAAATTCCTCCTCGTTTCCTTTCTAAAGGTATGTCCATTTATTCTGAGGCTGTGCCCTCTGGTCCTAGACCAGGGGTCGGCAACCTACGGCCCATAACCCAAAATCATCCGGCCCGCAGGCGTTTTTTTTTTTCCTCAATCATCCGACCCGCAGACTTCCGTCATCTCCGGTACCTGGAATGTTTAAGAAAGAACTGCAGATGCTGGGAAAATCGATGGTAGAAAAAAATGCTGGAGTGAGTTTCTCCAGCATTTTTGTTCTACTTCCGGTACCTGGAAGGTGATTTTCGGACCGAGGGTTGGGTGAAACACTGAAAAAGTGCTGCCCATCGCCCTGCAGGAGGCCGGACTCCTCCCGGGCCCAGGCATGAGGACGCAAGGAGAGCTGCGCTGGCACCGAGCTCTGGCTGTACCGCATCCTGGATGAAGCCACCGGCATGGCCACGCACCTTCTGTGTCTTGGGATCGGGGTTGTCGGTAGGCCAGGGACGAGTGAGTATGATATTTGAGCTCAGTGCTCCGGATGGTATCCTCGAAGGGGCGGGATCTATGTGAATATGTTATTTGATGCCTGCCATCCGGGGCAGGATCCATGTGTGCACGTGATAGATGTGCCCCCCCCCCATCTGCTCATAGACATGTGTCCTGGCCTGTTTCAGAAAAGGTTGCCGACCCCTGTCCTAGACTCTCCTACTTGTAGAAACATCCTCTCCACATCCACTGTATCTAGGCCTTTCACTATTCAGTAAATTTCAATGAGGTCTCCCTCATCCTTCTAAATGCCAGCTAGTTATGAATCTGCCAGTACCAACCACAACAAAATCATTTGATTTTTTTTTACACCAGTTTAATTTTTATAAATTAAGAAAGTTTGTAACTGGCTGTTGCTGCTGCTTTGTCAATGTAAACACATCACAGATGGTAGCAAATATTTGCACTGCAAGGTTTGACGGTGGAGAGATTTATGCTTAACTAATATCCTTGAAAAGGCATTTTACATCCTGACAATGCCAGACAGTATCTGGTGCATCCCCTTGATTTCCTTTCAAATCATTACGTTTTCATATATATCGTTCTTCTGTTTGATAACATTAATTAGTCCTTTTAGCTTTAAAATAGATCATCCAGAAATTGTTCATCAGCAATGAGCAGCCAAACAAATAATTGAACCTAATTTTACCACATGGTTACTATATCGTTTTTTCCTTAATTTTATGTTAATTAATGTCTCCTGTAAAGGGAGCATGTTATCCTTGTAAAAAATAAATTCTAGGCATTGGAATTTAGATGAATATTCCTATATTAAATGGCCTTTTTGTATAGATAAATACATGCTAAACTGTACAGGCCATCCAGCCCACAATGTCTGTGCCAAACATGATGCCAAGACCAACCCCGATCTATCTGCACATAATACATATTCCTCCATTCCCTGCATATCCATCTGCTTATCCAGAAGTCTTTTAAACATCACTGTAGTACCTGCAGCACGTTCCAGGCACCCACCATTCGCTGTGTTCAAGCAAAATGCGTCAAGCATCTATCTATCTATCTTCTTCTATCTATATATAAAATTGTGTGCCTGCTGGCTGGCTGCTGGCTTTCTGCCTGACTTGTGGTTGCCAGCCTGTGGGTGCCAGCCTTTGATTCGTTGCCACGACAACACCCGACCCACAAATGCCCTGATTTTTTTCCATTTCGGTAGAGATTTCACTTCATTCCAAGTATCCACTCCTCATTAAATTTTGTAGTGTTTATATACACATTTTTAATCAAATCCTTCTCCCCTCCCCCTCTACCACTCACTCACTTTGTCGCCTCCTGCTGGCCAGCGACCATAACGGCTGTTGGCGCCCGCATCGCGCCTCAAAGACGCCATTTAAAAACAGCTGCACTGCTGATTCCTGAGCCGCTTGAGTTGGAGGACCACGTCTCCCATGGGGGCTACGGTTAGAGAACGGCTGCGTTGGGGGAGCAGACCCAACGGGTCTGCACTTGGTCTAGTCTCCTATAAACTTTGCTCCTCTCACCTAAAAGTTATGATCCTCGAGTATTTGATATTTCCATCCTGGGAAAAGGTTTAGGACTATCTACCCTATCTATGCCTCTAACTCTTACGCTTCTATCATGTCTCCCCAGACTCTGGTGTTCCAAAGAAAATAATCCAAGTCTGTCCAACTTCTCCTTGTAGCTATTACCCTCTCATTCAGGCATCATTGTGATAAACCTCCTCTGCATGCTTTCGACAGCCTCCACATCTTTTCTGTAATGGGGCCCAGAACGGCATCTGCTACTCCAAATGCAGTATAAACCAAAGTCCTATAAAACATCAGGGTCCAAAGAATGGGGTCCTATAATTCTGCATCATAACTCTTATATGCAATGTCCCGACCAAAGCTTGATTTGGCTTGGTTTACAATAGGCATACCGTGTTTTAATTTGCATTGCATCTAAAGTTGGTAATCCTTGTTTCTTTAAATTTGAATTACATACACCTCGATTCGCAAAGTAAATCCTTTTTCATGTGCAATTGTGTTGTTGCAGGTGCAATCAAAGAGATTGTTTAGTTCTAAATATTTAATTTTAAGAGGATTTTAAAGCGCAATTTCACCCTGGAAATGTTTCCTAATTTTGCTTTGATTGCCTTGTTTAATTGAAGCTCTAAAATGTTGCATGTTTCCAGCATCCAACAGACGTGGACTACAGAGTGATGGCGACTTTCACCGAGTTTTTTACAACGCTGCTCGGCTTCGTCAATTTCAGACTCTACCAGACCCTCAATCTGCTTTATCCTCCAAAGGTAGATAGCGTTTTCCTTAAGTGTGGTCAAAGTTATTGTGTCATAAAGACATGCACAGTTATGTTTAGTGATATTTGTTAAGTATGTTGTGCAATCAATCTCTCTACTGTAGAGTCCCCTGTTTCTTTCTCTCATTCTAATTCTAGAATGGCACAGTGGTAGAACTCCTGCCTCACAACGTCTGAGAAGGTGTTCGATCCAGACCTCAGGTGCTGTTTGTGCAGAGTTTGCACATTCTCTGTTACTGCGTGGGTTTCCTCTGAGTGCTCGGGTTTCTTCCATGGTCCCAAACATGTGCGGGTTTGTAGGTTAATTGGCCAGTAAAAGCATGTGCTCTGACTTGTATGCACATTAAAAAAAATTGAATTAGTTTTGTGCACTATTAAATATTCCAAAGTTAGAGAAAGATTTTGCATAATCTTCCCCACTTAATCTTCGCCACAGTTCTCCAGTGAGCTGCTGGTAGACAAATGAATAAATAAGTTTCTAAAACAAGCGATTCTCCCAGTGGAAAATTATTTGCTACTTTGCCAGAATTCCCCAATGCCGAGCAATATTTTATAACTTGCTTCACATGGAATCTTGACCCACCAAGCAGCAATATGTTATTTGTGGAAAGGCACTTAGGAACAGCCTGCTGATCTGGCAGAGTGCAAGCACAATATCATCACATTCAACTACTGATAGCAAGTACCAAATCTGATATGTTGGTGTATAATGCATTTCTTCAACTCACCTTTGTTCTCTATGGTTGGATGGATGTCAATTTCCCTCTTGAGGCAAAGTACTTGCATTAATGACCTTAGAGTTATGCATGTTCATGAAATTATGTATAATAATTTTTAGCAAATGCTAATGAAAGAACCTTTTAACAAATATGATTTATATCTTAAGGATGAGTAGCTTTGGATGAAAGGTACATTCAGTACAATACCGTTCTTAGCTCTGTACCATTTCATCATTACATCATAAATTACAGGCTTTGCAAAAACAATTTTGATGCAAAATTCTAAAGGCTCACTTAATACTTATACCATCTTTCCAAGATTA
This sequence comes from Leucoraja erinaceus, assembly GCF_028641065.1. Classification (NCBI taxonomy): domain Eukaryota; kingdom Metazoa; phylum Chordata; class Chondrichthyes; order Rajiformes; family Rajidae; genus Leucoraja; species Leucoraja erinaceus. The sequence goes on along the minus strand of NC_073401.1, from coordinate 14,823,342 downwards.
TTCATTAAAACATTATGGAAAACCCCAAATCTAAAGAGAAGGGCTGATGTTAAAACAAAACACAGCGCTGGAAGAACACAGTGGGTCAGGCAGCATCTATACAAGGAATGGATAGACAGCTTTTTGGGTAGTCTCTGAATCAGGTTCCTGATTCCGAAGTCCTGTTTTGGAGTCTACAAAAGTGTCTCGACCCAAAACGTCGCCTGGATGTTCCCTCCACAGACTCTGCCTGACCCACAGAGTTCCTCCAGCACTTTGTATCATCTACAGTCTCCAGTGTCTTCTTGATAATTAAGTTCAATTTGACCAAAGTTCCAGTCACATTGGTGTTACTCCAGCACTCTTGAGTTCGACATATTAAAAGATTTGGAAATAAACTTTACATTAAAGTACACACGTTGAAAGATATCCTGTTACAAAACAATATTATCAAATATCTTTATGATACCTGTCTCCAGCTGACCTTTGTATATCCTGGAGTGTTCATTTTACTTGAAGAAATTGGCCTATAAAATATTTTTTTAATGTATGGTGGTTGTTTTGTTATATCGCGCTACATATTTTGTTTAATATTTTTTAATCCATGTTTTTTGTTCCAATGAGATTTAACATTATCAACAGAGATATCTGATCATATAATTTTGGTGAAGTTGATCATTTTGAATGCAGAGCAGAATTAACTAACTTGAAAGTTTGTTTTCAGCTGGAGGACAAGCCAGAGGAAAAGGAGCTGACAAAAGATGATGAAGAGATATATGCAATGGAATCTGAAAGCTATGTGGAGGTTAGTGGACATCGTAATATATATGTTTAAACTTAGACATTTTCATTATTTTATTTACTGCTGATTTACATTTTATAATTTTTATAGAAACTGGCTGCCTTGGGTGCTAGTTTAGCCCGAACAGTGTCTTCAAATGAAGACGAGGATGATCCAGATGAATTTCCTCAGGAAGGGGTAAGTTTTGTTTTACATAAGTTCATAAATTATAGGAGTAGAATTAGGCCATACGGCCCATCTTGTCTACTCTACCATTCAATCATTGCTGATCTATCTTTCCGTCTCAACCCCATACCCCTGCCTTCTCCCATAACTCCTAACACCCATACTAATCAAGAATCTGTCACATCTCTGCATTTAAAATATCATTGACTTGGACTCCACAGCCTTCTGTGGCAATGAATTCCACAGATTCACCACCCACCTAGTATTGTTCACCATCATTTAAGCACTGCTTTTCTAGTAAGAAGAGAATTTGTTGCTGCTTCACTTATTTTTGTTGTCAGTTTGACTTTGTCATGATTTCATGGGTGCTGAAAATTAGGCAAGTTGTTTTTGAGTAGTGGTGCTCAATGAATGGCATGGGAAATACTCATCATTTCTACAGCTGTAGCACAGACTTCTGTGTTCGAACAGACAACGTATTTGCATCCAAACACACATTGTTGGAAAAACTCAGCAGGTCTGGCGACATCTGTGGGAGGAATGGATAGGTGATGTTTAGTGACTGCGTAGATGACTTGTAACGTGTAAATTGGAATATCATGAAGCTTCCTGGCCTGAAACATTGCCTATCCATTCTCTCCACTGATGCTGCCTGACCAACTGAGTTCCTCCAGCACTGGATTTTGCTCTAGATTCTAGCATCTGCAGTTCCTTGTGTCTCCCAAGTAGTAGAAAAAAGGAACTGCAGATGCTAGTTAATACACAGAAGGACATAAAGTGCTAGAGTAACTCGGCAGGTCAGGCAGCATCTCTGGAGAACATGGACACGTTCACCTATGAGTTGACCTGCTGAGTTGCTCCAGCATTGTGTCCCTGTGTTCATTATATATGCATCAATTGTCACAGCGATGCAAGTGACTTGTAAATTGGAATATCATTAAGATATTGACATATTTGTCACTAATTATCAGAATGTATTCTTAACACAGTACACTATCTGTGCATTGAAAGGAAACACACTTTTTCAACAAAAATAAATAAATTGCAATGAATGCAGAAGTTGAACGCAGCTCGTATATTCAGGCAAGAGCTAAATTGAAGCGTTCACAATTAAAATCAGTAAATCCGACAAATTTAAATTTCCAGTGGGTGTGTTATATTCCATGCATCTTCAACGTAATGAAAGATAACACTGAACTTGGATGCAAAAGTGTCCATTATAAGCTGCCCCCCACCAGGAAGGTGGGTTTGCAAAGAAAATTATTTTTTTAATTTGTGGGGCTGATGTTTGTTATTGAGAGCTTGATATGAATCTTGGGCACTTGACTGAGGAGCTATAAATGCAAGAAGCCCTTTGGGAGATAGTGGGGTGCAGGAGACACATTTAAGAAAATAACATTTTAGTTTCCCCAAGGATAAAAACATTTAAAATTAGACCCAAAACAAGCATACCTTCTCAAACAGTGCCTTTTTTATTGCAATATACAAAATATGTTTGTGGTTCTTTGTGATCTTGTAACAGTTTGAAATATTTACAAAATCAACGACATTCATCATGTTTTCCAAGGCAACGAGCGAACACTTATTGTTGTAGCATTTGTTCTGGTATAATTTGTATTAAATCAGGTTGTTCACTTAAAAACAAAATACTATTCCACGAATTTACCTTTCCATAGTAATAGCGTACAATTACATAAATAAGCTGACAGCAAAGTCAGTATCATATTTTGGTTGCAAATTTATATGTTAAGGACAGGAGATAAATCGATATGATCGCAATTTAAAACCGAAAAATGCTGTAAATAGTTAACAATGGGGAGAAAACAAATGACGTTTTGGGTGAACAGAATTTCTAGTTAAATATTAACTACATCTCCCTCCATGGATGCTACCTGACTTGCTGAGTATTTGCATTTTGTTAGATCTCTGTTATTTACAGATTTTGTTTGCTTTTTTGGTTATATGCAGAATTAGGTTCGCAGTGAGTTTACAATTTATGCCGACCGCAAAGTTGTATTTTGCAGACGACACAGTACCTAACCAATGTTCAAAGGCTATTAATATTCTAACTATTTTTGTGTACCTGGAAGGTTATCTGTGGTAAATAAGCTACACTGGAATAACTTTAATAATTTATACAGGAGAATGCAGAGCTGATTGGAGAGAGGCAAAAGGAGCAGCAACTATTAGAAAAACAGAAGAAATTGTTTGAAGGCTTGAAGTTTTTCCTGAACCGAGAGGTGCCACGTGAATCGCTAGCATTTGTCATAAGGTACATACGCTAACGTGTTTGATGAGGAAACCTATTTTTGAATCTCGCACCGTCATCTGCTTCTCTCCTGCCACCACTTGCAACCCTTTGGTTACTGATAGTGCCAGCAGCTTGCTGTAGTACAGTTTTAAAAAATCTCATATATCCGACTAATACTTCACACTGGAGCTGGCAAATAGATTGCAATCACCAAAGATTCCTTTTGGCTAATTGACTGAATTTTGGGTCAAAGCTCAACCTTGGTTTTGCCTTTATAACAACAGTGTACAATGGTTGTTGGAGAGAAATTGAGTCAACAAGTTGATTTTTCGCCAAGACATCCTTGTTTGTATGGTTCTATGAAACATTGAAGGTAATAGCTGCCAGTTTAAAGTACAATTAGCACTGGGAACTCCATATGCTGCAATCTTAAGCAAAAAACACAAAGTACTGGAGTACCTCAGTGGGTCAGGCAATCGAAAGAAAGGTCCCAACCCAAAACATCATCACAGGAGTGTGTGGACAATAGCTTGTATGGGTCTTAACAAGGAGCCACAGATGCTGGTTTATCCCAAAGATAGACACAAAATGAAAACTGAAGAAGGGTCTCGACTCAAAATGTCACCTATCCATTTTCTCCAGAGATGCTGCCTGACCCGCTGAATTGCTCCAGTATTTTGTGTCTATCTTTAGGTCTATTGGGGGAGTTTTACTCGTGCATTTTCACGTTTGCACTTGTTCTACCTCTCTACTTTCTGTCCACCATAGCAAGGGCAGGGAGGCAGGGAAAATGCCTCTTCTTAAGTCATAAACTGATTTGTTTTTATCAATTACGCTTTCAGGTGTTTTGGAGGCATGGTATCGTGGGACAAATCGCTTTGCATAAGTGCTAATTATCCCGTTACAGATGAAACCATTACCCACCAGATAGTAGACAGGCCAAGCCTTGGTCAGCAGTTCGTCAATAGGTATGTGCTGATGCAACATTTAAACATCTGTTGACTTGCTGTGTCACTCGTGGTAAACCTCTACTTAACAATTTCTCTGAACTGCACATACCAAGTTGTGGAACCTTGTTTGATGGATTGTGGAAATGGAGAAATGGACCTAATCCGGTGGGCGGTGCGACTCACGTTGCTGTGGCCTCTGCAGTCCGTCTGTCTTTTTATTTTTTTTGTCTGGTTTGAATGTAGTTTTTTTTTTGTTGTGTGTATGTGTGTGTGGGGGGGTGGGGGAAACATTTAAAAATCTATCCCCTGCACGGAGAACCCGACCTTGTCTCTGTCGGGTCTCCTAGCACCGTGGAGCGGCCTCCAGCAGGAATGACCTGGGGCTCCAGTCACGGAGCTGCGGACCTACTCACCATCGTAGAGCTGGCCAAGTTCGGAGCGGGTGGAGCTGTGGTGGCGCTCGGCTGCGACCTGACCCCGGGGATTTGGAGGCTTACCGCAGGTCTGGTGGACAGGAACACCAGGAGCCCACGGGTCCCTGCTGGGAGACCACATTTCTGGGCTTCCGCAACGGCGACTTTAACCGCCCGAGTTGCGGGGTTGAAGAGTACCTGGAGCGGGGCCTTGCATCACCGCCCCGCGCGACTTGGAATGGCTGCGGGACTTTGCTAGCGCCCGCCGGGGGCTCCAACAACAAGACCCAGAGCGTGGCCTTGCATCACCCGGCGCGGCGTTAATAGCCGCGGGACAATTACCATCGCCCGCCGGGGGCTTTGACTTTGACTCTGACATCGGGAGGGGAATGGGAAGTGCAGGGGAGAGAAGTCTTTGCCTTCCATCACAGTGAGGAGGAGATTCAATTAAATTCAATTCAACTTTAATGTCATCGCACAAATACAAGTATGAGTACAACGAAATGCAGTTTTGCGTCAGTCCGTAGTAGTTGTGCATAAAGAAATAAAAATAAAAAATAGAAAGAGAGAAGATACAGAATAATCAAAAAATACAGAATAATTAAACAATGGGGACGGAGGGACCGGAGAAATCTATCGGTGGGACTCCGAGTTCAGCAGTGTGATTGTATTATTGTAGAAGCTGTTCCTCATCCTACTAGTATGTGACCTGAGGCTCCTGTACCGCCTCCCTGATGGGAGGAGGGCAAACAGTCCATGGTTGGGGTGTGAGGGGTCTTTGATGATCTTCCCAGCCCGTCTCAGACACTGTTTTTGGTGGAGGGCATCCATGGCAGGGAGCGGGGCACGGATGATGTGCTGCGCTGTTTTCACCACCCGTTGTAGTGCCTTCCTGTCCGCAGCAGTGCAGCTGCTGTACCATACCGTGAAGCAGGTGGTCAGGATGCTCTCTATGGTACAGCGGTAAAAGTTGGTCAGGATCCGGGGGGACAGGTGGGCTTTCTTGAGCCTCCTAGGGAAGTAAAGGCGCTGCTGTGCCTTTTTGATCAGCTTGGAGGTGTTGAGGGACCAGGACAAATCCTCCGAGATATGTACTCCGAGGAATTTATAGCTGGAGACGCGCTCCACCTCAGTCCCGTTTATATGGATGGGGGTATGACTGCCTCCTCTGGTCTGCCTGAAGTCAACAATAATCTCCTTCGTCTTCTTGGAGTTGAGGATGAGGTTATTGTCGGCACACCAGGTGGTCAGGTGCTGGATCGCCTCCCTGTAAGCTGACTCATCGTTGTCGCTGATCAGCCCTACTACCGTGGTATTGTCAGCAAACTTAATAATGGCGTTGGATCCGTACTTTGGGATGCAGTCGTGGGTGAAGAGGGAGTAGAGGAGAGGGCTGAGCACACAGCCCTGTGGCACTCCGGTGTTCAGTGTTATAGTGGAGGAGGTGAGGTTATTGACCCTAACAGACTGTGGTCTGTTAGTGAGGAAGTCCAGTGTCCAGTTGCAGAGGGAGGTGGAGATGCCAAGTCCACTGAGTTTGGTGATCAAGCTGGCGGGGATGACGGTGTTAAAGGCTGAGCTGAAATCAATGAACAGCAACCTGATGTAGGTTGTTGTTGTAGTCCAGGTGGGTCAGGGCAGAGTGTAGGGCCGCCGATATGGCGTCCTCTGTAGACCTGTTGGTCCGGTAGGCAAACTGATGGGGGTCCAGTGTGGGGGGGAGGCAGGCTTTGAGGTGAGCCAAGATCAGCCGCTCAAAGCACTTAGCAATGACAGGGGTGAGTGCCACTGGGCGGAAATCGTTGAGACTCCCTGTAGCTGACTGTTTGGGCACTGGCACGATGGTTGATGTCTTGAGGCAAGTGGGGACAACACCCTGGGCCAGTGAGAGATTGAAAATGTCGGCGAGGACTGGGGATAGTTGTCCAGCACATGCCCTAAGCACCCGGCCAGGGATGCCATCGGGGCCGGCAGCTTTGCGCTCATTCACCTTGCTCAGTGCATCTTGTACAGCAGAGGTGGAGAGGCTGAGAGGTTGTTCATTCGGGGGTGGAGCAACTTTAATGGCTGGGGTTTTGTTGTCCCGGTCAAAGCGAGCATAGAAGTGGTTTAGCTCGTCAGGGAGGGTGGCGTTGTCTGGGGGAGGGGTGTTAACTTTCTGGTAATCGGCAAGGGATTTGATTCCTTGCCACATGCGCCTGGGGTCAGAGTTGTTATGGAAATGCTCCTCAATCCGCCGTTTATGATTGAGTTTAGCAATCCTAATTCCCATTTTCAGATTGGCCCTGGATGAGCTGTATCCCTCAGCGTCGCCAGATCTGAAAGCGGCATCGCGAGCCTTCAGTAGGAGTCTGACCTCCCTGCTCATCCACGGCTTCTGGTTAGGGAAGGTCTTTATCTCCTTGTGGGTAGTGACATTATCGGTACAGAATTTTATATAGTCCAGAACTGTTGAGGTGTACGAGTTGATGTCCACTTGTGAATTAAAGGTGGACTGAGTAGCAAAGAGACTCCAGTCTGTCTGCTGAAACTGCTCCTGAGATGCGCTGTGATGGATGTTTGTGTAAATTGTGTTGTGTCTTGGTTCTTTCTTGTGTGTATGACTACAGAAACAACATTTTGTTTAAACATCAATGGGGTTCAAATGACAAATAAATTGTATTGTATTGTAAATACTGCAAGCACAGAAAAATTTAGAATACAATTAATTCCTGATTGGGCCACCATGTTGCATTTCCTTAAAATCTTTATTGTCCTGTTGGATTTTGGCATTATTAGAACCACTTTTTCAGCGCTGAGGCACAGTTGCATTTATTTCCCACTCGTGAAATTACCGTTCTTCTTCTCCCCGTTTCTTTCACCCAGATACTGCAAATATTATTGGGTTTAATGCATTATTCATAGATCAGTCAAATACAAAATGGTTAGAGCAAATTATAATGCTGCCATTGACGTCCTTTATCCATTGTTTTAGCTGAGTCTTGGCTATAAATTTCAACATTGTACATTTTAGTACAGTTGTTGTTTCTTCAGTGTGGATTGTCATTTTCCTTATGCTTTCAGGGTTTTTTTGTTAAATCAATGGCTTGGTAGAGAATGCAGCCGCTACCATTTAAACATTTTGACAGATGTTCACTTGTGGCTTGAGAAAATAAGCCATAACATGAATGCCATCAGCTTGTTCATTGGATAATATCGAAAATTAGTAGCATGAGTAGGCTTTTGGCCCTTCAAACCTGCTCTGCTATCTAACACAATTACCAATGATCCCCAGTCACAATATTATTAACCTTGGTGCCTTTTTTTATCTTGTAATCTATCCATCTCCTTAATGGGTCATGAGTGCTTTGTTGTCATATTTCCCAAAATGGAACAATGAAATTCTTAATCATATTCAGATACTTGGTTTTGCCGGCAGAGAATTCCACAGATTTACCTCCTTTAGAATGAAGAACTTCCTCTAATATCAATCCTAATTGTCTTGCCCCACATCCTGAGTTAGTTCAACTAGTGCATTGACCTGAAAATTAAAAACAAAAAGACTAGCCCATTCCATCAACGATGGGAATTAAGGATTGTTGGTTTGTAATTTGGATCAGATGACCACTATTTGTGTTTGGTATTATTCCAATGAGGTTAGAAGCTACATTTTTGTGAAAAAGCTGCAAAAATGACTTCAATATATTTTCTTTTGCTTGAAGAATGATAACGGTGCACAACCTTTTATCCGAAAGCCTTGGGACCAGACACTTTTCGTAATTCAGAATTGTTCGGCTTTCGGAATGGAAGATTTTTAGCGTAGATTTTAACGGCTGGCTCAGTGGCAGAGTGCTCGGCTCGTATCCGCAAGGTCGCGAGTTTGCGCCTCGATCCCGGCAGTTACTCGATCGCGAGTTTTAGTCTTCAATGTAGTTTTTACTTGCAGAATAGGAGAGAATAGGGAGGGTTAGGCTGAGATCATTCTCTGCGAGATGATCTTAGTGCGGGAGACAAGTGTAGGAGAGGTGTACTGACTGTGGGCAGAACTTTGGAAGTGATTGCCCACCATTCTCAAAAGCCGCTGTGTCTCCCTGTCCCTCCAACTCCAGAGGAATCCCCTCCCCGATGGGCCGCTACGGCGAGAAGTGGCAGTTTGCCCACAGCCCGAGCTGCGTCCCCTCATCCGCAACCCGGGTTCCTCTGGAGTTGGAGCGGGGCTGGGCTAGAGTTGCTGCTGGCTGTGAGTCTCTGGGATCTCCGTGCTTGCAGTGGGCCTGGGGGTCGGTGTCCCGATGAGGGGGCGCAGCTCGGGCTGTGGGCGAACTGCCACTTGTCGCTGTAGCGGCGCATCGGGGAGCGGCTTCTGGTGATCCTGACGTATCTCAGCTCCTATCCAGGGGGGTGGCCGGAGACGTCAGGACCAACAGGAACCCGCTCCCCGATGCGCCGCTACAGCGTCAAGTGGCAGTTCGCCCACAGCCCGAGCTGCACCCCCTCATCCGCAACCCGGGTTCCTCTGGAGTTGGAGCGGGGCTGGGCTAGAGTTGCTGCTGGCTGTGAGTCTCTGGGATCTCCGTGCTTGCAGTTGGTGTCCCGTTGGTCCTGACGTCTCCGGTCACCCCCCTGGAATGGAGCTGAGACTGGGAACTGTACCGCCCTTGCCCCCTCCCTCTGCAACTGCAAACAACCCCACAGTTCCCAGTCTCAGCTCCTGGCCAGAGACGTCACAGCCCGAGCCATCAGCTTCTGTCCCTACGGGGACAGCGGAGAGCGTGTTCCTCTGGAATTGGAACGGGGCTGGGCTGCTGCTGGCTGTGGGTCTCTGGGTTCTCCGTGCTTGCAGTGGGCCTGGGGGTCGGTGTCCCGTTGGTCCTGACGTCTCCGGTGACTGGCACTGGCTACAACGTGAAGACAGTGCAATGCGCGGGGAGCTGGAGAGGGGAGGGAAGGGGTCACACACATGGCCGGGAAGCAGAGGGGTGTAGGTGGGGTGAAACTGAAGGGAGCGACAATTTGCTGCTGCCTGCCCGCTTAGTTAAAAAGTTCCCACGCAAGACTCACGATACACTGTGTATCGTGAGTCTACCATGGGAACTTTTTAACTCAGCGGGCAGGTAGCAGCAGATTGTCAATTATTAACCCTCCCGCGCAATATACCCTCACCTTCTCTTTTATGAATGGGGATTTAGTTCCCCTTTCTTCGAGGACCGACCGGAGGTTCCGCTGTCACCTCTGCGGGCCGCCCTCGGTGAACGTTTTCAAGGACCTTTCTTCAAGGATTGAAAAAATGTCGCTATTCGGAGCTTTTCGTTATTTGGATCGTCGGATAAAAGGTTGTGCACCTGTAGTAATCAATCTGCATTTGCCAATTGCTGTGAACTTTTGAGCATATCCTACTAGTATAGACTGACCCCGGGTGCTGTCTGGGTGGAGTTTGCATGCTCTCCCTGTGACCACGTGGGTTTCTTCCGGGTGTTCCGGTTTCCTCCCACACTCCCCAAAACGTGCAGGTTTGTAGTTAATTGGCTTCTGTAAAATTGCACACAGTGTGTAGGTCGTGGATGCCAACGTTGGATAACATGGAACTAGTATGAATGGGTGATCAATGAGGCCGAAATGGGCCGAAAGGCCTGTTTCCATGTTGCAGCTGTAAAATTAAAATGTAAATTTCACACAAAAGTGCACATGCAACGTGGTCACAGGGAGAGCATGCAAACTCCACCCAGCAGCCGGCACTGGGTGTAGTGGCTGGAAATTACTCGGTGTTCTCTTGTTTGCATATGCCGGTGCTCTCAGAAAACATGTAATTAATTATAATCATTTATCTAGGTCAAAATAATGTTTCTCCTTCATGACTGCAGTCCTACAAATCACTGTTGAAATAATTGGGATCACTGATCTCGCAGTAGTACAGGATCTAAGAATTGAATGTGTAGGAAAGAACTGCAGATGCTGGTTTAAATCGAAGGTAGACACAAAATGCTGGAGTAACTCAGCGGGACAGTCAGCATCTCTGGAGAGAAGGAGTGGGTGATGTTTTGGGTCGAGACCCTTCTTCAGACTTTTAATCTATTTATTAAAACAATTCATCTAAGATTTGAAATTGTTTTCAAATAGCTGGGTATAATTACAATGTTTAAAATGCATCTGGACAGGTTTGTGAATAGGAAAGCTTTAGCGGTATAAGGGCCAAATTCAGGCAAATATGGCCAGCTCAGGGAGGCAGCTTTGTTAGCATAGATGAGTTGGGCTGAAGGACCTGTTTTTCTGCTGTATTTACTCTGACTCCGTGCCTCTAAATTTATAATATGCCAATTGGAACTGGCAGAAAGATCTTGGCCATTTGAAAAATTGCTGACTGCTCCTTTTCTGTTTTGACTGCAGGTATTATATCCAGCCCCAGTGGGTATTTGACAGTGTTAACTGCAAAAGGCTTCTTCCAGTAGAAGATTATTTCCAAGGAGTCACTCTACCACCTCATCTTTCTCCGTTTGTGGAAGAGAAAGACGGCGACTACGTTCCGCCAGAGAAACTCAAACTCTTGGCCATTCAGAGAGGCGAGAACATGTGTAAGCTGGTGGATGCTTTATTTATGTTTGGTTCTTTTCCAAATGCGGATGCCCTATTAAGAACGGCACAGTGGCGCAGCAGGTAGAGCTGCTGTCTCTCAGCACCAGAGGCCGAGGTTCAATCCTGATCTTGGGTGCTGGCCGTTTGGAGTTCACACATTATCCCTGTGACCGCATGGGTTTTCTCCAAGTGCCCCGGTTTCCTCCCTCGCTTCAAAAGACGTGCAAGCTGGAAGGTTAATTAACTAACCCTCTGTAAATTGCCCCCCCCCCCGTAGGTAAGGAGTGAATGAGAGAGTGGGATAACATAGAACTAGTGTGAACGAATGGCAAAGTTTAAAGGAGATGTGTGCAGTACCTTTTTTTTTTACACTGAGGGGGGTGAGTGCCTGGAACGCGCTGCCGCGAGTGATGATGGAAGCAGATACACAAGTAGCATTTAAGAGGCTTTTGGATAATCACATGAATATGAAGCGATGCGGATCATGTGCAGGTATCAAGCTTGGCACAATGATTGGGGGCTGAAGGGCCTGTTCTTGTGCTATATTGTCCACTAACTTCCTATCCCTTCTGATCCATGAATGGTAAAATGCTTCTATATCTCTTCCATTTCTTCCTAACTGGCATGTCCTCTCAGCTCCCTGGCACAAACTTTATGTACACCTCTTCAATTCCAGTCTTCCCCTTGAATCGTTATCTGGTGGCACGGTAGCACAGCGGTAGAGTTGCTGCCTTACAGTGCCAAAGACCCGAGCTTGATCCTGACTACGGGTGCTGTCTGTACGGAGTTAGTACGTTCTCCCTGTGACCGTGTGGGTTTTCTGGGGATGATCCTTTTTCCTCCCACATTCTAAAGACGTGCAAGTTTGTCGGTTAATTGCCTTCTGTAAATTTGTCCCTGGTGTGTAGGGTAGAACTCGGGTGATTGTTGTTCAGCGTGGACTCGGTGTGCTGGATGGCCTGTTTCCATGCTATATCTCTAAATTGAACTTTCTAAATCAAACCTGAATGTGTACAATATTTGCATTGTATTTACCTCAATGCAGCACTTGCAACCCAAAGCAAAGGCTGCCAGCTTCCATCCCGCAGCATGCCCTGCCTAGGCGTATATCATGTACCCAAACCCTCATTAGTGCCAGGCACGTCTCAAAGTTAATTGTTCCAAAGCTCACTTGGAAACTTCTCAACCTCGGCAACTTTTTACGATCCAAACTTTGGTCGGATTTATCTAATCACACACTAAGTGTATTATAGTGTTTGTACTAGCTTGTCTGTCATGATCCCTGTTAACTGAGTGCTTCTCATTTAAAATCCTTACCGTTGCAGTTAGATCTATCGTGAACCTGCTTTTCCCTAAACGTCTGATAACACAGTACAGAAATCCACCTGAGCTGCTATCTTTATTTACTCCTGTATCGATCACTATTTTGACCTATTAGACTTCTTATTGACTCCATTTCTGACACTGCACAATTCATGTTTTGATTCAGCCTTTGTGAATGTTCTTGACTCCTGTCTTGCATGTTCTCCATATTCCTGCTGCTTATTCCCACGTAGGAAATGGGTTAAAATTTAGTGAGAAGTAAAAATGGAAGAGACGGTGCTTTTCAACATTCTCTTGTGATTTGGTATCAATAAGGCAAGAGAACCTTTTATTAAGAGACACCAAGTACTAGAGTAACTCAGTGGGTCAGGCAGCATCTCTGGAGAACATGAACAGGTGACGTTTTGGGACCCTTCTGACTGATTACAGTACGGTAGAGAAAGCTGGAAGAAAGGTGTGGGAGGCAAGACAACGCCGAGCAAATGATAGGTGGATACAGGTGATGGAGGCGAATTGGCGGATGGATAGACAAGGGCTAGAGCTGAAAAGGCAGTGAGATAACGAGAGAGAGAAGCTTGTGAAAGGGAACATTGGGTGGGGTGAGGTGGGATATGACTGCGTGTCTAGGTGGAGCACAGGAAAAAGAGTAGGTGTGGTTGTTCAATTCCAGGTGAAATGATTACCAAAGATAACCCTTTATTACTGGATACTAATTTTTCTGTCATATCAGGGCGTTTTCCTAAGCGGGCTTAAGCGGTCATCGTTTTGTGCGCATACCTGGGAGAGAGGGTACACTCACAGCAACAATGCTCAGCAAGCTATGTGCTTCACTGGGGGTGAATGTCAATCTCCTAAGTGGGCATTCTTTGTGTTGCATCCGCTACAGATGAAAACGAAAGTGAATCTGAGGAGGAGGATGAGAAAGAATCCGATGGAAAAGACGAGGACGAAACCGAGGATGAAGGAGATGATGACATGGATGAAACTGAAAAGGAAGATGAGGAAAGGCTGAAGAACATGGAGGCTCAGAAGGTGAAAAGCAAAGTGAGTTCCAGCAGAAGTAGTTATCCCTTGAGATTGTGACGGACCCAGTCATTCATTGTGCCATAATATCTATGTTCCTTTATCTTCCAATTTGCAGAGATTGTGATTTAGTTATGTCAAGCCAAAGACTTGCTATTTGGCTAACATGAAGTATGTCGTGCGCGCACAGTGGCGCTACAACCTCACAGCACCAGAGACCTGGGTTCAATCCTGACCACATATGCTGTCTGTGTGGAGTTGACTTGTTCTCCTTGTGACTGTGAGGTGTCCTCCGGGTGCTCCGATTTCCTCAAAGATCTGCGGGTGTGTGGGTTGTAAAATTGTCCCTAAGGAACGGATGCATAAGCGGGGTAACATAGAACTAGTGGTCAGCGTGCTCAGTGGGCCAAAGGGCCTGTTCCCATGCTGTACCTCTCAATCGATCAATCAATATATTATATTAACAACCTTCAGTTCTGTGGGTTATTCAACAAGGAGCAATTATGCCTTGCGCAGTGAAAAGAAATCTTGCCATTTGGGAAATAAATGTTCAGCAACACCTCCCAAATTTCACAAAGAATTTAAACCAAACATAAGCTTACAGACTGTCTTCTGGAAATTGAATTTATTTTCAAAAAATGGTTCAGTACACATATGTAAGTGGTCAATTGACATTCAGTGCTGTAGGGCTGAAATGAATGTCAAATATAAGTTTTGATTGCAATTTTTAATGTGTCACCATGTACAGTTTAAAGTTGGTGCAATTATCTGATTGTGCTTCCTTCATCTATCTACCTGAGTGATTAGTAAGTAAATTGTACATAGATAAAGACTCAAAGTGCAACTCAGCGGGTCAGGCTACTTCTCTGGGAAAAAAAGGATAGCGTGATGTTTTGGGTCGGGAGCCTCCTTCAGAATTCTTCCGGGTCTGAAGAAGGATCCCAACCCAAAACATCGCCTATCCATGTTCTCCAGATAAGTCCCCTGACCTATTGAGTTATTGCAGCATTTTGTCTTTTTTTTGTAAACTGGCATCTGCTGTTCATTGTGTCTTTAGTTTGTACATAGATTCTTTGCAAGTGGCAAAGAGCAACAGGCTTATGAAGTTTTCCTTGAATTATAAGATTGGTGTTGGTGCTTTTTCTCCAGAAGCTGAATGTGAAGGTTACCACGGGGACCGTGAAGATGGAGAATAAGGCCCAGGCATCTGAGCGAGAGAAGGCCGAGGAGAAGCGACTGGCTATCATGATGATGAAGAAAAGGGAGAAATATTTGTACAAAAAAATCATGTTTGGGAAGAGGAGGAAAGTTCGCGAGGTTTGTGTTCAGCTTGCACCTCGTGCATTTAGAAACATAGAAATTAGGTGCAGGAGTAGGCCATTCGGCCCTTCGAGCCTGCACCGCCATTCAATATGATCATGGCTGATCATCCAACTCTGTATCCCGTACCTGCCTTCTCTCCATACCTTCTGATCCCCTTAGCCACAAGGGCCACATCTAACTCCCTCTTAAATATAGCCAATGAACTGGCCTCAACTACCCTCTGTTGCAGAGAGTTCCAGAGATTCACCACTCTCTGTGTGAAAAAGGTTTTTCTCATCTCGGTTTTAAAGGATTTCCCCCTTATCCTTAAGCTGTGACCCCTTGTCCTGGACTTCCCCAACATCGGGAACAATTTTCCTGCATCTAGCCTGTCCAACCCCTTAAGAATTTTGTACGTTTCTATAAGATCCCCTCTTAATCTCCTAAATTCTAGAGAGTATAAACCAAGTCTATCCAGTCTTTCTTCATAAGACAGTCCTGACATCCCAGGAATCAGTCTGGTGAACCGTCTCTGCACTCCCTCTATGGCAATATTGTCCTTCCTCAGATTTGGAGACCAAAACTGTATGCAATACTCCAGGTGTGGTCTCACCAAGACCCTGTACAACTGCAGTAGAACCTCCCTGCTCCTATACTCAAATCCTTTTGCTATGAAAGCTAACATACCATTTGCTTTCTTCACTGCCTGCTGCACCTGCATGACTACTTTCAATGACTGGTATACCATGACACCCAGGTCTCGCTGCATCTCCCCTTTTCTTAATCGGCCACCATTTAGATAATAATCTGCTTTCCTGTTTTTGCCACCAAAATGGATAACCTCACATTTATCCACATTATACTGCATCTACCAAACATTTGCCCACTCACCCAGCCTATCCAAGTCACCTTGCAGTCTCCTAGCATCCTCCTCACAGCTAACACTGCCCCCCAGCTTAGTGTCATCCGCAAACTTGGAGATATTGCCTTCAATTCCCTCATCCAGATCATTAATATATATTGTAAATAGCTGGGGTCCCAGCACTGAGCATTGCGGTACCCCACTAGTCACTGTGGTATCCCACTAGTCACTATTATAATAATATTGATTTACTGTTTAGCAAATGTGGAAGATGCATTTTTTTATGGACGTTTTGTAGTAACTAACAATTTTTAAAATTATCTTAGAAAATATACCAAAGCATCTATTTTGGTTTTAAGCTGAATTCTTACAAATTTGGGTGATGTGACAAAAGAAGGAAATTAGAATATAGAGATGTGTAAATTAGTCTATTGAAGTATTGAGGATTTTTGTATTCCGGATGGTGGGTATATGGATTGTGCTGCTAGTGGAGGTAGTTGATGTAGGTACCGTACAACATTTAAAGGACTTGGGCGGGTACATGGATAGGAAAGGTTTAGGATATGGGCCAAGCACGGGCATGTGGCACTAGCATAGATGGGGCACCTTAGCCGGCATGGGCAAATTGGGCTGGAGGGCCTGTTTCCATGCTGTATGGCCAATACTATACTATTGTCTTGCTTTGATCTTTTGGTGAAGGACAAATTTGGAGCATAAAATGAGACTAAGATCTTTAAAAGGGGAATTTTGAAGCCTCATAAGCTATTTAATGATATTGAACTCGTGGACCATAGAATAATACAGGACGGGAACTGCCCAAAATGCATGAGATACTTGAAACTAATCCCTTCTGCCTACACATGCTGCATATCTTTTGAAGCCAATTCATAAATATTTTTAAAAGTAAAATCAACGACTTCAACACGAGTTCAGAATAAAAGACCAGTTTTGCTGAGACTGTTCTGTACTGTAAATGCAGACTGTCCTTTCCATTTTGACGCTGACTAGATAATATTCTTGCATTACGCAGAGTGTGGCTTAAATGTCTGTCTTGTATACTTCAGCTAAACGACCCAGAATAATTAGGAAGAGATTTTTTTTAAATGTCTTACCGAGCAAGCCAGCCAAAGGCCACCAATGATTTCTTTGTTTGAAAGACTACCCAACAGTGAATCCAACTTGCAGCTGTTAACATTTTGTGTTGAGTTTGAAGTCCTGCTTCAGAATTTGTTTTGGTCGTTTAAGCAAAAAAATAAAGGATATACTGTATCTCCATATTCCCATAAAAAATAATTGAAATTGCTAGAATTCTTGAGCAAGAAAAGACGCAACCAGTGGGAATAAAACAGCCTTTCAAATTTGCTATTTCATTCGATTCAATGAATCATTGATTCACTTCAATTTGCATTCCACTTCTTCCTTTTCCTCCGCCTTGAACTATGGCTTTTATCCGTCAGCTTTTGGGTTGAGCGTTCTATTGCAGTTAATGTCAGCCTCACTCAACTGATCAATAGGCATGTATAATGCTGACAATTGCCTTTTGTTCATTGAGCCATTTCCACCTTAGAGATACAGTGTCGAAACAGGCCCTTCAGGCTATCGAGTACGCGCCAACCAGTAATCACCCCGTAAACTGGCACTGCAGAAGCCAATCAACCTGCAAATCTATATGTCTTTGGAGTGTGGTGGAGAGGGGGAGGAGGGGGGGACTGGAACACCCGGAGAAAATCCACAAGTAGTCAGGATAAAACCCGGACCTCTGGCGCAGTAAGGCAGCAACTCTACCGCTGTGGCACTGTGCCCCCCTTAAGTGGTTTAAATGTGTGCAGATAAAGACATTTACCAACTAACCATTTATGCAAGGGGTTGTTTTAAAACATTTGGCGATGTACAGTTGGAATATTATTAAGATGCATCTGTTCTATTTTGTCTCAACAGACAAACAAGTTGGCAGCCAAGAGAAAGGTGCACGATGACATGGTGAAAGCTGAGAAAAAGAAAAGTAAAAAAATTAAATCCCAATAAGATATTGAAAATCGTTGCATATCTGCAGTTTAAACCTTATTTGGTTTATATTGGATTTTGTGTACAGATAGTAAAGTCTTTATACAGGCTCTTCAGTGGTGGATTTGTTGTGTTGGATTTCAGTGTTACCATCTAGTTAAATGGAAATAATGAGTTATTTAAGACTTGTGCATTCAAATATTATTCATGATTGAAATGTTTTTCATATGGAGCCTATTTTACGCCTATGGATTTCTTATCCAATTACATAGACTTGTTAGTTAAAAATCTAAGTTGAATCCACCACTTTTGCTTTGTAAAGCTATCAGAAGCCGGACATTGTAGAAACAAGGAACTGCAGATGCTGGTTTACCAAGGAAAGACACAAATGCTGGAGCAACTCAGTGGGTCAGGCAGCATCCCTGGAAAACATGAATAGGAGACATTTCAGATCAGGACCTTTCTTCAGTCTGATGAAGCGTCTCAACCCGAAACGCAACCTATCTATGTTCCCCATGGATGCTGACTGACCTGCTGAGTTACTATAGAACTTTATGCCTATCACCCAGAAGCAGAACCTTGTCAGGTTGCAAAGAAATATAGGATATCGTGCGCAACTTGTACCTTCATTGAAGAATGGGTCAAAAGAGAAGTATTTCCAGATCAATAGTCTGCATTAATGTACGTGTACTTGCGTAATAGTATCTGCAACTTCAAATAATTTTCTGTCTCAATTTAATTTGAAATGTTATCACTCTTTAACTGAAGTCGTGTCATTAAAATTAAGGCCTTTGGGAAATATGACCAATACTGTTGCAATTAACGAATTTCAAAGGTAATAAGTAGTACTGTGAAAGAGTATATTGCAGGCACGATAGCAATTCGCTTTTCCTGATGGTTATCATCTATGTAGGTGATATAAAAATTATTTTTGTTTTGAAATTTTTGACAAAAGAATACCATGTATAAAAATAATGTTCTCTGTTCACTTGTATTTTGACTATAAACAGAAAATCAAACATAAATCTCCGGTAATCGTTTTTATTCGCTCTTTCCAAAATGTTGGCAAATGGATGTTGCTTGCTTTGCCTCAATGAGCATGAAGTAACATTAACAGAGAACAATGCTGTTCCCCATCAAATACAGGACGCTGCATTCATCACCACGTCACACTCTGCTCAATTCTTTAAGGGCGGCATTGAATATTTCAATTTCTTAAGCTAATTGTTTTCAGAAACCGTGATCAAAGATAGCTCAATGCCAATTATTTTATGCTGTAATTTTCAGGAGCGGGGGTGCATCTAATCATGCCTATTTGGTGTGTTGGGCAAAGAAATGCTCCACCCGTTCTCTGGAGTAAAAGGTCTTCCATAAATGTTCTTTGTACTGTACATCCCACTGAATCAAGGTTCTGTTTGCACAGTTAAATGCCAGTGATTTCTGATGAGCTTTTTGTGTGCAAGATTTATATTGCATGCATCAAAGTCTGTTTTGCATACATTTCCTTACAATGGTCACAACTACCGAAGCTAAATTTACCCACACTTGATATATTTGTCTCTGGTTTTTTTTCTCCCCCCCCCCACCATATGGTTACGAGAGGGGGGAAAAAATATTTGTGTCTCGTATTTTTTGTTTCAAAGTCTTCTGCATGACGAAAACTTGTTAAATGATTTGGGCATTCATGTGTTTGGCAGGCAACACAATGGCGCAGCTGCCTCACAGCGCCAGAGTCCCGGGTTCATTCCTCACCTCGGGTGCTGTCTGTGTGGAGTGTGCACATTCTCTCTTGGGCCGTGAAGGTTTTCTCCGGGTGCTCTGTTTTATTCCCACAGAAGTGAATTGGCTGCTATAACAATTGGCCCTGGTATGTCGGGAGTGAATGAGAAAGTGGGATAGCAGAACTAGTGTGAACGGGTGATCGATGGTCGGCGTGGGCGCTGTCGGCCGAAGGTAAACACAAAATGCTGGCGGAACTCGGCAGGACAGGCAGCATCCCTGGAGAGAAGGAGTGGCTGCCATTTAGGGTCGAGACCCTTCCTCAGACTGATGTCAGGGGAGTGGGCGAGACAAAGATAGAATGTAGTCGGAGACAGTCAGACTGGTGGGAGAACATCTGCACTGTTTATTAGATGTTTAAATGTTTTTGTTGGGTTGTGTACTTTGTGCACATGGGGGAAGGCTTCAAAATACTTGCTTCTCTGGGGAGAGGGGAGTGAAAATTAAATCTTTGCAAAACATCCAGTACTAAGGGTAAAAACATCTAGTACTGAGGGCACAGCCTCAGAATCAAAGGACATACCTTTAGAAAGGAGATTAGGAGGAATTTCTGTGGTCTGAGGCTGGTGAATCTGGAATTCATTGCCACAGACAGTTGTGGAGACCAAGTCATTGGGTATTTTTAAAGTAGTGATTGACAGATTATACAGTAATATAGTGTGGAAGCAGGCCCTTAGGCCGACCTTCCTTACGCCGACCAACATGCCCCATTTACGCTATTCCCACCTGCCTGTGCTTGGCCCGTAACCCTCTAAACCTATCCTATCCATGTACCTGTCTAAATCTCCTAAATGTTATGAAAGTACCTGCCTCAACTACCTCCTCCGGCAGCTCATTCCATACACCCACCATCCTTTGTGTAAAATAAAGTTACCCTTCAGATTTCTTTTAAATTACCCCCCCTCTCACCTTACACCTACTGTATGTCCTCTGGTTCTTGATTAGCAAGGGTGTCAAAGGTTATGGGGAGAAAGCATGAGAATGGGGTTGAGAGGGAAAGATAGATCAGCTATGATTTAATGGTGTAGACTCAATGGGTCGAATGGCCTAATTCCACTCCTATGACATATGACCTTATGAAAACAATTGATAAACTACATATTTCTTTAAGATTTCTGCTTTAAAGCTTCTATTGAAGGAGTAGTACCTGCTGGGGGTTGATTTCAATAGTTTCAAAAACTGAACAAAAATATACTTCCAAAGATCTTGGTTTTTGCTCTCTTTGTGTTGTTTGAGTTTTGACTTGCAAACAAACTAAGCAATGACAGCTTTATTTCCCCCAATGGATTAGTTTCAATCATTAATCTGTTGCTGTCTCGCCTTCTACAAGATAAGACTGGAACGGTTTGATTACTTTGGGTGAAACAAAGACCAAAAATCGATGTTCCACAAAACAAATCTAGTTTTAAAATACAAGTGTAAAGATAGAGATCTAGAAATGTTGGTGCATTGGTATCGGTTTATTATTGTCACAGGTAGCAAGTTACAATGAAAAGCTTTTGTTCGCTATCCAATCAAATCAAATAATACCATACATGAGTACAATAAAATATATGAGGAGAGAAAAAAGAAGAATACCAGAATGCACAATATTGTTCTTGGCATTTTAGCGTTACAGTTCCTGAGGGAAAAGTCCAATGTCTGAAATGAGGTAGGTTGGAAGATTGGCACTTCACCCTGGTATATCGGACAACTGTTAAAAAGCTTGATCACAGAGGGGAAGTAGCTGTTCCTGAGTTTGGTGGTAAGTGCTTTCAAATTGTATCTTATTCTTGTTGGGGGGGGGGGGGGGGGAGGGAGGGAGAGAGAGGAGGTTGGTCTGTATGATGGACTGGGCTACATCCACAACTATCTGCATTTAGTGGGTGCTGGGATGTGCCGCATGGCAGCACAAGGCTCATTGGATGTAGGGGGCCAGCCGCATTTGTGATTCTTTTCGGGGAGGCATTTATGAAGCACAAGAATGTGAAGACTTGGACAATTTTGTTTCTTAGAAGGGTTCCGACCAGAAATGTCATCCAGAGATGCTGCTGGACCCGCTGAGATACTCTAGCACTTTGTGTCTATCTTCATTTCATAGGCTGGGTTCAGGATGGGTGGCAGCCATGGGTTTAACTGGGATGTGATGTAATGTGGCCAGATAAGGCTCATTGGTGACACAGAGATCAGTAGCAAGACTGCGAGAGGATAGGAGGGAAAGGTTGAGACGGTGAGAACTGAATAAGAGCATCTGATGTTGGCCAAGTTGCGTTGAGATTGCCCCACACTGGTCCCAGGGCAACGTGGTTCAAGTACTGGCACTCCCCCATTACCGCCAGGTGGTGCTTCAATGGCAGCCTCGCCTGCAATCTATCTGTCCTTTTCGTCTTTTTGTTATTTTTAGTGTGTTTAAAAAGTATGTGTTAATGTCCTCTTGTTTGTTTTATGTGGGGGTGGTACGGGGCAACTTTTTTTCAATCTTTCACCTTTCCGAAGATGCAATTGTTTTCCAGCTCGTATCGCCGGTCACTCTACGGCTTAAAACCGTGGAGCTGGAGGCCTTGCTCGCGACTGACTTTGAGCCCCACCGTGGACTTACCATCGGAGCCGATCCCTTGCCTGCGATCGATGCTCCAACCGTGGCCTGCGAACTTTAACATCTAGGAGCTTGCTCCGCTCGCAGTCTTGGGTTGACACCAACGTCGGGAAGCTCCAAAACCGCACGACCCGACCCGGGTTAGATCGCCCGGCGCGGGTGGGTGAGCGGAGATTCCCCCCCTCCCCCGATGCAGGAGCTTGATCGTCCCGACGTCCTGAGGAGGCCTGCCACCGGCTACAGGAGAAAGATTGTCCCGTCAACGGAAGGTTAGAGGCCCCCGATGGCTGGAGGACAAAGAAGAGAGATTGAACTTTTTTTCGCATTCCATCACAGTGAGGAATGTGGAGGATGCACTGTGGTGGATGTTTATGCTAAAATATATTTTGTGTGTTCTGTTGCTTTTTATTGGTATGACTAGGGCAAATCAAATTCCTCGTAGGTTGCAAAACATACTTGACTAATAAAGTACGATTATTATTATTACACACACAATTACGCCTCTTGCCGATCTCCTCTGGGTGATAACCAGTGCTCGGTTGAATACCAGGTGTGATATAAACTTCCCAGGAAAAATGCTGTGATCAAACGCTACTTTATTTGGGGGATTCGTTGGTTTTCTGTTGCATAATCATGGATTGAATTTCTAGGCAAGGTTTGTCTTAAGTTGCAAGATATAAAGACACACAACAGTACTTGGCATTACATTGAATTATTTACTGAAGTTTCAAATATACCATATCATGATTAATTAATGTTTCAATTTGAACTATCTTGCTAATTATATTTAGCCCCATTGCAGTTTCTGCATATACGCTGAAGGTTCCTGTTAATGCTAAAACAATGGAAAGATATATTTATAACTTTCTAAAGAATAATTTATTGGTAATTATATCATTAATTATCATAATAATTGATAAAATAATACTTACGATCTTAAATAATTTAATTGTCCATTATATTTTTCTCCAACTAAATATTGGGCTTTTTAAAAAAAATGCTTCTCTTTGCCCCTCTCCTCCCCACCCGTTCATTCTCTTCTCCCCCTCTCCCTCTCACCCCGCTCCCTCGCCCCCAGCTCCCTCTCCCCCAGCTCCCTCTCACCCAGCTCCCCCTCACCCTTCCCCCTCCCCTTCTTCCCCCCCCCTCCCTTCTCCCCCTTCTCCCCCTTCTCCCCTTCTCTTCCCCCTTCTCCCTCTCCCCCTTCTCACTCTCCCCCTTCTCCCTCTCCCTCCGAAAGCCTCCACCAGCCCACCCCTGATCATTAATCTGTTGCTGTCTCGCCTTCTACAAGATAAGATGGGTAAGGTTTGATTACTTTAGGTGAAACAAAGACTAATCGATGTTCCACAAAACAAAGCTAGTTTTGAAACCCAAGTGTAAAATTGGAGGTCGAAATTCTGGTGGACTGGTATTGGTTTAATCCTTGTCATAGGTAACAAGATACAGTGAAAAGCTTTTGTTTGCATGCTATCCAATCAAATCAAATAATACCATACACGAGTACAATAAAATATAGGAGTAGAGAAAAGAGAAGAATGCCAGAGTTCACAATATTGTTCTCGATATGGAGAAAGATGAAGGGCGAATTTAAAACTGCCCAATATTTAGCTGGAGAAAATCTAACTGTTCGATACATCAGTAATTCTGGTAGGGAAAGGCTCGCACAAGTAATTGTGATCTGAAACTATCTAATCCATTTGACAATTGGGTCCTTTTGGGGAAGTTAATTTATTGGTAAGCCGTATACCCAACCATGACTACAGATTGACTCTTGATTGCTGTTTTGGACGGATAGACCAAATGATGTAAATGGCAATTATGGTTGGGCAGTATGTGCTCAACTGGCCAGCTCCAATCTTTTTTAATTCAATGTAGTTTTTTATAATTACATTTATTCATGTAGTTTCTGCATTTGTCTTACTAGTGTATATATATTTTTTATTCCATTCATTCATCAACTAACTAGAAAGAACAATAAGAATTGCAATGACATTTGGAGTCCTACAGAAAATAAACAGGCTCTTCAGCACAACTCGTTCTTGTCGACCAAGACGCCCCCATCCAAGCTAGTCCCATTTGCCTGCGTTTGGCCGCATGTTCCTCTAAACATTTCATATCCATAGACCCGTCCTAATGTCTTTTAAATACTTTGATAGTACCTTTCTCAAATCTAGTTCCAATACCGACAACCCACTGTGTGAAACAATTCTCCCTCCAGTTCCTATTCGAACTTTCCCCTCTCACTTTAAATCTATTTCCTCGAGTTTTTGCCTGGCTGGCATAAAAGAGTCTGTGCATTCACCTGATCTACGCCCTTCATAATTTTATACACCTCTATAAATTCACCCCTCGGCCTCCTGCACTCTAAGGAATAAAGCCCTGGCCTGCCCAACCTCTCCCTATTACTCAGGCCATCGAGTCATGGCAACATCCTCATAAATCTTTTTTGAACCCTTTCCAATTTAATTCTGTTGATGCAGTTGTGCTGCCTTATCTGATGCAATGGATCAAATGGTCTCTGGATTACTAATACATTTGGATTACTAATACATTTGTGCAAATTTGGCTCGTTAATCATTTAACTAAACTTTTTGTGCAAGGTTGAGCCACCTTACCTGATGCAATAGATTAAGTGATCTCTGCATAATAAATAAAAATGGATTACTAACACATTTGTGCAAGTTTGGATCAATAACCACTTGTCAAAGCTTATGTATTGTCCTATTTTAGCCCATTCTCCTCTGCTTACTATCTGGCATCAGGTTACACCTACAACTATGTTTGAGAGTTCTGTTTATATCACGGATGTTGTTTGAAGAACTGGGTTTAAAAAAAGCACTATAGGGTGGCACGAAGGCAGAGCGGTAGACCTGCCATTTACAGCACCAGACACCCGGGGTTCGATCCAGACTGCGGTTAGGGCTGCCAACATTGGGTGAGAGTTGGGAGTGTGAAATTGCAAGAGACCAAGCCCGAGGGAGTGTAGCGACCGGGGGGGGGGGGGGGGGGGGGGGGGGAGGGAGAGTGTCCCCCCGATGGTACGAAGCTTTTGCATTTTTCAGCTTGAAATTGTGCAATCTGGTGCATACTGTAGTGAGTCTTTTAATTTACACTTGAATGCAATATTTATGCTTTCAATTGGATTAGCTATGAATAAGGTTAGGTTGAATTACATTCCTAATTACATTCCACAGTAGAGCCAGGCTCTGATCAACAGGTGCAGCACATGAATGATCTTAGTGTATTCATGTATGGAAATCAGATTGTAATCAAGCACTTGGCCCATGTTGACCAACCTGGGTCTCACTGCACACCTGGTACTACTCCCTACCCTGACTCCAGTTGCATACCTTCTCTCATTCCTGACCCCGAGTCCAGCCTTACACCTGGCCCCCTACTCTACCCTGATCATGGCGGCTTACCTGCTTAGGTTCCCAGTGCTGAACACTCCCATTGTCCCAGCTTTGACTGCACACCTAGTACTATTCCAGACCTTGACTCTGGATGCACACTTGGCCTTGCTCCTAGCCCCTCTGCATTGACAATATATCTGGCCCACACATAAAGCCCCATATCTGACCCCCTGGACTTAACCTATTATGTTCACGTGCACAGGTGTATATCTAATGC
Organism: Leucoraja erinaceus; assembly: GCF_028641065.1. Classification (NCBI taxonomy): domain Eukaryota; kingdom Metazoa; phylum Chordata; class Chondrichthyes; order Rajiformes; family Rajidae; genus Leucoraja; species Leucoraja erinaceus. The sequence goes on along the minus strand of NC_073401.1, from coordinate 14,797,732 downwards.
GGTAATCTTTTATGGGGCACTTCACGGACCAGATTTTGTATAACAAAATTTGCTACATCCATTGGCTTCCTTGTTATCTAACATGCTTTGTCAAAGAAGTCATCAATTGGTTGAACAAAATTTCTCATCCATAAAATTATACCCACTCAGCTGTATAAGTATTCTGTGACCATTTCCTTCATTTTCCTAACAAACTGTCCTGAAGTCATTTTCACCCCCAATATTTTCAGTATTTTGCTGTCTTCCTCTCAGCTGGGACTTTTCCGAAATGCAAAGTTCAATAACGATATATATTTAAGCACTGTTCATCTAAAATCAGTACCTCTTTCCTGTTTTTTTTTTTTCCCCCATGTCCCTTGATTTTGTTAGCACCAAGAGCTAAATGTAACTCTCTTGAAAACATCCAGTGAATTGGCCTCCACTGCCTTCTGTGGCAGAGAATTCCACAGATTCACAACTCTCTGGGTTAAAAAGGTTTGTCCTCATCTAAATGGCCTACCCCTTATTCTTAAACTGTGACCCCTGGTTCTGAACTCCCCCAACATCAGGAACATATTTCCTGCAGTTACCACGATTGAAAATCTAGCAGGCAAGCAGGATGCTTTCTCCAACCAGCCCCATTTGAAGGCCATTATCTTCCACTGCTTCTACCCAGTGCTTGGTACCTACTTCCAGCAGCCATTGGTTCTCCTCCAGGATGCACCAAGCTGCAGCCTGGTCCAGCATGGACACCAGGGCGAATTGGGCGCAGAGACTCTCACGGTAGTGGCGCGACGCCTCCGACGGCCCAGGACTCTTGCACTGAGGCTGCTCCATGGCCGGAGCTGCAGCGAACGACTCGCCAGCCCCGGCTCTCTATCCGCATCTGTCCCCGCCACTACTTCTGCTTCCATCCCTCCCTCTGCCCCAGATCTCCAACACCCACGACCAGGTTGCTCAGAGCACAGCAGCGCCTCGTCCAAAGCCGGAGACATTTAAACATGTCTAGCCAAAAAGTGCCCCACCCCCCCCCCCCCCCCCCCCCCCCCCCCCCCAGTCAAGTGAGAATAACAGAGAATAAGAATGCTGCTGTCTTGTCAACAGACGCGCACACAAGCAGTTGATATTAGTTTTGAAATTCTCATTGATCACAGAATTTCTCACGACAGAGCGTGATAAATTCTGTGATCAGCGTGAGAGAGTGAGAATTTGGTGAAATGTGTGAGTCTCACACGCAATGCATGAGTTGGCAGCTCTGCTGCGGTTATTGTCAGTATGGAGTTTGTACGTTCTCTCTTTGGGCCGCATTGGTTTTATCTGTGTACTCCCGTTTCCTCCCAAGGAAGGCGATGGCTGGAGGCCCGCAGCAGCCTGGGGCTCGCCTGGATCGGGCACCGCACGTAAGAACTAGAACGTGGACTGGACTTTGAAAACAACGCCAAAACGTGGAGCCTCGTGCATGTAGGCTCAGTAGACTATTCCTGTACACCTTGCTAATCGGGGACGTGCTTAGGTATGGCAATGGTTTACTGGACTGCATGTCAGAGAGGAATTTTACTGTGCGTTTGCAGGTGACAATAAAAACACCATTGAACCGTTGATGTGTGCTTTTGAGCATGATGTACATTAGTTGACAGGATGAAAAGTGAAACTAATCTCTGATGCCTGCACATGATCAATATCCCTCCATTCCCTGCTGTTCCATGTGCCCATCTAAAAGCCTCTGAAATACCACCATTGTATCAGCGTCCACCACCTCTCCCGACGGTATGTTTCACCGTATAAAAAAACTTGCCCTGCATCTCCTTTAAACTTCACCCTTTTAAAGCTATGGCCTTGTTTGATATTTGTGGGAGGAAACAGAAGCGTGTGGGAGGAAACGGGAGTACCCAGATAAAACCAATGCGGCCCAAATCTTGCGGCATGGACATTAACTTCTCTAACTTCGAGTAGCCCTTGCTTTCCCTCTCTCTTCATCCCCTTCCCAGTTCTCCCACCAGTCTTACTGTCTCCAACTCCCTTTTATCTCTGTACCGCCCACTCCCAGTCTGAAGAAGGGTCTCGATCCGAAACGTCACCCATTCCTTCCCTCCACAGATGCTGCCTGACCTGCTGAGTTTCTCCAGCGCTTTGTGTTTTGCTGAAGTCTGTAGTTCCTTGTGCCGTGAAATACCTCGCCTTTACCAACACAAAATCTCAGCTGTCATCTCCAATCATGTCATTGACTATTTTTAATGTTTCTGCGTGCTATTATCAGAAGAGTGTATAATGTCCCTGCACATGTGGTTTGTTCAATCACCTATTTACTCTCCACCTCAAAAGCACCTGCCGAGAAGATTGAAACTATTTATAGACCTTCCTCATTTAGACCTAGAGAGCAAAAGTCCCAGGGATAATTAAGGCATTTATCATCAGACTAATACATTACTCAGGTGGGGAAAACAAGGAGACCATTCCTGATGGGGGTTTTTTTGTTTTTTTTGCTCTATATATCTCACAATTTAAAAATGCAGAAAGTATGTAGGAAATATTTTTCAAAAACGCATGTAAATGAGAATATTTTAATTAAGGTCCCATATACTATGAAATCATGCAAACATGCTCTTCAGCCCAACTTATCCACGCCGACCAAGATACCCCACCTATTGCTTGTCAAACCTGCCCACATTTGACTAATACCCCCTAAACTTTTCCTATCCATGCACATGTCCAAATGTTTTTTAAAGGGCAGCACAGTGGCGCAGCGGTAGAGTTGACTACGGGTGCTGTCTGTACGGAGTTTGTACATTCTCCCTATCACCATGTGGGATTTCTCCTGGTGCTCTGGTTACCTCCCACACTACAGGTTTGTAGGTTAATTGGCTTTTGAAAGTTGTAAGTTGTCCCTAGTGTGTAGGATAGTGCTAGTGTACGGGGTGATCGCTGGTCAGCACGGACCCAGTGGGCCAAAGGGCCTGTTTCCATGCTGTATCTCTAAAGTCTAATGGTGTTATTTAATGGTTTTAAAAACTGGTTGTCATCTTTTAAGATCATTTTGATAACAATCTTATACAAAGTATTTTACAGTTTTATACTGTACACCACTGATGTAAGGTTACAAATTACAAAATGTATAATGTACATATGGTGTTGTTATCTTTTGATGTGTCATACTATCATAATGCTCTATTATGGTGTCCTAATAATGTGTCATTACAGAATCGGTATAACGATCTCTTCATACGTGTTAGCTGGCCTAACCCTGTGAAATCATCCGTTCTTATCAAGATTCTGGCATCTGCCATTTCTGGTGCCTCCAAACTAAAGACTGTATTAGTCTCAATGCCACTTCCCAGTCACACGTGAAACCCGTTGCAGGCATAACATGGTGGTAAATACCAGAATCGCCTGGATCAGCCTGTCTACCACCGAACCATTCTAACTTTTTCACACAAAGGGTGGTGGGTGCATGGAACATGCTGCCAGATGAGGTGGTTGAGGCTGGGACTATTCCAACATTTAAGAAAGAAACGGTCAGACAGGTGCATGGATAGGACAAGTTTGGAGGGATATGGACCAAGTGCAGGCAGGCAGGAAGGACTAGTGTAGCTGGGAAATATTGGCCAGTGTGGACAAGTTGGGCCAAAGGGCCTGTTTTGACACTATGACTCTCATTCTTACTCCCAGACTGCCCTTTCTATCCTGGGCCTTCTCCATTGCCAACGTGAATCCACGTGCAAACTAGAGGAACAGCACCTTATATTTCCACTTTGGGAGCCTATAACCCAACAGGTACGAACACTGAATTCTCCAATTTTAGGCAACACTGACATATCCCCCCCCCCCCCCCCCCCCCCCCCCCCCCCCAATATTCTTCTGGCTTCACATTTCACTCACCTTCTCTCACAGCCTTTTGTCTGTTTTTCATCCCTGGCCTTGGTCTGCCAATACCCCCTCCCCCACACCCACCTATAGCTTAGTACAGAAACTAAGAACTGCAGATGCTGGTTTATTCAAAGATAGACACAAAGTGCTGGACTTACACAGCGGGTTGGGCAGCATCTCTGGAGAAAAAGGATAGGTGACATTTCAGGTCAGGAGCCTTCTCTTCAGACTGCTGCCCGTCCCGCTGAGTTACACCAGCACTTTATCTCCACCTATCACTTACTGTATTCTGAAAATGATCTTGTATCTTCCCCTTTGCTCCACCTATTGTACTTGATATTATTTATGTATGGTATATCTGATCGGTTTGGATAGCGTGCAAAACTAAAGCTTTTCATTGTACCTCATAACGCGAGACAACAATAAACCTAAACATAAATGAGACCAAATCCCCTGGTTCCATTCCTTATAGTCCTATGTTCAAAGGTTCTCTTCCTCACATTCTCTCTTCTTTCCCGCCTCTCTCTCTCTCTCTCTCTCTCCCGCAGTTGGCCTCTCTATGTCTATGCATGTAACTGTGTGTGTAAGAGAAATTGCATGTTTGTTTCCATGCCTAAGCAACAAAATGTTGCCTGTCTAGGTCACCTTGACATGTCCAAAAACATGCAGCTATTAACTGCCTCCGTCTATTGACCGAGACTGTTCCCTCCCATCTTGTACCTCGCTGCCCCTCACAGTAGCTCACTGCCCTCTCCAACCTCTCCCTCCTCTGATGTACTTCATTCTTCAATTTGCAAACCCCTCAATCCTGTCTCACACCTTCTGCTTTAATCTCTGGACTTTGTTCTAACCATCTGCCTATTTAAAAAAAAAAAAACCCTCACCTGTGTCTACTTCTTACCTGCCTCTCCCATCTCCCAGCTTTCCTCTCCCCCAGGCCCCCTTCTACAATCAGTCTGAAAAAGTGTCTCGATCCGAAACGTCAGCTATCCATGTTCTCCAGAGATGCTGCCCGACCTGCTGAGTTACTCCAGCACTTTGTGTCCTGTTCTGCACTCTAACCTGTGTAACTGTGATAAATCAGTATGATCCCCATTGGTACCAGCACAGAAGGAAGTAGAGGCCTTGCCATTCACTAAGGAAGTAGTAGCCTCACCTAACCAGCATCTGCAGTTCCTTGTTATTGCAAGAAAGTAGAGGCGTTGATAGGACTCGCTGCTGGCCCCAGGCCTGTTCTTCAGAGATATGCACGCCCAGGAATTTGAAACTGTTGACTCTCTCCACCATAGACCTCGCCCAATAATTGTCCGCTGTAGATTAACCCTCGTGTAAGTGGGAAAGGAGTGGAAAGGAGATGCTGTAGGACACGTGGCCATAGGTGACGGGATTGTAGATGTTGTTCTGAATGGCTTGTTCTGAAATGGCTTGGTGTCTGCTTGTCCATGCACGCGTGTAGTCCTGTGTTGCAACTCAGTTTGCCGCACAGTGGCTTCGATCCTAACCTCGTGTAGTTTGCGTGACATTTGCATGTTCTCCCTGTGACCCCTCCAGTTTCCTCCCGTACGGGTTTGTGGGTTAGTTGGGCTCTGTAAATGACCCTTAGTGAGTAGAGGGTGGATGTAAAAGTGGGCTAACATAGAATTAGTGAAGGGGTGATCGATGGTCGGCGTAGACTCATTGGGCCGAAGGTCCTGTTTCTGTGTTGTATCTCTACACCACACTAAACTAAATAAACTATACTATATTAACTAATCTAAACTAAAGAAAATCTAAAACAAACTAAACTAAAAGAACTAAACTTAACTAAACTAAGTTTAAAAAAAAAACTAAACTAATAGTCTGATGAAAGGTCCCGACCTGATGCATCACCCATCCCTTTTCTCCAGAGATGCTGCTTGAGCAGCTGAGTAACTCCAACACTTTGTGTCCATCTTTGGGATAAACCAGCATCTGCAGTTCTTTATTTCTAAACTAAACTACTGTTATCGAGCATATATACTAGCTGCTAACTGCTGTCATTGCCTTCCAACCCTTTCTGATTCTTATCTCCACAAAGACTCTATGCCTGGATGTCGGAGCTGATATTCCACACCACAGCAGCGATCTCATCCTTTGTTAACAGAGCTTACCCATCTCCTCTCCCTTTATGTCAATCCTTCCAAGGTGTCAAGTTCCCCCGAGCATCATTTCCCAGCCCTGGTCACCTTGCAACCACTGCTACGTCACGGTGGTCTGATCGTACTCACAACATTACTCCTGTGCTATCTATCTTATTATGATTGCTGCTTGCATCCAGATAAGCACCCTTTAACAAGAAAGGAAAATGCTCTGTTGTATCTCTGATTTAAAATTCCCCACCATCCAGTGGTAAATGTAAACTGCTGACCAATTATGGTCATGTGAAACGTGAGTTTCATTATTGCATTTGAAACTTGACAGCTTGACCTTCTTAAGGTTACCCAGTGAAAGTGTCACATAGCTTTGTGTGGAAGGGAGTATTGACTGAACAAGAGTAAACAAAGCTTTTGTTTGCTCCTTTTTATATAATGGTGTCTGAAGGACATTCAACTTCACAATGTAGACACTGCATTCAATGATACTTTATTGTCTCATGTACCTAGATAGTCATATGCTTTGTGTTCGCATACAACCCGGCAGACTTCACCTCGGCAGAACACAAAGCTTCACCATGTTTCTGGCGGCAACGAAGTTTCAAAAGTTCTTAGTACAGTCTTACCATCCCGCAGCGGCAAACCAGGCCTGCTGGGACCCACTTAGTTCTCAACTCCCCTGTTTATTGTTAATGTTAGTCACAAACATCATGGGCTGAAGAGCCTATTCCTCCTGTACTGTTCTATGTTGAATGTGGGCAACTTGTGCGGTTGCTCTGAAAACTGAATTTTAACATGGCACATCTAAGGCAGAAGGAGACTTGCCAGCCACATAAAGCCGTGTTAATGATTGAAACGCTGGTGCCTCTGGCCTTTAGCGGCTTCTGTAAATTGCTCACAAAATAAACACAGAAACCAGATAAAACCTCCCACAGTTTTCAATGGTCACACTTTTCAAGCAGTTGGAAGGTGCGGGCACTGGGCTACAGGGAACTCATCCACTAATTGTTTTATGCTTTTTTTCTGGCCGATTATTTTCAGCTGAATAAATCCCGATGCAAGAGCTTGAACATCGGGCTGTCGGCAGCGGCGAACTGCGGCGGGTTCAAAGGCCCTGACCACCACGGGTGAACAAAGGAGAAAGATGACTGAACGTTATTGCCTTCCATCACAATGAGGAATGGTGATTCCACTGTGGTGGATGTTTATGTTAAATTTTATTTTATGCGGCTGTGTGTATTGTTGCTTTTCACTTAGTATGGCAACTCATATTTCACTGTACCTTAGTTGGTTAAGTGACAAAAAATGCAAACTTGAACTTGAAGTTAGAAATGCGCATCTTTAATAACAGAACATTTCACAGAGGTTTCAACCAAGATATTAACTATACACAGGATTTTGCTTCGGTGAAGACTGGAAAGGGAAAAACAAACGGGAATTATTTTCTTTAATCTCCTGTGTTGCCAATATCTGTAACATTTTATAGTTCCTAACCTTATCTGGAAAGTGTATGAGAGGAAACATAGTTAGGAACATATTCCATTGATTTATTGTGCCTTTAACCATTATTTTTCATCTGTTAAGATTGTGACTTTTTGATAAGAATTCAGTTAAATGTATCACAGGGTATTTTGGGTTTTAAGGGAATATCTACTTTGGACATTAAACATCAAGGTATGGAGTGAGAAATTCTGCCACTTTGTGCAATGCTGTACATACCTGCAACTGAATTTTACCCAGAAAACTATCATTAGGTCGATACAAAATGCAGGAGCAGCTCAACGGATCAAGCGGCATCTCTGGGGGAAAGGAGTGGGTAACATTTTCCCTGACTGAGGTTTACTTCATCCGTGGTCCTATGGGCCTCTCACACGTACTGTGATTCCCCACAAATGCAGACAGACAGATGGAAAAGATATTCTCTGGGTACTTAGTCACCAGAGCAGCTTGGGAGCAGCAGGACTGAAATCAGAAGTGGTGGTAATTAAGGGGGGGGGGGGGGGGGGGGGGGGGGGAATCAGTGAAACATGCGATCTGAAAAGTGTGTGTGTGTGTGTGTGTCTCTGCCTCTGCCTCTGCCTCTGCCTCTGCCTCTGCCTCTGTCTCTGTCTCAGGGTCCCTCACCTTTTGGCAACATCGGAGCCATCCTGGAACTCCAAGTCCAACATCAGTCTGAAGAAGGGTCTCGACCCAAAACATCACCTATTCCTTTTCTCCAGAGATGCTGTCTGACCCACTGAGTTATTCCAGCTTTTTAGTGTCAGTGTTCCTAGACTATTCTCACCAGTAGGACGAAAACAGTTCAGGAAGGCAACCCACCACTAGGTTTGCAAGGCCAATTCGATATGGGTAGTGGCAACGTTTTGGGTCGAGACCGTTCTTCAGTCTTTCGACTTCTTCTTGAGTCTGATGAAGGATTCTGACCCGAAGCGTTGCCTCATCCTTTTCTCCAGATACAGTCCCTGACCTGCTGAGTTACTCCAACATTTTGTGTCTATCTTTGGTGTAAATCAGCATTCTACACGGACCCATATGTAGGTGAGGAGGTGAGATAAGGCCAGAACAAATAAGGGCGGGCAGCAGATGACCTCAAGAAGGGTGGAGCTCATAATGGCCAATGTTTGGCTGTTAAAGGTGTGATAACACAAGTGATATAAGGATGTGATAAGTGGAACTGGTAGGATGACTAGAGGGGGGAGGGGAGGGGATGCAGGAGTTGCTTAAAATTAGAAAAATCAACATTAAGTGGGACCCACCCCATTGTCTCCTCTGCTACTGTAGATTTTGAGGGGACATTGTGTGAGAAGAATCTAACTTAAATATTTACCTTGGCATTCATTCATTCTATCTAGGATGGAAATGTCAAAGACTAGAGGGCTCAGATTTAAGGCGAGAGGGGCAAAGTTTAAAGGAGATGTGCGGGGCAAGTTTTTTTTACACAGAGGGCGGTGGGTGGCCTGGAACGTGCTGCCAGGGGTGGTGGTGGAGGCAGATACGATCGTGGTGTTTGGGAGACTTTAGATGGGCACAGGCAGGGAGGGGCAGGATGTGTCCAATTTAACAACACTCAACACTCAGCGCCATCCCAGAGAAGTGGAGGAGATTAGTTTAACTTGGCATCGTATTTGTCACAGACAATGCGAGCCAAAGGGCCTGTTCCTGTGCTGTATCGTTCTATGATAGACACAAAGTGCTGGAGTAACTCAGCAGGTCAGGCAGCATCTCTGGAGAAAAAGGGTGGGTGATGTTTCAAGTCGGGACCCTACTTCAGACATATATATGGAATATTTGTAAGAAGGAACTGCAGATGCTGGTTTAAACCAAAGATAGACACAAAAAGCCGGAGTAACTCAGCGGGACAGGCAGCATCTCTGAAGAAGTGTCTCGACCCGAAACGTCACCCATTCCTTCTCTCCAGAAATACTAAGTTACTTCAGCTTTTTGTATTATATGGAATGTTTCTTTGGTGTATGCCAGCATCTGCACTTCCTTTTGTCTCAGCTTTGTTTCATCCTTCTTCTCCAGAGATACTGTCTGACCCTCTGAGTTACTCCAGCTCTTTGGTGTCTACCTTTGGTGTATACCAGTCTCTGCAGTTCTGTCCTACACTGTACTGTCTACTGTACTTCTCTTCATTATGATCTCCCCGTGCACTCCCAGCAGCTCAACCCCTCTTGCTCAATGATGTAGCCAACATTTCTCATGTTCCCAGCCCAGTTGTGTGTCTGAGATTCCCCCCGCACCACCCCATTAAGCACGCAATATCCATGGGATTCTTCCTGCACTCGAGCTACCAGTTCCCCAGGGACCCATTTATCATTGTCCCTAACCACCAACTCAGCTCCCTACCTCATCCAAGTTCCCACCAGAGCCTAGCGCTCGCTCTCTGTAGCCACTCCCCAAAATCTATGGTACGGTCAGCCTGATTTCCTTCACTGGCGGAGGAGAAAGATCTTTGTCCAGGGTCTGTTCACTGTGTAGCTCTGTTCTAAGACCATAACCAGGGGTGCTAGGCTCCATTCCTGGCACAGAACTGGCGGAGATGCCTGAAGTGAGGCTGTTTTAATCCGCTTTTCATGACGTGTCGTGATTCCCTGACTGAGGTTTACATCATGCGTGGTCCTATGGGCCTCTCACACGTGCTGTCATTCCCCACAAATGCAGACAGACAGATGGAAAAGCAATCCTCTGGGTTCTTAGTCACCAGAGCAGCTTGGGAGCAGCAGAACTGAAGTCAGAAGTGGTGGATAATTAAGGGGGGAGGTAAATCACAGTGAAGTTTGCGATGTGAAAAACATCAGTGTGTGCGTGTGCGTGTGTGCGCTTGCGTGTGTGTGCATGTGCGTGTGTGTGTCATTGCATGTAGAAACACAAATGTTTTATTCGTGCATTGCCAGGGTCCCTCACCTTTTGGCAACATTGGAGACATCCTGGAACTCCAAGTCCAACAGCAGTCTGAAGAAGGGTCTTGACCCAAAACATCACTGTAGATGGATGTAGATGGCTTATGCATGCAACCTATAATGTAGCTACCTCAATACCACTAACCACGCCCAGTCATCTCAGTACAACTGTGATATCTTCCCCTTGCTCCTCCCTTGGTTCCAGTATGCCTGAAGACTAGATGCAGTCAGTACTGGGACGTGTTTAACATGTGCCTTTATTAAAGCCTCAGTAAAGTTACAGTGTGTCAGACTTAACTCCTTTACAATCACCTATTCCTTTTCTCCAGATATGCTGTCTGACCCGCTGAGTTACTCCAGCTTTTTGGTGTCAGCATTCCTAGGCTATTCTCACCAGTAGGACTAAAACAGTTCAGGAAGACAGCCCACCACTAAGTTTGCAAGGCCAATTCGATATGGGTAGTAGCAGCTTGATCATGAAAGTGAATATAAAAGTAAACTTATGTACAAACAGACGGATGTCTACATGGAGCATGCACCAACATATTACAACAAGTAAGTCTACATGAAAACAAATTGTCAAACTAACATATTATAGGTTTCATGATTACCTTATTGTGTGGCTTGCAATGTAAGTGATGTTAGGCTTTAGACTTTAGAGATACAGCGGGGAGCCCCACATATCAGTGTCGACCAATGATCACCCTGTACACTAGCACTATCCTACACACTAGTGACAATTTATAATTTTACCGAAGCTAATAATGCTACAAACCTGCTCATATTTGGAGTGTGGGACGAAACCAGAACACCCGGAAAAGAACCCATGTGTTTACAGGGCGAACATACAAACTCTGTACAGATAGCATTCGTAGTCAGGATCAAACCTAGATCCCTGTTGTTGTAAGGCAGCAACTCTACTGCTATGCCACTGTGCCACCTTGGCATTGTAAATCCAAAAAGTGATCTATTCATTTTGTACTTAATATTCACTGACGATTTCTCAGGTGGAAACACCTGCACTTATACATTGTCTTCATCCCAGGAACAATACCTTTTGAAATTCAGGCAATTTAAAATTATTGTCTTTCCGAGACATATTCAAAAGACCAGGAAACTCGCACCATTGATTGATGCCTTCTGATAAACCGTTCCAAAGTAAATGTTTATTATAAGTGAATTTCAAAAGTTATTATAGATATATGAATAGGAAGTGTTTATTTAGAGGGCTATGAGCCAATTGCAGGCAACTGGATAAGACAGCCTGGTCAGCACGGACAAGATGGGCCCAAGATGGGCCGAAGGGCCTATTTCCATGCTCTATAGCTCTAAGACTATAGACATTTTTACTGTCACCAGAATTGTGACAATGTACCTTCGGCACCAAGTCTGGACTGGGCACTCCATGATCAACTCTCAAATCATCAAAGAAGTCCTTTACCCCCAGTTTAGCTCGGGCAGCTTACAACCCAACAATATGAATGTTGGTTTCTCTCATTTCAAGTAACCCCTGCATTCCCTCTATCTCCATCCCTCCCCCACGCTAGTCATCCAGTCAGTCACACTGTTCACATCCATGTATACCTTTGTTATCACCATCTTCCACAGCCATCAATGAACCACTGTGGGCTCCACATTTCCTTTGTAATCGGTGCCGACTCTGATTAGTTCGGAACCTCTAGCTTCCCTCCCCCGGACTGAAGAAGGGTTTCGCCCCGAAACGTCACCTATTCCTTTTCTCCAGAGATGCTGCCAGATCTGCTGAGTTACTCCAGCACCTAGTGTCTATTTTAGCTATGTTCAGAGCATTATTCAGATCCATAGCAGCAATGCATTTGTCTACAGTTGTATGGTCTCTGCTAACGGTGTGAATATACAGATTAACAGACACAGAACTCTAACAAAGTTTGTAAACTAATTTCACAGTCAGAGGGATAAAATAGAAAACTGCTCTATGCCGTCAACAGTAGGTTTGGAGTGAATGGACTCAATTTGGTATTAGAGTGGCTATACAAAGTGCTCTCTCATTTATGATAGAACAGTTCCAATGATAAGTTATGTACAAGCAGAAGGGGAATAGCTCTGGAGAAACCAATTCATTTATTTTTTAATTAGAATATTGCTTTGTTAATTGCAACTCATTAAAGGCAATGACAGGCACATGGATGAACAGAGAATGTAACAGCCTCCACTTGTTATTATCATCGTTTAATTGGACTGATTATGTTCTGCAGACGTGTGTTCACCTTCCACCATTACAAAATGTTACACCATCTGCACATCAAGAGCAAAACAATTCTGGACTCTCTTTCGCTCCAGCGAACATTTTCAGCATTTGTGCCAACCTCTGCAGTTATTTTTGCCCCAATATTGTTGGATTCATTTCCTTGGTGCTTGGATTATTACAATTCATTAAGAAACACCCAGCTACCAGTTTCTCATGCAACCCCAGTTCAGAAGTCAAAGGAGCAGAATTTGGCCATTCTGTCCATCGAGTCTACTCTGCCATTCAATCATGGCTGATCTATCATTCCCGCTCAAATCCATTTTCCTGCCTTCTCCCATTAACCCCATAACACAGAATGTTTTGAGTTTTGCAACTAATATTTCCACTTGGGCAGCTTACAACCCAGCAGTATGAATGTTGATTGCTCTCATTTCAAGTAACTCCTGCATTCACTCCCCTACTCCTTTCCCTCCCCACCCACCCTAGAAACATAGACATAGAAAATAGGTGCAGGAGTAGGCCATTCGGCCCTTCGAGCCTGCACCGCCATTCAATATGATCATGGCTGATCATCCAACTCAGTATCCTGTACATGCCTTCTCTCCATACCCCCTGATCCCTTTAGGCACAAGGGCCACATCTAACTCCCTCTTAAATACAGCCAATGAACTGGCCTCAACTACTTGCGGCAGAGAATTGCAGAGATTCACCACTCTCTGTGTGAAAAATGTTTTCCTCATCTCGGTCCTCAAAGATTTCACCCTTATCCTTAAACTGTGACCCCTTGTCCTGGACTTCCCCAACATCGGGAACAATCTTCCCGCATCTAGCCTGTCCAACCCCTTAAGAATTTTGTAAGTTTCTATAAGATCCCCCCTCAATATTCTCCCCGCAAAAATAATCCTAGTTGGCCTACCAGTTCCACTGTTGGCATCCTTGTATCCCTCCTGGTACCACATCTTCCCCAGCCATCAATGGGCCATTATGGACTCCATCCTTCCTGAGGTCATCTGTTGCCGGACCTGATTCAATCTGGACTTTTTTCACCCCCAGATCCCCTGTGAGGAAGGGTTCCGACCTGAAAAGGCACCTATTCTTTTTCTCCAGAGATGCTGCCTGACTTATTCGGCTTTTTGTGTCCATCTTCGATATAAACCAGTATTTGCAGTTCCTTTCTATACATAGAATATTTCATTTTATCTCAAGAATCAAGAGTGTTTAATTGTCATATGTACTGACAACGGAGTAATGAAATCCTTACTTGCAGCAGATTTACAGGCCGGTAAACACAATACACACAAATATATAACAAAAAAGTAACATCAATAACCCCAATACCAGTTCAAAAAAAACCCCAAAGTCCTTAGTGCAACCACAGACAGTCCATAGATGTTTGTGTTGTGGTTAGTGTTGTGCAGTGTTCAAGAGCCTGATGGTTGTTGGGAAGCTGCTGGTGAACTTAGAGATCAGGGTTTTCAGCCTCTTTCACCCTCTTTCCGATGGCAGGGGTGAAATGAAATCGTGGCCAGGGTGGTGTAAGTATTTGATGATATTGGCTGCCTTTTTGAGGTAGCATCTCTACTGTGTAACAATCAAAATGTACATGGGGTTAATTAGAGTTAGCAGAGGCAAGTAGTTTTAATGAAAATATCAAGCTACCTGTAGAACACATTTTAAAAACGGGTTTAAAGGTGAGGGCTAGGTTCTATTCTTGAGCCTGGAGGTTATGGTTTTTAGACTCCTACACCTTCTTCCCGATAGTAGGAGTGAAATGAGAGCGTGGCCAGGGGGTGGTGTGGGTCCTTGCGCCACAACAACTCCTCCACTTTGATGACCTCGAAAAGATCATCCACACATTTATCTCCTCCCGCCTAGATTACTGCAACTCCCTCTACACTGGCGTCAGCCAATCTTCCCTGTCCCGCCTGCAACTGGTCCAAAACGCCGCAGCGAGACTCCTGACGGGCACCCGAAAAAGGGACCACATCACCCCGATCCTGGCCTCTCTCCACTGGCTCCCTGTGCGGTTCTGTAAACATTTCAAGACCCTCCTCTATGTCTACAAAGCCCTCAATGGGCTTGCCCCCTCCTACAGTAAAAGTCTTCTCACCCACCACTCCACCTCCAGGTCCCTCAGATCATCCGACTTGGGGCTCCTGAATATCCCGCGGTCTAGGCATAAGCTCAGGGGCGACCGCGTCTTTGCGTTTGCAGCTCCTAGACTGTGGAACAGCATCCCCCTTCCCATCTGAACTGCCCCCTCCATTGAATCCTTTAAGTTCAGACTAAAAACTTATCTATACTCCCAAGCCTTTCCTGACGTCCACTGAGCGAGGGCTATATGTATATATTATGTAGTTTGTTCGTTTATACGATTGTTATAACAAATGTAAAGGTCTTTGGCCAACGAGAGTTGTTTTTTAAATGTGCTATATAAATAAATGTGACTTGACTTGACTTGCTGAGGCTGGCTGTGTTTTTCAGGCAGCGCCTCCTTTAGTTCCCTTCAATGGTGGGAGGTCAATACTGGTGATGGACCAGGCACTGTCCACCAGTCTGTGTCACCTCCTTTGTTCCTGTGCATTCGAGTTGCCTAACTAGGCCATGATGCAACCAGTTAACCTGCTCTCTACTGCACACCTGTAGAAGATCCTTTGTCTCAATGAGTATATTCAATGATAGTGCGCCCTCATGCCTGCTGTAGTGACACATGCAACTCATTACCAGTTTAAGCTCCAGTGAGCACTGATTAGTGTGAAGGCTAGTCTCCCAGGCTTATTGCGAATGATTCACAGCTGAGCCCAAGCGCCAACCATTTTTTAAACTTACCTTGACACTTGTTGATTTTCAGTTTAAATCTGCAGATATTAATCAAGCATTAAGGGTGGATAATGTCTATGGAAACCTCCACCTTTTATAGACAATAGACAATAGGTGCAGAAGTAGGCCATTCGGCCCTTCGAGCCAGTGCCGCCATTCAATGTGATCATGGCTGATCATCCCCAATCAGTACCCCGTTCCTGCCTTCTCCCCATATCCCCTGACTCCACTATTTTTAAGAGCCCTATCCAGCTCTCTCTTGAAAGCATCCAGGGAACCGGCCTCCACCGCCATCTGAGGCCGAGAATTCCACATTAAAGTTGATACAAGGAGTTTCTCCCTTTGCCACTCGTTTAACATCACTCTTTGCCAGTCACACAACACTAATTGCTCTATTGTTTTAGTTTTAGTTTTGGAGATGCAGCACGGAAACAGGTCCAGCCCACCGAGACCGCGCTGAACAGCGATACTGGCACTATCCTACACACTGGGGACAATTTACAATTTACAACCTATAAACCTGTACGTCTTTGGAGTGTGGGAAGAATCTGGAGCACCCCTAATGTCACAATTTTTTTCATCCATTGCTAATAGGAAGCAGAAATAAAATGCGTTGCAATTGTGTGTGAAAGAGAAACAATTAGAACTTAAGTATTTAGAGCCGAGACGTGAAATAAATATGAAACCATTGCCAAAGGACCGCGTACCGGGAGAGAGCCAGAGGAGACGTTGGGCGTGAGGAGCAAGGGCCGGTGGGGGAGGGTGAACCGGGGTAATGCCTCCAGAGCCTTCAAGATGGGCTGCAGGAGGCGCCCACAGGACACAAGATGGCTGGGCTGGGGGGGGGGGGGGGGGGGGGGGGAGAGACATCGGTCCATGAGCCGATCCGGTCAAGGGCGACGGAAAATGGCCCTGCAGGAGCGAGCCTGGGCCTTACCTGGATCGGGAACTGCTCCAGTAGTCCGAGCGCATGGGCGGACCTGACTTGGGACTTAGAAGCGGAGCCAAAAGATTTCAATGTGCAGTTGCTCATGTGACAAATAAAGGGCCTGTCCCACTTACGTGTCCTTGGCACGCAAATTACGCGACCTCACGGTCGCGTAATTTGCGTGCCAAGGACACGTAAGTGGGACAGGCCCTTGAAGCACCATTGAACCATCTCCACTTGACAAAGCAACTGGCAATAACTGGGTCACATGTGAAACCACGGGGTCAAAACTCATTCACTAGAGGGCATGCGGTTATTGAGGCAGCACTCCCTTAATAAGTGAAGAAACATTGGCAACTTGTTTTATAATGTAGTAAAATCTAACACTGTGCCATGGACAGGCCAGAATTGTTTTCTTGGATATGGGGAAATACTGCAGCGTTTACAAACGGGAAAGTAATAATAATAATAATAAATTTTATTTCTTGGGCGCCTTTCAAACATCTCAAGGACACCTTCCATAGATTAACAGGAATATAAACATATAATCAGAGTAAAATAAATAATAAAGACATCACAGAGACAAAAACTAAAAACAGAATTAAGTCCAAAAACAGAAAATCAAAAACACAATGTGAAGAGAGAGCAGCGGCAGCCAAAGCACGCCAGCGTCCACTCTCCCTCCACGGCAATCCAATATCTGCAGAAATTACTCAATCTCAATACAATCTGGATAATGTTACTATGTTCTTGGTTCATCCATGTGCCTGCCACTGAGGTTAATGAGTTTCAATTAATGAGGCAATAATCTAATTATGAAAAATAGATGAACAGGATTATGCAGCGGTATTTCCCTCCTTCTATCCTCAAACCATCAGTGGAAAAGTTCAAACATAATTGTGATACTACGTTGTGAAATGTGCAGCCACTGTAAAGACTAAATTGGGTGAATTTCAAGTCGTCGAGTTTATTGCCGTCTGCACAGATACAGTAAGATACAGATACAATGAAAACCTTGCTCGCAGCAGATTAATAGGTGCATAGACTCAGATCACAGAAAATATGAATTATATGTAAATATGAGACAATGAAAAGAAAAAGACTGTGTAAGAACAAGACATTACTGCAAAACATAATCGAAAAACAAGTTGTTTAAGAAGGAACTGCAGATGCTGGAAAATCGAAGGTAGACAAAAAACAAGTCCATGGTCATGCAAGAGGTGGCCCATAGTGTATCATTGCCGGGATGTGTTTAGGGTGATGCAGATCAGTTGAAGACCATGATGTTTTCAAGAATGTGGCTGTTCCTCAACCCGGTTGTGTAGGACGTCAGGCTTCTGCAGCTCCTGCCCGGCGGTAGCAGTGAGAAGAGGGCACAGCCCGGGTGATGGGGATCCATGATGGTAGATGCCACCTTCTTGAGGCTGCGCCTGGCGTAGATGTTTTGGATGGTGGGGAGGGTTGTGCCCGTGAAGGACCGGGCTGAGTCCACCATTCGCTGCAGCCTCTTGCGTGTATTGGAATCGCTGCTCCAGGCTATGATGCAACCAGTGAGACACTTGTGACTGTAGAATCTGTAGACGTTTGTTAGAGGTGGTGGATTGCCCCCTTCGTGATTACATCTGTGTTGGGCCCAGGCCAGGTCTTTTGAGATGTTAATGCCCAGGAATGTGAAGCTGCTAACTCTCTCCACTGTCGACCCATCAATGAAACCTTGCACGTGGTCTCCTGATCCCCCCTTTCTGGAATCGACGATTAGATTCTTGGTTTTGCAGGCGGTGAGCAGGAGGTTTGTTGTTGTTGTGGCACCACTCAACTAGATGTCCGATCCCTCTCCTGTACGCTGACTCATCACTAGCTGTGATTCGGCCATCTCTGGAGGACATGGACAGGTGACGTTTCAGGTCGGGACTCTTCTTCAGACACCAGGCCAGTATATTTATCCAAAGGCATTTTTCCAATATCAATCCACGAGCAGAATTCCATTTTATTAGCCCCAATAAAACATCAATTAGCATAAACACCTGAGAAAGCAAAAACCACGCAAGTATAGTTCCTTTCTGAGTTTAATATTTAAACTAATTTAGAAACCATTTACCTGCATAAGCACAGCATGTTTAAGAGCTGCAAAGGGTCATAAAGATGCTGTCGAAGAAACATAAAAAATACTGAGCTGGTTTCTGCAAGAATTAATGGACAAAAAATGTAAATTTAAAGATCCAAAAATTATATATTTTTGCTAATCCTGAAAATCTGCCGATTGTCAATTTTTTCCGACAGAAGATTGGAGGGAGGGAGGGAGGGAGGGAGGGAGGGAGCGAGCGATGGATGGATGAATGGATGATGAATGGATGAACGAAGCAATGCATGGAGGAAGGATGAATGGGCGTTTGTCAAAGATTGAGGAGAGTTCGGGTGTTGTATTAAAGCATTATACCTTAAGGCCACTGTTTTATTTTAGTCATATTATTTGTTTGCATACGGACTGCAGATAAAAATTTTAGCAAAACAAAATTAGCTGTAATATTTGATTAGTGTGAGAATGATAAGCTGAAGGCATTGACCAGAAATGTATGCAGAGTCCAACATACTTACATCCTGCAGGTGATGGATCAGGACTGTACACCATTCCAGGCCCGAAATCTATAAAGGGCCACTGACACAGTGACGCGGCAGTAGAGTTGCTGCCTCACAGCGCAGGAGACCCAGGTTCGACCCTGACTATGGGTGCTGTCTATGCAGAGTTTGTACGTTCTCCCTGTGACCACGTGGGTTTTCTCCGGGTGCTCCGGTTTCCACCCACACTCCAAAGACGTACAGGTTTGTAAGTTAATTGGCCCTGGTAAAATTATAAATTGTCCTTAGTGTGTAGGATAATGCTAGTGTATGGGGTTATTGCTCGTCAGTCTAAATTAAAGTCTAATGGGGTCTCATCAATGTCATTTACCACTGAAATATAAGCTCCCTACATCGTATTCAATTCCCCCAGCATTGAACATCTGAAGAAGGGTCCCAACCCAAAACATTGCCTACCCATGTTCTCCAGTGATGCTGCCCGACCAGCTGAGTTACTCCTGCACATTGTGTGTCTTTTTTTGAAAACCACAATCTGCTGTTCCTTGTGTCTACATAAGCAGTCTGATGGCTTTCTTGATCTCTTCTCCTCACCTTATCTGACAGCATGACATCCTTTTGTCTCCCTCTCATCTCTAACATTGGTGGTGCCCATCAGCTAATCACCCCCCCCCCCCCCCCCCCCCCCCCCCTCCCCCCCCCTCCCCTCTCACTCTAGCCTGTATGTAACCCTAACTTGCCAGGCTTTATCCTGCCCCCATCTCTCTTTTTCAGTTTTCTGCTCCCTGCTCTTCCCATCCCACTACAATCAGGGTCCCAGCCCAAAAAGCTGCCAATCCATTCCCACTGTTGATGCTGCCTTGTCCTGCTGGCTTACTCCAGTCCTCTTTATGTCTTTTCCAGCTCTCTTACTTACTGGCTGTACACAACCCTGTAAATTTGTAGTCATCCAAACTTCTGCTGTTCTTGTCCCAGTTCCCACCAAGTCCCACCAATAGGCTGGAGGCATTGACCAGAAATGCATGCTGAGTCCAACACATTGACATTCTTCAAGTGATTGATCACTGCATTCTAGATAAAAAAAACCTACTAAGGGGACCGCACAGTGATGCAGCGGTAGAGTTGCTGCCTTACAGCGCCAGAGATCCAGGTTCGATCCTGACTACGGGTGCTATCCGTATGGAGTTTGTACATTCTCCCTGTGACCGTGTGGGTTTTCTCCATGCGCCCCGGTTGAGTTTAGTTCATTGTCACGTGTACCAAGGTTAGAGTGAAAAGCTTTTGTTGCGTGCCAACCAGTCAGCCCAATCTACCGAGCCCCACCAAGACCCACCAAACCCACCAAGTCATTATCAATTCCCACCAGCTCACCACAAAGTCCCACCAACACCCACCATCCCATGGGTGACCATCCCACCGTCACCAAGTCACCACCAAGACCCACCAAGGCCTACCAAGACCCACCAAGGCCCACCAAGACCCACCAAGTCCCACCATGTCCCACCAAGACCCACCAAGACCCACCAAGACCCACCAAGACCCACCAAGACCCACCAAGACCCACCAAGGCCCCACCAAGACCCACCAAGTCCCACCATGTCCCACCAAGACCCACCAAGACCCACCAAGACCCACCAAATCATCACCAAGACTCATCATCCAACCGTCCCACCAAATCCCACCGAGTCCCACCAAGACCCATTCACCTGTGTTTACTTAACCAATTCACTCTGATGGTTACTGTTTTAAGTATACATTCCGCTTGGAACCATGGAATAGCTAACTCTGTAACACATATTCATGACCATGGATCAATCATTAACACATCAAGTGAACAGTTTAATCACTGTGTGATTAAAGTAGCTGACTGTCAATTTACTTGTGCCACTATTTCGAAAGCTCTGACTTCCAACAGAAAGATATCCACTCCCACTCGCGGCCACAGATAACAATCTTTGGACTAAAATCCAGGTGTGCTTGAAGACACGAGAAGAATCACTTTTCTTAAAAGCTCTTCAATTTGTATTTTACCCGAGTCCCTCGGTAGCCTGCTAACCGCTCGAATCTAGTTTTGTTTAGAGACACAGCATGGAACAGGCCCTTCGGCCCACCGAGTCCGCACTGACCAATGATCACCCACACCCTAATTCTATGTGTTTAAGAAGGAACTGCAGATGCTGGAAAATCAAAGGTACACAAAAATGCTGGAGAAACTCATCTATGATGCTGCTGCACCCGCTGAGTTTCTCCGGCATTTTTGTGTACCCCTAATTCTGTTATCCCAGTTTTGCAACCTACATATTATGTATAAATTAGAGGCCGATTAGCATACAAACCTCTACATCTTTGAAATGTTGGAGGAAACCAGAGCATCCGGAGAAAACCCATGTGGTCACAGGGTGAATGTACAGACTCTGTACAGGCAGCGCCCGTAGTTAGGATCGAACGCGGGTCTTTGGAGCTGCGAGGCAGCAACTGCTGCGCCACTGTGCCAGGTTATATTTTCTCCATTCACTCCTGGCAAGGTCATCGTTATTGACTGCCCTTGCATGTCTTTCAGAATGTGTTCTATTCTATTTGGGACATTTCCAACATTAGGGAGTGTGTGTGTCTGAAATCGACATAATGCAGGCGTGGGCAAGTTGCATTTGGCCACACATTGAAACATTCTCCAATAACGAAGACAGTAGCTGCCTTGCCCTTTGCAATCAATAGTGTAGCCTTTGGTGGTCCATCGCCCTGAGTCGCGGCAGTCTATGTGGAAGGACCCGCGCAGTGTTGTTGGATGGGATGCATCAGAGTTCTTCCTTCAATGCTGAGGGAGAGATTGAGCTAGGTGGTTTATCACCCACACTCACCACTCCCACCCACCCACACAGTACAGGTTTGGGGCAGCCACGGTGGCGCAGCAGTAGAGTTGCAGCCTTACAGCACTTGCAACTCTACCCATGTTCTCCCCATGACAGCGTGGGGTTTCTCCGAGATCTTCGGGTTCCTCCCACACTCCAAAGACGTACAGGTTTCCAGGTTAATTGGTTTGATATAAATGCGAATTGTCCCTATTGTGTGCAAGATAGTGTTAATGTGCGGGGATCGCCGGTCGGCACGGATTCGATGGGCCGAAGGGCCTGTTTCCGCACTGTATCTCTAAAAAGAAACACAGTGCCCCCCCCCCCCCCCCCCCCCCCCCCCCCCCCCCCCCTGAACATGGAAAGGCGATGTTTCAGGTGAGGACCCTTCTTCAGAGCAAGAAAAGACAAAAAGTGCTGGTGTCACTCAGCAGGTTAGGCAACATCTCTGGAGAACATTGAAAAGCAATGCTTCAGGTCGGGAGCCTTCTTCATACAAATTGTAATGGTGTAGGGGGGGGGGGGGGGGCGGGAAAAGGGGTAGGGGCATGACAAAACCTTCCACATGCTAGCTAGATACAGGTGAAGGGGTGGTTTGTTGGCATAGCTTTAAGGTGAGGGAGAGGTGCCGGGCATGGGTTTTTTCACAGAGGATGGTGGATGCCAGGATGCCTGGATCTTGCAGTCGGGGTAGTGGTGGAGGCAGATACTATATTGGCCTTTAAGAGACTTTTGGATCGGCAGAGAATGTAGGCAGATTTGCAGAGAATTGTGGACGCAGCCCAGACCATAACACAAACCAACCTCCCTTCCATTGACTCCATCTACACCTCAACAAAGCCACCAGCATAATCAAGGATGAGTCTCACCCCGGCCACTCCCATCAGGTAAGAGGTAGCCAAGTGTGAAAACACACACCACCAGATTCAGGGATAGTTTCTTCCCACTGTTGTCAGGCAACCGAACCATCCTATCACCAACTAGAGTTACCTCAACTACTATGTATCTCATTTGAGACTCTCGGACAATCATTGCTCGGCCTTCGCTGGCTTTATCTTGCACGAAACGTTATTATTCACATTATTCCCGTTATCATGTATCTGTTGGGCTGAAGGCCCTGATCTTGTGCTGTACTGTTCTATGTTCTATGTCTATTAAATCCCGAAGGTGATATTTAAGACTCTCCAGAGATGAGTGGAGTGCTGTGGCTCCGGGGGTTACAGACGCGGGGAGCTTTCATTGAATGGCGATGCGTGCACTGGTTTAACGAGACAGCGAGTGGCACCAAGGGGAGGTCCCTCTTAGCGCGGAGATCTGGTGACAAGTTGTACCAGCTCTCATTAAACTTCGCCTCGGGATCCGCGCCTAAATTGGCTACGGGTTGGCCAATTTGAGGAGAGGAGTTTCACTGACTCTCGGGATGAGGAGTGTGTTGGCGGCTGCGGTGGTGATGGTGATGCCAGCAATTCACCGGTGAAGCGAAGGGGTTTTAGGGGAAGACGTTACAGCTTGGCTCCAGCGCTGAATACAAAGCCCAGCAGTCCGAGGGATCATAGCCACAACCCATGAACAGGCACAGGTAAGGTTTCCCCACCTCTAGACTGCGCCCGGACGCAGCTCACAAGTGACCTGGTTATTAATGATTCATTCAGGCCTTTGATATAAGTGTTTGCACCGAGGTTTCACCTCCATGCCTTTGTTACAGCGCGGAATGTTTCCCAAAGCCACGATTCTCTTCACTGGTTTAAAACAATGAATTGATGTTTTACGAGGCGCAGTTGTCGATGTTAGGAAGTGGGGCTTGTGAGTGGCTCTGTGGGGAAGTCATGTCTCTGTTGAAAGTGCGAGGCTGATGTGGGGGGTTTCAGTGGAGCGAGGAAACGCCGCCGAGGGTGAGGTGGCGGCCAGCAGAGAAACAGAGGTCAGTGTCCCACTGCCAACGGAATGGACCGCAGAGGGGAACCGGACTGTGAGTACACGGGGCGGGGAGGGGAGGAGAGGAGAGGAGGCCAGGTCCGAAATGTAGCACAGATTATCGCCTCACGCCAGAGAAAGGAATATTGGCGGCGAAGTCATTGTAAGGAGGTCCGAATCTATTGGGATGTTCCAGCGCCCTCCACAGACGCTGCCCGTCCCGACGAGTTACTCCGGCACTTTGTGCTTTACTTTGGGGGAAGATATTGGGTCTCAATGACGCCAAGAGCCAGCACAGACATTGACCGGCCAAACGGCCTCTTTTGCCCGCTCATGTTTCTTTGCTGGTTTTTCCCGGATTGTCCCCTTTTCCCGGATTAAGACCTGTTTGCATCGGTCGCCACGGGCAGTCTATAATGTGGATAGTCCTCAGGAGTGATTGGGATATTGCGAAGGGTCCATCCCCATTCTGCTTTGAAGGTACGACCACCTCGTTTTAAACCGTGTGCGGATATCCCTCACTCACCCGCCACTAAGAACCGCAGATACATTGCAGCATAGACTGCTGGTTCTCAGTCCATTCTAAATGAGAACGCTCTAGTATTGTCTATTTATTTGTCTTATTTATTGTCTATATAATATATATTGTCTATATAATATACATATTATTGTCTATATAATATACATTATAATACACATACATACACAGACAAAATATGTGTTATAAATAAATAGACATAGTGCTTCAGTTCTATATATCTATATATATGAACAAAAAAAAGTTCAGTATTGAACAATGTATGAACAAAAAAATTCCCTGTTAAAAAATCACTTGGCATCAGATTTGATTCTTTTTTACCAATGTTATTGTATTCTCCATACTGAACTTGTGTTTGTTTATTGTGGGGTTTACATGGTACTGTGTTTAAATACGTGTTGTGCTGCTGCAATTCCGGACTATGGCAATAAAACACTACTGACTCTTTAGTCTTTCAAATTATTTCCTTTCAAATACGTATCGGGTCACCTCCAGGGCACTCCCCCACAGCAAGGCATTCCAGTTGTCAGGCACTCCCTGTGTTTAAAAAAATCACGGCGTCACGTTTGATTCTTTTTTACCAATTTTCTTTTATTTTCCTGTTTCTTGACTCACTACCAAAGGAAACGATTTGTTTCCACTGTCTTTCTCTGTCTTTGAGATAACCCTGTCACATCCCCTCTTGTGTTCCAAGAACAATCCTAGCTTCTTCAGTAACACACGCTGCCTGACCCACTGAGTTCCTCCACCGCTTTGTGTTTTACTCGGAATCCCAGCATCTGCAGCCTCTCGTGTTCCTCCGCTTCTTCAATTCCCTATCTCTGTTTCATCAAGGTGCATCACCACATCCTTGTTTCTTGTATTATACCTTTATTAAACCTTACTAAACCTATACTAATTGAGATCGTTTCGTCCCAGCAGTTATCAGGCAACCGAACCATCCAATCATCAACTAGAGAGCAGTCCTGAGCTACTATCTATCTACCTCATTGGAGACCCTCGGACTATCTTTAATCGGACTTTACTGGTCTTTATCTTGCACGAAACGTTATTACCTTTCACCTCTATCAATACACAATGGGCGACTTGATTGTAATCATGTATAGTATTTCCGCTAAATGGATAGCACGCAACAAAAGCTTTTAAATGCAACATCTCAGCAGTATATGGAGAAAGAACATGGATCATATTCTACAGAGATGCTGCCTGACCAGCTGAGTTGCCCCGGCACTGTGTGTCTTTGTGTACACCTGTCTTAAATCTTCCTTTTTTTTGTGTTAAACCTTTATTTATAATGCCCACTGTTACATGAGCATTTGAACCACATTCCTCGACCTAACTTTGACATTTTCAACGAGCTGTACACATTTAACCCCAATTCTTACTGTTGTATTATTTTTAAAGTCATCCCCTCCAGCCGAATTGAATGGGATTGAAAGGTGCAGCGTGGAAACAGGCCCTTCGGCCCACCAAATCCATGCCGGCCATCGGTCACCCCCTGACACTAGTTCTATGTTACCCCACTTCCTCATCCACTCCCAACACGCACGGGGCAATTTACAGCGGCCAATTAACCTACAAACCGGAACGTCTTTTGGAATGTGGGAGGAAACCGAAGCACCGAAGCACAGCGAAAACGTGCAAACTCCACACTGACAGCACCCGAGGTCAGGATCGAACCCGTGTCTCTGGCGCTGTGAGGCAGCAGCTCTACCAGGTGTGCCGCCTCTAATTCTGACTCGGAGCTCCTCAGTTCACACTCAATCTGCCGTTGCTGAGTTCCCGACTGGGGCTGACACCAGAGCCCGTACCATTGCATTGTCATTGTCTATTGTGGGATGTCCAACTCCTGCAACCAGCAAGAGCACAAAGTGCTGGTGGAACTCAGCGGGCCAGGCAGCGTCTGTGGAGGGAGTGGACGGACCACGTTTAGGGCCGCGACCCTTCCCCAGACGACATTAAAATACCCATTCATAGACACCCGTTTCTTCTCTCCAGAGATGCTACCTGTCCCGCTGAGTTACTCCAGTTTTTTGTGTCTATCTTCGGTTTAAACCAGCATCTGCAGTTCCTTCCTACACATTAAAATACGCCTTGGCAATCTTGACATTGAGCCGAAGGAAGGGTGTGCAGCACAGGGGCACAGTGGTCTCGGGTTCGACCCTGACTATGGGTGCGGTGTGTGTGGAATCTGTACGTTTTCCTTGTGACCTGCCTAGGGTTTTCTCCGGGTGCTCCGGTTTCCTACTACACACTAGGTTAATTGGCTTTGGTAGATTGTAGGATAGTGTTAGTGTTCCGCGCATTCCGAATGGCCTGTTTCCACGCTGTATCTCTAAACTAAACTAAACTAAACTAGTGTACGAGTGATTGTTGGTCAGACTAGACTAAGCTAAACTGAGATCCCGTGAATAGCGCTTCTCCTCCCCTGGTTTCTGATTATTACACACAGCCGTGTGTCCTGTCCCAGAGACGATATACATTTCACATATCAGTCCATGACTTGGCGAAGCACACGATGGCAAATTTGCTCCCGGGCAAATGTTAGAAATCTGAGACTAACTAATAGATTTGTTTTAAAGAGATGCAGCTGGCAAGGGCTGCAGCCTCACAGCGCGGGAGACCCGGGTTCAATCCTGACCCCGGGTCCTGTCTGTGTGGAGTTTGCACGTTCTCCCTGTGACCTCGTCTGTTTTCTCCCATTTCCACCCACATCCCAAAGACGTGCGGGTCTGTAGGTAACTGGCCTCTGTAAATCGCCTCTAGTGTGTATGGAGTGGATGTGAAAGTGGGGCAACTTAGAACTAGTGTGAACGGGTGATCGATGGTCAGCGTGGACTCGTTGGGCCGAAGGGCCTGTTTTCATGCTGCCTTTCAACCAAATCAATTAATATTTGGAGATGCGCGCTCCCTTTCCCAACTCGACCATCACACTGATGTCAACGATGTACTGAACACAGGTCGCCATAGTTTGAGGGGACACGGGGGACTGCAGATGCTGGAATCTTGAGCAAAACACAATGTGTTGGAGGACCAGTTAGAAGAAGGGTCCCGACCTGAAATGTCGCCAGTACATTTCCTCCACATGCTGTCTGACCCACTGAGTTCTTCCAGCACTTGTGTTTTGTTACATTGAGGTCTGGCGTGGAAGGGGGGGCGAGAAATCTGTTGAAATATGTTCACTACATTGTAGTAGGTGGGAGAAAGCTGGAAGAGAGGTTGGAGTGGGTCAAAGTCTGGCGAGTGATAGGTGGATATAGGTGAGGGGGTGGGAGGGGGGGGGGGGGGGGGGGTTGATTGGCGGATGGGTGGATAAAGACCATAAATGAAAAGACAAAAGATGTGATACAAGGAGAGAAGATGCAGGAATTCTGAAGCCAGATGATGGGATATAGGTGGAAGAGGATAGAGGGGAAGGAGAAAGGCCTGTGGGATAGTGGAAGAATTGGTCCCTGACCTGAAACATTGCCTATCCATGCTGCCTGACCTGCTGAATTACTCCAACACTTTGTCTTTTGCTCAAGATTGCTGCATCTGCAGTTCCTTGTGTCTAGGATATATCTGCTGCTCCATGTCTAGTCTCAGGAGTACCCTGAATTCCATTGTTCACCGGTACTTAACTCAGCATCCACTTCTGAAGTAATTAACTCGCTGCCAATCACGAGTCATCAAAGCCAATCACTAAACATTTAAAATATATATAAAACCTAACTGGAAACCGAGTTAAAGTCAGGTGTACTTTAGTTTTATTTTGCAAAATGTATCAACTTAACTTGCCAATCTACCTTTTCACATTCAATGTCCACCTGTTCCTGGACAAAGTGCAAAGATGTGCTAATAATTACATTGATAATTAACAATGACATTAATAAATAATAATAAACAGTATTTGGGTGGCACAGTTAGTAGAGCTGCTGCCTCACAGCGCTAGAGACCCGGGTTACTTCCTGAACTCGAGTGCTGTCTGTGTGGAGTTTGCATGTTCTCCCTGTGACCACACGGGCGCTTCGGGTTTCTCCCACATCCCAAAGAGGTGCGGGTTTGTAAGTCAAGTCAAGTCAAGTCAAGTTTATTTGTCACATACACATACGAGATGAGCAGTTAATTGGTCCTTATGTTTAGAGAGTGCACGCAAAAGTAGGAAAACAGCAAACCATTGTGAACGGGTGATCAATGGTCGCCATGGACTCGGTGGGCCGAAGGGCCTGTTTCCAAGCTCTATCTTTCAATCAATCATTGTGGGGATAGATTGATGATTAAGGGATGGTAGTCTATAGTATATGTAACCATTTGTGAACGTAGAAATTGGGGGTGTATCTTTCGTGGTATGTTGTTGCCTTGTTGACATATGTTTTATAACTTCAGTAACCCGGTTAAACGTAGGGCTGTCATGTGTAATCCAAATAGTTTCCATTTACACTGTGGATCTTATAATTGAGAGGCCTATTCCCTCCAAAAATGCCATTGTAACTCTCCTTTCTGTCCTGGCAATGAACTCATTTATTTTCCATGACCAAGGTGGAGTTTAACACTGGACCCCATGAGGATATGCCGGCAGGTCATTGGATATCCATGCTGTGACTGTTATTTAAGGTAGGAAAAGTATTTCAGTTTTTCACATCCTCAGTGGTGTTACTGCTTGGGTCATAATGAACTGGAGAATGGAGCAGGAGGGGGGCAGCCTAGTTCCTTGCCTGCTCAATATTCATCAAAATCATAGCTGATTCCATCCGAGCCTCAGCACCCACGTTCCCGTCCTCTCCCCTTAACCATTGACTTTATGAGTACCATGGGTCCTGTGATTATCTGTGAGTACATATTGTGTGTATAGACCTGATGCAAGTAAGAATTCGATGATTCAATTATTTCAATTATTCAATCCAGATACTCATACAACAGACCTCACCTCACCTGTGGACACAAAAAGCCGGAGCAACTCAGCGGGTCAGACATCATCTCTGGAAAAAAATAACCGGTGACTTTACAGGTCGACGTTTGGGGGCTGGGGATTCACTTGTTGCCCAAAACTGGAGAATTTAATGTTCATGTATTTGAGTTGTAAGCTACCCAAATGGTCTAGTAGATGTCCAACTCAATCTTGGCGATCATCGGGTGACCTAACCACAAACATTCCTTCATTCAATCCCTCTAATTCATATGCAAATTTAAAATTAAAGCATAAAACGCTGGAAACACTCAGCATGCCAGCCTGCATCTGTGGGAAGAGAAGCAGAGTCCATGTTTCTGGTCAAAGACACTCCCAGTGAGCGGGGAAGGAGAAAGATGAAGACACAAGACACTGCAGATGCTGGAATCGTGAGCGAAACACAAAGTGCTGGAGGAACAGCGGGTTAGGCAACGTCTGTGGAGAAAATGGACAGGCGATCTTTTGGTTTGGGACCCTTCTTCAGTCTGGGACCCTTCAGTCTGAGGAAGGGTCCCGACCAGAAACATCGCCTGTCCATTCCCTCCACAGATGCTGTCAGACCCGCTGGCTGTTTCCAGCATTTTCCTGTTTTAAGTTCGAAGCAAATACAGGGTATGTTTTACACGTCGGGAGAAGGTGGCACGGTGGTGCTGCTGCCTCGCAGCGCCTGAGTCATGGGTTCGATCCTGACCTCGGATGCTGTCCGTGTGTTTGCACGACCCCACTGTGACTGAGCGGATTCCCCCCGATTTCCTCCCACATCCCAAAGAGGTGCGGGTTTTGTTGGTTAATCGGCCCTGTGTAAATTGCCCCTAGTGTGCAGGGAGTGGATGAGAAAGTGGAATAACATAGGGAACGGTGTGTCAGAAGGCACTGCAGATGCTGGTTTAAACCGAAGACACACACACAATGCTGGAGTAACTCAGCGGGACAGGCAGCATCTCTGGAGAGAAGGAATGGGTGACCCTGTGTTTGTTTCCATGCTGTACCTCTAAACTAAACCCCATTGGTTGTAAGTTACTGCGGGTCGTTGGAGCGGAAAGCAAACGGCGCCCGGGTTGGATTCGTGGCAACTCCCAACTGCTTTAAGTGAGACAATTCGCAGCTAGGTGGAAACAAAAATATCACGAGGGGCCAGCTGCGCGCAGGGACTGTCGGCGAGAACTGATGCGCTGCCACCACCGCTGGGCTGCTCGGCTTCTCCTGTCCCGGGACGGGGCGAGGGGCAGAGTCATGGGTCGCCTACAGCTGGGCAAGCGGGAGACAAGGTCCTCCTGTTCCCTGCTCCGTTTCAGCTGCATCGCGTCCAAGAAACTGACCTCTGGGATCTCCTGTTTGCAGCGGCTGTGCCAGGAACGTCAGCGAACGATGTTGAAGCAAGCCATGCAATGGAAGTCCATGTGCAAGGGGCTGGTCCTGGGAACTCTGCTCACCACCTGCATGATCCTGCTCTACTCTTTCGCCGCGCCGCCTCACCAACTCAACCTCCAAGAGTAAGTCCTTATCTTTGTCTTAACCAAAAATCCTATGCTATAGGATCTTTGGTCTTAACCGCGGGTCTCTGTTGGGGTTAGATGTCTGGTGATATGGGAAACATGTGTAAACCAGCAATCCCTGATAAGGAACTGTCAATGTGGACACCAGGAATTGTAGATGTGGATATTGGGAATTGTAGATGTGGAATCAGGAATTGCAGATGTGGAATCAGGAATTGTAGATGTGGAATCAGGAATTGTAGATGTGGAATCAGGAATTGCAGATGTGGAATCAGGAATTGTAGATGTGGAATCAGGAATTGCAGATGTGGAATCAGGAATTGTAAATGTGGAATCAGGAATTGTAAACGTGGAATCAGGAATTGCAGATGTGGAATCAGGAATTGTAGATGTGCTACAGTGTGCTGAAATCTGGAGCAAGGCACAACATTCTGGAGTAATTCAGCGGGTTGGGCAGCATCTGACTGAAGAAGGGTCCCGACCCATAACATCAACTATCCATGTTCTCCAACGATGCTAGCTGACCCGCTGAGTTACTCCAGCACTTTGTGTTACACGCAAGGTACTGCAGATGCTGGAATATGGAGCAAGCCGCACGGTTCTGGAGGAAGTTAACGGGTCAGGCAGCATTCTTGGAGGGAATGGACAAGCGACTTTTTTAGCTTCCTCATCCCTCCCTGTTTCCCTGCTTCCTTCCT
Source organism: Leucoraja erinaceus (assembly GCF_028641065.1). NCBI lineage: Eukaryota > Metazoa > Chordata > Chondrichthyes > Rajiformes > Rajidae > Leucoraja > Leucoraja erinaceus. The sequence continues at coordinate 14,766,404 of NC_073401.1, read as the reverse complement.
CCCGCCCCGGTGCGTTCCCGTTTATACACCATCTCCCACCAATCTAGACACCCTGCCCCTTCTTACCCTCATCTCCCACCCCCAGTGTCCTTTACCCCATCCCCTTCTTTCCCATCACTCTGCCCCCCCCCCCACTCCACCCATTATCCCTCCCTCCGATGTCACATTTCACCCCTCCTCTTCTTTCCTTATCTGACACCTTCTTGTCTCTTGACCTTTAGCCTTTGTCACACACCCATCCCCCCACCCTCCCCACGTATACCCACCTATCACTTGCCAGGCTTTCCTTTGCACCTCTCTCTCCCTTATTCTGTCTGAAGAAGGGTCCCGACTCGAAATTAGACACAAAATCCGTAACTCAGCGGGACAGGCAGCATGTCTGGAGAGAAAGAATGGGTCACGCTTCTGGTCGAGACCCTTCTGTGTGTCTATCTTCAGTGTAAACCAGCATCTGCAGTTCCTTCCTACACACCCCGACCCGAAAACATGGTCTGTCCATTCCCTCCACAGATGCTGCCTGACACGCTGAGTTCCTCCAGCACTTCGTGTCTTGCTCTGAATAATCAGTTCTGTTTCCTTTTGAATGGGGTCTCCGAAGTGTGCACCTCATTGTGTGCTTTTTGTTGTGCCTGCTCCGTCCACTAAATATCTTTCAAATTCATCCCAATTCCTCCCAACGTTTCACATGTAGACCTTGAAGATCACGGGCAGCGACCGACCCCTGCTGGCAGTAATACCGAAGTTCATTTGTTGCAAGAAATAAAACAGAATAAAACTAGGGATGAAATGCATCTGTCTCATTCTACCTTCCCTTCGAGGAGTTTCTTGCTAACATCCGATGTTTTCGTTTATTAAAAGCTTTAGACGGATGCATCAATTCTAATTTTTTCGTAGATATACACAACGTGCTGGAGTAACTCAGTGAGTCATGTAGCATCTCTGGACACAAGGAAGAGGTGTCGGGTCGCGACCCTTCATCATATTAATTTTCCGTAATAACAGTAACGATAATAAATAGTACCCAAGCATTTAAAGCGATTTTATTGCTGTCTTATTTATTTGTAATTCCAGTTTTTTTTTAGCCCTAATATACCCAGTCAGATTCTCGACAAGTGCATTCTGTTACTTTCAGTTACTTTTTATCCACATTATGTGTTTTTTTTATCTTTTAAAGCGAGCTTTTTTTTAAGAAGGCTGGTGTTCAGCGGTAAAAAATAATAAATAAATAAAAACATGCCCCATATGGACTTTACCTGCATGTTGAACAAGCATTTGCTTGTTGGTTTGTGGGTAAATGGTCTCGACTGTTGGCCACAGGTTTTAAAAAAAAGCGATTCACCTTTATTCCACCCCAATCATCAATTTAAAACCTGATACCTTATTTATACAAGAGTAGCGCTCTAATAATTCAGTGTGTAAATGATCCCAGTGGCAAGGCGCTGGGTTTCAAAACGTCATCGTACCGTTTAAGGAGACATTGACGTGGATGTTCACAAACAGGTTTTAAAGAGAATGACAAAATAACTTTAAAACTGGGACAGAAACAAAAGACACGAAGTGCTGGGTGACTCAGCGGGTCAGGCAGCATCCCTGGAGGAAATGTGTAGGGGACTTTTCGGGGCGGGACCCTTCTTCAGACTGGGACAGCGTGGACTAAAGGTCATCGCAGGTAACTAGAAGAAAGTGACGAGGGCGGCACAATAGTGTCGCGGTAGATTTGCTGCCTCACAGCGCCAGAATCCCGGGTTCGATACTGACTACAGGTGCTGTCTGAACGGAGTTTATACGTTTAGAGGCGTTGGGGGGTGGTAACTGGGTAAAAGTTTGCAGGCAGTTTAACGTCTGAGATCAGATTTTAGCACAGGTTTGTGAACAGATAACATCCCTTGGTCCCACATAAGAGATTAGTATACAAACTTAAAGCACAAGGCATTGGGGGTTCAGTATTGATGTGGATAGAGAACTGGCTGGCAAACAGGAAGCAAAGAGTAGGAGTAAACGGGTCCTTTTCACAATGGCAGGCAGTGACTAGTGGGGTACCCCAAGGCTCAGTACTGGGACCCCAGCTATTTACAATATATATTAATGATCTGGATGAGGGAATTGAAGGCAATATCTCCAAGTTTGCGGATGACACTAAGCTGGGGGGCAGTGTTAGCTGTGAGGAGGATGCTAGGAGACTGCAGGGTGACTTGGATAGGCTGGGTGAGTGGGCAAATGTTTGGCAGATGCAGTATAATGTGGATAAATGTGAGGTTATCCATTTTGGTGGCAAAAACAGGAAAGCAGACTATTATCTAAATGGTGGCCGATTGGGAAAGGGGGAGATGCAGCGAGACCTGGGTGTCATGGTACACCAGTCATTGAAGGTAGGCATGCAGGTGCAGCAGGCAGTAAAGAAAGCGAATGGTATGTTAGCTTTCATTGCAAAAGGATTTGAGTATAGAGGTTCTACTGCAGTTGTACAGGGTCTGAGACCACACCTGGAGTATTGCGTACAGTTTTGGTCTCCAAATCTGAGGAAGGACATTATTGCCATAGAGGGAGTGCAGAGACGGTTCACCAGACTGATTCCTGGGATGTCAGGACTGTCTTATGAAGAAAGACTGGATAGACTTGGTTTATACTCTCTAGAATTTAGAAGATTGAGAGGGGATCTTATAGAAACTTACAAAATTCTTAAGGGGTTGGACAGGCTAGATGCAGGAAGATTGTTCCCGATGTTAGGGAAGTCCAGGACAAGGGGTCACAGCTTAAGGATAAAGGGGAAATCCTTTAAAACCGAGATGAGAAGAACTTTTTTCACACAGAGAGTGGTGAATCTCTGGAACTCTCTGCCACAGAGGGTAGTTGAGGCCAGTTCATTGGCTATATTTAAGAGGGAGTTACCACCTTGTGACTAAGGGGATCGGAGGGTATGGAGAGAAGGCAGGTACGGGATACTGAGTTGGATGATCAGCCATGATCATATTGAATGGCGGTGCAGGCTCGAAGGGCCGAATGGCCTACTCCTGCACCTAATTTCTATGTTTCTATGTTTCTATCCCGTAGCCGCGACGCCAGTCAGTGCACTCCACTCCACAGGCCTTTCTTCTCTCCATTCCTATTTCTGTGGGAACAAGATTTTTTACAAAAAAAGAGCAAAAGTGCAAGGGCAACTCAACGGGTCAGGTAGCATCTCTGGAGAACATGGATAGGTGACCTTTTGAAGAAACATCACCTCTCCCATCTTCTCCAGAGATGCTGCCTGACCTATTGAGTTTAACCAGCACATTGTGCCCAAATCTATTTATTGTACAAATATACTTGTACAACTTAGTTAAAGAACATTTCAGCCACCAACTTTATCGTAAAATGGTATTAAAAGAAAATTGGTTTGCCTAATCTTCTAAAGTTGTCCTAAATATTACTTTGAGAGACTAAAACAAAATATTACAGGGCCCAAATTCCATTTAACTATTTTCTTTGTCATTTCTCACATATTCCATTTTTCTAAATTAAAATTTTTGGTTCCACGCTGTACTCTCGCTAAAACTCTTGATTCACTTCCTAAAGTCTGTGCCTGGGACAATACACTTGTTGTTCTATGCATATAAATACTACTGCAGCTGTGTACTCTTTGTCTATTTATAGACAAATTTCCCAAGTGATTTTCAATCCTTCCTAGGATCATCAGCGATTAGTCCACCAACACCCTGGGACTCTCTCTTCATGCGTTACTATTGGAATGGTTCCATTCTGTCTCCATTGTTTCTCAGTCTTTCCTGTCAAAACACATTAGACAGCATTTTGTGGAAACAAGGAACTGCGGATGCTGGTTTGAGCAAAAGGACACCATGCAGGAGTAACTCAGCAAGTCAGGCAGCATCTTTGGAGAACGTGGATGGGTGACGTTTCGGGTGGGGACCCTTCTTCAGACAGTCTGATGAATTGTCCCGACCCAAAATATCACCTGTGAATGTTCTCCAGGGATGCTGCCTGACCCGCTGAGGTACTCCAGCACTTTCTGTCCTTTAAACAGCACTTTGCTGTGTGTTCAACAGACATGTGCGGTGGTAAATGTTAATCAACATTGTTGTAGTTTCCATCTAACCATATAACAATTACAGCACGGAAACAGGCCATCTCGACCCTTCTAGTCCGTGCCGAACCATCTAACAATGACAGAAAAAGATCAATTAAAGTCAGTCAAAAGAAAATTGTGTGTAGTAATCACTCAGTGTTAGTGACTGGAACATTTTCTCCTCAATAAATGTACGGGCTTTGCAATGGCTGCCAATGATTGGCACCATTTATTGCTTTGTTAATCGATGTCTGGTTCAGTTGCCTGGTAACACCTGGGAAGAAACTGTCCCAGACTCTGGAGGTGTGCGTTTTCACACTTCTCTACCACTTGCCTGATGGGAGAGGGAAGAAGGAGTGAGACTCGTCCTTGATTATGCAAGAATATGTAGAATTGTGGCAGGGGAGTGTACATTTTTATGGGAGGGAGGAGGGGGGGTGTATAGAGAATTGTAAATGGTCTTTTGTTGTGTGATGGCTGTTTCTATTTTATGTCAGGCGTACACAAAAATGCTGGAGAAACTCAGCGGGTGCAGCAGCATCTATGGAGCGAAGGAAATAGGCAAAGTTTCAGGCCAAAACCATTCTTCAGACTGATGGGGGGATGGGGGGGAGTGGCAGGGAGAAGAAAGGAAAAAGGAGGAGGAGGAGCCCGAGGGCTGAGGGAGAGATAGGAAGGGGGGGAGACAGCAAGGGCTAACAAAATTGGTAGAATTCAATGTTCGTGCCACCAGGATGCAGACTCCCCAATATGAGGTGCTGTTCCTTTCATTTCTGGTGGTGCTTGCTCTGGCCATGGAGGAGGCCCAGAACAGAGAGGTCGGATACGGAATGGGAGGGGAAGTTGAAGTGCTGAGCCACCAGGTGGTCAGGTTGGTTAATGCGTACCGAGCGGAGATGTTCGGCTTCGGGTGTTGTCTATTTCTATTAATACATTTTGTCTCTTAACAGAGTTCCCGTTCCTTATTCCTGCTCCTACAAACCTGTGCATCCCAGGATTGTACCCCAAATAAATAACACGCTTTCGATGCTGGAGCAGAGCAAAGCCTGCACTCCCAAAGAGGACATCATGTTCATGAAGACCCACAAAACGGCCAGCAGCACTATCCTCAACATCCTCTTCCGTTTTGGTCAGAGGCACCGGCTGAAATTTGCTTTTCCCAATGGCCGGAACGACTTCTACTACCCATCCTTCTTTGACAGGAGCCAAGTGAAGGACTACAGGCCGGGCACTTGCTTCAACATCATCTGTAACCACATGAGGTTTCACAGTGAAGAGGTCCGCAAGTTGCTCCCTGAAGACACTGTCTACTTCAGCATCCTCAGGAACCCTGCTTATTTATTTGAATCGTCTTTCCATTACTTTGGTCGTGTGATCCCTTTGACCTGGAAGATCAGTGGGGAGGACAAGCTCGCCGAATTCCTCAGGGAACCTGACCGATACTATGATCCGAATGGCTTTAACTCCCATTACTTGAAGAACTTGTTGTTTTTTGACTTTGGCTATGACAATAACTTAGAGTTTGGTGACCCCAGAGTAGAGAAGTACATCAAAGCCATTGATGAACGATTCCAGTTGGTGATGCTTCTTGAGTACTTTGACGAGTCCCTCATTCTCCTGAAGGATGTGATGTGTTGGAACATGGACGACATCCTGTATTTTAAGTTGAATATAAGGAAGGATTCCACCATCTCGAGAATGAACGGAGAGCTATATGAAAAAGCGACGAGATGGAACCGGATAGACACCATGTTGTATGGATACTTCAATGCTACGTTCTGGAGAAAGGTGAGGCAGTACGGCTTCGAGCGCATGCAGCATGACGTGGAACAACTGCGCGAGCGCAACGATCATATGCAATCCATCTGCATCGACGGCGGGCGACCGGTGGATGCAAATGCCATTCAGGAGGCGTCCTTGCAGCCGTGGCAACCTCTGGGGGAGCGCTCCATCATGGGCTACAACCTGAAGAAGAACATTAGTCGAAAGCATAGAAAACTCTGCAGGAAAATGCTCACTCCAGAGCTACAATACTTGACTGAATTAGGGGTTAATCTGTGGATAACAAAGTTATGGTCCTACATCAGAGACCTGTTCAGATGGTAGCTTTGAGGCTGGGCTTTCTATTCATGTGCCAACCATGCCACAGGCATGAGGAACAGCACTGAGGAAGAAATCCATGGGCATCACATGGATGCCATTCCAGATTGCCAGTGATTGTAAGGCAATCATTCACGCATTTAATTTATCGAGCACAATGTGATTACAGTCAGTGTTTTACTTTATTTCACTTAAGTTTCATTTGTAAAATAGTAATTCATCTGGAACCAAAAGCCCCACCATTCTATGCTCTGTAAAATATCTAACTCTCTTTACAGTCCTGACCATAACTTGTGAATGGTCACAAATTAAATAATAACTGTGAATTAATAGTGTAATCAGAGAAATCAGAACTTCATACAATGTGATAAAAACGATGTGCTTAAAGATCTAATGCCAATGCTTCCATGTAGACTAATGAAAGGCCGCAACAAACCAACAATGATGCCTAACAAATCACGTCAGACTTATGTGATCATTTGATACACATTTGTAAGGAAATTTCTATCAGCCCATGAAATCCAGTTTAGTTTAGAGAATAGGTGGGTTTAGAGAAACAGCTTGGAAACAGGCCCTTCAGCCCACTGAGTCCACATTGGCCATTCATCACCCCTAGGCTAGTTCTATGTTAATCCACTTAACGTCCACTCCTTACACACCAGCGGCAATTTAGGGAGGCGAATTAACCTACCAATCTGCACGTCTTTGGGACGTGGGAGGCAACCGGAGCACCCAGAGGAAACCCACGTGGTCACAGGGTGAACGTACAAACTCCACAAAGGCAGCACCCATGATCACGATCGAACCCGGGTCACTGGTGCTGTGAGGCAGCAGCCCTACCGCTGCACCTTTGTGCAATCCCTGCAGAATTGCATTTATAATGCCAGACAAGGTAGACATAGTTCTAAAAGAGTTTGAATTCAGATGTGATTTTTCTCATCTTATTAACAGAACCCACCCGTTCAGGTATTTTCTCACCTCCAGCTCATTCCACCCACCCCCCACATTGATTTATTTGTATAAAATAATATTGATTGGAAAGAGACAATAGTTTTTAAATCAATGTCATTATTGGTAGAACAATTGAATTGAAGGCAATCAGTTTTAATCAGTAGCTCCCTTGCCTCTTCATCGGAAGGCTATAAGAGCTACACCCAGGGTACTTGCATACACCAGGGTATACTCAACTGCACCAGGGTACTGAGGGCGGCACAGTGTGGCAGTGGTGCAGTTGCCGCCTTACAGTGCCAGAGACTCAGGTTCGATCCTGACTACGGGTGCTGTCTATGTGGAGTTTGTACGTTTTTCCCGTGACCGCGTGGATTTTCTCTGGGTGCTCTGGTTTCCTCCCACACTCCAAATCCAAGTACAGGTTTGAAGGTTAACCGGCTTTGGTAAACTTGTACATCGTTCCCTAGTGTGTAGGATAGCGCTAGTGTATGGGGTGATCGCTGATCGGCGCAGACTCGGTGGACCAAAGGACACTTTTTCTCGCTGCATCTCTAAATGTACAACTAAAAAAAACAGAGCAATTAGTGTTGTGTGACTGGCAAAGAGTGAGTGGAAAAGTCTGGTCTAAAAGTCTACAAAAATCCAGTCTGATCCTTCTTAGCTTTATGAAGGAAGTGTTGCTCTTGTGGGTAAGACTTTAAACCAAATGCAAAGAAGACGCAAAGTGCAGGAGTGACTCAGCGGGTCAGGCAGCATCTCTGGAGAACATGGATATGCGACGTTTTGGATAGGGACCCTTCTTCATGCCTGAAACGTGACCCATCAGTGTTCTCCAGAGATGCTGCTTGACCTGCTGAGTTATTCCAGCACTTTGTTTAAAAGAAATACCCAGCATTTGCAGTTCCTTGTGTCTCCGTTAAACCAAATTAATGTTTGCTCCCAGTAGTGGGCCCGAAAGACCCAAATGCAGAAAGAGTGGAGGTTCTATCCCTGGAACCAGACCAGATTTATTCAATATCGACACCCAAAAGGAGGCAGTCAGGTACTAGCACTTTGTGGAATTGTACAGGGTGAAAAACCTGGCACATTTCTTAAATTACAACAGGGGCCACACATTTGAAAGACCATCAGTAGTGGTAAAACACTTTGGGACGTAGCTATGAAAGTTGAACAGAAATGCATGTTCTCTCTTTACTTCTCGCCTTTTAAAAGGCTCTCACACACAATCTGTGGATCAGATATAAGCTTGACCCTCACTGCAATTTACAATTCGACTTCATAAATGTGGAGTACATTAAAAGGGCATTTGGACAGGCACATGGATAGGTACATGTTCTCCAGACATGCTGCCTGACCCGCTGAGCTGAATCCAGCACTCTGTGAAACGTCACCTATCCATGTTCTCCAGACATGCTGCCTGACCCATTGAGTTACTCCAGTACCAGTACAGTGTCTTTTTATTTGTTACAAACTACTTCCTGGGCAATGGTTATTACACAGTAAAGATCTGGAAACATTCTGGAGGCCACCAGCGTGCACCAATGATTTATGAGACATACGGACAGACGGACTTTATCAACTTGCATGAAAGAGTGGTGGGAACTCATGAAGTAACCATAAAGAGTTTGAAGCTAATATATTAAAAGACATGTGGACAGGTACATGGATCGGAAAGGTTTAGAGGGTTATGAGCTGAATGCAGGCAGGTGGGACTAGTGTAGAAGGGACATCTTGGTCGGCATGGGCTAGTAGGGCAAAAGGCCTATTTCCATGCTGTATGACTATGATGGCAGAAAAGAGAAAGGTCTCAGTTCAGTTGTGGTGTCTGGCCTGTGGAGCTTGTGATTATCTCTGAGCAATGGATAGGACACACGTTTATTTTGTGTAGGAAGGAACTGCAGATGCTGGTTTCAGTCGAAGATAGACACAGAATGCTGGAGTAACTTAGGACAGGACAGGCAGCATCTCTGGAGAGAAGGAATGGGTGACGTTTCGGGTTGAGTCTTCAGACTGATATCAGGGGAGTGGGCAGTACATATATAAGGAAGTGTATAGATAAGGAAGCGTAAGGTGCAAAAATGGAATGAAGATCAAGGAAATTGTAGAATAGATCATTGTTAGTTGGGAGAAGGTAACAACAAAGCAAACAGAGATAAAATGTAGATGGAGACACTAAGACTGGTCGGAGAACTGGGAAGGGGAAGGGAATGGCGAGAGAGGGAATGCAAGGGCTACTTGAATCTAGAGAAGTCAATCTTCATACCGCTGGGGTGTCAGCTGCCCAAGCGAAATATGAGATGCTGTTCCTTCAATTTGCGCTGGGCCCCACTCTGACAATGGAAGAGCCCCAGGACAGAAAGGTCAGTGTGGGAATGGGAAGGGAAGTTAAACTGCTGAGCAACCGGGAGATAAGGTAGGTTAAGGCAGACTGAGCAGAGGTGTTCAGCGAAATGATCACCAAGCCTGTCCTTGGTTGTGCTGGCAGTTCAGGATTTCCAGTTAGTATTTGTTAGTCTCATTGCAAAAATAAATGTCCTCATTTAATTTGTATGGTCCCTTTTCAGTTACTATGGCATTGAGTTATTAAAAGCAATTGAAACGTGCCGGATGAATAACGTGAGATCATTTACAATACAATTCTTAAACATTTCTCAGTAGGAGAGCCAGTCACATGGACTTTTTGGCCTATTCCTTCGCTCCATAGATGCTGCTGCACCTGCTGAGTCTCTCCAGCTTTTTTTGTCTACCTTGGACTTTTCTAACGGTTTGATATGCAGAATAACAGAAGCCATATCTCTGAAATGAATTTTAATTTTCTCATTCTTCATCAAAACAGTACAATTTCTTTGTAATAATATAAGCAAATGGTGATCATCTATCTCAAGTTGCAAACTTTAGAAGTTAGATTATGTATTTATTCACTACATTGAAATTGTTTTTAATCAATTCATTGAGGAAAAGATATGCTGCTGCTGCTGTTGTCATGGCTTAAAATGTAATGTACTGTGCTGAGTGGATGGTATTCTGTTAATTAACAGAGAGGACAATTGTTCTTTTATATGCTGACACTTGAGCAAAAAGGTATTAAATCCCTTTAAGTACAATGAATTAACATGTTAGCTCAGATGTTATAAATATACCGAATGTCAAATTACATTGCAAAGGAATCTAGCCAAAGGGTTTGGACTGAAATAGATTAAAAATTGTGCAGAATAGGACTTTCAAGTCTGCATTCTTGACCCGCCCCCCCCCCCCCCCCCCCCCCCCCCTGCCTCCCCGTCATGTGAAGCTCCACATAATAAAGCCAAACTGTGCCAGTTAGCCCATTGTAACAATCTCCTGATCTTTCCGAACTCGACGGTAAGGTCTTGCCTTTGTTTCCCATAAAGATAAGCAGACACATTCAGAAAATACTGAATTCAGACTCAGAATCGCAGCAGTTGACATGAGTCATTCAACTCATCTTGCCTGCTTTGAATGACTCGAGACCAAAGGCAGCCATGAACCCCAGACTGTTTGTACTGTTTAACCCTTTAGACATATACAAGGGGCTGTTCTTTGCATTTTGCCTCACTCTGTCACTGAAATATGTATAGATTGTGGGATTAAAGACTGAATGTTCACATGTATCCTGCGTATACTCTGTAACAAGGACAAACACAGATTATACGTGAAGCTTATTCATCTAAATGCAGTGATGTTTGTTCCATGACAACTTACTAATTATTTTGCTGTATATAAGCCGGTGTAATACATAGCCTAACACAAGTCAGTTCCACAAGTGATTCATTTTAACGATTCACTTTGTCTCCGCTCATTTGAAATCTGCTTGATGGTGAAATCAGCCTGAACATTATTAATAAGGTTGCTGTGGATCTAAATAGAAGCAATACTGGTGCTATCATTTAAACAGGCAGCAGAAATCCCAGTCATAAATGCAGGACTGGCATGTGAAAAGATTAGTAGACATTTGTGTTGTGTTCGGTGGCTTGTGTGTGTCAATAATTCAATGAAACGCTAAATGCATTTGTAAATTTACTGTGCAGAAATTTGTGAAATAGCTGCATTCCACTTTGGCTGTGCCTTTAGTGATTAGGTATCTAACATTATAACCATGGGCATCCTCAATATTATTTCTTTGCACTGAAATGAAATATCACAGCATTGCTTTACAACAAGCGCCAATTTGTGGTTGTAAGATTTTACATTTTCTAACAGGTTATAGTTTAGTTTAGTTTAGAGATACAGCACGGAAAAAGGCCCTTCAGCCCACCGAGTACGCACCGACCAGCGATCCCCACACATTAACACAATCCTACGCACACACGGGACAATTTTACATTCATACCAAGCCAATTAACTTAATTAATCACCTGTACTTCTTTGGAGTGTGAGAAGAAACCGAAGATCTCGGAAAAAAACCCACGTGGTCACGGGGAGAACATTCAAACTTCGTACAGACGGCACCTGTAGTCAGGATCGAACCTGGGTCTCTGGCACTGTAAGTGCTGAAAGGCAGCAACTCTACTGCTGTGCCACAGTGCCTCCCATTTGTCCCTGTCACCATTTGCATTGATTTCCAAACCCACATCCATTCTTGTAATGCTACCAATTCTATTTCTCTTGAACATTTCTGTAAATTTAATTTATACATAGGACAATACAACCAGACATGTAATAAACCTTAATTATGGTGACATAAATTCTAACATCAGGCAGCAAAATAATATTATTTAATATAGGATAATTATTTTATTTATGGTCAGACTTTTTATTGATGCAAACAACAGATTTGCTTTATGATCTTGTTAGTTTCTTTGCTTTTAAGACTATTCAAATTATATTTAGTAGGTATGTTTACTAATGAACAAACAAAGTTAAATGTTCTGACAGTTCTTGGTGAGTGGCCAGAACATTCATGAAGTGATTTATGATATTGGTACGAAGGTTCATAATGAGATTTGTAAACAGTATTAAAATTTGTGAGCATTTTCCGTTTGAGCACTTTGTTTGCTTGTATATTTGCAATGTAATTTATTCAATAAAATGATATTTTGCAATAACAAGTATCTAGAGACTTACATTGAAAGTTACTTTATACTTTTCTACACAATTGAGATATTTGAATTCTTCCTTAAGTGGTTTGCTTCACGCATCTAACCAAAAGACAATAGTCTCCTCATTATTTGCTGAGTTTACAGAAACCCATCATGAGTCAAGACTCAATAGTGTTTAATTGTCATATGTACTGATAACGGAACAATGACATTCTTACTTGCAGGAGCATAACAGGCCTGTTAACACAACTCACATAGATAACATTTTCTTTTAATCAATAAATTAATACCATAACATTGGTGCAAAACTCCTCAAAAAGCCCAAACTGCAAAGTGCCACCAACAACAGACCATAGGTGGTCACAGTTGAGGTTAATGTTGTGCAGTGTTCAAGCGTTAACCTCTTTACCCCATCAAAGCATTGACATGAATAGCAATGACATATTTTACACTAGACTCTCCAGTAAACTTAATGAAGAGCCCTAGTACTTAATGAATCTGCAAGAAAAAGCATATAGGAATGAACTGCAGATGCTGGTTTATACCGAAGATCGACACAAAATGCTGGAGTAACTCAAAGGGTCAGGCGGAATCTCTGGAGAAAATGGACGGGTGACATTTTGGATCAGAACCCTTCGGTCTGAAGAAGGTTTATGACCCGGAATGTCAACGATTCTTTTTGACCACAGATGCTGCCGGACCCGCTGAGTTACTCCTGCTCTTGTGTCTATCTGCAAGGAAACGCCGTCCCTAAATTAGCAATAATTGGAATAAAACCCTTGGCCCACGAGAAATGAAACAGTCATTGAAATGCTACCAGGTTGAATTGTGAGCTTGAGGCCATTGTATTGGAAACCAATGCCAACACTCGACCTGATAATAACACTGGGTGAGTAGAATGGAAAAACATCTCTCAGCTCAGGGAGCTTCCAGCCTGAATGTACTCTTCAGAGAATACAGTGAACTCAGAGCTTCCTCCGGAGGTGTTCATGCTCACATCTCTGCCACCTGAGGTTGTTTATGTCGCTGTTTGGCGCTGACTCAGTGGGGCCAAAAGGTCTGTTTCCGTGCTACATCTCTAAACTAAACTAAAGCTGCTGCCCAACAGCGCTAGAAAGCCGGGTTCAATCCTGACCTCGGGATCTGTCTGTGTGGAGTTTGCATGCTCTTCCTATGACTGGTACAGCAGGCAGTGAAGAAAGCGAATGGCATGTTGGCCTTTATAACAAGAGGAGTCGAGTATAGGAGCAAAGAGGTCCTTCTGCAGTTGTACAGAACCCTAGTGAGACCACACCTGGAGTATTGTGTGCAGTTTTGGTCCCCTAATTTGAGGAAGGACATTCGTGCTATTGAGGGAGTGCAGAATAGGTTTACAAAGTTAATTCCCGGGATGGCGGGACTGTCATATGCTGAGAGAGATGGAGCGGCTGGGCTTGTACACTCTGGAGTTCAGAAGGATGAGAGGGAATCTTATTGAATCATATAAGATTGTTAAAGATTTGGACATGCTAGAGGCAGGAAACATGTTCCCGATGTTGGGGGAGTCCAGAACCAGGGGCCACAGCTTAAGAATAAGGGGTAAGCCTTTTAGTACGGAGACGAGGAAAAACGTTTTCTCACAGAGAGTTGTGAGTCTGTGGAATTCTCTGCCTCAGATGCCTCAGGCCGGTTCTCTGGATACTTTCAAGAGAGAGCTATATAGGGCTCTTAAGATAGTTGAGTCAGGGGATATGGGGATAAGGCACGAACAGGGTACTGATTGGGGATGATCAGCCATGATCCCATTGAATGGCGGTGCTGGCTTGAAGGGCCGAATGGCCTACTCCTGCACCTATTGTCTATTGTCTATTTGACTCCACCAGGTTCAGGAACTACTTTCCTACACCCATCAGGATCTTGAAACCACCTGCACAACCCTAATTCTACCTCAGTAACAGAACACTACAGACCACCTCTTGCACTACCATGGAATTCTTTTCTAACTAATGGGCTTGGTTTTGCTTCATTTTTCTCCTTTCTCTTTCCTGAAAAATGAATGCTTTTTGTGTTGGCTGGGTCTATGTGTTGGTGTTGCTGCTGCAAGCAAGATCATTGTACCTGTATCTCACCGTCCTTGTACATAGAACTATAAAGTTGACTTGACCTAACACAAATGCGTCACAAATATCTCATCACATCCCTTCTGGTAATATTCTGGTGATTATTACGTTAAATTTGCCTCCACGAGTTATATACTATCCTGCCAGCGGAAATAGTTACTAGTACTTGTTATTTAGGGAACAATTCATAATTTGGATCAACATATCATACAAGTCTCATTGTTTCACACAATGAATCCGTCCACATTTGCATGAATAAAGGATGCATGATTATACTGTATAAAATAAAAAAGTGATCAGGGTACAAGATCACACACTGGCTGCATTTAAACAAAGGTTTCTTTATGTGACATTTAATTCTTTTCATTGATATTTGCTTGCTGTGACCTTTAATCTTCGACCTCTGCTCCACAAGGACCTCTGCTCTCATTATCCACTCTGTCACATCTGCCCCCACCACCCTTCGAAGCACCATCCTCTGTGTAAAAATATGCCCTGCACACCTCCTCTCATCATAAAGCCATGCCCTCAAATCATTGAGATCTCGATCCTGGGAAAAGAGTTCTGACAGTCCACCCTATCTATACTTCTCATTCTACCAGATCTCCCTGCAACCTCTGGCGTTCCAGAGAAAGCAATCTAAGTCCGTCCAACCTCTCCATGTACCTAATACCCTCTTTATCTAGGCATCTTTCTGGTAAACCTCATCTGCACCCTCTGTGTTATTTAGGTTCAGTATAAAATTGCTCTTTTTATCCTCTACAGCTCTAATGATTCATCCCTGAATTTGGCATGTCTTAGTAATCACATTTTCAATTTGGAAACACAAGAGTTTTGGCAACTTGAGCAAAACGCAGTGGTGGAGGAACTCAATGGGCCAGGCAACATCTGTGGGAGGAATGGACAGGCGACATATCAGGTCGGGACCCTCCTTAGATTCGGGAAAAGAGAGGTGGGAGCAGGACAAAGCCTGGCAAGTGATAGGTGGATACCAGTGATGGGGGTTGTGTGGTTGGCAGATGGATAGAATACATGGATTTGCATGGAAAGTGAGGGTTGTAAGGGCCAGGAGAACTCGATCCTTGTTCTGTTCTGGTGAAGGGGGAGCAAGAACAGAACTGTGGGAAATAGACGAGATACGACCTTCCTTCCTTCCTCTGGCTTCACAATTCGCAGCCCCGTACCTTCTTTTCTCTTATCATGTTTTTTTTAATTCACTGGCCCTTGTCCAAGAATCTGCCTATAAAACCCTCTCTCGCGTCTGTCCACCTAATAGCAGCCATGTTTTGGCCTGCCCCTCCACTCTTCCACCTTTCGTTCCCTCCCACCCTCCCACCAACCCCCCCCCCTCCCCCCCCCCCCCCTTGCAATGTCAGACAAAAGGTCCTCACCCGGAACGTCACCTATCCATGTTCTCCAGAGATACTGCATACTGCCTGACCCACTGAGTTACTCCAGCACTTTATGTCTTTATAGAGGAGACACGAATGTGAGAGAGAGCTCGGTCAATGAGATCAAAATCTCTCATAAAGTAAATAACAAACTGTGAAATGGCACAGCCTGAGATTTCCCTGATGTCCCGTGCCAAAGTAAAGAGAAATCATGAGTAGTTTGGTTGCTTGGTCTTGGGCCAGCAGTGTTACATGGTCAACAGGGTGAAACTGGGAACTAGGTAAATAAATTATCCCACAAAGAAATCATGAGAATATCTTGGGAGGAATAATGATTCATAACTACGACCTTTTAATTAAGTTGTGTAAATCTTTTATGAATGACAGGACATTAATTGTTTCTGCTTGTACCATTGTGCTGACTTGGCTTCTGCACAATGGCTGAATTACAACAACAATCAGGCAATAACAGAGTATTGACCTGAAAATTTAACCCTTCCCCTTTCCACCAAAGCTGTCTCGCATTCTGAGCACCACTTCCAGCATTTTGCATTATGTTTTCTATTATTTTCAATCTCGAGAGCTTTGCACAATTTTAGCATTCACTGTGTAATATCGGATGCAGGAGGTACATAAGCAAAGACAGACGTCATGAGAAACGGATGGAGTATCAGGGGCAAAATTCAAAGTGCTGGAGGAACTCAGTAGGTCAGGCAGCCTCTGTGGAGGAAAATCCTTCTTCAGAGTGAGGGAGTGGAGGGGAGAAAGCTGGTAAAGAGGGGTGAGGGAAAAGGGTGGGGCAGAAGCTGGCAAGTGATGGGGGGGGGTGGGGGTGAGGAGTGGAGGGATGTAAGGGAGATGGGTGTCAATGGTAACAAATGCTGGCGGTTGAGAACTATATTCTGCATTGTATCTTCTCCTTTACTCTATCCATTGTACTTGAGTTTGTCATTATTGTATTTATGTTTGGTATGTATGATCTGTTTGGACAGCATGCAAAACAACATCTTTCATTGTACCTCAATACACATGTAAATAATAAACCAGATTTTAATGTAAAGTTCTTGGCTATCGAAGATCTTGAACACCACACAACACTCACATAGCAAATATGTTCTTCTATGAACTGTGTCCTTGGTTGCACTATACTTTGTTTTTGCCATATATGGTTACCTAGTATTATGTTTATTAATTTACAGCATTTTTGATTAGTATAGATTATCTGTGTGTTGTTGCATTTACAGACCCGTTAAGCTACAGCAAGCAAGAATTGCATCGATCTGTTGTCAGTACATATGACAAGTAAACACTCTTGAGGTGAAGTGAAGAAAAGAAGGGTGTCACAAAAGGACACAAAGTGCTGATGTAACTCAGCAGGTCAGACAGCATCTCTGGAAGAACATGTGACGTTTCGGGTTGAGACCCTTCTTCAGGCTGATTGTAGGAGGGGAGAAGAAAACTAGAAAAGGGGAGAGGTGGGACAAAGCATGGTAGGTAATAAGTCAACACAGGCCAGGGGGGACGTTGCCTCAATAAGGGAGGGGGGAGGGCGGGTGAGAACGAGAGAGAGTGGAAGTGTGTAGGTGAAAAGAGGGGAGGGGGAGGGGCATGGCTACCTAAAATTAGAGAATATTAGTTGGCAGGTATGGATTCAGATAAGGAAGAAGGATGGGGAGTAAAATATAGAACCAGCGGAAGGATGTTGACCATCATAGAAACATAAAAAATAGGCGCAGGAGGAGACCATTCGGCCCTTCGAGCCAACACCGCCATTCATTGTGATCACGGCTGATCTCCCCAATCAATCAGGGATGGTGCACAGACCAGGCCAAAGACTCTAGTATATTTGGTTCAGGCCACACTAAATCAGGTGAGAGGGAATTACCACGTGTGTCTCTCTCTGTAACATCTCTTCCCATAATTGTTTTGCTCCCGATTCTGGAGATCTTGATTGGTTCAGTAAATTGGATGAGTAGTGGTTTGGCTCGGGAATGTTAACGAGCAAGGCCGACGAGCTCGTTATAAGCCCCCCCCCCCCCCCCCCCAGTCTGCATTCCTGCAGTGCAGTCAGTAACTTGCCCTTCAGTGAAGATGATGTCGGTGGCGAGTGTAACGGTGCTCATGTTGGCCGCTGTGATGGGACAGCTACAAACAGGTGGGTTGGTATCTGGTCACCTACAGGCAGATTTGACATTTGTGTGCTTGCTTGTTTTTTACCCCCACATTTGCCTCTTTTATTTCAGATCTTCCACCCGGTATCACCTACTCCTGCGGTAACCACACCCTGACGGTGTTTGTGTCCAGAGATGTGTTGGCTGGCGCCCCAGCCTCTGCCCTGCGGCTGGGAAGCTGCCCGGCTTCAGACACCAGCTCCCTCCAAGTTCTCCTCTTCCAGTATGGGCTGCAGGACTGCGGTGCAGTGCGCCTGGTGGGTCTAATTCTCTGCTCTCGCTCAAACTCCGCTTTGTGGCCGACTCCTAATCACTTTTTTTTTTCCCCTCTTGTTTTCTCCACCCCCGCCCCTCAGACGACCGGCAAGGAGGTAACTTTCACAAACTACCTGAAGTTTGGCGATGGACCTACCTCTGGGATAAAACGACCCGACGTGCGCCTGGAATGTGTCTACCCAGTGTAAGGATCTGGCATTGTTAATAGTAGTTAATAGTCGCACAGCGTGGAAACTGCTCCTTCGGTCCAACTTGCGCGTCCTTACGTTAGCTCAAATTTCCTGCGTTTGGCCCATATCCCTTCAAACCTATCCATATTTCAGTCCAGTGGTCAATCTAAGTTTTCTATTTGAAACTCTAAGAAATGGACTAAACATTTAATGAGAAATTCTAAGTTGCAAAATGAGAACTCTCAATCCTGTTTTAATTGAATGCATTGTGCTTTGGTCTCTGCATTTAAGCTTACAATTGCAATGTTTCGTATCGAAGTTCCTGCCACTGAAGCCTCTTGCATAAGTAGTTTACTTCTCTTCAGGGATGAGGTGCCAATGTCTCTGACAACAATTCCAACAACTGGAGTTCTAGCTGGAGATGGCAATCTGATATTTTCCATGATGATAATGACTGGTAAGAATTTGTTGTTGCTTGTGGTGATGCTTGCACCTTGTGGTGTGACACTCGGTTCTATTTTTCTATGTATCTCTTCTTTCCCCCACCTTCTCTTGCACTGAATACATGGCCCGTTGGTCCTTCCATAAGCTAGGATGCTGTCTGATTCGCCTCTACCCCCTTGGACATTGTCTCTGGAGCTGGTGTTACAATGCTGAAAACTCTTCTGTACTCTGCATCTTTCCCTTTTGCTTGATCTATGTGCCTGAGTTTGACTTGATTTTATTTGGGTATAGTATTACCTAATCTGAATGGATAGAATGCAAAACTGCTTTTCACTCTCTATACATATGGCAATAATAAAACTAAGGTACACAAATGCTGGAGAAACTCAGCGGGTGCAGCAGCATCTATGGAGTGAATGAAATAGGCAATGTTTCGGCCCGAAACCCTTCTTCAGACTAAAGTTCTTGAACAAATATGATCTATGAACCATCTTTAGTTGTGCTACCCATTCCCTTTGCTCCTTCCATTGCACTTGTGTTTAATGTCATTATATTTGTATCTGATTTGATAACCTTCAAAATGAAGTTATTTCATTATCTTGGTACATGTGATAAACCTAAACCTGTGCTGTATTATCTTTCTGATGCTTAGTTTACCTGTTGGCCAAGTGGTACTTATTTCATGGCCAATTAATATCTCTATCTTGACCAATTTAAAATATTTATCAAAGCTGGCTGTGCTTAAGTGGTGTTCAAAATGTAACCACATTTCTAATCTCAGGGAACTCCAGCTCGCCCACAGGTACTTCCCACATTCCTTTCTCTAACGCCGCATCTGTCATCCACGGATGCAGATTGTTCCTTATTATAGACCCTTTGTTTGGAATTCCTGTCCTAATTTGCAGTATTGTAATGTGATTGTAGTCTATGGTTGCACAGGAATTGTTAACGAGCAGCAACCCTGCACTAAGCCACTTGTGACCAAGTCAACTTTGTACCAAGATGTGCACTGTAACTTGCCCTGCCAGGAGACCCTTGTGATCTTTAATATCATGGAATTGCATGGAGCTGAGCCCTTTAAAATGTATAAAAACCAGACAAACAAAGGTGGGGAGGGGGTTGAAACTTGACCAAGGCTGCAGCTATGGACTAAAAAGGTTAAAACATCAACTACCATGGCACAGTAGTAGAGTTACTACCTTGCTGCCTATAGGTGCTGTATGCATGGAGTTTGTACATTCTCCCCGTGACCTGTGTGTTTCCTTGGGTTTCCTCCCACACTCGATGTGCAGGTTTGTAGGCTAATTGGCTTGATTCCATTGTCCCCAGTGTGTGTAGGATAGTGTTAATGTGCTGGGATCACTGGTCTGCATGGACTCGATGGGTCAAAAGGTGTGTTTTCATGCTCGATCTCTAAACTAAAATTGGAATGGGGAAGGAAATTTTCTAATGTAGAAGATGGGTGGACTGGACAGAATCTGATGGGTGGGCCATGGTTAATATTGGTTTGTTCCTGTTGTCTGCAGATAATTTGCAGCAAAGATTATGATTACACTTTATTTTGGATATTTCCAACACTTGTACAAGCACAGATCTGAATTGTGAATGTTGAGAGGGGAGAGGGAAAATGTTACTTTAAATGGTTGAGTCTGGCTGCACTTACTAATGGAAACACTTGCCTTCACTGTTTGGACAGAAACTAGTTCATCTGGCTAGAACTAAACTGTATAAATCTAGGCTGATCCTTTGTGTGAAATGGAGAACAAACACCGACAATTGCATCATCCTAATGATATAACATTTGCTGAACAGATGATTGGACTGCTGAGCGACCAAATTCCCTCTTCTTCTTGGGAGCTTCGATTAACCTGGAAGCCTCTGTTCTGGCCCCATATCATCAGGCCCTTCGACTCTATGTACAGGAATGCATTGCCACACCAACAAGCTCACTGGCCATGTCTCCAGAGAATTATACCATCATAACCAATCATGGGTAAGGATAAAGAGTTTGTTAGTTGGGGGAATGTCAACTTGACTTGAATTAAACACGTTCTCTCATTCTGTAGATGTCTTGTTGATGGAAAAACTGGAAATTCCAAGTACTTGCCCAGACAAGATGGTGCGGTCCTTCAATTTGTTGTGCAGGCATTCAAATTCCTCAGTCTGGAGGATGCTGAAGTGAGTTGATATTTTTCATTTACAAGTCTTGACGGGGTAATGACCACTTCATTAATCCGAATATGTGGTATTGTACTAATGCATGTCTGCCTCAATTAAAACACTTCTGGTGGATCTTTGAGTTGGGCAGCATCTGAAGAGGGTATGGACAGACAACCCTTCAGGTTGGGACCCTTCAGTCCTGACTCAAAACATCATCTGTCCACTTCCTTTACAGTTGCTGCCAGATTTGAGTTCCTCCAGCATGTTATTTTTTCCCAAGATGCCAGCATCTTCGGATGCTTGTGTCTCCACCTGAAGCTAGTTGTAACTTTTTTAATTATCTGCAACTAAAGCATGGTTGATTTGTGACTTCTACAAATAATTGGAAGCATTTCTTGATAGAAGTACATGTTAAATCCTAAATATTCTAACAAAGTTGGATGTACAGCTAAATTTGAGATCATGATACCTGATGAATTAGACACACTGCATTTGCATTTTGCAGATTTTTATACACTGCAAAGTCATGGTATGGGACCCTAGTTGGGATGATCTTGTGCATAAAGC
This sequence comes from Leucoraja erinaceus, assembly GCF_028641065.1. NCBI lineage: Eukaryota > Metazoa > Chordata > Chondrichthyes > Rajiformes > Rajidae > Leucoraja > Leucoraja erinaceus. The sequence goes on along the minus strand of NC_073401.1, from coordinate 14,744,955 downwards.
ATGCTCATTTGACCAGCAAACACAAAGGTAACACTTTCCATTAACTCTTGCACCTTGTTTCCAAAAGCTCTGGCCCAAAAACTAATTAACATTTAATGTTAAACTTTGTGGAGTAAAGCAAATTATTTCTTATTGTGCTCCATGCGAATGATTATATCTTGGCTTTGAGTTCTATTGTAACCTCTAGAGATAATTCCCATTCCTAGAGTTGACAAAGTTCACACTAGGATCTAACCATTGACATTTGGTACCTGCCATCCTGACTTTGTTCTCTTTAGTTGGCAGCTCCTGGATGCCCCATTACAAAGTTCCTTGTGTGACTGCTGTAATTCAATCTGCCAGTCTCGCCACAAACGAGCCACAGGTAATATTCCCACTTCTGGTATCAGCTTGGATAATTACTTTCCTTGGTGTTACAACTTTGTTTTCTTCTCTCCTTTAGAGCCAGAAACTAGTGTTGGCCATGTAATCAAAGTGGGTCCCATGAGAATTCTCAGTAAGCAACATGGATCCACAACTTTAGGTAAGAAACCAGATTTAAAGTTGTTTTGGCAGTTTAACATTAATCTTTTCTATTGTAATGCCTAGTAAGATTCATTGGATTAATAAAACTTACGGAACAGTACAGACCCTTCAGTTGCAATGTCTGTGCTAAACATAAGGCCAAGTCCCATGTCCATATCCCTCCATTCACTGCATATCCATACACCTATCCAAAGATCTCTTCAATGCCACTATCTGCCACCCTCTTTATAAAAAAAATAAAATAAAAAAAACACTTGCCCTTCCCATCTCTAAGCTTTGCTCCTCTTGCCTTAAAGCTATGCCTCCAAGTAATTGTTTTTATTTTTTCAGTTTTGACTGTCTACCCTATCTATGTCCCTCATAATTTTACACTTGTATCAAGTCTCTCCACAACCTCTGCTTTTCCAGAGAAAACAATGCTAGGCTTTCGAATCTCTTACTGCACCTAATGTCCCCTAATCCAGCTGTCCTTCTGGTAAACCTCACCCATTCCAAAGCCACCATCTTTTGTGTGATAAGCCTTTGACAATACATCAAAACATCAATTTTATGTAGAGCATTAACAGTTTTTTAAACTTTCTTTTGCAGAAAATCACAGGGTTATGCTCCTGGCAACGCCCCTGTTGGCTTGTTTTTTGGGAATTGTTTTCCTATTTCTGTATAAATGGAAGATCAAGAATGTGCACCACAGCTGTTGAAGTGGCAAAGGCTAGATCGCAAAAGCTGTATTGGTTAACTGGATCCTAACTGCTTGATGTTGGTGCTTAACTTGAATAAAGATACATTTTGCAGACGTGCACATAGTTTTCAACTTTGATTTTGTTTAATGATCTCTAAATTAATATGTGGAGCAAACAATGAACTTGACACTTTAGAAGTTTAGAGTTCTATCTTCCAAGGCCAGATTTACTGAACAGTAAATTTTAAGTCTACCCATTTGCAACTAAATCTCCTTAATATTGGATTTCCTTAATTGTCATGTTTAAATATTTCCTTTTAAAGGTTTGATCCGCTATTGATTAGCTGATCATGCCTATTCCCAGACCATGACCCCACCAAATAGCAGACCACTGCTACTTGTACATCAGGAGATCTGACCACTAAGCTGAGTGTCCTGACTTCCTGCTTCCATCTCTTGCCCAAGATATACCAACAGGACCATCCTATCTGCATACTCTTGCCCCACTGAACTATCTCCTTGTACCATGACAATCTACCCACCCTCACACAGGACACCTACACATGCCCTCAACCACTTTGTCAACTTTCAATTCTCTCGCATGCCTGCCCTCCTCCACTCCCTTTGACACTTTCAACTACATGAGGAAGCTCTTGCTTCCTGCCACAAATATCTAACCAGATTCCATCCTCCACATCTGTCTGGCAGATCCCATTACCCTGAACTTCTCTTTTAAAGCTGTAACAATGGACCATTTATGCCAGTTTATGTGCAACTGTCCTTGTTCTAAATCTCTGGTACTACTCAACTTAAACATTGCACCAACTGCATTGTTGGTATTTCTGACACTTATGCCAAATGTACAAGTTTTATCAGCTTTGCTACTAACTTCTACTGTTCTCAAATTCAGTTGAACTTTTTCTTGATCTGTCTCCATCTCAATAAATTCGCCTGCTGACACTTGTTGTAAACACATTGATTTGTGGCTATTTTGACTGTCTTCCCACTGTTTTGGATGCTATCCCTTCCAGTTTGTTTCTGCTGCGCCTGTGTTCTTGAGATAAAGCCTTCCCTTCCAGGACATCTGATACAACCTATTTTGGGAAAACTTTGTGGTTTCCTGTCCACTGAGGGAGTTAAGTGTCACTTCCTGGACTTTGATTCTCTGCTAGTGTTTTCTCTGTCCTTTCTGTCCCATCCCCAAACCATAGGAGGTGCACTTGTGCCGCCTCTTGCCAATATCCAGGGACCTGGTAAGGCAAAGACGTGCATGCACCTTCTCCAACCTTATCTGCTGTATTGGGTGCTCCTTCTATGATCTCCTTGATCAAGGCAGTGTAGAATAGATGATGGGTTTGCAGAGCACCTGTACACTGCCCACAATGGCCATCCCAAGCAGTTGTGTCGCTTCCATTCCAACATCGGACAGTCTGTCCTTGGCCTCTTCTGCCAGGATGAAGCCCAGTGCAATCTGGAGAAACGCCTGCCTCCTTGATCTGCAACCCACATGTATGAATATTGAATCTTCTAATTTCAGGTATAATTTCAATGTGTCGAAAGGAACTTGGTTTATACCGAAGACAACACTGCTGGAGTAACGTTGTTTTTCTCTAGAGATGCAGCCTGACCCAAAGAGTTACTCCAACACTATCTTTCTTAAGTCACTAATATAGTTTGTCTACTTAAAGTTTTTATTGCATACCTATCTTATCAAGAATGAGATATTAAAATCTTGACCATCTGGAGAGAAAGGGTTTAAGGAGCTATGGACCAAATGCAGGTAAATGGGACCAGCCCAACGAAGCTTGGATAGAGTGGATACAAGGCAGATGTTTCCAGTAGTGGGAGAGTCTAGGACCAGAGGGCACAGCCTCAGAATAAAAGGATGTACCTTTAGAAAGATGAGGAGGAATTTATTTAGCTAGAGTGGTGAATCTGTGGAATTCATTGCCACATATGGCAGTGGGGGCTGACATTGAGTATTTTTGTCAATCCAAGTCTCTAAATACTGGCTGGTGTATCAGTAGGATGGGTGGTGCATCAAAACCATCCTTTTCTCAAATTAAATCTGGCAGGGATATCAGTTTGTGCAAGGGACCAATGTTTTGGATGAAGCCAAAACTCTAAATCATACCAATAGGAGCTAATACAAGTTGGTGTATCTAACCGCATTCCTTGCTGGGTGAAGAACATTTCCTCAACTAAATAGGACAGATATTGTCATCTCCTGAAAATCCAATAAGGGAGGCCACCAAGAGTCTGATCCTAGTCCAAAATGTCACATCCATATTTTCCAGAGATAGATGCAGTTTGACCCTCTTAGTTACTACAATTTGCCTTTTTTTAATTCACAAATAATTGTTTCTTCCCCACTGCCTTTAAGCAACTTGTGCCTTCTAGCTTGTACTGCTATTCAGATCTATATTTCTCCAAGGAAGGTGCATGTTACAGAGTAGATTTCTCCAGCCACTAAGAGGTGTATTCCTTACAATTTTATTGTGGTATGAAAGGTAAGCTGGTTCCTCATGACCCGTGCAAACCATTTAGAGGACAATGGTGGATCAGAAACGGTTCATTTCCATTTTACAACAGCGTCACAATGTTGTGCATAGTTTCCACTTTAAATTATTAAATTGTGCACTTAAGTGGTAATCTATCAGTACAGTTGGAGGCTCGTGTCTCAGCATGCCTTGTGAAAGTAGCATGAACATTAGAAGTTAAAGTCCGTGAATTGCTTAAAGGAACAGGTTGGTTAATGTAAAAGGATGGTAAAAAACATACTGAACAATCTCACCAGATATCAGTGCTTTCACTTAATGGGAAACGGCTTGTTAAATTTCATGAACTAAATATAATGATTTGAAAACACAATTTAATTCCAACTCTTTAAACAAGTTGCCTCACATAGAGTTCTACATTTCTAGGGAACAAGCCAAATGGCTGTAACTTTTTTTACTTTGGTGAATTGATCCACACTTGGTAGGGGTAGGGATGCATCTAAAGTGTCAGACAAAAGGAGATCGTATAAAACTTTGATGTGGATATTTGGAAAGTAAATTCTGGCAATTATTTGTTTAAATAGTTCAAAGTAACCAAATCTAGACATCCCATTATTTTGAATGTGATACAAACATGATACTTTTTTTAAATGAAGCACCTCTTTCTGCAAAGTTATTCACCCATTGATAATTATTTTCTCCAAGTACACGTTGAAAAGGCACGTTTTGTCATACTTTGGTAGCAGACATCCACTATATACACAAGCACCTGGCTCTTGATTTCTAAAGGTGGGGTTTCACCTCTGGTCTATTCTTTGAAAAATGGAGACAAGGTTTCACAGTTGGAGAACCATTCATTGCCTTGCAATGGTATTTAAAGCTACTGTGTACATCAATCTTCACGTTCCAATTCCAGTTGGCTTTTATTATGGCTTGTGTTGTTGTTCTGTTCCATACAACTTTCGTAACGTGGAATCCAAAAGAAAATCCACAGACCTGCAAGGATTAAGAGGAGTGGTTTTTAATAAAACAGGAAGAAGCCTTGCTATAAATATTGGTACCATCTTGTATACTCTCCTAATGCATTGCTTTCGTATCGGACTAATTTCTTTAACATCTTGCAGGAATGACATAGAACAACACGGCATCACAGCTGGTAGACTTGCTGCCGCACAGCACCAGAGACTCTGGTTCAATCCTGACTTTGGGTGCAGGTTTGAAGGGTAATTGACCTTTACAAATTGTCCCTAGTGTGTAGGGAGTGGATGAGAGAGTAGGATAATGTAGAACTAGTGTGAACGGGTGATCGATATTCAGTGGCCTGTTGCTATTGCTGTATCTTTCGATTCAATAGTTTCTCCTGACCAGCTCCTCCAAGCACAATCTCTCATTGTAATTGTTGTAAACCAGCATCTGCAGTTCCTTGTTTCTACTTGGGCAGCTATTTTTAGTGGATTGTTAGCTCAAATTACATGTGGAAACCTTTCAGTAAAAGATAAAATATGATAATCCTACAGAGATTGTTCTGTTCACCCACACCTATTATAGGGGCCAAGCTTTCTTTCAAACTTGAGCAAAACACATTGCTGGAGGAACTCAGTGGGCAAGGTGGCATGTGTGAGGGAATGGATAGGTGCCGTTTCAGGTCCGAACCATTCTTCAGACTGGTAGTAGAGGGAGAGAAAGTTAGAAAAGAGATGAGTGTGGGCAAAGCCTGGCAAGTGATGGGTGGATACAGGACAGGAAGTTTAGTTCCGAGATACAGTTTTCTGTTGCTGCCCCGGCACTCTGGAACACCTTGCCGCTGCAGATCAGACAGGCCCCTTCACTGTCCATCTTTAAATCCTCCCTAAAAACTCACTTTTATTCACTGGCTTTCGACACTGGCTGAGACATTGTTCCTGTTTTAGTGCTTTTAATGTCTTTTAATTTTTACTGTTTTTATAGTCCTGTCATCTTAATGGTTTTAGTAGTTTGTAATAACTTTTTGTTGACTTCCCATGTACAGCACTTTGTGGTAACTGATGTTGTCTAAAAGCGCTTTATAAATAAAGTTATTATTATTATTACAGCACTGAAACAGGCCCTTCGGCCCACTGGGTCCGTGCCGGCCAGCGATCCCCGCACACTATGATACACCCACTAGGGAAAATTTTTACTTTTACCAGGGCAATTTATTTACAAACCTGTACGTCTTTGGAATGTGGGAGGAAACTGAAGATCTCGGAGAAAGCCCACGCAGGTCACGGGGAGAACGTACAAACATCACCCATAGTCGGGAACGAACCCTGGTCTCCGGCGCTGCATTCGCCGTAAGGTAGCAACTCTACCGCTGCGCCACCGTGTGAAAGATAGGTGTATTAAGTGACAAGGTCTAGAGGTGAAGTGGTCTATGAGAGTGCGGGGAACCACTGAGGGGGAAGAGCAATGGAGGACCCGGCGTGGGTAGTTTGTAACTTTGTCAGTGCTGTATGGGGCGACTATTTGCATACCTTAGTTATGCAAGCAAAGAATTTCACTGTGCCTTGTCACATGTGACTATAAAGTATTCCATTCCAGACAAAAGGGATATCAGATAAGGAGAGAAGAGGAGTGATATGTAAGGCCAGAGGGAGAGATGGGGGTGGAGAGGGATAAAAGATAAATAAAGGACTCGTGGATGGGAATGAGTGTACGTGCAGGTAAGGTGCAGGGTGACTGGGATGGTAGGAGATAGTGGGAGAAACCATGTCTTCGGTTTTAGTTTTTATCATCTTGAACAAACTGACAAGCATGTCCCCAGTGTCGATGGTTAATGAGCCTATCGGCAGTCGCACTACTATTACATTAGCTCAATGATTAGCTCCACTGAGACTACATGTTTAGTGAACCCATAACAACAAGGTAAAAGATAGAGGGAAAATGGGCACATAAAATGGTGAGTCGTGTCCCTGATCAAAAGATTTTCAAAAATCTACCTTGAAGGTTCACTCTAAGTAATGGATGCCAGATACCAAGAGAAATGTGGGAAAGTAAAATTACTCTGGCATCAGTCATGGGTGTAAATAATCCCAGGAAACTGAACCTGAAGCAATGTTAAAAGCAGGGCAGGCATTCTCCACTGTAAAGCACATACTTAGGTCCCTCCAACTCTTTGCTCCTCTCCAGAGTTTACATTCTGCATCAGGTTGGCGGCACGACCAACGTTGCAGCGGCCTCTGCAGTCCGTCTGTCTTTTTTTATTTTATTATCCTGTTGACTGTATAGTTTGTGGTGGGTTTTTGACCGTGTATGTGTGTGGGGGGGGGGGGGGGGGGGGGGGGGGGGGGGCGGGGGCGGGGGGCGGGTGGGGGAAACTTTTTAGATCTCTTCCCTGTACGGGGACCCGACCTTTTCCCTGGACCTACCATCGTAGAGCTGGCTGGTTTCGGAGCGTGGAGAGCTGTGCTGGCGCGCTGCTGCGACCCGACTCCGGTGGATGGTGACACCGGGAGCTCGCGGGTCCCCGGTGGGAGACCGCTTTACGGGGCACCGGCAACGGCGACTTCTCCCGCTCGAATTGCGGGGTTGAAAGTGACCTAGAGCGGGGCCTTACATCGCCCGGCGCGGCTTTAAATGGCCGCGGACTTGCTAGCGCCCGCCGGGGGCTCCAACATCGGGACCCGGAGCAGGGCCTTGCATCGCTTTAAGTCGCCGTGGGACTTGCTAGCACCCGCCGGGGGCTTTGACTTTGATTTCGGGAGAGGAATGGAGAGCAGGGGAGAGACAAGACTTTGCCTTCCATCACAGTGAGGAGGAGATTCGCTGTGATGGATGTTTGTGGAAATTGTGTTGGTGTGTGTCTTGGTTCTTTTCTTGTATGACTGCAGAAACCAAATTTCGTTTGAAGTTCATGTGAGGTTCAAATGACAAATAAACGGTATTGTATTGTAAACCACACCAAAATGCTGAGCTGTTGATTAGTGTTCAACCTTATTACCCAAGGATATATACAGGAAGGATGTTGCCAGGACTCGAGGGCCTGAGTTATAGGGAGAGGTTAGGCAGGCTAGGAGTTTATTCCTTGGATCGCAGGAGGCAGAGGAGTGATGTTAAAGAGGTGTATAAAATCATGAGAGGAATAGATCGAGTGGATGCACTGAATCTCTTGCCCAGAGTAGAATAGAATGCACTGAATCTTTTAACCAGAATAGGGGAATCAACAAGCACAGGACATAGACTTCAAAGGACACAAAGTGCTGAAGTACTTCAGATCAGAGGCATGTCTGGTAACAGTATTCTATGCCCTCTTGTGTAAACCAGCATTTGCAGTTCTCTGTTTTGATGCAAGTTTAAGGTGAGAGAGGAAAGATTTAATAGCAACACAAGGGGCATATGGAACAAGCTGCCAGAGGGGATAGTTGAGGCAGGTACTAATACAATATTTAAAAGACATTTACCCAGTACATGGATAGGTTGAGAGGAAAATGGGTGAAATGCGGGCGGGTGGGACCAGTGTAGATGGAGCCAGTGTAGATGGGGCATGTTGGTCACCATGGGCAAGTTGGGGTGAAGGGCATGTTACTGTGCAGTGTGACTCTGACATGCTCTTACCTATCAATGGGGGTTATGATGACCGGAATGGCCGATAGCCCGATGGCAGTGGTTGTCCACTTTCTCATGGGCAGAGGCCACCGCGTGGTTTTCCCCAGGAGGAACAGGGACGCTGCACACAGTCGGTTGATAGTGAACCCTGGAATTGCCACAGACGCCAGGGCCTGCCAGATGAAAGTGTCCACCACCGCCACACCGACCCTCGTGGTCTTTCCAGGCCCATCACCGTGATCCTGGGGAGGGGGACAGAAAGCATGATTAGTATCAGAAATAATGTCTTCAAATAGCGTGGTTTTATTTGAGTCTGAAGAAGGGTTCCGACCCGAAAGGTCACATATTCCTTTTCTCCAGGGATGCTGCCTGACCCACTGAGTTACTCCACTACTTTGTGTCTATCTTTGGTATAAACCAACATCTGCAGTTCCTTCCTACATGCTTTTATTCGGGCAGGTTTAAGTTTATTACTGTCATGTGCATGAAGGTACAGTGAAAAGCTTTGTTTTGCAGGCTAGGCAAACAACAAATGTACCATACATGAATCAAACTCGTGTACAACACGAAGAACAAAGGGGAAGGTAATGAGTGCAGAACACAGTTCTCAGCATTGTAGCGCATCAGTTCCAGAGACAAATAAACCCATTGAAATTACAGAATAGCGAAAGGCCTGAATAGTGGATGTGGAGAGGATGTTTCCACTAGTGGGAGAGTCTAGGACCAGAGGGCACAATCTCAGAATAAAATGGACGTACCATTAGAGTGGAGATGAATAGGAATTTCTTTAGTCAAAGGGTAGTGAATCTGTGGGATTCATTGCCACAGACAGTTGTGGAGGTCAAGTCATTGTTATAGCAGAGATTGACATGTTCTTGATTAGTATGGGTGTTAAAGGTTATGGGGAGAAGGCTGGAGAATGGGGTTGAGAGGGAAAGATAGATCAGCCATGATAAAATGCGTAGACTCAATGGGCCGATTGGCCTAATTCTGCTCCTATGACATGTGAACATGAACAAAGTCCACTCTGCTCAATGGGGTCGAGGTGAATTGGACAGTACCCGAGCATACGGAAGGACGGTTCGGAAGCCTGATAAAGGAGGGGAAGCGGCTGTTTCCAAATCTGGTGGTGCGAGCTTTCAAGCTTCTGTACCTTCTGCCAGTTGGGAGCGGAGAGAAGCGGGAATGACTAGGTGGGGCAAGTTTTTTATTGTATTGGCTGCTTTTCCGAGGCAACCTGAAGTGTAGATGGAGTCGGTGGTGGGGAAACAACCCGGGGTCCAATAGAAAACTGGAGACCTATAGAACAAATGATAGGTGGGAAAAGAGCAGGATACCCAGTAATGCATTGAGTGAAGGTAGGCAAAAATGCTGGAGAAACTCAGCGGGTGCAGCAGCATCTATGGCGCGAAGGAAATAGGCGACGTTTCGGGCCGAAACCCTTCTTCAGACTCGGTCAGAAACCCTTCTTCTATCTCCTCAATGTATTGAGTGAGCCTGCTATTGAACCAATTGAGATCTATGGTGATACAGTTCAGGGATTAGTTGCAGAGTGTGAAACTGTAGGCCTAAACTCGCCAGTCGTGGACCTGTTGTGTCTCAATCTGAAGCAGCTCAGTAGCACTCACTTAGAAAATCCTGATAGATGCATGTGGACATCCTAATTTAAAACAGCATACTGATGAAAGTTAGAATGCAGAATGGTGTAGAACAGGAAGAGGCCCCACAATGTCCGTGCTGTCAGCTTGTTAGAGGTGGCACAGGGTTGGTACTCACAGCAGCTGCCTTCCTCCCTTTGTCCACTGCATCAGCCGTCACATAAGCAGTTGAAATTGCATAACTGGCCCAGACCACACCCACTGGGACCAGTGCCCGGAATGACTCACCAACCTCGTTGGCATATCCTTAAATCAAAGAGAAGACGATAAGCTTTTAGCTGCAATGAACAATTCCATTTGTCTGTCGAAATACAACTTGCCTTCGCATCGTACAGCATTGAAACAGGCCTATTCATCCCATTGTGTCCATGCTAAACATTATGCCAGTCTATATTAATCCCACTTGCCCACAGTAATTCTATACCCCTCTATGCTCTGCTCATTCTGTACCTGTCCAGTTGCCTTTTAAATGTTGTAACTGTTCCTGCCTCAACCACCAGTTCTGGCAGAAGTTAGAATATTCCAGATACCAACTACTCTGTGTAAAAAATGTACTCTGCCATCCTCTTTAAACCGGATCACTCTCTCCGTAAAAATGTGCTCTCTTATTTTAGATCCCCTTATCACAGGAAGCAAACTCTGACTGTCCTAATTATGCTCCTCATAGTTTTAAATATTTCTATCTTGTCACCTCTCAGCCTCCTTTGCTTTAGAGAAAATAGACCCAAGCCTATCTAATCTCTCCCTAAAACTTTGTTTAGATGTGATTAGCAGACTCTCTGTACCATTGGACCCAACACCCACCCAAGACATGTACTGGAACCTCTGGACATCCGGTGGCGCTGTTGCTAGCTGCCTCCGCCCATGGTCTGGCTGTCTTTTTTAAATATTGTTATGTTTTGAGTATGTTTCTTTAGTTTTTTAGCTTTTTTTTCAGTATTTTATGTGGCGGGGGAAGAGGGTAGGGAAAGGGGGAACCGTCCTTCAGTCGCTTCCTGGTAAGGATGCGGCTATTAACCGAGTCACGTCCTCACGTCCTCACCCCTCCCCCCCCCCCCCCCCCCCCCCCCCCCCCCCCCCTTCGGCCTACCAACTGGAACCGGACCAGAGCTTCAGCAGCGGCGGTGAGGCGCGGCGCTGGAAACATTGCGGAGCGGGCGAGGCCTTCCTGGGATCGCCGCTTTGAGCTCCGCAGTGCTGGACCGCTGCATCAACATTGCGGAGCTCCCAACGCGGGTGGCGCTGACTTTAACATCACGGAGTCCTGGGACCCTTTGCCAGGGGTCGCCAGCACGAATCTCCGCCCAGCGTGGCCTGTGGACATCGGGAGCCGCGGACTCCGGTGGAAGGTGGCCGACAAGAGGTCCCGGCGAGAGGGCCTGAACATCGGGCCGCCCGTAGCGACGACTACGGGGTGCTCGGGAGACCCTGACCACGGGTGAACATTGGGGAACATCGGCGAGGAGGTTGACTGGACTTTGGTTCCTTACCTCACAGTGGGGAACTTTGGTGCTGCTGTGGGGATTCTGTATGACTGTATGACTGTAAGGGAAATAGAATTTTGGTGTCTCTTCATTGAAGACAATGACAATAAATTAAATCAATTCAAAACCAAATCAAATCAAAACCATGGTAGCACATGGGACATGGACCTCTGGGATGACATGATCATTTGCATAGACACCACCAACACTTTCTACTTATTTACAATGCATTCAGAAAATATTCAGGCCCCTTCACTGTTTCCACATTTTGTTACGTTACAGCCGTGGGAGAAGGGCCTTCATCAGGGAGGTGATCAAGAACCTGATGGTCACTCTGACAGAGCTCCAGAGTTCCTGTGTGGAGATGGAAGAACCTTTCAGAAGGACAACTATATCTGCAGCACTCCACCAATCAGGGCTTTATGGTAGAGTGGCCAGACAGAAGCCACTCCTCAGTAAAAGGCACATGACAGCCCGCTTGGAGTTTGCCAAAAGTCACCTAAAGGTCTCTCAGACCATGAGAAACAAGATTCTCTGGTCTGATGAAACCAAGATTGAACTCTTTGGCCTGAATACAAAGCGTCAAGTCTGAGTGAAACCAGGCACCGCTCATAACCTGGCCAATACCATACCTACGGTGAAGCATGGTGATGGCAGCATCATGCTGTGGGGATGTTTTTTCAGCAGCAGGAACTGGGAGACTAGTCACGATCGAGGGAATGATGAACGGAGCAAAGTACAGAGAGATCCTTGATGAAAACCTGCTCCAGAGCATTCTGGACCTCAGACTGGGGCAGAGGTTCACCTTCCAACAGGACAATGACCATATACACACAGCCAAGACAATGCAGGAGTGGCTTCGTGACAAGTATGTGAATGTCCAGCCAGAGCCCAGACTTGAACCCAATTGAACATCTCTGGAGGGACCTGAAAATAGCTGTGCATCGACGCTCCCCATCCAACCTGACAGAGCTGGAGAGGATCTGCAGAGAAGAATGGGAGAAATTACCCAAATACAGGTGTGCCAAGCTTGTAGCATCATACCCAAGAAGACTTAAGGCTGTAATCGCTGCCAAAGGTACCTCAACAAAGTATTGAGTAAAGGATCTGAATACTTATTTAAATGTGATATTTCAGTTATTTCTTTTTAATTGCTTTGCAAACATTTCTAAACACCTGTTTTTGCTTTTTTATTATGGGGTATTGTGTGTAGATTGATGATTAAAATAATGCATTTAATCCATTTTAGAATAAGGCTGTAACGTAACAAAATGTGGAAAAAATGAAGGGGTCTGAATACTTTCTGAATGCACTGTCTAGACCTCCTAAGCGTTGCATAGAACTAGAAGATTATATCAGCAATTCTTAGCCACATTGGATTGAAATAAACTCCACTTCGCCATAAAGCAAGAGGGAGTCATAGAGTCATTCAGCACCGAAATGGGCCTTCGGCCCAACTTGCTCATGCTGACCAACATGCCTAATCTATGCTAATCCCACCTGCCTGGATTTGGCCCATATCGTCTTTCCTATCCCTCTATCCCTAACCTTTCCTACCTGTGTATCTGTCAACATTATTTTAAATGTTGACAGATACACAGGCCTCACTTCCCACCAACAACCTCAGGACTTTCTACAGGGGCACGGTGGAGTCTGTACTCACGTACTGCATAAATACGTGGTACTGCACCTGCAACTGCTCGGACAGGAAGGCTCTGCAGAGGGTAGTGAGGGGAGCAGAGAGGATCATTGGCGTCTCCCTACCCTCGGTACAAGAACTGTTCCAGAGCCGCTGTCTGAAAAAAGCTCAGAGAATTGCTAAGGACAAACTGCACCCCCTCCACATACACCTGGATCTCCTGCCATCAGGCAAGAGATATCGAAGCATCAAAGCCCGGACTACAAGACTGCTAAACAGCTTCCTACCACAGGCTGTGAGGCTGTTAAACAGTCACTCTGCACTCACAGTCACTTGATTCTGCGGCTGGCACGGACACTTTAATAACTGGCACTGGCCACTCAAATCAGCTGCCCCGGACATTTTTATGATTGGTTTATTGTATTTTAACGTTGTGTTTTACCTGCTTTTAACTGTTTATACTGTTCCATCAGGGACTGGATTGTTTTTTAGTGTTATTATGTGTGAAATGTTTTAAATTTCATGTGCGATGCTCCGCTATTCACTGGGAAACGTCTTTTCATTTTGCACTGTACAACTGTTGCTTGCAAGATAACAATAAAGGTTGATTGATTGATTGATTGTTATAGTAGCTGCCTCAACTACCTCCTCTGGCAGCTTATTCCACACACCCATCACCCTATCTGTGGGGGGAATAAATGCCCTTCAGATTCAGATTCTTGTTAAATCTTTCCCCTCTCACCTTAAATTTAAACTTATTTCTAACCCTTCCCATATTTAGGAATACAATTTTTGTTATGTTTAGAGATCTATATTTGCATAACATTTTGGAGCCCCAAGGTTCCCTCAGGAATTTCCACTCAAAGGCATCTTGTGCTTCAGCAGAGCTGTGAGCTTTGTGCTTGTCTGTCCGGAACCTCAGCCAGCCATGGTGCAGTAAGGTCACTGGCTCCCAGGACTCCATTTTACTCGACTGTGCAAACTCCTCTTCATCCAGGAGTAACTATTCAGACAGAAACAGTACCTCACACTAAACACAGCCAAAGGTCAGTTTCTTGATGAAGATAAACAACTTAATTCAGAAACTAGAATTAATTCCAAAGGGGGAAAAAAATTACTGGCATTCTGAAATAAAAGCAGAAAATGCTTGAAATACTCAGCAGCCTTGGAAAGCACAAATTAGTGACTTGCAGCATATGCTTTAATATTCCCATCTGGTGTTTATAAGCTGCTAAATAGTAAACAGATCACAACACTTCAGCAATGTTGGGTGGCACAGCGGTAGAGCTGGGTGAGTTGCTGCCTCACAATGCCAAAGACCCAGTTTTGATCCTGACTTTAGAGATACAGCGCAGAAACAGGTCCTTCCGCCCACCAGGTCCGCAGTGACCAGCAATCACGCAGTACACACAGCAGCAATATCCTACACACTAGGGACAATTTACAATTTTACCAAAGCCAACTAACCTACAACCCTGCATGTCTTTGGAGTGCAGGAAGAAGCTGGAGCACCTAGAGAAAACTCACGTGGTCACAGGGAGAATGTACAAATTCCATACAGACGGCGCCCATAGTCAGGATTGAACCCGGGTCTCTGGCACTGTAAGGCAGCAGTTCTACCTCTGCACCACTGTACCACCCAACCTCTATAGCCTCGGATGCTGTCCATGTGGAGTTTGAACGTTCTCCCCGTGACTACTTGGGATTCCTCCAGGTGCTACACTTTCCACCCACATTCCAAAGACATACAGGTTTGTTGGTTAATTGGCCACTGTAAAATTTGCCCTAGTGTGTAGGGACAGGATGGTTGGTGTGGACTCCAGGGGCCGAAGGGCCTATTTCCTTGCTGTGTCTTTAAACTAATCTAATACAAACTGCTGATTTGAAGTAACTGGCTGGGATAAAGGGGGAAATATGAACTAATATTGATATTTGCTTCAATCCATTGCAATGGGAATGTAATCAATCAAGGCCACTTTTTATTTGCAGAGGGTGTACTGCACGAGATACTAAAGTTTTATCTACACATTGACAGGTGGTGTGAAGTGTTACAGCTTTGTACCACTAATAATATAAATATGCATTTAAATCTAGATCCCTCCAATGATGCTGTTTAACCTGCTGAGTTCTTTCAGCACTTTTTGCTTTGCATTTAAATGCAGTCCATGTCCATAAAAGATCATTGACCTAAAACACTATGTGTAGGAAGGAACTGCAAATGCTGCTTTAAACACAAACTTTGTTTCCCTTTCCACAGGTGCTGCCTAACCTTTTATGCATTTCCAGCATATTCTGTATTTTTATTTAGTCATACAGCATGGAAACAGGCCCGTCAGCCCAACATGCCTATGCTGACCAGGATATCCCACCTACACTAGTCCTGTCTGCCCACATTTGGCCCACATTCTCCTAAACCTTTCCTACCCATGTACAGTGCATTCAGAAAGTATTCAGACCCCTTCACTTTTTCCACATTTTGTTACGTTACAGCCTTATTATAAAATGGATTAAATTCATTTTATTATATCATCAATCTACACACAAGACCTCATAATATAAAAGCAAAAACAGGTGTTTAGACATTTTTGCAAAGTAATCAAAAATAAATAACTGAAATATCACATTTACATAAGTATTCAGCCCCTTTGCTATGACACTCAAAATTGAGCTTAGGTTCATCCTGTTTCCATTGATTATCCTTGAGTTGTTTTTACAACTTGATTGGAGTCCACCAGTGGTAAATTAAATTGATTGGACATGATTTGGATAGGCACACACCTGTCTATAAAAGGTCCCACAGTTAACAGTGCATTTCAGAGCAAAAACCAGGCAAGGAAGACAAAGGAATTGTCCATAGAGACAGGATCGTGTCAAGACGTAGATCTGGGGAAGGTCATAAAACAATTTCTGCAGCATTGCAGGTCCCGAAGAACACAGTGGCCTCCGTCATTCTTAAATGGAAGAACCAGGGCTCTTCATAGAGCTGGCCGCCCAGTCAAACTGAGCAATCGGGGGTGACCCTGGTCACTCTGACAGAGCTCTGGAGTTCCTCTGTGGAGATGGGAGAAACTTTCAGAAGGACAACTACATCTGCAGGTCTTTATGGTAGAGTGGCCAGATGGAAGCCACTCCTCAGTAAAAGGCACCTGGCAGCCCGCTTGGAATTTGCCAAAAGGCAGGAAAAACAAGATTCTCTGGTCTGATGAAACCAAGATTGAACTCTTTGCCCTGAATGCTAGGTGTCAGGTCTGAAGGAAACCAGGCACCACTCATCACCTGGCTAATACCATACCTACGGTGAAGCATGGTGGTAGCAGTATTATGCTGTGGGGATGTTTTTCAGTGGCAGGAACTGGGAGACTAGTCAGGATCGAGGGAATGATGAACGGAGCAAAGTACAGAGAGATTCTTGATGAAAACCTGCTCCAGATTGTTCTGGACCTCAGACTGGGGCAGAGGTTCACCTTCCAACAGAACAACGACCCTAAGCACACAGCCAAGACAACACAGGAGTGGCTTTGTGACAAGTTTGTGAATGTCCTTGAGTGGGCCAGCCAGAGCCTGGACTTGAACCCAATCGAATATCTCCAGAGGGACCTGAAAATAGCTGTGCATCGATGCTCCCCGTCCAGCCTGACAGAGCTTGAGAGGATCTGCAGAGAATAATGGGAGATATTACCCACACACAGATGTAGCGTTATACCCAAGAAGAATTGAGGCTGTAATCGCTGTCAAAGGTGCCTCAACAAAGTACTGAGTAAAGGGTATGAATACTGATGTAAATGTGATATTTCAGATTTCTTTTTAATTACTTTGCAAAAATTTCTAAACTTGTTTTTGCTTTTTTATTATGGGGTATTGTGTGTAGATTGATGATAAAAAAAAAAGCTGATCCATTTTAGAATAAGGCTGTAACGTAACAAAATGTGGAAAAAGTGAAGGGGTCTGAATACGTTTTGAATGCACTGTACCTGTCCAAATGTTTTTTAATGGTGTTATGGTAACTGTCTTAATTATCTCTTCCAGCAGCTCATTCCATAAACTCATTGGCCTTTCCAGTCTTTCTTGAACAACTCGTTTTTATTGCACAAAGGACAAAAACTGTACAGAGGAGTACAAGATCATGAGATGAATAGATAGGGTACATGCACAAAGAATTTGTTGCACAAAGAATTTGTTACACAAAGGGTGATGGGTGTATGGAACGAGCTGCCGGAGGCGGTAGTTGAGGCTGGTACTATCATTACATTTCTTAAGAAACAGTTGGACAGGTACATGGATGGGTTTGGGGAGATATGGGTCAAACGCAGGCTGGTGGAACTACTGAAGATGGGGCAAGTTGGTCAGGGAGGGCAAGTTGGGCTGAAGGGCCTGTTTCCACTCTGCATGACTAAGAGTTGGAGTAACTCAGCAGGTCAGGCAGCATTTGTGGAGGACCTGAGTACACAATGTTTTAGGTCGAGACCCTTGTTCATAGAAACATAGAAATTAGGTGCAGGAGTAGGCCATTCGGCCCTTCGAGCCTGCACCGCCATTTAATATGATCATGGCTGATCATCCAACTTAGTATCCCGTACCTGCCTTCTCTCCATACCCTCTGATCCCCCCGGCCACAAGGGCCACATCTAACTCCCTCTTAAATATAGCCAATGAACTGGCCTCAGTTCAGACTGGGTCTGAAGAATTTTCAAACTAAGCTGTCCTGCTGAGTTACTCCAGCTTTTTGTGTCTATCTGAAGAATTTTATTAGCATTAGGAGATGTTAAAACAAAATAGCATTTTGGTCCTGCAGATCAATGGGGTGGAGGAGGCGGAGACAGGTGGAATTCTGGGTAGGGCAGCCAACTGCAAATGTTTGGTGAATCCTGATCCTGTGAGTCATACAGTACAGAAACACCGCCTAACAAAAGTCAAATGAGAGAACTGAAACTCCAGAGAAACTAGTGCAAATTAACTGACAGTGATAAAATTATACAGCACAGAAACAGGCCCTTTGGCCCATCTTATCCATGTTGGCTCGTCCCCTTTGCCAAAACCCTTTAAACCCTTCTTATTCCATAAATCTGGCACATGTCTTTTAAAAGTTGTAATTGTATCCGCATTCATAGCTTCCTCTACCAATCATTCCATATAAGGACTACCCTCCGAGTGAAAAAGTTGCCCGCAAGGTCCCTTTTAAATCTCTCCACTCTCACCACAAGCCAGCGCCTCCTAGTATTAGAATCCTCCATCCTGGGGAAAAGACTTAATTATTCACTTTATCTCTATCGCTCATGATCTTGTACACCTCAATAAGATTACCCCTCGGCCTCCTACTCTCCAAACAAATAAATCCCTGCCTATCCAATCTCTCCCTATAACTCGCCCATGTAATATCCTGTAAAATCTCTGCACCCTTTCCAACATAATGACATCCTTTGACAGTGATGGGTGCTCATAGAGTCATACAACACGGAATCTGGCCCTTCGGTCCAACTTGTTCATGCTAATCAAGGTGTCCCATCTAAGCTAGTCCTATTTAGTCATAGAATTGTACAGTATGAAAACAGGCTCTTCAGTCCAATTTGCCTACGCTGACCAAGATGCCCATCTACACTAATCCCACCTGCCCGCATTTGGCCCACGTCCCTTTAAACCTTTCCTATCCATGTACAAGTCCAAATTTCTTTAAAATGTCAACTACCACCCCTAGTAACTGGGTCCTTTTCCCCACAGCCCTCTGTATAAAATAAAGCTGTCCCCCAGTTCCTATTAAATCCTTCCCCTCACACCTTAAACCCACGTAGTGATTGATTCTCCTACTCTTGATTCCCCTACTTTGCTCGCGTTTGGCCCATATCCTTCTAAACCTTTCCTATCCATGTATATATATATACACAAGGGCCTTTGGATTGCGTGTGTGATTATATCAACCATGTTTGGCCGGGACTCATCTGATTTGGGGCTCGTGTTTCACGCAGCTTTACTCTTTACATATTAATAATTTCATTGGGCGATGTGGAGGTTAAGAGGATCATTGTATGCCGGTGTGAAATATGAACCAGGAGCCGCCGACCACGGGTGTAGTGGGGCGATATCTTCACTCAAGGTCATATACTGGACAAACGAGTAAAAGACTTGACTCATGAAATATAATTAGGAGGGAATAGACCAGGGAGTGGGGATTAGCCGGCGAGCCCCAGACTCACGGCAGCTTCAGGTCTCTTACCCAGAAAGCGGACCCAGGTGTCCCGGTAGATGTCGACTGTCTTCTCGCTGGCCGCAGGTACTGGAG
The DNA here is from genome assembly GCF_028641065.1 of Leucoraja erinaceus. Classification (NCBI taxonomy): domain Eukaryota; kingdom Metazoa; phylum Chordata; class Chondrichthyes; order Rajiformes; family Rajidae; genus Leucoraja; species Leucoraja erinaceus. Next base: position 14,725,635 of record NC_073401.1, on the reverse strand, counting down.
CTCCCATCCCGGTCCCGGCACCGGATCCCTTCACCTCGGCAGAGAAACGAGACGGACGGGGACAGCTTGTAAAGATGCGGGGTCTGTCCCAGTCCCGGTCCCGGGACGCCGGCCTGGTTATTTCCTCCCTCCCACGAGTTAATGTCAGCTCACCGACTCCTAGTTCCAGTCTCCAGCTGAGTCACAGCGATGACGCCGGGGATTCACACCCTACTCTTGGCCCACGCCGTCAATCTGAGACCGTCCGCACCAGGCAACCGTGTGCTGCTTCCACTGGCAACGTGCCGATGCAAATGTTACACAAGTGGCCTTGATATAAAAATAACGCGCACGCCGTGAAACACAGGGACTGCTGCACCGATAACACAAACTCAAAGGGTCGGAGGAAAAATAAGGAACTGCAGATGTTGGTGTGCTAAAAGAAAAGTCACAAATTGCTGGAGTAACTAAGCAGGACATAGAGTCATGCAGCGTGGAAACAGGCCCTTCGTCCCAACTTGCCCACACCAACCAACATGTCCCATCTACACTGGTCCCACGTGGCTGCGTTTGGCCCATATCCCTCAAAACCTATCCCATCCATCACATGTACGTGTTTAAAGGGGTGGGAGATTGCAACCTTCACGTGGTCCGTCTTGTTTCGACGAATGCAATCAACCTGTGGTGCACAATCAAATGAGATCAAATAGAACAAGTTGTCCTACAACTTTAGGCTGTGCACGCCCTACACAAGAAGAAGACCTGTTTAAAGAACATGTCTAAACTATCTGTCTGAAGAAGGGTCTCGACCCAAAACATCACCCTTCTATACAGAGATGCTGCCTGTCCCATTAAGTTACTCCAGCATTTTATGTCTATCTTAAATGTTTCTTAAGCCTTGCAACCGTATCTGCCTCAACTACCTCCTCCGGCAGCTCGGTCCATACACCCACCACCCGTTGTTGGTGTATTACAACAACTGCTGTAAATTCAGACAGCATATCTACACTCTTTTTACAAAAGGACAGAATGGAACTCAATGGGTCAGGCAGCATCTCTGCAGAATGTGGATAGGTGATGTTTCATGTTCTCCAGTGATCCTGTCTGACCCACTGAGTTACTCCAGCACTTTGTGTCCTTTTGTGTGTTAACCAGCATCTGCAGTTCTTTGTTTCTACTCTAGCTGTGCAAGTTCATTCATCTTTCTTGTCAGGCAGCACAAGGTGTTCTGTGGTGATGTGGGGTGGTTTCAACAGGAAACACACCTGAGAACACATCACGAATTCAACCTTGTGATCCAGCTGTTCCCCAGATGTTTCATTCTGATACTGGCATTCCAGCTGCCGGGTTTGTGTGGAATGTTGAGTGGGCATCTGAGTGACAGAGCTAGCATGGTGTCATTTGTTATTTCAAATACAATGTAGTATAAACACTGACAAAGAAAATACCAGCTCAGTGTGAGGTACATGGATTATTTAATTATTTTCCACAGAACACACACTTGATTTTGCATAACATCTTATTTCAAAGCAAGTTATTTGAAAATAAAATAATTTTGCTGTTGCATTGTTTTGGAACAGGAGTGATTTTGCGATGCTATGTGGCCCAACTTGGACAGCTATGAGTAGCTGTGCTAACCATGACAATGATCTCTGCTACCCAAGTTCCCCATTCTGGGTGGTGATCACATAATCCTTGATGTACTTCAAAGGTTAGCAAATATAGTGTCCACCAAAAATGCAAGAACATTTAACAATTCCAGTGGTAAATTGGAACTCTATAAAATTAGCATTCCAATTCTTTACAGTAACTGAGGAGTACACACCACTTCAAGTATGTTGTACAGTGCATTAAAGTATTCATCTGAGAAAGGAAAAAAAAATGTTAATACAATCCCAATTATAAATTCACTGACCTTACCAAAACATTATGGGCACTCTTTGCATTGCTGACATGAAGCTGGATCCAATTGAACAAACACTTTTTGTTCTCTCCATCAATGTACATTGAGAGTCAACTGGTTTCTAGAAAAAATGCAGAGTCTGTACTCCAGTGACCTTTACATGCCAGCTAATCATTTTGGGAATTGTGCAAGGCACCATGCCATTTATGTAATTATGTCCTGAATTATGTGTTGCATATAGCAGCACCCTGTACTGATTCTCAATAAGACATCTCCAACCCGTTAAAGATACAACTAAATTGCTTTCAATTCTAACTGTATGCTCCAAAATAAAAATTGTCCTCTGTGCAGGAGGAGAGTTGTTGAGTCTGAAGTTTAAAGTATGGGTGGAAGATGAGGGGAAGTAGGGAGATGGTTTTGAAATATTCCAGGCTTTAAGCCTGCTGAGTTATGGGAAGAGTATAAATTTTGTGATCAAACCAAAATGCAAGTTCAATAATCTTACGACACAGTAAATTTATACAGTAAATGTAAACAGATGCAAGGATTATTGGACAGTGGGCATGGTTAAACAAACTGAAAAATGCCATACACTAAATTCAGCTTAAGAGATAACATCTTTGCATTTAGAATTGTCTTATATTTGCCAAATACCATCTGTAGAAAATATTTTCCTACATATTCCTATTTACATGGTGGAAGTTTAAAATCACCAAACGAACATGGAAAGGTTTGGTCCTGCAAGGTGTGGATATTGGAGCCAGTTAGATCAGCTGGATAGTTTTTTTCTACTTCCACATTCTTATTCTGGTAATCAAACCATATATTTGATTCATTCACTTCAATTGTACATTATTTCTCTGTAAACAGCAGCACAGATATCACAGACTCTCCTGTGACTGTAAAATTGAGATACACTCATTCAAAATATATTTATAGCAGTAGTTGAAATTCGGCGTTTTACCAAAATCAATTTATGGTGGATAATTTTATATTAATTAACTATTTTAATCCAATATATGTCCACCAAATACATTAAAGACTACAACATAATTGCAATACAGAACCACAATATAATGATGAAGACATCAATTGCAAGTAGTATTCAAGTAAATTGTAAGTATTACATTTAAGGATCTGGGAAGGGGGGGAACGGTGTAGAAACAAGTTCATCATTTTGGAAGTCAAATAAATTATTTTTGTTATCTGCGATTTTTTTAAGAACCAAAGTTAGATAACTACTCGATATTCATTAATACATTCATTGATATTGTCAAGTAAGAAAGTAGACCCGGAGAAGTAAAAAAAGTCTCTTGGTTACAATTTACCCATTTGTTTGTATATTTAATTACAAAGCATCAGTCTCAACAAATAAATATCAGGTGCATATGCTTGATTAAATAAGTTGAAAAATTAATGGCACTTCAAGTGGAAGAGATATTGGAATGAAAACAGTTATGAATAATGGAACTCTGACAGTGGTGTGCAGCGCATGTTTGCATTTTAAACCAGTGCACTGATGCAGAACCAACTACTGTAAATCTGCTGCACTCAATCCCAGAAGCAAACCTTGAGTTACTTTGGAATGTAATTGCCAATGAAGAAAATACTGCCTTACACAAAGTAAACGTTGTTCCTTGCAGGGGGAACTTGCCGTTAAAAATGAACAGTTAAAGTGTTAAACCGAATTAGTGCCCCAGGCAAGTGAAAGGAGAACTAGTAATTTATTATTAATATTTTTTAATATTTCAAGATGATGATTACCGACATTAAATTTTAATAAACTGGGGTTATGTGATAGCTTTTGATGCCCTCCTGTTCTTTTTTTTTAAATTTCTTGATGTAGTGGATGCATGCTAAATACTGTACCATGGATATCATAAATTCATTCAGTATCTTGATCCAGTGGTCATTCAATCATTAACCTAGATACAAGGGTTAACAGGCAAAAGAAAGGGGAGAGCAATGAGGCCAAAACAAATCAACTGGTCCCAACTTCTGGTGTGTGATCAACTAACTCAGTAGGTTTGGAAGAATATTTGGAGACTCCTCCAGAATAAGTCCAGAACCATTGGGAATGTCAAAAAGATTTGAAATTGACTCACAATGTTCCTCTGAGATTCACCACCAGCAACCTAAATGCTCTTTTTCTTGGGAAGGTGGACATTGTTGCCAATTTATATCAAGCAATTGCCAGTTACATGTTTATGATGATTCAATACACTGGTAAACATGCTATAGTTTAAAGACTGTATACTTGATTCCCAAGTAATGTGTGATTAATGACTGACCACTGTTTGGACTCAGTTACGTCATTTGAGTAAATGTTCGCAATATCAGCCAGCCTATTCATTGCAGATCAATGCCAAGGTAGTTTTTTTTTGTTAGTGCAAAGCAAAACGTGGCAGCCTTTGGAATCTCAAGCAAGCTGCAGTCTCTGGAAAGTATCTCTGGCATTCATGTTGATCTACTCAGCCTCATCTAGCATTTCTTCCTGATGGGAGGAAGAGGAAACGCAATAAATATTTACGTATTAAAGAAGCAAGCTGAAAGGAAATAAAAATATCTTTATGTTTGCTTAAAAGGGAATGTTTGAGAAACATCCGAAAGAATGGAGCAACTTTAAATTACTACTGAACTCGAGCAGAGCCCACTATGTAGAATAATCCCAAGCTAGAGACATATGTACCCATTAAAATGCCAGTTTATTTCAGAGTTTGTTCAATAGGTAGAGCGATTTATTCCTTGAATTTTAATTCTTAAGACAATAATTTATCACGTTGCAACTTCCTTCAAAATATGTTCAAAGGTTAAAAAGATTGGAACCTGATTTTAATATAATCAAGGTAATTAACAGAAGACCATAAACCTAAATCTAACTCCAGTGCTACCTGACTTGCATTTGATATTCAGATTTCCAGCATCTGCAATTTTTCACTTTTGAAGATTTTACATTCAAATGGATATTGGAAAGTTGAATGTTTCAGCACAAGACTGTAATTCTTGTTTGCAATAAGTTAAGAAACATGAACTAGGTACCACTACAAAGCCAGTCTTTTCAAGGAATGGTAGCAGATTCTTGCACTACTTGACATTTGTCAGGTCTTTGAGAGACAAGTGAATGTACTGTGTGTTGCCAATGGTGAAAGTAAGTGCAATAAGTAGTGACATGACAAATGGCATTTGGCTTTTATTGTAAAATTTAGAAATAGTGACATTTTATTATACTTGTACAGGGTGTTGGTGCGGCTGCACTTGGAGTACTTTTGGTCCCTTTACTTAACAAGGTAGCATGGAAGACTTTCAAAAAAGATTTACCAGTTTACTCCAAGATGAAGGGATTATCCTATCTAGAGAGACTAAACAGATTGGGTCTGTATTCATTAGTTTAGAAGAACGAGGTGTGCTCTTATTGAAATACATAAGATCCTAAGGGAGCATAACAAGGTAGATGCTAAGTGTTTAAGAGGGAACTGCAGATGCTGGAGTATCGAAGGTTACACAGAAAAGCTGGAGAAACTCAGCGGGTGCAGCAGCATCTATGGAGCGAAGGAAATAGGCAACGTTTCGGGCCGAAACCCTTCTTCAGACTGATCGGGGGTGGGGGTGGGTGGGGACAAGAAAGGGAAAAGAAAGGGAAAAGGAGGAGTAGCCAGAAGGCTGGAGGGTGGGAGGAGACAGTAGATGCTAAGATGTTTTCATTAATGGGAGAGTTTCAAAATTTGAGACCAATTGTTTAAAACCAAGATATAAATACATTTCTTCTCACAGAGGGTAGTGGATCTCGTGAATTTTCTACCTCAGAGCTGTGGAGCCAAACCTAATATAAATACTTAAAGTGGAGGTAGATAATAAAAAAGATTGAAGGCTGTAGGGATATGGCACAGTGGGAGGAGTTGTAGCCTGGGATAGATCAGCTTTGATTTACTGAATCGTGAGTGTTTCCAGGTTTCCTACTTCAGCTCGTATTTTCTTGTGTGTGACATTGCAGCGATAATTATTCGTCATCTGAATATTGGCAGCGATAATGGACATTAAAAGGCATTAGGATGGGTCAGTGAAAAGCAGTTTGCTATTAATCTAGAATTAGAAGTAAATGGAATGATATGTTTACTGTTAAAGTAAATTAGAAATTCATAACCTACATTTTGAAACAACTAATCGTAATAATATATTTGATTGAAAATTAATACCTTATGACCACCTAAGAACTGCCCATTTAATTTGACAGTAAATGCACCACTTAGTAAAAATCTTTGCAATTCTTCCCACACTGGATTATATGTACTCCAGGTGTGATCTCTAAGGGAGATGAGAGAAGAATAATGCAATTGGTAAAGATGGGTGCTTAATGATCGGCCCATTTCTATCCTGTATGACATTATGTTATTGGACAACACTGAAGCCAAATATCTGATTACATCATTGACCTCAGACCAATTTGGCTATTTATTACACATAGTAGTCAATACTGAATCTTAGATGAGGAAACTGTGTCGGGTTTATCCACTTAATCCTATCGATGGTACAAGTAGCAAGCACAATCAGCCATTTATTTGTTCCAATTTTGACTGGGTCATGATCATCCATGAATTATTCAACTAGATCCCATTAAGGACAAAGTGTACACATTACTAATATCTGCTTGTTGAAAATAATCAATCGAATAATCAAACATGCCATTGCATTCACTGTCTATGCGGCACACAAAAATGAAATCATTTCTTTACTAGAAATAGCCTTACAGATTCCTTTAATAGTGATGTTGCTATTTTTCATTGACATCATTTATTTTACTTTCTTTCCAAGACCATCCATCTGTGCTTCCGATCCCTTATCTGGCAGCAGCACTTCCACTGAGTAGCTAACCTTCTTGGAGTGAATGATACTGTATGTATTGTCAAATCTTAAAACATCTGGGGAAAATAAACATGAAAAATGACAATAAGATAAACATTCCAATTTATGGACATAAAATGATGGAGTAATTCAGCGGGTTAGGCGGCATCTCTGGAGAAGATGGATGGATGACGTTTCTAGTCAGGACTCCAGCACTCCCTCAGATCCTTGTTTTTATATTCCAATTTCTAGCCTGTGATGTCAACCAAATTAATAAACAAAATCTACACAGTTTGTAAACTATTTAGAAGAGAGGTGAGAGGAAAGTTTAAAGGAGATGTGTGGGGCAGGTTCTTTTTCCACAGAAGATGGTGATTGTGCGCAACACGCTGCCATGGATGGTGGTGAAAGCAGATATGATAGTGGCACGTAAGAGACTTTTGGATGGGCACATCTGTACGCAGAGATTGGAGGGATATGGATTATGTGAGGTCAGATAAGAGGTGGTCTTCGCATCATGTTCAGCACAGACATCGTGGGCCAGAGGATCCTGTTCCTGCACTTGTTGTGTTCAATATTCTGTATAATTTTCTATTAATAGAAGGAAAATTCTGTGGTTCTTAAATAATTTATTAGAAGTGTACATTTATCGATGACTATTGTCAATATTGAGTTTGCGTTGGGGAAGCTGGGTTTTGATGCATGAACAGAAAGTTTAGTTAATCTCATGCACACCTCGAACAATATTTATAGTTGGTAGGTCATTAAAAGATGGAGATATATCTGCAGAATATCTGTCTGTCAGGAGAGAATATGAACTCCATGCCAAAATTTGTGAAAAATAAATTAACAAAGCACTAGAAATCAGGGTGAATTTTTTTGTGTTGTTGAAATCCAACTGGACTTTTTCAGACTTCCACATCAGATGTTGAGTTGTGTTTGCATGTAGCGGGGATGAATGGAGATGTAACTAGAAATGTTTTTAAATCTTTCAAAAGGGGACAACGTTATGCTGGTTTCGTGACCTTATTAATTAAAGATCACACCTCAATCTTCTCAGTGAAACTGCAAAATGACATTTACATTTGTAGTCTTCCCCTGAAAACAGTACAGTTGTAAAGTTCAAATTTAATCAAACCTAAATCTAGTGGTTAGCAAAGATGCACATTTGGGAATAGTGCATGGTCTGAAAATAATGAATCTCCTGTGTATCATTCATCTTGATCTGCAGTACCTGGTATAACGTTTAGTCCGTATACTTTCTTACTCCTAGCATTAAACGGTACAAGAAATGTTTTCAAAAAAGAAGCTGGAGGAACTTAACAGGCCAGGCAGCATCTGTGGGGGGAAATGGACAGCTGATGTTCCTGGTTGTGACCCTTCACCTAGACTGGATGAACGTCTCAATGAAGGATTTTGATCCAAAATTGTCCATTTCCCTCCACAGAAGATGCCTGATCCGCTGAATTCCTCTAGCTGCTCTCAATGCTCTTTTTACTATAGATTCTGCCATCTGCAGTCTCTCGTGCCTTTAGGGGATTTCACTAATATCTTCTGGGGTCCACCCACCTTAATCACTGTAACTAAAGTATAAAAGCATTCATATATGTCTATGAACAATGTTTTGGATGATGCTTAACTACTATAAAGTTAGTGATTGATGGGGGGAAAGCTATTGTGTGCAGAAACTGTAAATAGAAACATAGAAAATTAGGTGCAGGAGTAGGCCATTCGGCCCTTCGAGCCTGCCCCGCCATTCAATATGATCATGGTTGGTCATTCAACTCAGTATCCTGTACCTGCCTTCTCTCCATACCCCCTGATCCCCTTAGCCACAAGGGCCACATCTAACTCCCTCTTAAATATAGCCAATGAACTGGCCTCAACTACCCTCTGTGGCTGAGAGTTCCAGAGATTCACCACTCTGTGTGTGAAAAAAGTTCTCATCTCGGTTTTAAAGGATTTCCCCCTTATCCTTAAGCTGTGACTCCTTGTCCTGGACTTCCCTAACATCGGGAACAATCTTCCTGCATCTAGCCTGTCCAACCCCTTAAGAATTTTGTAAGTTTCTATAAGATCCCCTCTCAATCTCCTAAATTCTAGAGAGTATAAACCAAGTCTATCCAGTCTTTCTTCATAAGACAGTCCTGACATCCCAGGAATCAGCCTGGTGAACCATCTCTGTACTCCCTCTATGGCAATAATGTCCTTCCTCAGATTTGGAGACCAAAACTGTACGCAATACTCCAGGTGTGGTCTCACCAAGACCCTGTACAACTGCAGTAGAACCTCCCTGCTCCTATACTCAAATCCTTTTGCAATGAAAGCTAACATACCATTCGCTTTCTTTACTGCCTGCTGCACCTGCATGCCTACCTTCAATGACTGGTGTACCATGACACCCAGGTCTCGCTGCATCTCCCCCTTTCCCAATCGGCCACCATTTAGATAATAGTCTGCTTTCCCGTTTTTGCCACCAAAATGGATAACCTCACATTTATCCACATTATACTGCATCTGCCAAACATTTGCCCACTCACCCAGCCTATCCAAGTCACCTTGCAGTCTCCTAGCATCCTCCTCACAGCTAACACTGCCCCCCAGCTTAGTGTCATCCGCAAACTTGGAGATATTGCCTTCAATTCCCTCATCCAGATCATTAATATATATTGTAAATAGCTGGGGTCCCAGCACTGAGCCTTGGGGTACCCCACTAGTCACTGCCTGCCATTGTGAAAAGGACCCGTTTACTCCTACTCTTTGCTTCCTGTTTGCCAGCCAGTTCTCTATCCACATCAATACTGAACCCCCAATGCCTTGTTCTTTAAGTTTGTATACTAGTCTCTTATGTGGGACCTTGTCGAAAGCCTTCTGGAAGTCCAGATACACCACATCCACTGGTTCTCCCCTATCCACGCTACTAGTTACATCCTCGATGCTGACAATCAAACATAATTAAAATTGGCAAATATATTGACATATTACCAATAGACCACACCATTTATTTTACCCTGAAAGTACTGAAATTATGAATTGATAAAAAGGCAGATCATCATTAAGCTTACTGACGTACAGATTCCAGGTTCTATACAGGTAAGTGTTCCATCCTCAGGCACCAGGTGACTGTTATATCGCTGGTTGGAAACCACTTCCACCATTTCACCAGCCTTTTGTCGTTCTCCAATCTTTGTCTTCAGATAGACACCAAACCCAATGTCCGCACTCTCAGTCATGAATTGCCACCTGGAAACATGCAACAACAGTGGAGATACTGAGAAACTGCACAGCCCCAGAAATTCAAAATGTCATCTTTGTATATCAAATCCTTCCCTATCTCTTTAACCACCAGTTCTATAATTTACAACTGACTGCATTTCGCAATTAACATTTAACAAGAACATAAGGGGAAACCTTTTCACACAGAGGGTGGTAGGTATAGGGAACCAGCTGCCAGAGGTGGTAGTTGAGGCAGGTACTACAACAAAATTTGGATAGGTACATGTATTGCAAAGGTTTGGAATGACATGGGCCAAATGCGGGCAGATAGGACTGGTGTGGATGGGACATCATGATCAGCATGGTCAAGTTGGGCTGAAGGGCCTGTTTCCATGCTGTATGACTCTATGACTAACTCTGGCCACGTGTATCCCCTACTCCTTTAGCCACAATAGACATGCCTGGGCATTCAACTTTCTCGAACACAAGCTCTGGAAAACCCTCCCCGAAATTTCCCACCAATACAAAAACCAAGCCGCTGGAAGAACTAGTCGGGTCAAGCAGCATCTGTGGAAAGGGATAATCCATAATCCAGCCTGGCCCACGCTGTCTGACTCACTGAGTTCCTCCAGCAGCTTGTTTTTAGCTCCAGCTTCCAGCAATCTCCATTCCCATTAATACACCTCCTCTTTCTTTCAGAATAACTAATTTTGGCTATTCTCCTGCCATTTCCCTTGGCTTTCCAATCACAGTTCTGTGAAGCACTTAGAAACTGTTTCCTACATGAAAGGCAAACCATAATTGTAAATGTTGCTGTTGCTCAAGTATTTCCAGTGCACAATCTCTTAAAGCTAACATAATTTCCTTTCAGATGCACCAGGCCAACAAATATTACAATGGTTATTTCAGTTCAGTTTCGAACTGCAGCAAAATGACTCCATTATTGTCATTTTTTAATTAAAGTAATGTTTTTGTAACCATTGTATTGACTGAATAAAAACAGCAGTAAAACTATTTAAATATAACCAATGAGTAAATCTGTAGTAAATAATAAATTGGTACATTCACTTATTTGAATTCCCCTGTCCCTCTAGTCCATATAATACTGCTAATAGTTACTATCCTTTCCCTTCATCAAGAGATTGGAATGGTCTTAGCCACAGGTATTAAGAATTGTCAGTGATAGGTTTTATGCCGTTTCTAAAATGTTCTACTCCTGACTGTTCAGCCCAATGGATGTCTAGCTATTTGACTGATGAGAAGTTTAATTATTGGAGGTTGTTAGATTCAAGTACTAGTCAGAGATAAGATTTAAACTCAACCCCTGTAGTTGAGGGTTCAATAGCCTCGTGAGAGTAGCATAATATTACCTTTGTTAAAAAAAAAAATTGTTGAATAAACAAGTAATAATTCCAGGTTTAGAAATTCTCCATCTTTCTCATAAGATAATCCATAAGAGTTTTCATAACTAGTACAGAATACAAAATACATACATTTTGAGCATCATGGAAGAACATTTTTTACCCCAAATGTTTCAGCACAAATAATACAACAGGCTTAGTCTCACCTCAAAACACAACCAGGGAAGAGAATCTCGTATTCAGATTGGAACGATGATCCCCTATTAACACTGACTGTGCTTTCATATTGTTGTTTGATGGACTCGAGGATGTAATATGACTTTGGAACATCACCTCCAAAGTTTATCTAATTAAAGAAACACAGATTTTTAATAGTATCAATTTTGATATTTCATTTTGGTTATTAAGCTAATCTATGCACACCCACCATTCTATTTTTGAATTATTGCTTAAATATTTTAATTTAAAAGCACCATGTAAATATAAATTGTACTTTTTTAAATAGTCCTACACGTTTATTGAAAACAATGTTAAACTTTTGCATGACGGATTCACCTCAACCCCCTTGCAGACATTGGACTATGTCTATGGAACTGATGCACTACAATGCTGAGACCTATATTTTGCACTCTGTATCTTCACATTTATCTATTGTACTTGAATTTGACCTGATTGTATCTATGTATGATATATCATATATTTTTGGATAAATACGCTACAATGCTGAGATCTATATTCTGCACTCTGTATCGTCCCCTGTGCTCTATCTATTGTACTTGAGTTGGACTTGATTGTATCTATGTATTGTATATCATATCTGCTTGGAAAGAATGCAAAACAAAGAATTTAAATCTTTGCCATTGAATCACCACCGTCAACCCTTTAAGTTGACGGTGGTGATTCAATGGCAAAGATTTAAAGACCGCATGGATGAACTCCAAAAATTGTCCATCCCTGTTCATCAAGGAGGGAAATCAAGGATAGTGCTAAATCCAAGATAGAGGCATATAAATTGGCCAGAGGAAGCAGCAAACTGGAGGACTGGCAGAACTTTAAAACTCAACAGAGGAGGACAAAGGGGTTATTTACGAGGGGGGAAAAATGATTCTTGCGGGGAATATAAAAACAGACTCTAAAAGCTTCTTTAGATATGTAAAAAGAAAAAGATTAGTGAAGACAAATGTAGGTCCCTTATGGGCCTGTCCTACTTACGCGACTTTTCGGCGCCTGCAGGTCGCCTGCAACATGTTGAAAATCCAGCAGCAACCAGAACAAGGTACGACTCTTTGGGTGACTACTCACGACCATACAGGCTTCACCCCGTGACATGTCGCCAGGGTGTCGCCTGTATGAGTCTTCTCAGTCGCCCAGAGAGTCGTAGCGTCTTTCTGGTCGCCGCTGGATTTTCAACATGTTGAACATTTTCGGCGATGTGCAACGACCTATGACGGGTGCCGAAAAAGTCACGTAAGTGGGACAGGCCCATTACAATCAGAGACAGGTGAATTTAGCATGGGGAAACAAGGAAATGGCAAAACCGTTAAATGAGTACTTTGGTTCTGTCTTCACTAAGACACAAACAATCTCCCAGAAATACTAGGGGACCGAGGATCTAGTGGGAAGGAGGAACTGAAGGGAATTCACATTAGTCAGAAAATTATGTTAGGTAAATTGTTGGGACTGAAGGCAGATAAATCCCCAGGGCCTGATGGTCCGCATCCCAGAGTACTCAAGTAGGTGGCCCTAGAACTCGTGGATGCATTGGTGATAATTTTCCAATGTTCTCTCGACTGGATCAGTAAATGTGGACTGGAGGGTAGCCAAAGTAACACCACCTTTTTAAGAAAGGAGGGAGAGAGAAAACAGGGAATTATAGACCAGCTAGCCTTACATCGGTAGTGGGGAAGATGCTGGAGTCGATTATTAAAGATGTTATAGCAGTGCAGTTTGAAAGCAGTGACAGGATCGGTCAGCATGGATTTACGAAGGGGAAATCATGCTTGACTAATTTTCTGGAATTTTTTGAGGATGTAACAAGTAGAGTGGATATGGGAGAGCCAGTAGATGTGGTGTATCTGGACTTTCAAAAAGCCTTTGACAAGGTCAAACACAAGAGATTAGTGTGCAAAATTATAGCACATGGTATTGGGGGTAGGGTATTGACATGGTTAGAGAACTGGCTGTTAGATAGGAAGCAAAGAATTGGAATTAACGGGTCCTTTTCAGAATGGCAGGCAATGACTAGTGGGGTGCCGCAAGGTTCGGTGCTGGGACAATATATATTAATGATTTAGACGAGGGAACTAAATGTGACATCTCCAAGTTTGCGGATGACACAAAGTTGGGTGGCAGTGTGAGCTGCGAAGAGGATGCTATGAGGCTGCAGGGTGACTTGGATAGGTTGGGTGAGTGGGCAGATGTAGTATAAAGTGGATAAATGTGAGGTTATGGTGGCAAGAACAGGAAGGCAGATTATTATCTGAATGGTGTCAGATTAGGAAAAGGGGAGGTGCAACGATACCTGGGTGTGCTTGTGTATCAGTCATTGAAAGTAAGCATGCAGGTACAGCAGACAGTGATGAAAGCTAATGGCATGTTGGCCTTCATTGCGAGAGGATTTGAGTTTAGGAGGTCACACTGCACGGGGCCCTGGTGAGAACGCACTTGGGAGTATTGTGTGCAATTTTGGTCTCCTAATTTAAGGAAGGACATTATTGCTATAGAGGGAGTGCAGCATAGGTTCACCAGGATCATTCCCGGGATGGCGGGACTGACGTAAGATGAAATAATGGGTCGACTGGGCTTGTATTCACTGGAATTTAGAAGGATGAGAGGTGATCTTATAGAAACATATAAAATTCGTAAAGGATTGGTCAGGGTAGATGCAGGAAAAATGTTCCCAATGTTGGGAGAGTCCAGAACCCGAGGTCACAGTTTAAGAATATGGGGTAGGCCATTTAGGACTGAGATGAGGGAACTATCGCTAAACTATTTCTCATCAGTTTATTTACTGACTTCCTGATTTCCATTTCTGGACATTACTACATTTGAGCATTTGTTTGGTTTGACTATCTGGCTGCGGATCACTGATAATGTCGACGTTATAAAAGTTTCATATGTCCTGATTTGAAAGTGTAACTTACATACATTTCCTCTAAAACTTATCAGAATCCCAGTGAATAACTTTACGGGTGTGCTTAAGTAGTTTATGTCCAATCTTACATTTCATCATAAATCTCCAATCTAAGCATTTCCTGATATTGCCAGCTGTGCTACTAGAGGCGGAAGGCATGATGGACAATTGGCAACCTCTTTCAGCTTTCCTTTTCTCATTGCGAGAAAGACTCAACCCCTGGCTCATCAGTGGCATAGTCAAAATCAGGAATTCACGAACTAATGAGCAACAGTATAAATCTCCATTCGATCACGCCATAGAATATGGCATCGGTGCTTCTGTGATACATTCTCATGTTCTCTGTCACTTTTCTAATTATTCAGCTAAATGTTATTGAAATTGCTCGTGTCTATTATACAGCCTGCAGGGTCACAGCAACATCAAGTGAATTTAATGATGACAAGCAACACCATAACTTAATCAGAAACTTAAGTTCCATGATGAAACATGGAACTTCAGATGCTGTTTTACAAAAGACACAAAGTGCTGGAGTAACTCAGTGGATCAGGCAGCATCTGTGAAGAGCATAGATGGTTGGCTTTTAGGGTCTGGACCCTTCTGAAGGGTCTGAAGAAGATTGAGAAGAAGGGTCCAGATCTAAACTATCACCTATCCATGTTCTTGAGGGATGCTGCCTGACCCACTGAGTTACTCCAGCACTCTGTGTCCAATATTATATAACAAATTGTCCATTTCTTTTCAATATGATCTGAAAGGGAACTGAATATTTACAAAAGTGGAAGGTCAGGAGAATGGGGTTGAGATGGAAAGATAGATCAGCCATGATTGAATGGCAGAGTAGACTTGATGATCCAAATGGTCTAATTCTGGTCTTATGAGATGAATTTATGAACATAAAAAATAAAAGATATATTGAAAGGCTATGATGTAGACAGGATGGAATTAGAATTGTGAAGCCTGGGCCAGACAGAGTACAATAGTACGAATGGCCAACATTCAATATATCCCTGGTTCTTTGCAGACACAAGCATAAACATCTTAAAGGCTAAAGATATCTGTTCGTTTTCGCATATTGAACTATTACACACAAGCAATTTGTGATAATTGTATGACAATGAAGATCTTAATTTTGAATATTGAATATTTTGAATATCATGAATATTTCTTGCCAGACAAATTCTACAATTCTCCATATGCTACCCACCCCAAAGGCGCACCAACACGGGCAATATTTATATGTGCAACAATGTAAATATCAGTTAATTAAATACGGAAGTCCCCACTGCAAACCTATAATGCAGAGTTGAACATCTTTAAGGATCTGGGTCAGGGACGTAGCTTATTATCTTCCAACTGGGTGTCAAAATTTAATATTATGAAGCACCAGGAGCAATAGGGTAAGAATAAGTAAGCTCAAGGAGTATAGATTTGGTAATGTAGAAATGCTGTTCTTGAAACCATGATGAAAATTAATCAATAATATGTTTAACTGCTCTCAGCTCATGATGGTATTTGCACAGGTGAACAGCTCTTTCTGGGCAGGATGATTACAGTTGTCATTAGTAGGGTCTAAGTTACGTGCACATATATCGTCTGGCAGAAACATGATGTGGATTTTTGAGGAGAAATTTGTCATTGTGTTAGATGGCTCAAAGCACATAATATTGATGGAATTCACAATTTCTTTTCATATTCTTTGTCCACAAAGAGCTCTAAAATAAAGAGTAAAGAAATAATTACCTTGCACATGCATCGAGGATTGCCGTCCGGGTCTGTGAGAGTTCCACCATAATAAACAGGAAGTTGTTCTGCATCAATATTTTGTAATAGCACCTCTTTCCAATTACCTGCAAATCAATAGTAAAGTAAGCGGAGACTGAGAAAGGGCATTTGTAACAGGCCTGTACAGATAGAGTCATACAGTCCGCAAACAGGCTTTTCAGCCCAACTTGATCATGTCCCATCTATGCTAGTCCCACGCCTATGTCCCTCTAAACCTTTCCTATCCATGGCCTTATTCCTGTACTGTTGGTATTTGATTGCTTAATTAACAACCTTCCATTGTCTCCATGCAAGTGTCTACTGCAAGTGCATTGCAGGAGGATAATGTGACCCTGCGGTCACCAAATAGACAAAAACCCTATTGAAGCTGGGACATACAGTAGGAGTAGTAAGGCAGCTGCTCTACAGACTGTGCCACTGTGCCATCTCAGTCTTTGCTCATCTCATCCAAGCACATGGAGTATATTGCATTGGCAGTCTTTGTGCCTCTTAGATGGTGGAAAAGCTTTGGGGAGTTACTCATTTCAAACAAGCTTAGGATTGTTCTGCCAGCCACAGTACTTATGTGTCCTGCCCTGTTAATTAGCCAGCTTCCCACTCCCCATGGTTGTATGATGGAAGATGTAACAATGAGTTGCAGCCGCACCAAAACAGATGGAGGAATAGGATTGTGCTACATGTTGGCATAGTCTCAATGGGCAGAATGGCATCCTATGTTGGTGAGAAAATTATATATATGGAATCATGAATATGAATGGCATAGGTAGATAGTTAAACTCTCTCTCTTGTTAAAAGATGATCATCACCTCCACATTACACCTGGTCAGTACCTTCCTTAACCACAATTGCAGTTCTTGATGTTTCTTGAATGGCATCTCTACAGTTTCCAGGATTACTTATGCCCTCACAGTACAAAGGAAAAGCTTAATGTGTACAGTTTGCAATAGCCAGCATAGAAGAAGCTTACCACCTAAAACTTGAATTTTCTTACGAGTGGCTTCACTAAGAAAATGCTTTATAAGGTTGTAGGCCACAGGGAAAACTTTTGGCGCTGTAAAGAAAACGAAAATGTAAGTAACCAAAGGACTGAAAACTGAAAACTAATTTAGCATTCAAACTAACACAACATGTTTCTCCTGAATGTAATGATGTTCACTGGCAACTACAGTTCGGCACTATGCATGAGAGATCACCCATTAAACGAGACATTGAGTTTCTCCAGCATTTTTGTCTACCTTCGATTTTTCCAGCATCTGTAGTTCTTTCTTAAACATTAATTTTAAGTGATCTTGAAGAGACCAAGAGCCTCTCCAGCACAATCACATACTTACAATACGGTGACACAAACACTACAAGCAAAGTTTTATAAAGTTCCATAAAACATCCTAACATTCATATATAATGCCCTGATTTGTAAAGGCTAGCAAGTATATGCCTTCTTCACCATCCCCTGTGTTGCCATCTTCAAGAAACAATGGACTTGAACCCGAAGCTCTTCTTTGACAGCAATTCTCAAACTCTCAATCTCTATCTCCCTTGAAAGATAAAGGCATGGGGTATATAGAAATGCTGCCACCTACAAGTTATCCCCTTAGTTGCAAACTATTTTGACTTTGTGTTTGAGAAAGAACTGCAGATGCTGGAAAAATCGAAGGTAGACAAAAAGCTGGAGAAACTCAACGTGTGAGGCAGAATCTATGGAGCGAAGGAATAGACGACGTTTCGGGTCGAGACCCTTCTTCAGACTGATGTGTGGGGGGGGGGCGGGAAGAGAAAGGAAGAGGCGGAGTCAGTAGGCTGTGGGAGAGGTGGGAAGGAGAGGGGAAGGAGGGGGAAAGCAAGCTCTACCTGAGATTGGAGAAGTCAATGTTCATACTGCTGGGGTGTAAACTACCCAAGCAAAATATAAGGTGCTGCTCCTCCAATTTGCGGTGGGACTCACTCTGGCCATGGAGGGGGCCCAGGACAGGAAGTTCGGATTCGGAATTGGAGAGGAGCTGCTACTGAGCCACCGGGAGATCAGGTTGGTTAATGCGAACTGTGCAGAGGTGTTGGGCGAAGTGATCGGCAAGCCTGCGCTTGGTCTCACCAATGTAGAGCAGTTGACACCTAGAACAGCGGTTGGAGGAGGTGCAGGTGAACCTCTGCCTCACCTGGAAAGACTGCTTGGGTCCTTGGATGGAGTCGAGGGGGAAGGTAAAGCGACAAGTGTAGCATTTCCTGCGGTTGCAAGGGAAAGTACCAGGGGAGGGGGTGGTTCAGGTGGGAAGAGACAAATTGAAAAAGAAGTTACAGAGGGAGCGGTCTCTGCGGAAAGCTGAAAGGGAAGGAGATGGGAAGATGTGGCCAGTGGTGGGATCCCGTTGGAGGTTTGGTCAGCTTTGATCAGCACTATACTGAAGTATTAGTATTATGCTCCTGAAACCTTTCATTCCTCAAGTTCTTCATAGGCCACTTCTGCAAAAGAAGGCTTCCAATGCATACACTCTTAATGAAATGGGCGTCACTAAGATGTTTCCCATCTATTATTGGGAACCTGACTGGCAGGTTATTTAATTGGTAACTCTCGTTTAGTTTAGTTTAAAGATACAGCATGGGAACAGGCTCTTCGGCCCACTAAGTCCATACTGACCAATGATCACCTATTCACACTCGTTCTATATTATCCTACTTTTGCATCCATTCCTTAAATATTAGGGACAATTTATAGAGGCCAACTAGGCTACAAACCCCCACTTTATTGGGATGTGGGAAAAAATCTATCATTGTTTTTCCCTTCGAGCACCAACTCCCACTCCATCCCACCAGATTACTCCAGCCTGAACTCAACACTGCACTGAATTCAACCTATTCTTAACTGGTAACGCAGACCTCTTCCTGCCTACAATCATCACCATTGATTGTTGGCTGCCATCCCTCCTCTCAACACTGTCCCCAACTCCACCACAAACAATGGCTTCATTATCAAACAAATTCCTTCTTGTCTTCCAAATAAGCACATAATGGAAAGGCTTTATCTCAAGTAAGGAAGATTCAGTAGTGTCCGGTGTCTTTTGTTGCAAGTGCTATAGGAATTACAAATCAAAACCTATAATCAAATGGTCATTGTCTCACTAAGCAGCAACCATTTAATTACTCTTTGCAGGCACATGGGAAATCTTAGGCATTTTGTTTTTGGAACACCCAAATAATTTTACTTGCGTGTAGACACACAGAGCATAAATAAATTTAAAAAAGAGTCAGAGAATTTCCAAGCATTCTCCACATATTTGGCAACCTGTTAAAAACAAAGAGTGCCTTACCTTTGATAACAAACAATGTCTTTAAACCCTCAGGGTAATTATCCTCAAACATAGTAAGTACCTGGTTAAATAAAAACAATTCTGTTGATCCATCAGCTTCAGTGGATGTTTACATGGTTAGAAGACTTGTCTGTTTACCATTACCTCATATTTTACAAATGACACAAAGCTGGGTGGCAGTGTGAGCTGCGAGGAGGATGCAATGAGGCTGCAGAATGACTTGGATAGGTTGGGTGAATGCATGGCAGATGCAGTACAATGTGGATAAATGTGAGGTTATCCACTTTGGTGGCAAGAATAGGAAGGCAAATTATTATCTGAATGTGTAAGAAAGAACTGCAACTTTACATCAAAGGTAGACACAAAATGCTGGAGTATCTCAGCGGGACAGGCAGCATCTCTGGAGAGAGGGAATGGGCGACTGAAGAAGTGCCTCGACCCGAAACGTCACCCATTCCTTCTCTCCAGAGATGCTGAGTTACTCCAGCATTTTGTGTCTACCTTATTATCTGAATGGTCAGATTAGGAAAAAGGGAGGTGCAACGAGACTTGGGTATGCTTGTACATCAGTCACTGAAAGTAAGTATGCAGGTACAGCAAGCAGTGCAGAAAGTTAATGGTGTGTTGGCCTTCATTGCGAGAGGATTTACGTTTAGGAGCAAGGAGGTGCTGCAACTGCCCTACTGCAGTTGTACATGGCCCTGGTGAGACCGCACCTGGATATTGTGTGCAATTTTAGTCTCCTAATTTGAGGAAGGACATTGTTGCTATTGAGGGAGTGCAGTTTAGGTTCACCAGGTTAATTCCCGGGATGGCGGGAGTGACATATGATGAAAGAATGGGTCGACTGGGCTTCACTGGAATTTAGAAGGATGAGAGGCGATCTTATAGAAACATATAAAACTGGTAAAGGATTGGACGGGCTAGATGTGGGAAAAATGTTCCTGATGTTGGGGGAGTCCAGAACCAGGGGTCACACTATATAACTCTTATATCTTTATAACTATAAGTGTACTCTGTTATTGCAAGCTTAGAATTTTATATCAAAGTCTCGTGATGAGACTACGTGAAGAACCCGCCAGCCCGTGTGCGCATCAATACGTCGTGGCATGGCGCGACATGTACGAATGCATTCGGAAATGCTCCGTCAGGTAAGGTGATTTTGCTTTGCAGGAATGGTGCAGCGGGCCCAGAGATGCTGACAGGCTAGACTGTACAGTAACCATCGTCAAAGCTCCGAAGGGAGCAGGTGGCCCGGCCTGGTCTCAGAGTAACTGGCAGGTGTGACCTGCACAGTAATCCACCAAGGCTCCGATATGGAGCAGCCTGCCACACCAGAATCAGAGACGCTCGCAGGCGGGACCTGCACAGCAACCTCCGTTTAAAGCTCCGAAAGGGAGCAGTTTGGAAGTGTGGGGCCGAAGAGACTGCACGCTGTTGGAGAGACGCTGACAGGTAGGGTCTGCATTTAAACCTCTGTGGAAGCTCCGAAATGGAGCCGGCCCGGAGACACTGGCAGCATAGGCTAGCTCTGAAAAAGAGCAGGTTGGCGACCCGGGCTCGGGGATGCTGGCAGGATGGCCTGCACAGCAACCTCTTAAAGCTCCAAAATGGAGCAGCTTGTCGACCCCAGTTCAGGGAAGACCAACTCAAAGAGTTCAAGTTCAGGAGAGTTTGTTGTCATGCGTCCCAGATGGGACAGTAAAGTTCTTGGAACTGGCTGTTCAAAAGGACCATATTGGCCAGGGAGGCACTGCCTCAACATCAGAGATTGAGGTTATCAGGCTGCTCACAAGAGTGAGGATAACTCAGTGAGCGCACTGCACTGATACAGGCAGTTAAATTCAGATATCTCCTGCACAGAGGCAGGGAGTTTGAGGATTCCCTCTGCACATGCAAAATACTTTCAGCTCACGGCTAAAATAGAGCTGCCAGCACTCTGGGGATAGGCAAAGCAGTAAAGGCCGAACTGGCAAGTAGCATTTATACATAAATAAGAAGCTCCGAAAGGGAGGAGTTTGGCGACCCTAGTTTGGGGAAGGCCAAGGCCAAAAGGGCAAAATATGTCCAAAGGACAATACTGGGCAGGAAGGTACCGCCTCATCATCCATTAAAGGATATCCTCTGTCGGATCTCAAAATGGAAAAAACTGATTGAGAGGTGGGTCGAAGGGAATGTGCTCCGCACACTGGCGACCGATAGAGGTAGTTCCAGCCAGATGTCTG
Source organism: Leucoraja erinaceus (assembly GCF_028641065.1). Taxonomy (NCBI): domain Eukaryota; kingdom Metazoa; phylum Chordata; class Chondrichthyes; order Rajiformes; family Rajidae; genus Leucoraja; species Leucoraja erinaceus. The sequence goes on along the minus strand of NC_073401.1, from coordinate 14,703,892 downwards.
TGGCAGCAATGCCTGGTTCAGGGTTGCATTATGATATCTACCGCTCAGAGGAGTGGTGTTTTGAGGAGTATTACATGGTAGACTCTGACTGTGGGGATGTCAACAGCGAACTTAAATTACCTCAATAAGTGGATGATATACTTCAATCTCAAGTCTAAAAAGGAGCTGCTGTCATTTGTGACTAATTTGTCATCCCCTCGGGGATAGGAGAATCGTTAGAGGAAGAACTGGCAAGTAGCATTGGTTACTTGACTGCTCATCAGCTGAATGAGAAGAACATGCAGGACACTGCTGGAAAGTATGCTGGTCCTGATAACTGCCAGACACTGGAGGTTCCGAAGGATAATGCCACCATTTGGGGCAATCTGAATGGCAAAACAAAGTTAAAAGACTTAAAACCCCAGTGAGTTCGGAGATTTCTCACAAGAGGGATCTCAGCCTTTGCCAGCTGTCTGATTTGAAGTATACGCCTTAGCACTTCTGTGTAATGCACAGTTTGAGCTCAATTCTGTCGCAAAAGATTTGTGCAAGGCAAGTAATGTGCAGTTTGCAAGTATCTCTTTGGAGAAGATTTGGTCAAGCAAGTAAAATTCAAGGCTGCGGTGGATGTGGTAAGACACCCTTTGTGGGTAAGACTCCCAGTTACCCGTGCATATCATCACTACCAAGCTAGCGGCACATACCGCTACACCGAGGCTGCTTGGAGCATCAGGCCTACACAATTAAAACCAAGCCAGAGGTTTTTTTATGAGCAGGTTCACAGCGCTCACCATGGAGGCAGCGCACTCCACATACTCAGTATCATTCCCCAGCAGGCCACGATGCCAGAGCCAAAGGGACAGAGCAAAATCTAGGGTCAATTGACTCTATTGATCAACCGCCTAAGGCCATTTTGGTGGTGTCACAGTCTCAGTGGTTGCTGGATCTTGGTGGCTGGTGGTGATAATCACCTCTTGCCTAGTATTTTATAGGCAGCCTTGGTGGTTTTATAGCAAGCTCTTTCTTACAAACTGCCTAGATCACACCTACAGCCACCGTCTGTCTCGTCATGGACAGCAAAGCGACCAAGAGGTGGGGGCTGTTGAGGTATGCAAATATTTTTCCATCGGTCGCATGAGATGTGCTGACGATATTCAAATTGGAGGTAGATTAAGACTGTTTAAAAACAGGTGGGGACAGATAACCTCTGATCCTTTCAGCTTACTAATCACATATGGTTATAAGATTGAGTTTCTAGCTGATCAGTTTCCTCCGCGGCAAGTAAAGCCAAGACTCCCGTACATACGGTCTAAAGAGGAAACTATGGCTATCCAAGTTGAAATAGAGAAACTACACAAATAGGGTTTGATTGAGCAGTCTGCCCATCAACAAGAGGGGTATATTTCTAATATCTTCTCAAGGTTAAAGAATAGTGGAGGATAACGAATCTTTCTAGAATTTAGCTAGTCTGAACGTGCTTGGAATATACCCAATTTTAGATGGATATTTTTCACTCAGCGAAATAGCTGATTACAGAGGATTGCTTTATGGCCTCAATCGATCTCGAAAATGTATACTATTCAGTACCAATGCATGAGAGCCACAAGATATCTGTAGGTGATCTGGCAAGGCCAGTTGTGGAAATTTTAGGCTCTACCTAGGGGGTTGAGTTCAGCCCTAGGCTATTTACAAAGATTCTAAAGCCATTGTTGCCCTACTCAGATCTAAAGGGCATATTATCGTGGGGTTTTAGATGACATGCTCATTGTAGGGAAGAGATCATGTGTCACAGAGTTAGCTGTTTCAGCAACAAAGGCACTCCTAGAATATCTAGGGTTGTTATTCATCCAGGAAAGTCCATACTGGAGCCGACAAAATCTATTACATATTTAGGTTTTGTCATAAACTCTGCAGATATGTCTGTGACCCTACCCACAGATAAGAAACAGAATATTGTCGAGGCATGCACGGGGTATAAATATTGGAAGATGCCTCCAAAGATAATTCAAGAAGAGGCAACATGAATTATAGTAGCGCCAAATTGGCCTATTCAACCATTGTAAATAGATCTGCTGAAAGAAGCTCCTATATTTGCTCACAGACACGAGCAGTGGTTCGTTCAACCTAACGCTCGTGCATTTATCACTGCATGGTTGTATGGAAAAGGTTTGTGAAGAGACACATGTGAGCTACTTTTAAACAGAAGTAGCAGAGGTTTGGGGGAAAATAAAACAATGCAAAACGTTTTGTGAGGATGCACAACTGAACTACTTTAAGGCAGAAGTAGCTGATGTTTGGAATATCTTTCAGTTTTGTTTTTTGAGAAGCGTCTAAGTTATAGCTATTAACACTGTTCGCAGTCATTGTACATAGTGCTTGGGCTCGGGCAACAAACTATTGGCACTCATCCATTGATGTCAAAGTTCATGAAAGGTGTCTTTAATATGACCCCTCCAAGGCCTAGCTATAATGATGTGTGGAATGTGAAAGTAGTTTTAAGTCTGCTTCACAACCTGGCATCAGCTGCATCGCTGACATTGGAACAGCTCATTCATAAATTAGTGATGCTTATGGCACTTATTTCGGTGCAAAGAGCTCAGTTTTTGCACAAACTCCGTCTGGATGGCTCTGCTGTAACTGACAAGAAAGTGGTATTTATGCGGATGATCTAATAAAGCACAGCAGGCCAGGCACGGTGGGGTACGTTATATTTGGCAGCATATGCACCAGATCGGAGATTGTGTGTTGTTATTTATGTGAAGAAGTACATTGAGGTTACTAAAAACCTTCGAGATGAGGAAAAAGCTTTCTTCATAAGTTATAAAAAGCCACACAAGAGAGTGTCGGTGCAGACTATTTCTAGATGGATAAAGTGTATGCTGTTGAAAGCGGGAGTGAATACTGATATTTTCAAGTCTCACTCTACCAGGGCTGCAGCTACATCGGCAGCAAATAGAATGGAGGTTCCACGTGATCACATTCTTGCAACAGCAGGATGGTCAAATGAACACACGTTTCAGAAGTTTTATAATAAACCAATTAACAGATCTGAACAATTTGCAGATAGAATTTTATCTGTGTAGTGTGTTCACATACAGATTGATTTACTGCATGAAACCACAGAGCTTCGAAGGCTTCACGTAGTCTCATCACGAGACTTCAATATAAAATAGAAAGATTAAACGAGAACTTAACGTTTGAAGTTTAATCTTTATTTTATGAGAAGTTGGAGTGAGAGACTATGTGCCCTCCACTCCCAACCCTGAATCGCATAAAGATCATTCGGTAAATCAAGGGTTATTAATCTTTCTATAGTTTAATTTGGTGCAAGTGGTCTGTGGTTTCATACAGTTGTTTTGAAGATTGAAGCGCATGCGGGCTGGTGGGTTCTTCACGTAGTCTCTCACTCCAACTTCTCATAAAATAAAGATCAAACTTCAAACGGTAAGTTCTCGTTTAATCTCTCTATTCTAAAGGCTATATATTACATTGTTTAATGATCACTACATGAGTGTCAATGAAAGTGTTTGCTTGTCAATTTCTAGTGGCCTTCATAAGTGAAACTAATAGCTGCAGGGAGATTACATGGAAACTGTTATTTTTCCAAGACTGTCTTTTTTCCAATACAGCTTTTTTTCTGCTTATCAATTTCCAAAGTAACGTTTAAGTGGTTCTCCAGTCCCCAATCAAAATCAGGTTATAACCAATTCAGTCCGCGTAATATAAATAACATTATCAAATTCATTGATCGCACAATATCCAATTCACATTATGGAAATGTGTGGGAAGGAATTGCAGATTTGGTTTATACCGGATAGACACAAAATGCTGGAGTAACTCAGCGATTCAGGCATCATCTCTGGACAAAAAGAACAGGTGACAATTTGTCAGAATCAGGTCGCTTCTGAAGAAGTGTTCTGACCTGGAACAGAACCTATTCTTTTTCTCCAGTGATGCAGTCTGACCCGATGAATTACTCCAGCATTTTGAGTCTATTGACATTATAGCAAAATACATTATAGAACTACCTGTACCTAAAATTTCCCTGTAAATAATTATTTTTTCTAGCAGGAATTATACTCCCTGACGTTTTCTGTGTATGGCAATACACAGCAAAGAACTGGGCTATCAAACAACCTACATATACATAATCTAAGTGCATACTCATGGCCACCATATGGCACAATGATTTACCTAGTATAATCAAGTTCAAACAGAGTACACAAAATGTATCAAGCATTAATAATACTATTGTAATCTGATTTCCAGAATCAGGTGACAAATATGTAAATCAATACAAAACTGCTTCTGGACACGTCACTCTTTAATGCAGTAACTTTTATATAACTAGCTACCCAGAACCTTTCATTAGTATCCTGTAAACATAATCCCATTCTATTCTTTTGTGTAGAGATTTTGCAAATCCTGAATTATAAACTGCCTTACCTCTCCATAAAGTTCAACCGCTGGCTTCCATAAATGCTTCATTCCTAGATTCTCACAGTCATAGATCATTGTGATTGCTTCAATTTGTTTCCCATGCTGCAAAACCAATCACAGAATCAATATTAAGATGACAAGCCAATATATCAATCCCGTATTTTTTTTATTATCCCAAACAAGAAGTTGAATAAATTTGATGGTAGACACAAAATGCTGGAGTAACTCAGCGGGACAGGCAACATCTCTGGAGTGAAGGAATGGGTGATGTTTCGGGTCGAGACCTTTCTTCAGACTAATTTTATTCAGAGTTGAATTAACTCACTTTTTTGGGTGTTTAAGAGTTAAAAATAAATTTAATTAATGACTTGCTTTTGTCATGAGAAGATTCAACATCAACCCTTAACTCAAGATATTATTTCTAGTATAATTAGTAATATCTATTACTAGACCATAAGACATAGGTGCAGATTTTGAGCATTTTGCCCATCGAGTCTACTCCACCATTCAATCATGGCTGATCTACTTATTTTCTCTCAACTCCATTCTTTACTTTTATAAATCTTTTTCTTTATCATACTTTAAAAACAAAATAAACACCAAAGCAATGCAACAAAAGAGAGATGAAAGCCCATGCACTGTCAAGAGGGATACAAAAGATGTGTAGAAGGAGCTGCAGATGCTGATTTATACCAAAGATAGATACAAAATGCTGAAGTAACTAAGTGAGTCGGGCAACATCTCTGCAGAAAAAGAATAGGTGACGTTTCGGGTCAAAAATTGTTTCGGGGTTTGGGTCACAAAAGACATGGGCTCAGCAATTAGTTAAAGATTTCATAAATGATCATAGCAGGAGATGGACAATTTTTTCACTTTGATAGAACTCATTAATTGCTGTAGAAAAGTTTCTCTCCCAAACACAATGGTCTTCTATGATAATCATATCATCTTTATAGGACTTTGCTTAGGCTGTGCTTGGAGTATAGCACGTAGTTCTGGTCACCCCATTACAGGCATGCTTTAGAGACTTTGGAGAGGGTGCAAAAGAGGGTTGCCAGAATGCTGCTTGGATTCGAAGGTATTAACTATAAGGAGATGTTGGACAGACCTGGATTGTTTTCATTGGAACGCCGGAGGTTAAAAGGTGACCTAATAGAAGTATATAAAATTAAGAGAGGCGTAGACAGGGTAGCCAGAATTTATTTCCCAGGGTGGAAAAATTAAAGACTACAGGGGTTAGCTTTAAGGTGAGAGGGGAAAAGTTTAATGGAAATGTGCAGGACAAGTTTTTTTTTAGAGAGTGGTGGGTGCCTGGAACACGCTGCCAGGTGAATAGTGGAGGCAGATACGATAGTGGCATTTAAGAGACTTTTAGATTAGCACATGGATATGCAGGGAATGGAGGGATGTGCTGGCAGATGAGATTCGTTTATTTAGGCACCATGTTCAGCATGGCATTGTAGGCCAAAGGGCCTGTTCATGTGCTCTACTGTTCTATGTTCTATGACCAATTAAGTAATAGTTCATTCACAATATAATAACTGAAACCTGAAAATATATTGCTTTAAAACATGTAATTTCACTATGCAACCTATAGTTACATTTGACAGAACTAAAGATGACAACACCTACAATGCATAAGTGTTTGCCTCAGTTATTCGATGTAAAATTCTAATCAATGTTAAAGCTGATGTATGAGAAGTAAATGATTCCTACCAACAGGTGCAAGTACTCCAGATTTTCCTCACCTTTAATATGATATTTTGCCCTGTTTTAAACTCCTTCATGGGGAGGACATGACTTCAGAATTAAGGGACAGAAGTTTAGGGGTAACATGAGGGGGAACTTCTTTACTCAGAGAGTGGTAGCGGTGTGGAATTAGCTTATAGTGGAAGTGGTGGAGGCAGGTTCATTGGTATCATTTAAAAATAAATTGGATAGGCATATGGATGAGAAGGGAATGGAGGGTTATGGTATGAGTGCAGGCAGGTGGGACTAAGGGAAAAAAGTTGTTCGGCACGGACATGTAGGGCCGAGATGGCATGTTTGCGTGCTGTAATTGTTATATGGTTCATGAGAAGAAGAAACTATCTACCAAATCAAATGGTATACATTTAAATCCTCCATTGCTTAATCTACAATACTGAAAGGATTATGCCAGGCTCTGTACTTAACAATGATAATTTGTCCTGGTACTACGTTCCTTAAAAAAGTAAAATTCTACTTTTATTGGAATACTTTAAAACAAGTGACAAATTAAAATGAAATATCTGTAATGTTAATTCAGCACACCATCTTGTGGAGCTCTATAATTCGAACTTTATACTCTAAAAGTTCCAAAACCAATTATTTGAAATTCTGGACTTGTTTGTCCAGATGTCTCCCATGTTCAAATTCTGCCCAACTTACCTTTTTAGATTGTTTAATACACTCTTCCCGTAGTAGTTCACAGTCTCGGATTTTGGTTTTCAAAAAGTCCTGTTTAGAAGCCGAATGCATCAAGCCTTTTGGATCCAAAGGGCCGATCACGTCATACCATATAGGGCTGCCATCTTTGTCATAGCCACACATTCCTCCAGCAAAGTATCGAGTCATCACCTGACAACAAAAAACCCACAGTCAACATTCTTCTCAATCATTTCATCAATTTTCCCTCACTTTCACTATTTTTTCAACCTGTCTTACACTCTCTCAGAATGGAGTAGTTTACCCTCATGAACCATTACATTGATAAGTAGGTCTACAGAAAATGTCATCTCAACTTCAGTAATTGTTTTAAAAAAAAGAGGATAACATTCTTTCCTTGTGAATTAACTTATTGTTGACATTCTCCAAAAGTGTGTTAAGCTAAAAATCCTTCAATAAGATTACAAAAGCATGTATAAATTAAGAAGCCCTTTCAAAGATCTAGCTAATTTTCCATTGAAGCGTTTCTCCCATATTGAACCTCTCGAATTTTTCATTTTCACTGTCCTGGTAAATTATGACAAAGTCAGTAATTTTCAGATACTGGTTCGTATCCAGATACTCTTGTTCAAAGGTCATAATAAAGATTTTATTCTCATTGTTTTCAAACACACTTATGTTCTTCTTACTTACTTCCTCACAAAATTAAAAAGTTAATGCCACTGAACATCCCTCAAAATTAATTGTATTCTGTTTCATTGCAAGACTGTATTCACTTTTCTGCACAGTAGTCAGATATTTGGTGATAACCTTTCCCTAAAAAAAATTACATAATCTAATCAGAGGTAAATGATGTCATGTATATAACCACAGTTCGAGGTTCACAAATCTGTCTAATCAGCTTTGAGTCAGTTCGAAAGTTCCATCTCCTTTCATGCACAATACGACTGTCTTACCTCAGGAGGTTCCCAGGTGGTAGTGAGTGTATCAACTTTCATCTGTTTTCTGAATTCTACATGCTAAAAATAAACATGAAAAATAAACATTACATTCAATGCAGCTTCACGTTAACCGGTTGAATACAACTATCAATTCGCGTAAAATTATGTAATTGAGACAGAAACTTAATGAGCACAATACAGCTTACTTTAGTAATGCCCTTGACAATAAAACAGGGTGTAGACGCCAAAGTGTTTATTGCTAAACACTGTAACCCTCGCTACCATTCCCACACTGACCTTTCTGTCCTGGGCCTTCTCCATTGTTCAAGTGAAGCCCAGCGCAAATTGGAGGAACAGCACCTCATATTTTGCTTGGGCAGCTTATGCCCCAGCAGTATGAATATTGACTTCCCTAACTTCAAGTAACCCTTGCTTTCCTTCTCTCTCCGTCCCTCCCCCTTCCCAGTTCTCTGACCCGTCCGACTGTTCTTGATTATATTTCAACTCTGTTTGCTTTGTTATTACCTTCTCCTAGCTAACAATGATCTAGCTAGGAGATAGATTTTCCTTGATCCACCCCCTCTAATGTCTCGTTCTCACACCTTACACTTTATCTCTGTATCTCCCCCTCCCCTCACTCTCAGTCTGAAGAAGGATCTCTACACGAAATGTCACCCATTCCTTCTCTCCAGAGACGTCACTCATTCCTGCTCTCCGGACTCTGCCTGTCCCAAGCATTCCGTGTCTTTCTTCAATTTAAACCAGCATCTGCAGTTCCTTCCTACACCAAGCCATGAGTATTACATGGGAAGTAAAATTCATACTCTGCAAGTGGCAGGTAAAAACCATCTTCAACAAAAAACTAACTGCCTTCTTTTGATGGACACAAAGTGCTGGAATAACTCAGTGGCATTTCAGGTTGGGATCTTTCTTCAGACCTGAAGAAAGGTCCCGACTCAAGACGTCACCTATTCATGTTCTGCAGGGTTTCTCCCTGACCCACTGAGTTACTTCAGCACTTTGTGTCCTTTTGTGTAAACCAGCATCTGCAGTTCTTTGTTTCTGCACCTCTTGATGTTCATCACGATAACTATTAGTATCAGTATCACACAAATACTTCAACTACAGGAGCAGTTCACAGTCTGGATCCATCACATGTAGTGACTCTCATCTTGACTGGTGTGAGTCATTCCACAAACTACAAGGTATAACGCAGGACCATTATGTAATATGCTCAATTTTCCTGGAATTTTCTCCAAAAGCTCAATACTTGCAGACATGACAAGGAAGCTTGCTTAATTGGGACCCCCCTTACTATCCCAACCATTCCTTCACCATCAGTGCACATGATTGCAACACAACCTCCTAGACAAACAACCTAGATCTAGACAAAGATCTCGTGTCTTTGTCATCAGCAAATTTGCAAAATTTACCTTTGTCATAAAGTCAATGAGTTGCACAGCACAGAAACAGGCTCTTCAGTCTATCATGTCTATGCCAACCTTTTTACCTATCTCCACCAATCTCTTATGCCCACATAATATCTGTAGGTTCTACTCCCTGTCTATTCAAGGACCTGTCTAAATGTCACTTAAACATTGTGATTTTAGCTGAATTCACCACGCTGCCTATTCCAGACATCAACTATTCTCTGGTTGTAAAATTAATTTCCCCTCAAATCGCCTTTAAAACTCCTTCTTCTCACCTTAAACTTGGGCCAAAATCATTAACCTGCTGTTTAAGTAATTTAAGGACAAGATTTGTATCCTATCATTATATGTGCAAAGTATGAGTACTGACAGTGGATTAAGTCATATATAGTAAAATTATCCACGGTTGCATCTTTCCCATTGGGGATTTACTAGCTAATACGTTTGCAGACCTGCTCTAGCGCTCTGTCTGTGTTTTAGTTGGTTAAATGATCGACTGAATGTTGTGATAAATTCAAGAGCCATGCTGATACTATTAAGTCGGGGATATGTCATCACATTTAACGACTACGCAACAGTTTTGATTTCAATTCAATTCAATGAACTTTATTTATCCGTTAGGAACTTCATTTGTGCAGAACATCAGTGCGTGTACAATTCACATACCCAGCAACACAACACAATATACCACACACATCACATACCAGCAGTCCAACAGTGGGCAGTAGGTAAAAACTTGCAAAGCACAATACATGAAGAATAGGCAATAAAAACATTAAAAGAATGTTAAAAATGTATATATAAATAAATGAATAAATAAATAGATCAACTATTCATGAGTCTAATGGATGCAGGCACGAAACTCGACATGGCTCTCTTAGTCCTGAATGTTAGTGACCTGTATCTCTGGCCTGAGGGTAGAAGACTGTATTGGCTGTGCAATAAGTGAGTGGTGTCTGAGGCTATTTGTGTTCCTTTTAGTTTAGTCCTTCTATTGTAAATACTGATCAGTGATTCCTGCTCCAGTCCGATTATTTTACTGCTCATTGATATGATTTTGTTTAGTGGGTTGCGATGGATGTTGGATAGTGACCCAAACCAGGCTGACATATTGACAGTTATTACTGATTCAATGAAACATTTGTAAAAAGCTGTCAGGGCTGACTGTTGAACCTGAAGTCTGTGGAGTTTCCTCAGGAAAAAGAGGCGCAGCTGACACTTAGAAAATATAGTTTTACTGTTTAGTTGGAAGGTGAGTTTATGATCAATTATTGTCCCAAGGTGTCTGTCTGTATGACTCGACCCTTTCTATTGGCTGGTTGTTGATTAACAGAGTGGGGGTGATGGAAGGACCTTTACGGAAGTCAACAACTTTGTTTGGAGGTATTGAGAACAAGGCAGTTCCGCCTACACCACTCTGCTAAAATGTCCATCTCAGAATAGAAGGGAAAAACATCAGCAGTACATGAATAGAAAGGAGAAACATCAGCAGTACATGTTTTAAGTTGTTCTTACCTTGCGAACCATATGCTCTGCTTTCTGAAGATTGAAACCTCTGGCTGTAAATACAAGAAGTTTGCAGTCACTTAATTTTGTTCTCAGATTAGAACATAATCCTTTCTCAAAATGTAAATGTTAAGCTTTAGTTTAGTGTCATAAAGTTATAGAGCTATACAGCATGGAAACAGGCCCTGAGGCCCAACTCACATATGCCGACCTATTGCTTAACCCAGCTAGACCTTCTTGTTTTGTTCGGCTCACATCCATCCAAGCCTTTATGTCTGAAAAGCAAATCTCAACCACCATCCTCTATCTCCTATCTTCAAGCCAATTTTGTCACCATTTGGCTGACTCGCCCTGGATCCAGTATATAAACCTTCCAGACCAGCCTCCCATGCAGTAGCTTGTCAATGGCCTTACTAAAGTCCATGTGCACAATGTCTGTTACACTGCCCTCTTCAATTATTTTGGTCACTCTTCAAAAGCCTCTTAGCAAATTGGTGAAACATGTTTACTCGTGCACAAAGCCATGTTGATTATTCCTAATCTATCCTTGCCTTTCCAAATGCACACAGATCCTGTCCCTTAGAATAATTTCCAATAAATACCCACTACTGGTGTGCAAGTCCCATGCTTTTCCTTACTGCCTTTCTTCACTAGAGGCACAACATTAGCCACTCTCCAGTCTTCAGGCACCTCAACCTGGGACGTAGACCATCAGGCCCTGGGGATTTATCAGCCGTCAGACCCATCAGTTTACCCAACACCATTTCTTGACTAATGTGAATTTCCTTCACTTCCTCCGTCACCCCTAGGTTGTCTGTTCCCTAGTACATCTGCGAGATTGTTTGTGTCTTGCTTAGTGAAGACAGAACCAAAGTATCTGTTCAACTCGTCTGCCATTTCCTTGTTCCCCCTAATAAATTCACCTGTTTCTGTCTTCAAGGGACCCACATTTGTCTTAACTAATTTTTTTCTCTTCACATACCTAAAGAAGCTTTTACTATCCTCCTTTATATTCTTGGCTAACTTACCTTCATACTTCATCTTTTCTCCCAGTATTGCCTTTGTAGTTACCTTCTGTTGATCCTTAAAAGTTGCCCAATACTCTGGCTTTCCGCTCATGTTTGCTATGTTATACGTCTTCTCTTTAATTTTTATACTGCCCTTGACTTCCCTTGTCAGCCATGGTCGCCTCTTACTCCCCTTAGAATCTTTCTTCCTCTATGGAATGAAATGATTCTGCTTCTGGTTTATTCCCAGAAACACCTGCCATTGCCTTTCCACTGTCATCCCTGGTAGGGTCCCTTTCCAGTCAACTTTGGCCAGCTCCTCCCTCATGCCAACATAGTCCACTTTGTTCAACTGCAACACTTCCAATGTTACCTTCTCCCTCTCAAATTGCAGATTAAAACTTATCAAGTTATGGTCACTACCTCCCGATGGCTCTTTTACCTTGAGTTCCCTTATCAAATCCAGTTCATTACACAACACTAAATCTAAAATTGCCTTCTCCCTGTTAGGCTCCAGGACAAGCTGCTCTAAGAATCCATCTCAAAGGCACTCTACAAACTCTCTTTCTTGGGGTCCAGTACCAACCTGATTTTTCCAGTCTACCTGCATGTTAAAATCTCCCATAACCACCGCAGCATTACCTTTGTTACATGCTAATTTTGACTCCTGATGCAACTTGCACCCGATCTCTAGGCTACTGTTTGGGGGCCTGATGATAACTCACATTAGGGTCTTTTTACCCATACAATTTCTCAGTTATATCCACAACATAAGAGACTAATAAAGTAAAAATGCCGTGTTTGTAATTTCATTCTAAAGTTGAATGGATGTTCAGAATAATGCATGAATTTGAAAATCAAGGAAGATACAACAAGGAAAACAATCTAATTTTTGCTTGGTATCTCTACTGACCCATGTAGTCAAGTTTATAGTGTATAAACACATATAACACATAGTGTATGAACACACCCCAGCAATCAAATCATTTATTAGGTGATTAGTCCATATATTAATGTTTGATAAAAGACTGGGGCACTTATGCATACACTAGCAACTCTTACCCATTCCAGGTTTGCACAAGAACAAACCTTGGCACAGATTACACTTTTCATCAAAATACACAAAGTGCTGGAGTAACTCAGCAGATCAGGCAGCATCTCTGGAGAACATGAATAGGTGACGTTTCGGGTTAAGACCCTTCTTCAGACACTTCGGATTGAGACCCTTATTCAGACATATTCTTCAAGGATGCTGCCTGACTCGCCGAGTTCATATCATAGGAACAGAAGCGGGCCATTCAGCCCATCAAGTCTACTCCACCATTCAATTATGGCTGATCTATCTTTCCCTCTCAACCCCATTATTCTGCTGTTTCCCCATAACCCTTGACACTCTTAGTAATCAAGCATCTATCAATCTCTGCCTTTAAAATACCTAATGACTTGACCTCCACAACCGTCTATGGCAATGAATTCCACTGAATCACCACCATCTAACTAAAGAAATTTCTCTTCATCTCCTTTCTAAAGGTACGTCTTTTTAATCTGAGACTATGCCCTCTATTTCAAGGGTCGGCGACCATGTTCTGCATAGGGGCCGGGACGCATGTCTGTGAGTGTATGGCTGGCCACATCTATCACGTGTGCACATGGATCCCGCCCCGGATGGCAGGCATCAAATCACGTGTTCACAGAAGTTAGACAAAAATGCTGGAGAAACTCAGCGGGTGAAGCAGCCTCATGCAACCCTTGCATGTCTCACCCGCTGAGTTTCTCCAGCATTTTTGTCTACCTTCGATTTTTCCAGCATCTGCAGTTCCTTCTTAAACATGTTCACAGAAGGTGCACGGCCGTGCGGTACAGCCAGAGCTCGCTGCTCAGGGCGTACGGCCGCTGCTCGGGGCACTCAGCCCTGCTCGCTGCGGCCCTCCCCCCTCGACTCCATTCAAGGATCCAAGCAGTCGTTCCAGGTTCACCTGCACCTCCTCCAACCTCATCTTTTGCATCCGCTGCTCTAGATATCAGCTGATCTACATCGGTGAGACCAAGTGTAGGCTTGGCGATCGTTTCGCCGAACACCTCCGCTTGGTCCGCATTAACCAACCTGACCTCCCTATGGCTCGGCACTTCAACTCCCCCTCCCATTACGAATCCGACCTTTCTGTCCTGGGCCTCCTCCATTCAGGGCCGGATTTAGATGAAGAGAGGCCCTAAGCTGTTCCACTTGTGAGGCCCCCTCCGCGTTGGTTTTCAGCGCTGGTGGCGAGGCAGCGACCGGACAGCCATGCGGCCAAATCTCCCACAATTCAAAGCGAGGGAGAAAGTGCCTCAGCCCTCTGGCTCCTCCTCTTCCTTTCTTCTTCCCGCCCCCCGCCCACCCTGCATCAGTCTGAAGAAGAGTTTTGGCCCGAAATGTTGCCTATTTCCTTTGCTCCATAGATGCTGCCGCACCCACTGAGTTTCTCCAGCATTTTTGTCTACCTACGGATTTTAGATGATCAGCCATGATCATATTGAATGGCGTTGCTGGCTCGAAGGGCCGAATGGCCTATTCCTGCACCTATTTTTCTATGTTTCAATGTTTCTAAGAGAGAGGACAATAGTCAATGTCTCACATCAATGATGTTGCAGCACCTGTGAAACAGTAACTATATCCCTCTTTCTCCACAAATGCTGGCTGACTCAGTGTATGCCCAGTGTTGATTTTATTTCAGTTTCACCATCTCAAGTTTTTGATTTTCTGCCGAAAGGGTCCTGATTTCCTACTACAACTTTGAGAGAGAGAATGGAATAAAAAGCAGGTTATGCCCTTGCTCCAGGCATTTTGCAGATAATCCACTGAAATTATAGCAAGAAATTTTCATACCTAAATAATTATTGTTTCACATGCCGCAGCAATTGATGTTCATTCCTAACCTCGGGCACTGTGTGTAGTTTGCACGTTCACACAATAAATAAATGGGTTCCTACCAGATGCTCCAATTTTCTCTCATATACCAAAGATGTGTTAGTTGATTAATCAGCTACTGCAAATGACCCATTAGTGTTGGCAAGTGGCAAGAGAATCAGAGCACTAATGGATATAGGAAAGAGCAACTTGTAAATGTGCAAGGAATTTGGGACTGCAATGAGATAAATGGAGTACTTTGCTGGAAATAGCATAGTCCTGAAAGTCTGTGTCATAATTAATTAAGAAAAGACCCATCTATGTGTGCCTACACAGTGAAAATAGAATTTGATCTCTGATTTACAATTTGGGCAGAAGGCTGGGAACAATTTATCTTACTAGGTTATATTGTGAATGTTTTGGCAAGAAACATAGGTCTGGGACAAAAAGCTACTTAGAACAGGACTAAGTGACGATATAGATAACTGTTTGCATTTAACGGGGACCTCAAATTAAAAATTGAAGTAATATATGTCAAGAAGTTCTAACGATAACAGCCAGGACTCTGTGGAAACAGAATGAATCCCCAATTTAGGTGAATATATTTCACATAAAGCCAAAATTTTAATTTCAAATGAGTAAAACTGAAAATAAAAATTTAAAAGTAAAATAACATGAATAAAACTTCAAAGCCAACTCACTGTGTACTATGGGGTCCACTTTTGTACATAGAATGCTATTTTTTATTTGGCTAAATGTGTTAAAAACTTTTATTCAGTGTAAGAATGAAGCAATAATAATAGTCATAATTGAAATGATATGCTTGATCATATTATTTCTGTAAAGTTAGGCAAACACGCACACGAGCATGAGATACTGGAACAATAAATAGAAATAAATAAAAATAAGATCATATGCATTTTCTATCCATAATTTATTTTGGGGTTGTAACCAATGCATGAAATTTCCCCCTATTAGATCTAGCCTATCCAATCTCGCCTTGTAACCAGAACCCTCCATTCCAGGCAACATCCTGGTGAATCACTTCTGTGTTTTTTGCTGATATACAGTATACATCCCACTTGCAGTGTAGCAACCACGACTGCACACAATACTTTGAGTGTGGCCTGACCAATGCCTTTCACAGTTGCAATGTGATATCTCAACTCTAGTGCTCAGTATCCTGGCTTATGAAAGCTAACTTGTTGAGTGCCTTCTTTATTGCCCAGTTTACCTGTGTCTCCATTTCATGGGGCTATGAACTTGCACCACAAAATCCTTCTGTGCATCAACTCTCCTAAGGTTCCTGCCATTTACTGCATATGGCCTGTTAGTATTTGATATGCCAAATTGTGTTGCAAACTGCATGGCTGCAAAAGATTCTCAACCTCTTACCATCTGACATCTGCTTACCAGAGATTCTTTCTGTCTCTCTTCCACATCTCCATCCTCTGAAATCTCTAATTATTTCAACTTCATGCTTCTCTCTATTGACCTCTGCTTCTTTTTCTTCTTTGATACTAAATGATTTGTAATTTGATATAATGAAGACCACCATGCTACTTAAAGCTTTTGAGGTGCAAGTTGCTAGTAATATTGTATGTATCTCTTAAATGCCATCCCGGGACCTTTCCAACTCTTTCCCATATCCTTTCACTTGCTATCCTACCCAACAATATCAATCCATTCCCAACAAAGAGGTTTTCGACCTGAAACATTAACTCTCTTTCTCCTTCCGACAAATTCTGCCTGACCCGCTGAATGTTTCTAGAAGTTTCTGTATTTATTTTAGATTTCAAGCATCTGCATTTATTTACTTTCATCAATCGATCCATCAGTTCCACCAATTGGTGAAAGAGCAATACCAATAGAAAGA
This sequence comes from Leucoraja erinaceus, assembly GCF_028641065.1. NCBI lineage: Eukaryota > Metazoa > Chordata > Chondrichthyes > Rajiformes > Rajidae > Leucoraja > Leucoraja erinaceus. The sequence continues at coordinate 14,687,420 of NC_073401.1, read as the reverse complement.
AGAAATTATAAATTTTAGAGATTATTTGTAACCAGAGTGTGACATCTGCACTGGCTAGAAAATGAGTTTAATGCTTCCAATCAGAAGCCTCACAGCACTGATGAAAATAAACCCAACTAACCCAATCATATATCCCTTTAGGTGGGGAGGCCTATGCACAATATTCCATGGGCAGTTTACCAAGAGCTTATTTAATGTTAGCAATAAAGGTCAATATAGTATTTGCCTCTCAGCTGCTGACTATGCTGCACATTTTCTTATAATGATAATTTGAACAAAGATGGCCATATCCTTGTGAATATCCACACTTTTCAAACCCCCATCCTCTAAACAATACTCCATGTAGATGGCTTCACATTTTTCCACATTATTTTCAACCCTTGTTCTTCCACTTAGCCAGTAAATATCCCTTGCATCTTCTTCATAACCTGCAATGCCACTCAACTTTGCATTATTATCAAACCCAAATGTATGCACTCCCCCTTATCCATATCATTGACTTTGAACATGGAGGATGCCAGCATCAATCTCATTGCCAAAAAATGACCCTGCTATTTCTACACCTTTCCCCTGTCTGTTATCTGATTGTCCATTCTCAACAGTTTATTGTTCCAATCCATGTGCTCAAATTTTGATCCATAGCCGGATTGATCAAAGATGCCTTGAAATACCATTTGCAATACATCATTGCCCTTCATCTATTTTGTTGATTACAATCTCCATAAATCCTAAACAGTTTAGTCAAGCCCAATTCCCCTTTCATAAATCCATGTCAACTTTGCCCAATTATATTTTTATTTCAAACTGTTCCATTTATTGCCACATTTTCCTTTGCAGTTACACGTTGTTGGCCTGAGGAAAACAAATTATGTTCCAATCGCTCCTTCAAAACGTTTATTTTTTGATACATAGCATGGAAACAGGCCCTTTGGCCCACCAAATCCATGCCGACCATCAATCACTCAACCGCAGTAGCTCCACATTATCCCACTTTCCCTTCACATTAGGGGCAATTTGCAGAAGCCAATCCATGCACAAACCCGCACATCTTTGGAATATGGGAGGAAACCCTATCACCTGGAGTAAACCCACACAGTCAGAGGGAGAATGTGCAAACTCCACGCAGACAGCACCCAAGGTCAGGATTGAACCCGGGTCTCTAGCGCTGTGAGGCAGCAGCTCTACCAGCTACATCACTGCAATGCCATCTTCGGAAAAGATGCAATGGCAATATAATTAATCTTCAAAGTAAAAGTTCATATTCCAATAACATTGCTTGTATTCATGAGTTCACACAGCTCGAATAGTTAGGAAGGCTTTACCAACTGAATTAATTACTAGAACCTCAGCAGCTAATGAAAAATCTAGATTCCACACATATATTGATGTGACTTGCAAAAATCACAACGAACTGACAGAAATGCAAACAAGCAGATTTTCTACCATTGTACCGCAAAGTGTCCAGTACACCCACACAAATGACCCAGTAACTTCCATATACAATAATTTCAAAAGAATTTTCTGTACAGTCCACAATGATAACAAAACCTCACAGTAAAATAAATTGGTTGTCAGGTTATCATTCTCTAAAGTTGCCAAACCAATAATAAAAATATTTAAGTAGGTTTGCTTAAAATTGAGGAACATAATGGGATAAATTATGATGATGACACGTGAAATGTTTTTAGAGATTACAGAACAAAGTGTGTGAAGTGCCTGGAACCTGAGAGAGCAAATTGAGTTTAACAACTGCTCTGCCAGCACTTTAGGTCCTTTTTTGCACTCCAATTGTGTGGTTACAGATCCATATTAACTCTGAACTGAGTATTACTGAGTATTAGTTCACCCAATACCAACAATAGCAAGTGAAGAAGAGTCTCACAATTTAGCTTGGGACCTCGGTCTGATCTTTTAAATTTGTGGAGTACTGTGCATTTTGGTGAAAACTAAATCCGTGAGCAAAGCACTGGAAGGTAAGATGGGGAGAAACAACACAATTGATGTTAAAGTAGGTACCTCTAAGCCATCGCAGCAGGTAGTGGTCATCCTGGACAGGAAGATTTGGCAAAATATCTTGAATATTCTCTTGGAACTGTGAACAGAAAAAAAGATATAATCACAATAACATCACACACGCAATTTAAAATGATAGTACTAACTGGAAATATGTGGAACCTAGAAGTGCAGAATAAGCTCTAATAATGCTTTGAAAGCACTTTGCCCTGCCTTATAGTCAGTTCTTTTAAACCACAAGCATCTAAGAATCCCTGAGGGATTCATGAAATGCTTCACAGCCATGCCAAAGGGTTCAGTGTAGCAGCACACCCACTTCTGTTTGACAAGCAACACAAATATTTGCAAAAACAAATACTGCTCTTCATAGCTGAGAAATACTGAATTTACCCTAAACAGATGATATCCGAATATATATATGCTGTTATAAAACATCAAATGACACATAAAACATACATATGAATGTATATTTTTGACTATTTAAAGTATTATTTTTAAGTAATACATTTGTGGAGGCTTGAATGCAAATTCATTGCATTAAGCATGGGCTAATTTGTTGCAGTGAAAGTTCACTGAAGATAAGGGAGTGCAGATTTCTGAGATTAAAGTCCAAATTGTTCACTATACATGCAAATGTAATTACAAATGAGATTTTTTGAAAGCTAGAAGGTTTTCAGAAGAGTTGTTATGTCCATGGAAGGCATTTCAAAGCGTACATGTTGTCATTTAGTTTGATGAATAATTAGTTCCATTGAACAAAATCACATGCTGAATGTCCTATGCTAAAAACAGATAAAGTAATAGGAGGTCAAGAAGTATTTATGGAAAGAAAAATCAGTTAACTTTTCAAGTCAATGATCTTCTGTTCGAGCATGCAAAATTGATCACGGGTGGACATCAATGTTATTGCAAATAGTTACCAATGACAACAATAAGTTAAGTTATTATGAAGCTATAACTGTTGATGAACTACACCTTTACCTCCAGTTAATAATTGAAACATACATCATGGAAACAGCCCTTCACCCCACCAAGTCCACGCTGACCATCAATCACCCGTTCACACTAGTTCTACATTATCCCACTTTCTCATCCACTCCCTGCACACTCGGGGCAATTTACAGAGGATAATTACTCAACAAACCTGTATGTCTTTGGATGTGGGAAGAAACAGGAGCACTCGGAGGAAACCCACATTGTCACAGGAAGAATGCGCAAACTCCCCACAAACATCATCTGAGTTCAGGTTTGAACCTAGGTCTCTGGCGCTGTGAGGCAGCAGCTCCACCAGCTGCGTCACTGTGCCATCTAGGATAAAGATAATCCAGATACTTCTGGGTGATCGAAATATCTTCTCTATATCTGATATTTCATTTTCTTTTTACTTGCATTGTTCATGTCAAGGAAAGACTGTAATAATTGGCGGTGCATGGAAAGGTAGTACCGCACAGATGCAGTTAGTATGCTTCTGGAAGTCTGAGCTGAATAATGTCTTTAGAAAAGTGCAGGGTGAAGTGTACTGAGTATATAATGCAATGCCAGTGCTGGGAATTGCCACAAAAACAAAAATGTTTCATTCCCAACTATCATTCCTAAACTAGATCAGGTTGCAGAGTGCAAATTGGCTATTCTCTACATTATAGCAAGGACTTACTGTATTTAACAGGCTGCACAGTGGCACAGCTGGTAGAGCAAGCTGCATTGCAGGTTTAGTGACCTAGGTTTGATTCTGACCTTGGTTACTGTGTGTGGGATTTGCAAGTTCTCCCTGTGACTGCGTGGGTTTCAACCGAGTGCTCATTTGTTCTCTCACATTCCGCTCACATCCCAAAAGGTTTGTAAGTTATTTGACCTCTGTAAATTGCCCCTAATGTGTAGAACTAGTGTGTGAAAGAGTGATCGATGGTTGGTGTAGACTCAGTGTTTCCATGCTGTATTTCGAAAATAAACAAAACTCATTTCATTTTCTCTTTCTTAGTGAATGCCCAAGAGATAGGCTCATCAGTAAGCATCTTTATAGTTGTAATGCACAGTAGTAAAGATTTTAGTAATGATTTGGCCCAAAAGTACAAAAAGCCAGCACTAAGCCAGCATTTAAATATAGTGCCAAAGAAGCTATTTTAAAACTCAGCCCCCAGAAACAAATCCCATCAATGATTATGTGAATAATCATTACACTTTTTTTGTAATTCACTGTACATATTATAAACTAATCAATTGCAATATTTTTAAAGAAAAGCTGAAAAATGTGTCTGCAATTATTCCCTTTATCCGGTATCTGTACACTGTGGAATGCTCAATCGTATAGCATTTCCGCAGACTGGATAGCACGCAACCAAAAAAGCTTTTCACTGTACCTCAATACACGTGGCAATAAACTAAACTAAACATCCACAACAATGGCTATTGGCTGGTCTACTCTATGATGGTGGCAACATAAAACTCCCAAATTCACAATTTAGATTTTACTGGAGAAATTATAGTGAGGGAGAGTGTAGAATGAAATTCCTACTTTTCTGCCAGGGGTAACAAGGGAGTCGAGCAGTGTCCCAGGAAATTCTAGTAGTGTAGGTACTGGTCTAGATCACTTGGAAAGATCTAAATCTTGGAAAGAGCAGTGGGTCTTCTTCATAGGCAATTCATCGATTTCAATAGGAAATTAAGTGGCTGCTAAGACTTGTGTTGGAACTGCAGGCTCACAGCTTGGAATTGATGGGTTTTTTGGGATGTTCCAACCTTCCTCCACTGTTTGTGCATGTTTGTTCTATATGCTCCTGTTGTAATAATTCTATGTGCTCAGTATCTTCCCAGATGTTCCATCTCTGTTTTAGGTAGTTATGCAAAGGGATGAAAGGATTTTATAATTTGTTGTCCTGTGGATTTTGGGAGCATCAGAGGGGTTACTTCTTTTTATCCTCCAGGTAATCTCTAGTTGTGATGGAGTTTGAAATAGAATGCTTATTTTGGAAATCTGGTGTCATGTATGCGACTGGTGTAGTTCACCAACTGAAAATGATGATGGTCCCAAAGCTGACCTGGGAGAGGATGCTGATTTGGTCCCCCTAATTTGCCAATAGAATTTCAGGAGGAATGGACGGGCGGCGTTTTCGGGTCGGGACTCTTCTTCAGGCCATGAGAAGTGCCCCGACCTGAAATGCCACCTATCCGCGTCCTCAAAAGATGCTGCCTGATCTGCTGAGTTACTTCAGCACTTTGTGTTCTATGCAAGATTCCAGCACCTGGTGGCAACATTCCAGCATTTTGTGAGTACCAAAATTCGTAAGATTCTGCACAGACAACATAGGCGATGCTTCTACAATATGTTAAAGTTCCTACTGTATATAGACTATGTCTCCAAAGCATTCAATAGACCATGGGGCTTGGTTCTTGGTTATAGATTTTGATCTATGAAAGCTTATTTGGCCAAATCCTTTTCAATCTGCAGGTAATAGTAAATTTGACCATCAGTTGAAAGGCCTAACTAATAGGCGACTCCAATACATGGAAGGTATTCTGTGTTTTCCAGTGTCTCACCAAATAATGAGATTGCTGGATGACAATTTTGTGTGGTGGAGGTAGATTGCTGAGAACACCTGCCACCTGAATGTTTTGTACAAGGTCCATGTTTTTATCCTCTTCAATGAAGGAGCTCATAATATCTTAGAACTCAAACAATATCTCTGAATTCTAAACCAATGAGTGGACTTGAGATGATTTGGGTTATGAGGTCCATAGGGAGAGAGAGAGAGAGAAATAATAGCAATTATGGAGATGTGGTGCAGTAGGTCTCGTGGACAGAATCCTAGTTGCAACTCAGGAGGAACTCCTTGGCTGCTGGGAGATGTTTGAGGAGGATCCTTGCAATAACTTTTCAGGTGGCAGATAACAGAAAGACTGCTAACTGCAGAATCAAACTTGCTTCCTTTCTTTATGATATCCTGGTTCTCCAAGACCACCAACATCCGCACCTCTTTTCAGATGTGGGAGGTTACATCATGAATTCATCAGAATTCAGAACAAAGGGGATGGCGTCCAACCCAGGCGACTATTTGTCTACTAGCCACAGAAGTAGACCTGCAAATCACATATTACAATCGCTCCACACTTTTGAATCTCGCCGATGTAGAGAAGTTGACACCTAGAACAGCGGATGCAGTAGATGAGGTTGGAGGAGCTGCTGGAACCTCTGCCTCACCTGAAAAGTCTGATTGGGTCGTTGGATGGAATTGAGGGGGGGAGGTATTGGGACAAGTGTTGCATTTCCTGCGGTTGCAGGGGGATGTACCCGGGGAGGGGATGGTTTGGGTGGGAAGGGACGAATTGACCAGCGAATTACAGAGGGAATGGTCTGCGGAAAGCAGAAAGGGAGGAGATGGGAAGATGTGGCCAGTTGTGGGATCCCGTTGGAGGTGGCGAAAATGTCAGAGGATTATATGTTGTATGCGACGGCTGATGGGGTGGAAGGTGAAAGCAAGAGGGACTCTGTCCTTGTTACAAATAGGGGGAGGGGGAGTAAGAGCGGAGCTGCGTGATATCGAGGAGACCCTGGTGGGAGCCTCATCTATAATGGAAGAGGGGAATCCCCGTTCCCCAAAGGAATGAGGACATCTCCAATGCCCTAGTATGGAACACATCATCCTGGGCGCAGATGCGACGTAGACGGAGGAATTGGGAGTAGGGGATAGAGTCCTTACAGCAAGCAGGGTGGGAAGAAGTATTCAAAGGTTTTTATTAGTCACATTCACATACACCAAGGTGTAATGAAGTGAAATGCTTTTTGCCATTTTGCAGTACACAAAAGAATACAGACATAACACCAATGAGAGTCTTAAACACAAAGAACATCCCCCCACAATGGCTCCGACCATGAGGGAAGGCACAAAGTCCAGTCCCCAACCCCAGTTCACCCATAGTCGGGCCTATTGAGGCCTCCACAGTTGCCTCTACGGAGGCCCGATGTTCCTGGCCGTTCTCGCCGGGTGGTGGTGCTCCGGCGTTGGGAGAGTCCTCACAGTGGCATGGGAACCCTGGAACGGCCGCCTCCGTACTGGAGGCCGCGGCTTCTGAAGCCGACAAGGCCGCGCCGGATGGAGCTCCACAACTGCCGATCTCGTCGCGAGATCCCAGGCTCCCGGTGTAAAGTTCGGTGCCGCCGCCCGCAGCTGGCCACTCCACAGTCCCGCAGCTCCGCGATGTTGTTCCCGGCGGTCTCAGCTCACCGGAGCTCCAGCGCGGTGACCCAGGCAAGGCATCGCCCGCTCCACGATAGCGCTCCAGCGTGTGCCGCCGCCGAAGCCGAGGTTCTGGCGGTCCGCGACAGGAAATGCCGCTCCAGGCCTGCTGGTAGGCCGCGAGGACGGGTCGAAGCTGCAGCCCGGAGAAAAGCTGCCTCTCCGACCAGGTAAGGACCCTAAAAGGCAGTTTCCCCCTTTCAAGATAGCCAAGATAGTCAAGATAGCTATGGGAGTCCGTGGGTTTGCAGTAGATATCGGTCAGTAGTCTGTTGCCTACGATGGAGATGATGAGATCTAGAAATGGTAGGGGGATGTCGAAAATGGTCCAGGTGAATTTGAGTGCCGGATGGGAATTAGTGGTGAAGTGGATGAAGTCAGTGACTTCTGCATGGGTGCAGGAGGTAGCACCAATGCAGTCATCAATGTAGCGGAGGTAGAGATCGGGGATAGGGCCAGTGTACGCCTGGAACAGGGATTGTTCGACATACCCCACAAAAAGGCAGGCATAGCTAGGGCGCCTTTGATTTGGAGAAAATGGGAGGAGTCAAAGGAGAAGTTGTTGAGGGTAAAGACTGCTCAAAGATCTTTGGTAAAGACCAGCTCTGCTAGGGGAGGATGAACCTACTTGTTCAGCAGGTTTTGGTGGTTCAATGCAAGTGACTCTACTGTTACAAAAGGTTCCAGAAAATTATTATGTATTTTAGCTACTGTGTCATTTTCCTTCAAGATTCCCCACATCCATTGAAATGCTAACCACTTCTCTCTCCACACATACTGTCCGACACCCTGATTATTTCCAGTATTTTTCTGTTTTTATTCTTGATTCTCTACGAGGTCCCACACTAATTCCTGTAACAATGTGATGTTGATTAATGAACAGATTTCTTCATTTCTAATTACTGCAGTATAAAATTGTTTAGTTTAGAGATACAGCATGGAAACTGTTCCTAGGACCCACCGAGTCCACGCCAACCATCGATCACCCATTCACACCAGTTCTATGTTATCCCACTATCTTATCCACTCACTGCACACTTGGAGCATTTTTTTTAAGGGCAATTAATCTACAAACCCGCACGTCCTTGGGATGTGGGAGGAAACCCGAACATTTGGAGGAACCAAACGTGCACAGGGAGAACATACAAACGCCATACAGACAGCACCCGTGGTGACACCTCACGTTTACAACCAAACGCCTTCTGAGGAATGTTATGTTAAATCACAATCATTATGCAGCATTACATAAGAAACGGGTGACACAGTAGCGCAGCGGTAAAGCTGCTGCCTCACAGCGCAAGAGACCATGACCTCGGGAGCTGTCCGTGCAGAGTTTGTACATTCCCTCTGTGCCCGCGTGGGTTTTTTTTCCGGGTGCTACGGTTTCCTGCCATTTTCCAAAAGACATGTAGCTTTGTAGGTTAATTGCCTTCTGTAACATTGTTATTCTGTAACAGTGTGGAGTCTGCGAAAGTGGGATAACGCCGAACTACTGTGAACGAGTGATTACTGGTCTGTATGGAATCGGTTGCCCGAAGGGGCTGTTTTCACGCTGTAGACTCTAGACAATAAATCCCTAAAACAACGACAACGTAATTAGGTTGCGCCACATATGAAAGACGAAGGTTAGCATTGATCTCTGCACCTTGTTGATTGCCAGTCACCCCGACACTCCTCCCCCAGAAAAATTGCACTACTACTAATGTTGTACATATATATATTACTGCTCATTATTATATGTTCGCTCTTCTGGGTGAGATGCTAACTGCATTTAGTTGTCTCTGTACTGTACACTGCACAATGACAATAAAGATTGAATCTGAATCTGAATCTGATCCAGTCATTCCCAAACCTGATTTCGGTTTAAATCTCAGTAAAACAGTAACTCGGTGGGTCAGACAGCACCTCTGCAGAACATGCATAGGTGACATTTCTGGTCGGGACCCTTCACATCTCAGCACTAGGATAGCGACGCCACCTCAGATGTTATCAAGAGCAGTGTGTGGAAAAACGAAATCTCATTTTATGACCCGGGGTAACCTGTAATAACTTTCGTCCTTGCCGTTTGCACACAGCATTCTTCCACCTTTCAACCCGGTTTAGGAAACTGCTTTTGATTGGTATTGAATTAGCTGGTGTGGTGTATAACTCTCTAAAACCAATGTGTACATTCAATCGCAGACGCTGTGCACCGGTATCCTCGGTTGCTATCCGCTATTACAAGGCCTGCAGACCGCAGTCGGTTTACATATTTCTAGTTTTTCAATTAAGTCATGACAAAATAAGCCGTTCCTCGCCTACCCATGTGTCGGAGGATCTACCTGGGATATATACGAGATAAAAAACGCACGTTGGCTTGATTTGCCCACTGACTCGCAGTACTTCACCCGCTTACCTTGGCGAGTGCTTCCGCCTGCTTGGGACTAAGGTCGCCGACTCTACCGCTCATTGCAGCTTCCGCGGTTCAACTGACAACTCGCTTCTGGTGAAATGTTGCTACGCTTCGCCTCACCCTTGACGCATCGCGCCGCCTCTCCGGTTCTCTCCTCCCTCTGCTGGCCTGACACTGATGTGTATATACACGGCAAACGTCATGCTGGCTTTCTCAGAAAAACAGAAAACTGTTCCAAAACACAAACAGTGTCATCCACTGTAACCGAGGTTGCAAGCTGCAATTATATTATCCAGAGAAGAAATGCCTCACGGTCTCAAAACAAAATGAACAGAAACAAAGTTCAGATTCGGTAGAAGAGAACGATAGTAGAAGATAAATGCATAGGTAGAGAGAAAAGCTGCTGATATTAAGAATTAAAGGTGTTCAATTGTCGTATGTACAAACAATGCAACAATTCCAACTTTCTTCAACCCTAAACAAAGGGCCCCGACCCGAAATGTCACCTATCCATGTTCTCCAGAAATGCTGCCTAACCCGTTGAGGTACTCCAGCACTTTGTGTCATTTTATGTACACCAGCATCTGTAGTTCCTTATTAAAATATAATGTAATTAGCTTGAAGTCGGCAGCAATGTCGGCGACGCCCACTTTGCTATGAGAGCGTGTGCAATGAATTGCAATTACCCAATAAGGGAAGAACGAAGTTATTGTCTTTGTACCATAACATAAACATTGTCTCCTTGAAATACAATAATTTCTCCCTCCACAACGCCAACACATTTCACTTCACTTACATACACCCTATTATTGAAAATATTTTCCTCCTCCAAACTTGACTATTTCACCCATGGAACACAAAGTGCTGGAGTAACTCAGGAGGACAGGAACAGACGAGGTGTTGAGTCGAGACCCTTCTTCGGATTGATTGTAGTATGGGGGACTATTTCAATGCTCTACCCGCCGGCTTCTCACTCTTCATGCTCTGTATACTTATGGCAATCCAAAATTCAACACTGTTCGTACGTCACTCTTCATCCACTATCACAGTGCTTTGCTTCTGTTGCCTTATTTCCCTTCATCTTGACATTGGGATTAAAGTCTTAAATCACCCAAGTTACATTAAAAAATTTCACTCTGCAAACTTGTCTTTTAGACCAAAGTTGAAGGGAGACCTGATAATAACATTACAAGAGGTTTTATCGGGGTAGAAATGTCAAAGACTAGAAAGCACAGCTTTAAGGTAGGATAAAGAGGGACAAAGTTTAAGGGAGATGAATGGGTACTTTTTTTTTATACACCGAGGGTGGTGCATGCCTGAAATGCAATGGTCAGGGTGATGTGAAGGCAGATATGATAGTGGTATTTAAGAGGCTTTGGATAAGCACATGGATATGCATGGATATGGATTATGTGCAGGCAGAGATTAGGTTAACATGGCATCATGTTTGGTGTGGACATTGTGGCCCAAAGGGCCTATTCCTGTGCTGTATAAAAGGTCCCGCCGTCTGCCCATTCCCTCCACAGAGAAAGTCACACCGCACAGAAATAGGCTCTTCAGCCCAACTTGTTCATACTGGCCATGATGCCGATCTACGTTAGTGTCATTTGCCCGCATTTGGCTCATATCCTTTTAAACCCTTCCTAGCCATTTACCTGTCCAAATGTCTTTTCAATTTACATGTCCCAACCACCTCCTATGTAGCTCGTTCCACATAACCTTATTCTTGCTGTGTAAAGGTTTCAAAGGTATTTTGTTGTCACATGTACCAATGTCACATTTGTCACATGTACAGTGATATGCGAATTACCATACAGCCATACGAAAAAAAAAACAAGAGAGTTGCTCCTCAGGTTCCTAGTGAATATTCCCCTCACCTTAAACCTATGTCCTCTGGTTCTTAATTCTGCAACCTGGGTAAAAGGCTCTGTGCATTCCCCTCTCTATTCCCCTCATAATTTTGTAGACCTCTCTAAGATTATGCCTGGTCCGCTCAGTTGCTAGCAAAGATTATAGAGCTTTGGTTCCTAGAGCACAGTGTGTCTTTGGCTCAGCACTGCACCATCTGCAGCCTCCCCTCCCCCCCTCTTGTCTCCAGCATTTCCCTGTTTGATTTTGTTTCAGATCTCCAGCAGCTGCAGCAGCCTGGCTTCACTTTCAAGTCAAACCCTTGACGTGTCGCTCGGTTTGTGATCACTTGCCTCCGCTCCACCATCTGTTTACAAAACGCCGGTGATCCTCATGAACTGATAGCCAGCGAGGCAAAAAAAAAGTTAATATTGAGGGGTTAACATTGTTGATCTCTGATGCCAATAAGAGACTCATTTCGGCTTGGTGGGGGGTGAGGGGGTATTTTCATCCCACGCTCGGCGCTTTGCCCGAACTCATTCTGAAAGGGATCGGCGCCAGGAGTCGTTGGCCGCTGGGCCGCGTTGCCACTAGTAACGGGCGATGCCATCCGGGGTCAGGGACGGGTGACCCGGAAGCCGACGCCGCCGCCGCGCTCTGTGCGACAGACAGACCGACCACCGTCAGTCAGAGGGAAGGAAGGAAGGAAGATGGTGGACTGTTGTTGGAAGTGGCTCGGCCTTTATCTGCTCCTCGCCGCCTCCCTCCTGCACTGGTGCGCGGCGGCCGAGAAGGTGGCGCTGGTGGACGTCTTGCTGATGGATGCGCAGCGGGGCTGGTCGGCCGAGTTCGGCTTCAAGTCGGGCAGCAACTACCGGCTGCAGGGGACGGTGCTGGCGCCTGGCAGCGGCCAAGGTAACGAGGGGCTGTGCGCCTTTCCCAAACATAACCCGGACAGCTTAGAAGGAAGCTTAATATTAGTAAGTGTTGCATTGCGTCCATCTCAGGATGCCTGATGCATCAAACGTTATCATAAATGCTCTCATCTTTGTGCACAGTCTATATTTTGTTTGTACGAGTGTTTGAGTTATTAATCTACTGACTGTTTATTATCAATTATCTGTGTGCATTGTGTTTGCAGACTTGTTCTGCTGCTGCAAGCAAGAACACCGTTGTAGACACAAGGAACTGCAGATGGTGACATCTTGAGCAGAGTGCTACAGCAAAGTGCTGGAGCATTGAAACAAGGAACTGCAAGAAGGGTTTCGGCCCTATTTCCTTCGCTCCGTAGATGCTGCGCACCCGCTGAGTTTCTCCAGCACTTTTGTCTACCAAGGAACTGCAGATGTTGGTTTACACAGTAATGGTTTACAAAGTGTTGGAGTAACTCAACGGGTCAGGCAGCCTCTGTGAAGAACATGTATAGGCGACGTTTTGGGTCGGGGCCATTCTGTCTGCTTATCGTGGGGGGTGGGGGGAATTGTTGCATTGTTAGTACAAATGACAATTGAACACGATATCAGCTGTTATTTTTTTAAATCTCTCTCCAACTTTCTTTCTCTTTGCCCATTCCCTGAAATTTGTTCCTTAATTGTGAGTTTGTTTATTATTGTTTTATTTTCCCATGGAAAAAATATTGTGATGTTGTTTCCTGGAAAAACAGGGATGTTTTCAAAAAGACTTCTGAACCTCAAAGATAATTTTCTTTAAACAAAATAATTATTTAGATATGTCGCATCTGAAGAAGTGTCCTGACCTGAAATGTCGCCTATCCATTCCCTCCACAGATGCTGCCTGACCTGCTGAGTCTCTCCAGCACTGTGTTTTGCTCGAGATTTCAGCATTGCAGTTTCTTGTGTCTCCATCTATTTATGTCACATTGTTGTTTGTTGCAATTTGCTTCATGTGTTGGATGCTTCATTCACACACTACAAAAAGAGTCGAGTCAATGAAACTTCAATGCATGTAAAGCTACGTTTGTGCAGTAAAGTAGTAGATGCAAGTCTTTCTTTCTATAACACGTTGAATATAATGACAGAACACCCTGTCAATTGAATGATCTCATAAATGTTGTGTTTTATTTGAATCACTTACAAAATACCCAAAGGAGAACCAACTGTTTACAACAACAGATAGAGTAACATAAGTCCTTTCTTCTAGTAGCAGCAAGTTATTTTTGGTTACTGGGTATTATAAAAATGGTACAGCTTTTTCAAGGGCAGGGTCCACCTAGTCCTCACCTTCCACCCCACTAGCCGTCACATACAACAAATAGTCCTCCGTCATTTTCACCACCTCCAACGTGACCCCACCACTCACCACATATTCCCATCTCCCCCTCCGTCTGCTTTCCACAAAGACCGCTTCCTCTGTAACTCCTTGGTCAACTATTCCCATCCTACCCGAACCACCCCCTCCATGGGCACTTTCCCTTGCAACCGCAGGAGATGCTACACGTGTCGCTTCACCTCCCCCCTTGACTCCATTCAAAGACCCAAGCAGTCGTTCCAGGTGCGACAGAGGTTCATCTGCACCTCCTCCAACCTCATCTATTGCATCCGCAGTTCTAATGTCAACTGATCTACATCGGTGAGACCAAGCGCAGGCTTGGTGATCGTTTCGCCGAACACCTCCGCTCAGTCCGCATCAACCAACCTGATCTCCCTGTGGCTCAGCACTTCAACTCCCCCTCCCATTCCGAATCCGACCTTTCTGTCCTGGGCATCCTCCATGGCCAGAGTGAGCACCACCGGAAATTGGAGGAGCAGCACCTCATATTCCGCTTGGGCAGTCTGCATCCCAGCGGCTTGAACATTGACTTCTCCAATTTCCGGTAGCCCTTGCTGTCTCCTCCCCTTCTCAGCTCTCCCTCGGCCATCGGGCTCCTCCTCTTCCTTTCTTCTTCCCGCCCCCACCCCACCCTGCATCAGTCTGAAGAAGGGTTTTGGCCCGAAATGTTGCCTATTTTCTTCGCTCCAATGATGCTGCCGCACCTGCTGAGTTTCTCCAGCACTTTTGTCTATCTTCGATTTTCCAGCATCTGCAGTTCCTTCTTGAACACAGCTTTTTCAATCATTGTATTAATTTGTGGGATGCACTGTCACTGCTAAAGCATACATTTATTCATTATCCCTAAATTGCCCACAGGGATGATGATGAGCCACCCTCCACAGCAGATGGTGTGACAAAGAAATTCACTTGGTATTGTTAGGTAGGGAGATTCGGTGACAATAAAGGAACTGCAAAGTATTTTGAATTCGGGTTAATGTGCGTTGAATGTGAACCCAGAGGTGTTTTGATGGCCATGTGCATCTGGGTAGAAGTCGGGCAGCACTTTTGAAGAAGCCTTGACAGGTTGTTGCAGTATATCTTGTAGATTGAGCATGGAGGGCTGGCGATTAATTTATGGCAGATAGAGTGTGTCAAGAAGGCTGCTCACTCTTGAATGGTGTTGGGTTTCTTGGAGGGTTGTGGAGGTTGGAGTCCTCAAGGTAATTGGAGAACATTCTCTTGCAATCTTAGTTTTGTCCTTGTAAATAGTGAAAAGGCTTTATGGAATCAGGTGTGGCGCTCGCCACGGAATATCTTATCTCTGATCCAGTCTAGTAGCCTTGTTTTCATGGTGGTAGTTTGGTTAAATTTTGAGTGTGATAATCTGCAGGAAATTTTAGGGGAGTGCAGTATTATTGAATGTAAAGGATAAGTGATTTTTGTTGTTGTTAAGATGGTCATTGCATGGTGTGCCACGAATATTAACTGTCACTTAATGGTTCATGCCTGAGCATTGCTTCAGTCCGATAGCATGGAAGCACAAGCAGCTTTACTATGTGAGGGATTTCTACTAGTATTGGTCTATTGATATGGTACAAAACATTGTTTTGTGTGCTCTCCAGGCAAATCATGCCATACATGAGCACATTATGTGGTATAAAAGAGAAAATAGAATGCAAATATAGTATTACAACTACAGAGAAAGTCCGAATATTTTTTTTTAAAAATATGAGGTTCTCAATGAGGTAGATTGGAAGATCGGGAATTTGTCCCTTGCATATGAGGGGTTTATTTGTGAGTCTGTAAGTACTGGAGATGTGGAGCACTACACGACCTGTATTGCTACCTAGCACCTGGAAAATACAGTGATGGGATCTAAACCATACTCCCCAAGAGAATATAGCCTTAAGAGCCTGTCCCACTTGGGCCGTCACTTTACGCGACAGGCCGGTAGTGATGATCCCCCGAGAGTCGCGCGCGTCATCGGGCGCCTGCACAGCCGTCTGGAGCGCGTGGCGTCACTTGAAGATGGACACACAATGCAGGAGTAACTCAGCGGGACCGGCCGCATCTCTGGAGAGAAGGAATGGATGATGTTTCGGGTCAAGACTCTTCAGTCTGAAAGAAGGGTCTTGACCCGAAACGTCACCCATTCCTTCTATCCAGAGATGCTGTCGGTCCTGCTGAGTTACTCCTGCATTTTGTGTCTACCTTCAATTTTCTTGGCCCCGCTCTGGGAGTAAGAGTGGGGGCAGATCCGGATCCGCAACGACCGGGAGCCCCAGGCCGAGCTCGTCGATTGTTTGCCTGCTTCTGCTGCTGTTGGAGGTGAGACGTTGCGTCGCGCCAGTGTTTAGGGCCTGCCGCACTTTGGCCGTCAGTTACGTGCCAGGCTGGTGGCGCGCAAAGATTTTGTGCAGGACGAAGTCCACACTCCTCCACACCACTCCATGCGCCCATCCCCACGCTACCCACATGCTAGCAGGTCGTGTAAATAGCGTGCGAAAGACAGCCAAGTGGGACATGCCCTTAAATCTAGTGGTTTAAAATGCTCACCCACATTACCACCCATCTTTAAATTGAATTCCTCATTCCTTCACTTTATGCAATGTACTTGCCTTCACAATGTAATTGCTTTGCAATTTGCAACTCTTCAACCCATCTGTCTCGCACCTTCTGCTTTTATCTCTGACCTTTATTCCAACTATCTGCCTATCAAAACTGCCCCTCGCTTGCATTCACCTATTACCTGCCATGCTTTCTCCTGCTTCTCCTCTCTCCCAGCTTTCTCCCTCCCATCCCCACACCCCACACAATGAGCCTGAAGAAGGGTCCTAGCCTGAAATGTCACCTACCCTTGTTCTCTAGAGATGCTGCCTCACCTGCTGTTCTCCAGCATTTTTGTCTACCTGCTGAGTTACTCCAGCACTCTGAGTTCTTTTGTGTAAACTAGCATCTGCAGTTCCATGTTTCTACTAATTGTCTTTTATGTTTTGTAAGAACCTTTACTATTCTGAAATGGAATGTGAAAAACTATCACACAACTCTTTCCTTAAATTGTAATTGTGATTAATCAATCTGATTACACATGTACAGATATGAATAAGCCTGTTCCCTGTATGGGTTCGCAACAAAAATTGTGGATATGAGTTGATGTGAACTTTATGATAACTGAAAACCAACCCCACATCTGTAGCCCCTTTTCTGTACATGTCTATGATCTTGAAGACTTTATAGAATTTTAGTTAAACAACTATTCTCATAAACAACTCCTGAGAGGAATCGAAGGCACACAGAGTAGGGGAATCGAGACCAGATTGGGTTTAAGGTGAGGAGGTAAAGATTTAACAGGGTTCCATTTTGTATGCAAAGGGTGGTGAGAATATGGAACGAGCCGTGACAGGAGGTAGTTGAAGCAGTTTATTGCGACGTTTAAAAAACATTTTATAAGTACATGGACAGGAAACGTTTGGAGGGATTTGGGCCAAACGCAGGCAAGTGGGACAGGTGTAGACGGGATGTGTTTGTCGAAGGGCCAGCTTCCACACTGTCTGACTCGATGACTAAAATTAGGCATTCAAAATTAAGTTATTTAATTTTAATTGCAAAGAGCTGTCCTGAATAGTAGAGGTCAGAAGGAGCCACATATCGGTTGCCGCTGTGCTGTAGTGTACCGGTGGTATTGGTTTATGGTCTCTCCCATGTTGCTTCGCCGGCAGAAGAAACCATTTTCAAAAACTCATTTTTATACACAGTTATTATTTATGATTGTTTACAAGACGCAAAAAATATAATGCTGGAGGAACTCAGTGGACCAGGCAGCATCTGTGGTGGGAATGGACCCTTCTTCTGTTTGATTTGACAAAGGGAGTGAGAATTGGAAAAGAGGGGCAGAGATGGGGCAAATTCTTGCAAGTGATAGATGGATATAAGTGAGGGAGGAGGGTGATTGGCAGATGGGTGGAGTAAGTGACAATAGCTAGAGGTGAAAAAGAGTCCAAAATGTGTTGGATAAGGAAAGAATAGGAGGAATAAAATGTAAAGCTGGAAAAAAAGAGATATGGGTGGAAGGACATGGGTGAGGGGAAAGAAGGGGGGGGGATTAAAATGGAAATACTGGACAAGGGAAGGGAGATGAGTGTTTGAAAAGGAGCAGGGAGACTGGGAGATAGTCGGAGAAATTGTGCTTGCATTGAAACCAGGACGGGTTGGGACAGGGGTCTTAGAAACATAGAAAATAGGTGCAGGAGTAGGCCATTCGGCCCTTCGAGCCTGCACCGCCATTCGATATGATCATGGCTGAGCATCCAACTCAGTATCCCATCCCTGCCTTCTCTCCATACCCCCTGATCCCTTTAGCCATAAGGGCCACATCTAACTCCCTCTTAAATATAGCCAATGAACTCGCCTCAACTACCTTCTGTGGCAGAGAATTCCACAGATTCACCACTCTCTGTGTAAAAAATGATTTTCTCATCTCGGTCCTAAAAGACTTCCCTCTTATCCTTAAACTGTGACCCCTAGTTCTGGACTTTCCCAACATCGGGAATAATCTTCCTGCATATAGCCTGTCCAACCCCATAAGAATTTTGTAAGTTTCTATAAGATCCCCCCTCAATCTTCTAAATTCTAGCGAGTACAAGCCGAGTCTATCCAGTCGTTCTTCATATGAAAGTCCTGCCATCCCAGAAATCAGTCTGGTGAACCTTCTCTGTACTCCCTCTATGGCAAGAATGTCTTTCCTCAGATTAGGAGACCAAAACTGTACACAATACTCCGGGTGTGGTCTCACCAAGACCCTGTACAACTGCAGTAGAACTTCCCTGCTCTTATACTCAAATCCTCGCGGTTTGAGGAGAGCTGAGGTTATACCTCTTTTGTGATCGGTACATTGCCAAAGTACTGGTCTAGAGTCAGTCGAAAAATCCTCGTGATGTGTATTTATGCCTGCAGAATAGACGCTTTTTTTTTTCTGGAACTTCATACTTTTCTGTTTTGTTTTTTTTAATTACAAATTGAGAATTTGATAGCATCTTAAAGCATTAATTCAGTTGGCATTGGAGCAAAACAAAAGTCTAGGCAACACAGGGGTGCATTAATCCATGAATGATTGGAAGGTGGCAGTCAATTAACCATAATAAAATAAGCTTCAAATCTAAATCTGATTTATCTAAAATTGGGTCATGGGCTATCGCTGAACATCCAGGCTCCTGACTACCTTTTGAATGGTATATTATAGGTTACATTTTAATGTGGATTAATAGTTAATAGAAACGTTCAATTGTTTTAATGCAATATTTAGATGAAATATGAATAAATTAAAGCATCAGAATGGTTAAACTCACCTGTATTAAGACAGTCAAATTAAAAAGTGGCTTGACCTTTCCATATAATAGCTTTGTGTTTTAAGGTTCATAAAGCCATATTGTGTAGATACTTCAGAAAGTTATTTTCCAGAAAATTATGTGAAAATGTCTTGAGTTATGGTTTTAATCCACCAGACTAATAATATTAAGCATGCATGGCAAAGTATCTTTGCATTACAAATTTCTTGAAGCATTTCAATACAATTTTCTTGGCTTTTTTAAACAAAAAATAAAGCTGTGGTTATTTGTTATTTTTAAGGTTAAAGATGAACCACTGGACATTCAGCCAAACAAGGGAGAGAAATGGATCGGAGTAGTTTCTGTTGATGAAGACCAGGTTGAAAAAAAAGGAAGCAGCAAGCAGGAATGGTTTGCTGCTGCAGTTATTAATAAGGCAAGTATTATATGGTGCTTATAAAAGTCCATTTTAAAACCAGATTAACCATATTTTGTGCATTATATTTTGCTGTGTGGAAATTCAGCCCTGGTGGTGCACTATGGTGCAGTTGGTGGAGCTGCTGCCGCACAGAGACCCAGGTTCAATCCTGACCTTGGGTGCTGTCAATCTTGGGGTTTGCAAGTCCTCCCTGTGACTGCATGGGTTTCCTCCGTATGCTCCTGTTTCTTCCAAAGAAGTGGGGGTTTGTAGTTTAATTGGTCTCTATAAATGGCCCCTAGTTTGTAGGGAATGGATGAGAAAGTGGGAAAACTTAGTGAGAACTGGGTAATCGATGGTCAGTGTGGACTCTGAGTCGAAGGACCTGTTTCCATGCTGTATCCTTAAACTAATCCTCCAGTCGCTTTATACTTGGTTTAGATCAAAAAGATTATAAGCAAAGTAGATGCTACACTAGTATCCTTTCCTTTTGTTCATACTTTTATTATATATTTTATGAAATGAATACTATAGATTATTTCTAAGATAGTTTCATTACAAACATTATTTGGATAAATTACCATAAGTTTTACACATTCAATTTAAATCATAGGTAGACAAAAAATGCTGGAGAAACTCAGTGGGCGAGGCAGCATCTATGGAGAGAAGGATATCCCCAGCTTTCTGTGGCCAGTATACATTGTCTACAGTCATTGTCCACAGGGATTTAGCAAACATCTTCCAAGGTGCTGCTCTCCTCCTGTGCGACACAAATATTGGAACTCTACCACCCAGCACAAGGACGACATGAGTATGGGTGCACCACACTGCCAAATTTTCCTTCATGTCACACTCTCTCTTCACTTAGAAATATTTGCTGTTCCTTCGTCAAACCTGGGTCAAAACTCTGGAACTCCTGCCTAACTCCATTGCGCAGACTGCAGCAGTTCAGAAGAGTAGTTTGCCTTTATCTTCCCCAATGAGAATTAGAGGTGGGTATTAAATATGCAGGGAATGGAGGGATATGTACTGCAGGTGAGGTTAGTTTATCTTGGCATTTTGTTTAGCGGTTATTGTGAGCCGAAGGGCCTGTCACGGTTCTTTGTTCTAAATTCTGACTAACCGCATTTTCTGAGTAAATAAAATGCTATTTGCAAATATACATTGGTAAATTCAATTTACTGTCAAAGATATTCTTCAGGAAAGATTGTTGTATTTCTTGCATACGTGACAGTCTATGTTAGTTTGTCTTTTCTGGTGCATTTAAGGCTGAAGTTTACATATTTAAAAATATATAAAAGAGCCATAAATTAAAAAAAAATGTTGAAACAAAGAACTGCAGATGCTGGTTTGATACCTAAGATAGATACAAAGTGCTGGAGTAACTCAGCGGGCCAGGCAGCATCTCTGGAGAAAAAGGATGGGTGGCGTTTCGGGTGGGGACACTTCTTCAGACTAACCCAAAACATCATCCATCCTTTTTTTCCAGGGATGCTGCCTGAACTGCTGAGTTACCCCAGCACTTTGTGTCTATTTTTAAAATGAACTTAAATATTCTGAGAATGCTGTTCAGATTGTAAGATATTCAAAAGCAGATAAACAGGATGAAACGAGCTTTAGTTATGCCTTATTTGTTGCATTGTGATTTGATGAAGTTAACTTTACAGCAAAAGCAGCTTTGCCGCTGCAAGATTTTCAGCAGAATAACTTTGTGTTCAAATTAAGGGCTGCCTATCATTTCAGTTTAATTAACTTTTTCTAAGTTATTCTTTGATCATGTATTATGAACCTAGATATTGCTCCAGATTCATATCTGTAGTATTTAGTGTTCCGTGTATTTGTCACTGAAGTGACAATATAGTTGAGGGTATTTGTTACTGAATCCTTACCTGAAGTGATGATGATGAATTTGAATTTTGATGAATAATCGGTAGAAATTATGAATAATATTTCAGATCAAAATTTAAAATAAACCTGGCTTGGAATTTTAAGAGAAGGGCAAAGATATATTTCTCATTAATGGCAAGGCATACAGAGTGTTGACCTGATGTTTTGTAGTCAAGTCATTCGCAGTGCCATGCTTTCTCATCCCTCAAGTAAAATATGGTTGCTTTATTCTTACAGATGAAAAGAGCACTTGTTCTAGGAGCATCAGCCCTGTTCATTTTAGTTTTGAATCAAAATGCCTTCACCGAGGTACATTTTTCGCCTTATGCTACAGATTCTATTCTGAATGATTTGCATATTTGTGATGAATTGTTTAAATATGCTGTTATTTAGCATTACACCATTTTATTTTTACCATTACTTGGTAAAGCCTGAAACAAAGTAATGCCAATTCAGCCCTTCAGGTGTGATGAGTTAAGAAAATGTAGTAATTACTTAATCGGATGGTAGTTGTGAAATGTATTCTAAACAGCTTTAATGTTTTTTGAGCATATCATGATGCATATGATTATTGCCATAATGAAAGATTATTTTTAAATTATTATATTAGATGGACATCTCTGAAGTACTTTCTAAACCTGTAGTTGTAATGCAGAGCTCCGAAAATGTGACTAAACTTCTGGGAGCCTTGTTAAGGTGAGCAAGCACATAACTGTGTCAGTTTGTTGAGTGGGTCCCATTTACATTTATATATCACAGGTTACAGTCAGTTTGAAATATTTTTATATCATGCTAGGAAATATACTTTTTCCAAAACAATCCATTTACGTAAACACAAAATAACATCAAGATAATGAATCTTTTAAACAAAAAAAAAGAGAATGCACCTTATGACTTTGATAATTAATCTTGCTATGTTAACAAAATACCACATTAATATAGGTAGTTTTGCTGTGTGTTTTCACAGTTTGAATTAGATATTACGTACTCGATGAATTTATTTTACTTGGGTCTAATTGGTTATAATCCAATTCCAATAAGGAATTGAAGAACTGTTTAAACATTTTGGAAAAAGGCTGTCTTGGGGGAAAAACATTCCATGTAACCTGTAACCTCACCCCAACCCCCCCCCCCCCCCCCCCCCCCCCCCCCAAACCCCACACACCACCGCCCAATAATAAGAGACCATTGCCTGTTGAGAACACATTCTGGTTGCCAACACATTGATGGTTACTATTAAAATTGTCAAGTAATCACTTCTAGTAATACTTTTGCAGTGATATTCTATTAAATAATACAACATACAATCATTTTGTAGCTTGCAGTAACAAAAATAAACTTGTAGTTATTAAAAACCGTCATTTTTGAAAATCCTACAGGAAAAATAACTTGGTTAATGGATGTCTGAAATTCTCTAGCCACTAACCTCTTTCTCCCATAGGCAGAATAGTTTTTTTAATACGATTTTCTAAGGCACAAGGTTTCTTAGAAATACGACTATTGCATTATAACAGAATTGCTTGCATCATTTTTTTTTGTGTCACTTAATGGTATTGTTTATTGGTACTATACTATTATATTCCCCAGTCCCTTCTCACCCCTGGCAATTGCCATACCACAATCACGGCATCTCTGGAGATTAGGAAAAGGTAACGTTTCACATCGTAACTCTTAAGTTAACTCAGACTGAAAGATAGAGGGTGGGGGGCGGGGGATCTGGAGGTGAGAAAAGGCCATTATAAATCAGTGCTGGCAACAGGTGATTCTAGCCATTTCATGCCTCCATTTTTCCCTCTTCTCCCCACCCCCCCCCCCCCCCCCCCGTCTTTCAATGTGAAGAAGGGTGCCGACCTGAAAAGTAAGTCACCTATTCCTTTTCTCCAGAGATGCTGCTTGACAAGCTGAGTTACTCCAGCATTCTTGGGTATGTATCATAATCTGCAGGTCCTTCCTACATATTTTGTTCCTTTGTTCTTCCTTGAAGTCCAGACATGGCAAAATACTGTAAAATGGGAAATGGCGGAGAAGGTTAAATACAGTCTTTACACACACACACACACACAGACACACACACACACACACACACACACACACACACACACACACACACACACACACACACACACACACACACACACACACACTTCAGATAATGGAAGTTCATCCTGGCGGAATTCACAAATCACCATCAGAAAACTTGAGATACGGAACAAAAATTTGCTGCTGGTCAAAGTTATGTGAGGAAAGAATAACCAATTAAACAAGAAATGTGAACAATAGATTTTGCTACGGGTTTGCATTAATGAAAACCATACAAGAGGCTTTTGAGCAACTCCTTCACCACGTATGAAGGAAGAAAGGGTGTTTTCATGTCTCTTCCCATATCAGGTAATATTGGGTTATTGATTAACTTTTGAATATGTAGTCCCTAAATTTTGCACCAAGGCCTTTAATGCAATCCTTAAATTAAGGCCTTTAGGTTTCAAGTAGACACAAGGAACTGCAGATGCTGGTTGACAAAAAAAAGGCAAAGAGCTGGAGTAACTCAATGGGTCTCACATTTTTGGTTTTTCATCTATTCTTTGTCTATTGCTCATCAACCCCCACCCCTTCACTGGTATGCACCTATCTCGTGCCGGATTTTGTCCTGCTTTTTTCTTTCAGCTTTCTTCCCCCGCCCCCTGCCCATTACAATCAGTCTGAAGAAAGGCCCTGACTCAAAACATCACCTATCCCTGTACTCCAGAGATGCTGCCTAACCCGCTGAGTTACTCCAGCACTTTGCGCTTTTTGCCCTTAACATATATCTTCCAAACAAGGGGAATAATTTGCAGTTTATAGCATTGCCAAATTTGTTTGCGTCATGGTCTACAAGTACTACATTTCTTTAGGATGCTGTCGTATTCCAATGGTATCGGGAGGTTATGAAGTGACTATTTGTTTTAACCCATGGTGTACATTATTACATCACTGAAGAAGCACAGCCATCAATGACATTCTTGCTGGCCTTCTTTAATGATGTAGGTAATCTTAAAAGACGGACTGGGCAATTGATGGTGAGTAAAATGTCTTAATCTTACTCGGATAAACTATAACCATAATGATGAGAACTTTGCGCATGCTAAAAGTAATTTTTCCTTCAAATTATGCTTCAATTGCAGTGGGCTTCGTGCATCTGCCAAAATAACTTTTAAAAGCATAATGCAGAATGATCTGGTATGTGATAATGTATTTTATTTCACTTGTTTAAGAGCTGAATAATCACAAAATATATCCATGGCATTGAGATGAGGCAACTATAAAACTTGATACTGAGTGACCAGTATACAATGTGAAATTGGAACCATTGGATTCAATGTCTCCTTCACCACCTAATTTAAAAGCTTGGTATTCATTTCATCACATCCTTGGGATTTATAGGTTTTCAATAAATGATAGAATCGTACAACGCAGACACGGACCCTTTGGCCCATCATGTCCATGTCATCCATCAAGCAGGATCCCATTGTTTTTCCCCAAACATTTATTTTACAAATGCTGATTTCTTTGAAACCTAAATTTTATTTTTTTTGTCGATTGCCTATTCCTCACTATAATTTCTCAATGGCTACCTATACTGTAAGGTGCCTATATTGATCTTAGTTCCTCTTTCCTTTTTACAAATATATTAAAGCTTTTAGTTTGCTTTAATGTTGTTTTGTTAGGTGTCATTGTCAATAGTGAAGAAGACTTTCCACCACTTTCTGATTTGCACAAATCCCTAGGATGCAACCACAGTAGGGATCTGTATGCAACTCCAATGCTTATAGTTGTTTGCTGCTTCTTAGCTCTGCCTAAACAGATTCTATTTCCTGATTTATTTTTTTCCCTCAACCTAAGAGTCTTTCTCTCTACTGCATTTATCCCATCCTTTTCTATCGAAACGACAGCACCATCTTTTCCAGTTAGCTTATTTGCAAGAATTTCTAACTTTTGTCACTTTACAACCAAAATGTATATTGACTGTACCCATTTATTTCTTCTTGTGCCATTAATTACAGTTGCTGCATGCCTTCAGATGAAAGTCTTTAATTTAATTTCATGTTAATTTTCTCTATCAAATTGGAAGTGTACGCTCGTATATACTGACCTCTGCTGACAGATTCCGGTTATTGGTCATGGTTGTCATTACCCTTTGCCTCACCCTATCTTTCCGTCTTTCTAAAATTTCCCCCTCTAAAATTCCCCCCTCTAGTTTACTTTAAAGATACAGCGCGGAAACAGGCCCTTTGCCACACCGAGTCCGCGCCGACCAGCGATCACCCCATACACTAACTCTATCCTAGACACTAGGAACAATTTACAATTTTACCGAAGCCAATTAACCTACAAACCTGTACATCTTTGGAACGTGAGGGGAAACCAAAGCACCTGGAAAAAAACACCGTGGTCACAGGGGGAACGTACAGACTCCATACAGACAGCATCGATAGTCAGGATCGAAACCAGGTCTCTGGCGCTGTAAGGCAGGAACTCTACCGTTGCGATGCTGTGCCACCCCTAAAATAAAATGCTGTCTCTTGAATTATATTTATACCTTGAACCCCCAAAGGAACAACTTCTTGAAACCCCAGAATTGAAACCCCATCGCAATGCTTGAGCCATACATTTCTCTCACTGGTATGGTTGACCATGTGCTGATTGGCACGTGGTTCGGTTTGTAATCCAGAGATTGTAACCTTTGTGGTTCTCTTTCTAATTTAATCTCTAGCTCCTCTGGCAGAAACGCGTTTTCCCAATCTCTGTTACTGGATACTTCTTCTACTCCAGCCCTGAGGAGATGTCCTTAACCACCGCTGACAACGTGGTCTTCCAAACTTGCAGTCATTGCAACGGGCACCAGTATTTATCCACCTATGTATATATCCTCACCACATTCCTTTTCACTTCCTCATCTATCTTAGTTTAGCAACTAGTATCTGCAGAAGTTGGACACATAGCTTCGAGGGAATAACTCCGAGGGTCAGGCAGCATATAACCATATAACAATTACAGCACGGAAACAGGCCATCTCGGCCCTACAAGTCCATGCCGAACAAATTCTTTTCCCCCTTAGTCCCACCTGCCTGCACTCATACCATAACCCTCCATTCCCTTCTCATCCATATGCCTATCCAATTTATTTTTAAATGATACCAATGAACCTGCCTCCACCACTTCCACTGGGAGCTCATTCCACACCGCCACCACTCTCTGCGTAAAGAAGTTCCCCCTCATATTACCCCTAAACTTCTGTCCCTTAATTCTGAAGTCATGTCCTCTTGTTTGAATCTTCCCTATTCTCAAAGGAAAAAGCTTGTCCACATCAACTCTGTCTATCCCTCTCATCATTTTAAAGACCTCTATCAGGTCCCCCCTTAACCTTCTGCGCTCCAGAGAATAAAGACCTAACTTATTCAACCTATCTCTGTAACTTAGTTGTTGAAACCCAGGCAACATTCTAGTAAATCTCCTCTGTACTCTCTCTATTTTGTTGACATCCTTCCTATAATTGGGGCGACCAAAATTGTACACCATACTCCAGATTTGGTCTCACCAATGCCTTGTACAATTTTAACATTACATCCCAGCTTCTATACTCAATACTGAGGCAGCATATCTGGAGAAGGATCCCGACTTGAAATGTCACCCATCTATGTTCTCCAGAGATGCTGCCTCAGAGATGACCTGTGCAACCTGGGGATGTTAAGTTACTCCATCATTTTGTCTTTATCTATCTTAGTTTAGTTCTTTAAATGTAAAAGTACACTTGCCCTCGGCTTACTGTAGACACTGCACACAGTGGACAGTGTATTCTGTGGTGAAACATAATATTCATCAATCCTGAATTAGGACATGGTAAACCACATCCAACTCTGCAAAGTTCTCGACAAACATGCAGAGTCTGGTCTACTTCTACTACCTAGTAGATAAAGGGCAGCTAGGAACCCCTACAGCTCCAAGCTCTCCTGATCTGGAAATATATTGCTGTCCTTCATTGTTACTGAAGCTGACAAACTCCCTTCCCAATTGTGGCAGGAGTATAACCAGAGGGCTGTAGCAATTCACTGAGACTTCACTTTAGAGTTTAGAGATACAACGTGAAAATAAGCCCTTCTGCCCACTGAACCGACCAACGATCACATCGTTCACTAACACTATCCTATACGAAAGGGACAATTTGCGATTTACCTACATCATCCGGTTTTCCTCCCGGAAAAACATCGCAGGGAGAACGTACAAACTCCGTACAGACAACACCGTAGTCAGGATTGCACCCGGGTCTCTGGTGCTGTAAGGCAGCAACTCTACTGCAATGCCATTGTGCCACACTGAGTTGTTCAGCTGATGCAGATGAAAGGCATTTATGGTTGGACAATAAATGTTAGCTTGCTGAGATGACCATCACGTAAACCGATTTCAACCAACATCTTTTTCATTAATATCAGGGAGCAACATTAACGCTGTGGTCAACCTGTGGCCGTTCACGAGGTGGGCTGTATGGGGAATGGCAGGGAGTGATTTGTACAGGAGAGAACAGCTCTCAGGTTCAGGTAAGCAATGGTACTATGCAGTTTCCATTCAGCTTCCCTTGGACATCATTAATTTCTCTTTAACAACTGTTTCAGTAAAACAAAGGAAAGTTGAGATTATTTAAGGCTATTGTACAATTAGTATTATCTCTGATTTATTATTTGTTTAGGCCTTAAATCTGACTGGTGCATTCCGTTAGTTGAAGTTTTCAGTAGGAATGCCAAAAACGCTTTGGAACTAATTGAGAAATATATTTGCAAAACAAGAACAAAGAATAAGTTAATGGAATGATGAAAACTTGAGGCTTTATAAATTAGAAAATTACTCAAGGCATTGGAATCAAACATGATACTTTATTAAACTAGAGTCATCCATGTTGTCTCATTTATGGTTTGAATGAATGAATTCCATTTGAAATGAATTCCATTGTCCTTTGCAGAAATATCTGCATCAGCTGTGGAACACTGTTCTACTGGTGGGCTTAATCCTGTGTACTGGAGTCATTGTACAGGCCCAGTGGCAATATAGACACTACGAATCTAGTTCTGAAGAATTGGAGGTTTGTGTCCCATCCCTGTGTAAGCAGTCAATTATGCTAAAAAATGTATTTAAGGAAATATATTTATAACATGTATTTATATCATGTATTCTTGTAATTTTTTATTTTTTTTAGCTATTTAGGAAAATATGGGACTACTTTTTTTAAAAATAGAGATCAGAGTCCCAGAGACCTGGATTCAATCCTGACCTTGGGTGCTGTCGGTGTGGAGTTTGTACATTCTCCCTGTGACCACGTGGGATTTCTCCGTATGCTCTGGTTTCCTCCCATATCTCAAAGACTTGCAGGTTGGTGAGTTAATTGTAGGTTAATTAATACAGGTTACTTCTGTTAATTGCCCCCTAGTGGGTAGAGAGTGTATGAGAAAGTGGGATAACAAAAAACTAGTGGGAATGGCTGATCATTGGCCGGCGCAGGCTCAGTCGTCCAAAGGACTGGTTTCAGTGCGGTATCTCTAAATTTAAATTAAATCAGAAGCCACATTTAGTTTTAGGTAATTTTGTTGACTTTATGTGAAATAATGTTTAGGGACCAGATGGCATTGATCCTGCCTGCCTCTCATATTTATCATCACCAGGTTTTTTTCAAATCTTCCTGCCGCTCTGATTGAGCTGAAGTGCTTTCTGCCAAAGCCCATCCATGAATCCTTGTCACTGACAGTTTTGATAAACTTCCTGGAATCAAAAAATCTGATTGATTGACAGATACAGCATGGAAACTGGCCACGGAGTCCACGCCAACCATAAGTTATCGGTTCACACTATTTCATGTTATCCCACTTTCTCATCTGCTACCTACGCATTCTTGGTAATTTACAGAGGGAGAATTAATCTACAAACCTGTGCATTTTTTTGATGAGGGAGGAAACACAGAGCACTCGGAGGAAACCCATGCAGTCACAGAGAGAACGTGCAAGCTCCACATAGACAATACCTAAGGTCGAGATCAAACCAGGGTCTCTGGCTCCGTGAGGCAGCAGCTCTACCAGCTGTGCCATTATGTCACCCTATGTTTTAACTTGTCTTTGATAACCAAATAGATTACAATAATTAAAACACAAGCTAAAGGAAAGAAATTATGGGTATATTTAAAAATAACTAAAGTAAAATTTAAAATACAAAAACCATTTTATTAGGATTTATCTTTGCAGTCATGATTGACAAGACAATTCGAATGAATGGGTTAATGCCATATAATCCAGGCATGGCTCTTGGAAAACTTCTTCTTGCGTATGGCGTGCACAGCCTAAAGTTGTAGGACAATTGGTCTATTTGATCTTATTTGATTGTGCACACCAGGTTGATTGCATTCGTCGAAACAGGGTAGACCACGTGAAGGTTGCAATCTCCCACCCTTTGGAAAACTGAGAAGTTAGATGCAAAATATATCCTGTTCCCTCGGCTTAGTCCATTTGTGATCCACCCCTTGTCTCATTGCGGAGTTGTGCAGCGACATAGGAGATGGGATGTACTGACATCTGAGCTCCAGTCAGTCTCCAACTTTCAAGCCACAGTGCCCAGGTATAGAAGTTGTAGATGTGTTGACCTGGCAAAAAAAGCCCTCGACAATAGTTCTCTGCGGAAGGGTAGGAAGGATGTTTCAGGCCAACAAAATCTCCAATTTAAAATTCCCCCATCTTGATGAGAATATTGATTTGTTTTTAATATTTATTCATAGATGAACTTAAAACAACAAGTTTTAAAGCAGCTATCGGCAATGAAAACTAGAAAATATTTTCCAAATAAAAGACACAAAACACAGTTACAAGAGCATGAAAGTTGTGCGGTGTGCTTGGAAGAATTCCACAAAAATCAGGTGTGTGGTTTTGATTAGAAGTCGAGTCTCTCACTCTTTTACTTATTTTTGCTTGGGTTGCTTTTTGCTGTTAAACATCTTAATCATCTAATGACTTGATATGAAGGCGAGTTAAAACATTAGCTGTTCTGTGTTTCAGTGGTGATCTGTGAAGTTAGGAACATTTTGGATCAGGTTTTTGTTTCAATACCAAAAATCTCAGAATTTTTCAAATTGTCATTTATCTCTATTTCAGATTTGTATAGTTTTAAGTTTTCTTTTAAACACTTTATTCATTGATTTGACTTCCCTTTACTGAATTAATTTATTCTAGAAGCTAATAATGCCATAAAATGTGTTTGAGGGTTATTTATTAGTGTGCTTTTATTGAGCACGTCAATTGAGTAATATTGTTATGAGAAGAAATTTAAGAATATTGGATTAAGCCCTGTTTGTTGAAGAAAAGTAAAGCTAGTTTGAATTTTGTTTTATCCCCAGTGTTTACGTGTGTTGCCTTGTCTACACGAGTTTCACAGGGACTGTGTTGATCCTTGGTTGCTACTTCAACAGACTTGCCCCCTGTGTAAGCGGAATGTATTTGGTAAGTGTCCTTAACTTGCACAAAAAAATTATCAAATTAATATTAACAAAGGTAGACAAAAAATGATGGAGTAACTCAGCTAGTCAGGCAGAATCTCTGGAGAAAAGGAGTTGGTGACGTTTTGGGTCGGAACCCTTCTTCAGACTGAGAGATGGGAGGGGAGACCATATTAACAAAGTACTTGAGAGTAGTGTGTCAGATTATAATATTGCAGTTTTGAAAGAGAACTTCTAAAAAGGACCTTGGTTTTATAATTGCCAATGAATGCCGTAAAGGATCACACTGTTTATGCTGTTTACCAATATCGCAGTTTTTTTTTAAATCTGGGCCTGTATTGTTACTATATGTTACTGTATTCAGCATAGTTATGAAAAAAGTGAAAATACACTAAATAAGGCGAGAGGCAAGTTATACAGGTGCCTGGAACATGAGCGTGTTCCTGTGCTGTACTATGTTCGAAACTTCACTTATCATCTTGTACTTTATTTTAATTCAGGTGATCCATGTGGCAACAGCTGACTTTATTCTTCGTTCAAGAGAAGGAAAAGCATGAAGCTACCTTGACTCCGTTTATGTAAATGATACAAGACTTTTTACATTGCACTTTATTTGTATTATTCTGCACACCCAATTACATTTGTGGGAATCAAGTCAACGCTTGAATTTAAAATTTCAGAGCAAGGTATTTCCTGTAATCATGTTTGGAATTCTTGGTTTATTGACTGGCACAAACATGATGTGAAGTATACCGGCTATAATAAATCTGTGAGGCTAAGTGAACTGTTTTGGGTTATTCAGGAAATTTGAGTAAGTGTATATTTTGCGTTTTGTGGTAAAACATTTAACGGGACTGAAAATCTTCAATGGCTTGCAATTTATTTATGCTAAAACTAGTGATACTCAATCTGCCCTTTATTTTGTGTATTTATTCTTGTAGTTATTTTCATATTGCAAAAAAAGCATAGCTGAAATGTACTTAGTATTATTACTACTTCTGACCTAGGAATCATCTGTGCGTAATGATGGAAATGGTGGGTGAAAAATAACAGTCTACCTGTGTTCCTTACAATTAAATGATGGGACACATATGCACCTGGAACTCTAAAACCATCCAAAGCTTTTCAACTGTTAGTAGTTTGTAGTGGAACTTTGTGGTTCAACTGAGTGCTGGAGGAACTCTGCGGGTCAGGCAGCATCTGTGGAGAGAATAGACGGGCAACATTTTGGATTGGGACTTATGGAAGGGTACTGACCGAAAGTTTTGCCTGTCCATTCCCTCCCCAGGTGCTGCCTGACCCGCTGAGTTCCACCAGCACTTGCTGAAGAGTCCATCACTTGCAGTTCCTTGCACATCCATTAATCATTTCACTGTAGGTGTGCCCAAGTATTAATTCTAAATAACTAGTTTAGTTTCCCCATTAAATATTGTATTCTTAATTTGCAATCTTCAAGAAAAATCAAATTACTGAAAAGCTTGTAGTTCTTATCCAAACCTTAAATGTTATCATCCAAAATTTTGTTTGCTGATCTTCCTCGTGAGAATACACAGCATTTTACTGCTGTAAAGTGATCAGTTGCTGGTATTGTACAAATCCAAGGAGAGAGCTGGCTGTACGACCTTTCTTACCTGCATTCAAAAATAGGTTCCCTGCCCCAGAGCTGCACCCAACAGCTGATAAAATGGAGGTTCCAAATCTGCCCAACTGTTTTCCAGAAAAGTTAAAGGGTTCAGTTATATTAAAAGCATGAATTTTGATTAGAAAATACTAAGGATCAAATTCGCAAAATGTGCATTTTGCAGTGCATTGCATTCTAATGTGCGAGGACAAGCCGAGAACTGCGATCACACTGTTAATTTTTTTTTTTTGTTACTTAAAAATATACTTGTATCTGAAGCATTCAGGGTTTCTCAATACATTGTATGTTTGTTCTGCCTGTAGTTTTCTCCCACTTGCACAATTGGTGTGATGCACTGCTGATTCTCCACATTTTTCATATCCTTAATATTTTGTGGTACGCTACTCTCCAACCCACCATAATGCAGTTGGGAGACCAGAGAAGAATTGCTTAACGTATCACAACCCTTATCACAAACTTAGGGTTTAGATCATTTAAATGATTTTTAGTGGAATAGATGAGATTGAATTGAAGTTCAAATATTTAATGTCAAAAGGCATGGATAATATGGCAAAGTATAGGAATACAGACTCAGTAGGTAAACACTGAAGAGCATAAGTGATTATGTGTAGGGAAGAACTGCAGATGCTGGTTTAAATCGAAGGTAGACACAAAATGCTGGAGTAACTCAGCGGGATAGGCAGTGTCTCTGGAGAGAAGGAATGGGTGACATTTCTGGTTAAGACCCTTCTTCAGACTGACGTTTATTGATTGTTGATTTCATTTAAAAATTCAATACAAATACCACCAAGTGAATTAAAAGGATGATAACTGCCATCTATCAGTTCTCGTTCTTGTCTCGTAATATTTTGCTGTCTTTACATTTATATTCTTCCTTTTCAAATTTATGTTAAGTTAAAGATACAGCGCAGAAACAGGCTCTTCGGCCCACTGGGTCCGTGCTGTTCAGCGATCCCTGTACACTAGCACAATTTACAGTTCTTACCAAAGCCAAATTAACCTACAAACCTGCAAATCCTTGGAGTGTTGGAGAAACCGGAGCACCCAGGGAAAACCCACATGGTCACGGTGAGAACATAGAAACTCCGTAAAGACAACACCCTTATACAGGATCAAACCTGGGTCTCTGACGCAGTAAGGCAGGAACTCTACCGCTGCGCCACCATGCAGTGAAATATTTACCAAGTTCACAATTAAGAGATGTCATGAAGATAATGCATGACTAGGCCTATGTTTTGAGTCTATCACCTGCAGGTAGTTTCCAATGTTTTTAAAGCAGAGATGTCTGAATGGCAAATGGGTGTCAGGCACCAAACCCTTAGACTCAACACGGGATCACCGCAAAGCCACCTGGCCACGTCTGCTTTCCATCCTTGTTGATCAGACATTTATTGAAATGCAGTTAACTAAAATCATCATGAATAAATTAAAATGCAAAAAAATAATTTAATAATGCACTGAATGAACTGTGGAGCAGCAGGTTACACTGTTGCCTCATGGCTCCACAGATCTGGGTTCCATCCTGATCTTGGGGTTCTGTTTGTGTGTTCTCCCGGTGAACAGGAGTTTTTGTCATCTCCCATATATCAAGAACATGCTGGTTGGTAAAGGGGCAATGTACGGTTCCCTCCATAATGTTTGGGACAAAGACCTGCCATTTATTTATTTGCCTCTGTCCTCCACAATTTGAGATTTGTAATAGAAACAAATCACATGTGGTTAAAGTGCATATTGTCAGATTTTAATAAAGGCCATTTTTATACATTTTTGTTTCACCATGTAGAAATTACAGCAGTGTTTATACATAGTCCCTCCATTTCAGGGCTGCATAATGTTTGGGACACACCAATGTCATGTAAATGAAAGTAGTCATGTTTAGTATTTTATTGCATATCCTTTGTATGCAGTGACAGCTTGAAGTCTGCGATTCATGGACATCACCAGTTGCTGGGTGTCTTCTCCGGTGATGCTCTGCCAGGCCTGTATTGCAGCCATCTTTAGCGAATGCTTGATTTGGGGGCTAGTCCCCTTCAGTTTTCTCTTCAGCATATAAAAGGCATGCTCAATTGGGTTCCGATCGGGTGACTGACTTGGCCACTCAAGAGTTGACCATTTTTTAGCTTTGTAAAACTCCTTTGTTGCTTTAGCAGTATGTTTGGGATCATTGTCTTGCTGTAGAATGAACTGCTGGCCGATGCGTTTTGAGGCATTTGTTTGAACTTGAGAGGATAAGATGTGTCTATACACTTCAGAATTCATTATGCTACTACCATCAGCAGTTGTAGCAGCAATGAAGATAAGTGAGCCAGTACCTTCAGCAGCCATACATGTATTTCTGTTCATGAAGTCTTCTGCAGAGAGTGGTCATTGACAAATCCACATCTGACTCCTGAAGAGTGTTTCTGATCTGTCGGACAGGTGTTTGGGGATTTTTTATTATAGAGAGAATTCTTCTGTCATCAGCTGTGGAGGTCTTCCTTGGCCTGCCAGTCCCTTTGCGATTAGTAAGTTCACCAGTGCTCTCTTTCTTCTTAATGATGTTCCAAACAGTTGATTTTGGTCAGACTAAGGTTTGGCAGACGTCTCGATAACAGTTTTATTCTTGTTTCTCATTCTCATAATGGCTTCTTTGACTTTCATTGCCACAACTTTCGTCCTCATGTTGACAATTAGTAATAAAAGTTTCCAAAGGTGTTGGAAAGACTAGGTGCCGAGAGCTCTCTCATATCTGCATTAAGGAGGCAATTAAACACACCTGAGCAATTACAAATGCCTGTGAAGCCACGTGTGCCAAACATTATGGTGCCCTGAAATGAGGGGACTATGCATAAACACAGCTGTAATTTCTACATGGTGCAACCAAAATGTATAAAAAAAGCCTTTAATAAAATCTGACAATGTGCACTTTGCCCACATGTAATTTTTCCTATTACAAATCTCAAATTGTGGAGTACAGAGGCAAATAAATAAATGAAGGGTCTTTGTCCCAAACATTATGGAGAGCACTGGTGTGCAATATGCAATATGGATATGCAATAAATTGCCCCAGTGTCATTGGTTAGACGGAGAATTGGGGAGGTTAGTTAATGGGGATGAAGGAGGCAAAATGGGATTAGTGCAGGGTTGAGGTGGATGAGTGATGGATGGTCGGTCCAGACATAGTGAGCCAAAAGGCTGGTTTCCATGCTGTACGGCTCGATGACATTAACATGCATTAAAACGAAGAAGAAATACCCCAAATGTTCGATTGTCCTATTCCGTCCAGATTTGGAAAATCTCATTCAGTTGCATGAGACTGAAGATATGTCAGTTTTTACTACAGGTAGTATGAAGCTGAGGGAGCAGATACAAACACTCTTCAGGTGGAAACTTGCAGAGCTGCCAGTAGCTTAGTGCTGAGACCATGGGTACAACAGGGATGTCAGATCAACCATCAAAAGTAAGCAAAGTGTTCACATGTACTGTACAATAGTTCCCCATGTGTGCTTCAGCCCATTGTATCTGCATCAATAGCCATTGTGCATGGAGATATAGCCATAGATTGTATGATTTTCTTTGTTGGATTTATAGAAATCAATAGATGGTGCTTGATTATAGACCCTGAAAACAATTCATAATTTTACAAAGCTCCATCAGATCATCACAAGAACAGTCACTAGATTTTGCACCTTTCTCGGAAAATGTTTTATTTGTGGTACTGCGCTGCTGACTATTTGTGTTATCGCCTTCATGTCTTTGATATTCTTCAAAATGTCCCTGCTCTGTGTAATAGCCTAAAATAAAGTTTCTTCTTTACCTTTTCATTTGTTGTCATTATACATAAAATATATAGAGGGAATCAATTATTTTCCAATCTTCTATTCCAAGGCATGTTGGACCTAATTACAATTAATTTCTTTATCCATGGGATATAATAACTAATCCACATAAACTCAATATACATTAGGATCTCATTTAAACTTAAATTCTAATGGAATTACTTTGATTCTATTTATTTGAAATGTGTAATGATGACAATATCAGTGTTTTGTTGCACATACTAAGATACCTTTGAGAAGATAGAGCTCCCATCCCTCTTTTTCCCCCCAAAATCATTTCCGGCACCAATGCTGCAGAGCCACGCTGCATTGAACAGGCCCTTCAGCCCACCACATCTGTTCTGACATCAAGTTCATTCATTCATCCGACACTAATCCCATTTTATTCTATCCACATTCTCCCCCGATTCTGCCAGTCATACACAGATCATGCATAATTTACAGTAGGCAAATAACCTACCAAACTATACATTTTTGGTATATGGGAATAAACTGGAACAGCCAGAGGGAGAGTTTGTAACTACTTGTAA
The DNA here is from genome assembly GCF_028641065.1 of Leucoraja erinaceus. NCBI lineage: Eukaryota > Metazoa > Chordata > Chondrichthyes > Rajiformes > Rajidae > Leucoraja > Leucoraja erinaceus. The sequence continues at coordinate 14,650,544 of NC_073401.1, read as the reverse complement.
CAAAGAGCTAGATTTAAAAGGTCTGAGGAAATATCACCTATCCACCTCCTCCAGAGTTGTTGCCTAACCCACTGAGTTACTCCAGCACTTTGTATCTTTTTTGTCAAAACCAGCATCTTCAATTCCTTGTATCCCTCGAGTAAAAAGCTAGTATTCATGAAATGTGAATCAAAGATCTTTTTTAGTTCTCTATGCTCCTGTTAGAGAGGGAGAGAGAACTGCTTCCCTGCCTGACCTGTATGTGACTTGAGGCTCAAGTCTTTTCTGAAATGGCGGAGTAAACCACTTAGTTGTACCCGTTGGCTGCAGCCAATAAGAATGAAACTAGACAAATTAAAAAAAATCAAATATGGATATTTGTAAGTCACATTGTCTGCTCTATCCTGCAGTCCTTGTAAACATCTGGACTTGTGCCAATATTGACAGAGCTGCAGGGCGAACAATGTCCTTACATGGTCATGATCCCATAGTGAACCTTTCAGCAACAGCACAAATTCTTTTGTCATACATGCAAATTTCCAGTTATAGATACAAGGCAAAGAGAGTGCAATATTGGTGTACATTTGGAAGCTGTGGAATCAGGAAATCAATGGATTACCACCAACTATCCTCTCAGTTGAAAAAACAATATTCTTCCATCATATCCAACACTTGGAGGAAGCACTGAGGGCGTCAAGGTTGTAGACCCTACATGGCTGTGTCTCATTGAGAGGAGAGCCCCAATGCCATGACCTCCGACTCCGGTGGGAGGGGGCCGACTCTGTGTCCACGCCGCTGAGGACATCCCGCAGCCCGACGTCGGACTTACAACACTACGGCGAGCGGGCTTGAACATCGGGCCGCCCGTAGCGGCAACTGCGGAGGGCTTGGGGAGGCCCTGACCACGGGGAACAATGGAGGAAGAGACTGACTTTGGTGCCTTCCCACACAGTGGGGAAACTCTGATTCTGCTGTGTGGGGATGTTTTATGTTAAATTCTATCGTGTGTTGTGTCCTTTATTTTTATTGTATGGCTGTATGGGAATTTCATTTCACTGTGCCATCTGGTACATGTGAGGAATAAATGTATCTTGTATCTTCTACTTACTCGGCTGTGGGCAGATACATTTGCAACACAGTAAGAGGTTAAGCAGATTTTGAGCAGTATTGGTTTTCTCAATACCTTCCAGAAGGTAACAACTTTCAAACATAACAGGCTCTTTTAGTCCACAATGTCTGTCTTGACAATGATGCCAAATTAAATTAATCCCTCCTGTCTGCATGCAATCCATATACTTTCATCCCCTGCATATTCATGTGGCTATCTAAAAGCATTTGTAAATGGTACTATCGTATCAGTTTACACCAGTATCCCGAGCAGTACATTCCAAGCATCTACCATACTCTGCGTTAAAAAAAAAAATGCCCTTTCACATCTCCTTTTAAAGTTTGCCCCAATCGCATTAAGCTCCGTTATTTGACATTTCCACCCTGGGGAAAAACATTCTGACTGTCTACCCAAATCTACGGCCCTCATAACTTTATAAACTTCTATCAGGTTGTCCATCAGCCTCCCAACGTGCCAGAGAAATAATTCCAAGTCTGTCTAACTTCTCTTATAGCTTTTACCCTCCAAATCTAGGCAGCAACTTGATTTTTTTTTAAATCTGAAGTCTCTCATAGCCTCTACATCCTTCCTGTAATGGGTTGAGCAGAACTGCACACAATACTTCAAATGTAACCAACCAAAGTTTTATAAAGTTGCAACTAACAATAGAAAGGAAGCATTCCATGTGCTTTCTTTATCACTTTTATTTACATGTTGCTACTTTAAGGACGCTATGGATTTGGACCCCAACATCCCACTGTACATCAATGTTGTTAAGGGTCCTGCCATTAACTGCATACTTTCCACTTGCGCTTTTCCAGATTAAATTAAAATCGGCATTATCTCCACCAATATATGTAACTGATCTACACCCTGCTGTAACCTTTGGCAGCTTTCTTCACTGTATGCAACTCCACCAATGTTTGTGTCATCTACCAACTTACTAATAAACCTATTCACAATTCATCCAGTTCATGTATATAGATATATCACAAACAAGAGGTCCCAACACTGATCCCTGGGGAACACTGGAACACTACCACTCTCCCAATAAATAAACACACAGTATGCCCGATTACAACGTTCATTTTACTGAACATGATTCTTAATGGGAGTATGTACATGAATGGATAATCAGTAACATCCATGATTCAAATATTTAAGAAGGAACTGCAGATGCTGGAAAATCGAAGGTAGACAAAAATGCTGGAGAAACTCAGCGGGAAATAGGCAACGTTTCGGGTAGGCAACGTTGCCTATTTCCTTCGCTCTATAGATGCTGCTTCACCCGCTGCGTTTCTCCAGCATTTTTGTCTACCATGATTAAAATATGTTTGTTCCATTCTTTCAAATAGTGTGGAAATTTCTTGTGTTATTTTATTCACTATTATGTAACATATATGATGCAAAGTTCATAGCTTTCAGAGACACTAGTAACTGCAGATGCTGACATTTTCCATAGAACACAAAGTTCTGGAGCATCTGTGGAGACATAGATGGGTGATGTTTTGGGTCAGGACACCTCATTCCAGGGATGGGACCCTAATTTCCAGGGTTGTCAACCTATGTTAAGTAGGTCTGAAGAAGGGTCTCGACCCGAAATGTCATTTATTCCTTTTCTCCAGAGATGTTACCTGACCTGTTGACTTTAGTTTAGTTCTAGTTTAGAGATACAGTGCGGAAACAGGCCCTTCAGCCCACCAAGTCCGCGCCGACCAGCGATCCCCATACACTAGCCTCTACACTAAGGACAATTTACAATTTTTACCAAAGCCAAATTAACCTTCAAACCTGTCATTGTGCTACCCCAGTCCTCAGTTACTGCAGCAGGTGAAGGTGAGGTGAGGAGTAATTTGGGAAGTAATAGAAGAATATATTGATGTGGTTAGAGAGTGGCAAAGCATCCCTATGAGCATTAATGCTTCGGCATTAATGTCCTGTTTCTCTGCTGTAAATACTTTGTAATACGCGTTAATTTTGGTGCATTTTATTTCTGGCTGCAGATTGACTAGGAAAGATTTAGAGGGATATTAGCGAGCAAAGGGGACTAACTTAGATGGGGGCATCTTGGTTGAGGTGAGCCAATAGACCTTTTTCCGTGCTGTATAACTCTAAATATGCATTAGGCGAACTCATCGATGAGTTGCCTCTTTTATGAGATTATTGCTGCTTCAGATTTGGTTTGACTGCTCCATTATAGATCTGAGATTTTGTGGAAAAAAAGTTAATTATTCAGGCAGTTTTTACTTAAATATGCAGCTGAGTTCTTTATTTTAATTGAGAAATAGAAAACAAACTCTAGTGTTTAACATGAATTCTTTGCAGGGGCCAAGTAATTGCTTGCATTTGCATTTATAACAAGATTAGCATATTAAGTTGCACTTTTGACTATTCAAATAGTTGTTATTACTCAATTCCAGGTCAGTTTTATGTCCCTGTCACATTGAATCTTGCTGTGGACCATGGTCATACCGTTTGTGTGTTTTCCCCTTTGAATCTGGTTTCGTATTGCATTAGAAGCAGCAATTGTGAGGCACAGAGATAAAATGGTCCAAGCGTACAGGCAGTAGATTTCAGTAACTGCAGAAGAATAAGTTCCCACTTTTATTTTCTGATGTGAATATTCTGTGTTCAGTTGCAATGTAAAGAAACAATTAGCAAGGATCCAATTTGGGCAATTTCCTGCCCTCACTCATTTTTAACTTCATTACAAACTTTTGTCTTAAGAATCTAATACTTAGATTGCAATTCATGAAATTTTGCTAAGTTTTCTTTATAACAATAAAAAAAACTCCACTGCAGCACTTCAAGGTCTCTATCCTCCGTTGTACAGAACCGGTCACATAATTACATCTCTAATGTAATTTTCTGTAGTTCTTCCTTATATTCTCAGATATGGTTTTGTTACCCATTAAAGCTCCGGTCTTCTTAAGTCTTGCATAAACCCCAATGGCAGTTGCTTCTGGTGGATAAAAGACATTGGCCACCGTTTCTTTTCGTTGTTCAATAGAAGGGGAAATTTCCCTTTGCCCATTCTCCGATCTCTGGTTAGAGAGTGGTCTGGTATTTCCATCTTCGTTTCTTGTAACTCCTATTGACCCTCTGCAAACAAGAGTTTATATTTGTCATTATAATTATACCAGAAAAGTGAAAAAAGTTATTTGGTGAAGAAAGCACATTTAAAGTTATACTGCAATACTTTAGGCACTATATATACCATAGGTATTAAAATAAAATTCTATCTGCATCTTATCCAAAAAAAATCAATGATACAGATACAGTTTGCAACTTGTCATATTCATGTTCTAAACTGTCATATATAAGGCTACATAAATTTGAAAAACATATATGTTCAATGACATTTCAATTTGTTAAAGTCAGAGAGATACAGTGCGGAAACAGGCCCTTTGACACACCGAGTACGCACAGACCAGACCAGCGACCCCTGTACTCTAGCACTATCCTACACACACACTAGGGACAATTTACAATTTTACCGAAGCCAATTAATCTACAAACCTGTACGTCTTTGGAGGAAACGGAGCACCCAGAGAAAACCCACATGGTCACAGGGAGATCGTACAAACTCCGTATAGACAGCATCCGTAATCAGGGTCGAACCCGGGTCTCTGGAACTGTAAGGCAGCAACTGCGCCACTGTGCTGCCCTGGTCATCACTGAACAATGTTCATTACTAAACATTGAACAAGAGGAAGACTAAGAGACGTCAGGTTTGTTTCTCAGCAGCAAATCTTTTCTGTTTGTTAAGTTGAATCATATGGTTTACAACCACTTAGTCATATTCCTTCAAACCTGTACTTTAAATCCCATATCTTCTCGGTCACTTATGCCTGCCCCTAGCATTCCTTCACTCCTAGATCTCTGACACCATTACATCCACTTTCTTGACTTGCAGATTCCATTTCCCCAGTACTATTCTTGCTTTGAACCGGACTTCCAACTAACACACATTCTCAACATCTTGTACAAGTCTTATTTGTCCAGTACCCCTTTCTTTTAACATTTCAACCAGAAAATTCTTTCTCTGCTCCAACTCCGTTTCTCTGCAGTAATACCCCTGTTCCAGCAGTATTTCACAGCATCTTCCCTACTGCACTGCCACCATGTTGTCTATTGCATTTATATATACAGTGGCTTGCAAAAGTATTCATACCCCTTGAACATTTCCACATTTTGTCACGTTACAACCACAAACGTAAATGTATTTTATAGGGATTTTATGTGATAGACCAACACAAAGTGGCGCATAATTGTGAAGTGGAAGGAAAATGATAAATGGTTTTCAAATTTTTTTACAAATAAAAAACTGAAAAGTGTGGCGTGCAAATGTATTCAGCCCCCTTTACTCTGATACCCCTAAATAAAATCCAGTGCAACCAATTGCCTTCAGAAGTCACCTAATTAGTAAATAGAGTCCACTTGTGTGTAATCTAATCTCAGTATAAATACAGCTGTTCTGTGAGGGCCTCAGAGGTTTGTTAGAGAACATTAGTGAACAAACAGCATCATGATGCCCAAGGAACACACCAGACAGGTCAGGGATAAAGATGTGGAGAAGTTTAAAACAGGGTTAGGTTACTGTGGAAACACGCCATTCGGCCCACAGTGTCTATCCCAACCATCAATCACCCATTCACACTAGTTCTATGTTACCCCACTTTCTCATGCACTCCCCACACACTAAGTGCAATTTACAGAGGCCAATTAACCTGCAAACTTGCACGTCTTTGCGACGTGGAATAGTAGTAAAGCACCTTAAGGAATCCCATGGTCACAGGGAGAACGTGCAAACTGCACAAAGACAGCACTGAAGGTCAGGAACGAATCTGGGTCTCTAGCGCTGTGAGGCAGCAGCTCTACCAACTGTACCACTATGTCACATTTCTGTTGTTATATCATGAAAGTAAAAAACAAATATGAATAGAAAATGCATTCTTATAAATTGGTATACAAGTGTTTCCTGAGTGTTTTAGAAGTTATTTTCTCATACATTCAAAATATGTGATCCAATTATGTTGAACACAAATACAAAGTAATTGATTGGTTCCTCTCCCACTTCTTATCTTCCATTATAAATACCCATAGAAGTTCTTACAACCCATTTTTATATTTTTCACCAGCCTACCCTTGTAGTCTAACAAGGTTCTTTATGAATTTATTAGTGCTGTTTTGCTGAGTTCTAAATTGCTTACTGCTACTGCTATTTCTGGTTTGCATACTGTTACTGCTATAACTTTTGGATATAATGGAAACTTTTGATTTTGGTTGGCATTTGGATTTAATATCATCTTTAATATAATCGATATCCACCTGAGATATAATATTATCCTTAATTTCTCCTATCAGCCGCGATTGGGGCACTTTCCCCATTGGGTTTGTATCTTAAAAGAATATTTTTTTTTTTCTGCATATTTTAAAGGAATTATACGAGTCAGTGACAAGCCATTCCTCTCCCCTGCCCCAGAGTCGGAATGTGTTTCTCTTACACTGTTCTATGATGGTCGCTCTCTGTGCTCCCATCTGGGTTCAGTCCATTTTCTGACAGCCTTGTGAATGACCAAAGTTGTGTCTGTGGAAAGACCTTAAACCGCGATGGAGAAAAAAAACAAATGTTTGCATTAAAATGAACAACTTTATGTTGTGTATATTGTATTGTATTATTGCATATTGCACAAATATTGGCAATATCACGCTAAGTAATATGTCTGCTTGAAATAAATATTTCAAAGATAGAGCATCAGCTCAAAAAACAGGAGGCGGCTTTTCTGCAGTTTGGTTCTGCTGCTTACTGATTGAAGTTAAAGTTACTAATGAGGCCAGTAGGAGAGGAGAGGGAACTGAGGTCTGACCGACCACGCACTCGACGTCAGCTGCAGTAGGGGCTTCGGGGAACAAAGTTGGATGGGCGAGGAGAGGACATCGGTTGCTGGCCGACCAAGGGAAGGTGATGACTGGAAGCCCGCTGCAGCCCAGAGCTTGCATGAATCTGGCTGCAGCGTGGACTGGACAGGAAGGAACTGTAGATGCTGGTTTAAACCGAATATAGACACAAAAAGTGGATGTAACTCAGCGGGTCAAACCGCATCTCTGGAGGACAGGAATAGGTGACGTTTCAGGTCTGAACCCTTCAGACTGAAAGGTGGGGAGTGAGTGGGTGGGGGGGGAGGTGGGCAAACGTAGGCGAGATGTCTTGTTGAGTCTCATTGCCTGTAACTCATTTTCACCTAGCCCACAGCTAACAATGGCTTGTTTCCTTTATCATTGTTACTTTTTTGCCTATCATTCATTCATTTGTTCTATATCTTACTATATCACCATTTACATCTCTCGTTTCCCTTTCCTCAGACCCTCAGTCTGAGGAAGGGTCTTGACCCGAAACGTCCTTTTGTCCAGAAATGCTGTCTGACCCACTCAGTTATTCCAGCATTTTGATCTATCTTCGGAGCATGGACTGCACTTGGTAAATGTCGCCTAAACATGGCACATCTTGCATGCGGGCTCAGTAGACCATTTCTGTACAGTTGCTAATTGGGGGTGGTGTGGTGAAACTCTATTTGCAAGAAAACAATTTCACTGTGCCTTTGCACTTCACACATATGACAATAAAGCACGATTGAGCCATTGATGGAACAAGAAATAAAAAAGAACCAGAATCTTTAAAGAAATTTTAAAATAAAATTTCATTAAAACCGACATTCGTTACATCAGAATATTCATTATCTGACACTAATTTGTGTGTAACAGATCTTAATGCAGTATAAATGTAAAAATGTATATTCAACAAATATAAGTATATTCAGTTTTTCAAATTTATATTCAATAAATATAAGTATATTCAAATATCAGTATATTCAACAAATTTATATTCAGAACAGTGGCCCATTATTTTCCAAAACCAATTCAGCATTATATTACAATAGTTTAACCATTTGAAATATAATGCTAAATGCTAAATTGGAATTATTTTTGGAAAATAATGCACAAACAACCATTTCAGGCTGTGCGCCCCCAACTCTTTAATAAACTCATAGGCAATCAAATATATTTATGGCACAGCAAACTGCAGATGCTCGCGCAAAGCACAATACGCTGGAGGAACTCCATGCTGGAGGCAGCATCTGTGGAGGAAATGGGCAGACGCTGCTTCTGGTTGGGATCCATATAATGGTATATGGACACACTGATCTGTTTTGTAGTAAATGCCTACTATGTTCTGTGTGCTGAAGCAAAGCAAGAATTTCATTGTCCTATCAGGGACACATGACAATAAACTGACTTGAACTTGAACTTGGATCCTTCATCAGACTGAATAGAGAGAAAACTAGAAACGAGCAATGGGGGAGGCACAAAGGCTGGTCAGTGATAGTGGATGCAGGTTGATTGGCAGACAGGTGGAGTAAGTGACAAAGGCTTGAGGTGAAAAGGAGACAAAAGGGTGTCACATAACGAGAGAAGAGGAGCAGGGAAATGTAAAATCAGAGCGAAATATGGGTGAAGGGGAGAGGTGGGGGGGGGGTTGGAAAGAAGGTGGTTGGAAGGGAAAATCTGTACTTGGATGGAAGGTGTAGGAAGGAGGGGAAAGGATTAAGGTAATGGGGGGTTTGGTGGGAGAAATGTATGCGTACTGGAGTTAGGGGGCACAGGAAAGAGGGGGATATTGGGGGACGAAGGTAGACACAAATTGATGGAGTAACTCAATGGATCAGGCAGCATCTCTGGAGAAAAGGACTAGGTGATGTTTCGGGTCGGAACCCTTCAGACTGGTTGTCTGAAGAATCTAAAAAGTCTGAAGAATGGAACACTCCGGCAGCATGTTGGGTTTCCAAGCCTCTTTCTGCAGAGGCTAATGCTGATAATTTTTTTAATCATTCTGAAAATAAAGCACCATACTCTGGAGATTTATTGTGTATATTTCTACTTTTTCAGGATGCTGGTCCGTTGTTTTACCTGGTTTTACCTGGTTATAGTTAACCCTGAGTGAACTATTCTGCATGTAAAAGGCATAATGGATTGTGCCGGGTTAACAAGAATTGACAGCAGTACGTAAGGTAATGTAGCTGAAGTACATCTGTTGAATTTCACCTTCATAACTTCTTGTTGTGTAGTTTTCTGCAGCATTGTGAGAGTGTTTCTCAATCGAGAGTTCTCTTCTTCCAGGATACTTATACGTAAACTGTTTGCTTGCAACTGTTTCCCCATGTCCAGTACAACATCGCCTGTACCTAGCAGGAATAAAATCACAACTGATAAACTGCATTTACCTTCTAAACTTAAAACACAACTTCATTTTTCTTTCTCTCAATATTTACCGCTCCATTCTCCTGAAAACTTTGGCTCACTTAATGGAGTATGGTTATGTTTGTCAATCATCCTCCATTACCTCACCCAGATGCCTCTTTCAATATGTGATCTTTTCCCCCGGGTATCAGTAGAACATATAAATGTCCATAAGGGTCGAACCTCAATCATGCTTGTGCACCGCTTCAATGAGTCGATTCTTACTGTTGTTTAGTGGTTGTTTAGATGCTTGCAAGAATACCTGCCGCCATTACCTCCTCAAGGAGTGCATTCCAGGTTCCAACCACCCTGTACGAAAAATATCCCCCTTAAACACAGTGCCAGTATAGTGGTGCAGTGGTAGAGTCGTTGCCTTACAGCGCCAGAGATCTGGGTTCGATCCTGACTGCGGATGCTGTCAGTCGGGAGTTTGCACATTCTCCCTGTGACCGTGTGAGTTTCCTACGGGTGTTCCGGTTTCCTCCCACATTCCAAAGATGTGCAGGTTTTGTAGGTTAATTGGCTTCTGTAAATTGTCCCTAATATGAACAAGTGCACAGGGTATTGCTGGTCAATGTGCACTCAGTGGCTCGAAAGGCCTGTTTCCACGCTGTAAATTGTTCATTATGGCCTAAACTCCATAATATCCATTTCAACATAAACACAAGAAAATGCAGATGTTAGAATCTTGCGCAAAACACAAAAGGTTGGACTCAGCAGGTCAAGCAACATTTGTGGGGGGGGAATGGACAGTCTGAAGAAAAGTCCCAATCCAAAACGTCATCTCTCTATTCCCTTCACAGATGCTGCCTGGTCCACTGAGTTTAGTTTAGTTTTGTTTAGAAAAACAGCCTGGAAACAAGCCCTTCAGCCCACTGAGTGTGAGTTGACCAGCAATCACCCACATACTGATTCTATCCAACACAATAGGGAGAATTTACGGAAGCAAATTAAACTACAAACCTACATGTCTTTGGAATGAGGGAGGAAACCCACATGGTCACTGGGAGAATATAGAAACTCAGTACAGACAGCACCCGTGGTCAGGATCGAACTTGGGTTTCTGGTCTTGTGAGGCAGTAACTCTACCGCTGCGCCACTGTGCTCCAGCACTTTGTTTTTTTTTTTTTTTTGTAATTTTGACTAACACGGCAAAAGGTTTTACTGCAAGAACAAACCAAAATAACAAGTAATTCATGTTTCATTTAGAATAGTATTATTAAAGGGACCAATAGGTCAAAGGCCCTTCACCCCACTGAGGCTGCACTGATCACCAACCACCCATTTACACTAATTCTGTAATGCATCCCTCCCTTCCATGTTCGGTAGATGATTATCTTGTGCTGCTGTTAAACCATTTTCAATGATCTCTTACTCTCACACTGAGCTTCGGGGGGCATGTTTAAGTCAGGGAACGTTACGAGAAGCCTCTGCTGCTCCTTATATTCTTGAACCCGGCCTTCCAGCTGGGTCAGGTTTTGTTTTAGCTCCAACACGGTTTTCTCCAGACCGTGCTTTTCTTCCTGTAGTTGCTCTGTGTGTTGCTACGAAAAGAGAAAAAAAAAGCAATGAATCTGCAAAGTGCATCTTTGTCATTTCTAGATCTTGATTTCCTCCATATAATAGTGACAGGTGGATGAAATAACCCAAGAACAGTATGAATGCTCAGAGTTTGAAGGTCTGCTGTAGTTAAGATTAGTTTCGAGATTCAGTGTGGAAACAGGCCCTTCGGCCCACCGAGTTTGTGCCGACCAGCGATCCCCGCACACCAGCACTATCTACATATGAGGGAAAATTTACAACCCTTACTGAAACCAATTAACTTACAAACCTGTTCATCTTTAGAATGTGGGAAGAAACCAGAACACCCAGAGTAAACCCACACGGTCATAGAGAAAACGTACAAACTTGGTACAGACTATAATCAAGATCGAACCTGGGTCTCTGGTGCTGTAAGACAGCAACTCTACCGCAGCACCACTGTGCCGCCTTAATCCGGTACATAGTCCAGATGACGTGGTCATAAGGTGTTCCGCAACACAAGGGCCGTGTTTATTTATAGTTGGGCTAACACTGAGGCATAAATGAGGCTTTTGCCTTTCCCAGAGATGATGATAGATACTAGCTGGCACTCTGGCTTTGAATCGATCTTGACTCGTTGAATTTTGCCTTAACCTTTAATCCACCCTGTGTGAGAATATATTTTAGCAGCAGCATTGTCTGAATTATTGTAATGTTGTTGCAGCACAGTGCAGTACAGTGGTGCAGTTGGTAGAGATATTGCTTCACACGCCAGTGACCTGCGCTCGATCCTGACCTCGGGTGCTACCTGTTTGCACGTCCTCCTCATGACCGCTTGGGTTACCTCCAGTGCTCCGGTTTCCTCCCACATCCCAAAAACTGTGGATATGTCGGTTAATTAGCCCTTTGTAAATTGCCTCCAGTGTGTAGGGAATGGATACGAAAGTATGGGATAAAGATCATCCCAGGTGCTACTTTATGATAACAATATCCTGCAACTCCAACGCATTGGGTCACCATAGTAAGTCTACTCTTTAAAGGAGATGCCCGAAGCAAGTTTTTTTCCCCGCAGAGGTTGGTGGGTGCCTGGAACGGGTTGTCAGGGAGGTAGAGCCACATAACGATAGTGGCGTTTAAGAGACAGGCATATGTAAATGCAGGAAACGGAGGGGTATGGATCATGTGCAGGCAGAGGAGATTAGTTTAACTTGGCATCAGGTTTGGCATAGACATTGTGGGTTGTACTGTTCTATGTTCTACTTCTACAGTACATTAAATAAAGTCTTGGAACCATCACCTGGTTCTCTCTTCTCCAACAGTTGCATTACATGTACAGTAACATTGGCCCAAGGACATGGGCAATTCAATGGGGCAGCGACAGAACGGCTGCCCTGTAGCACCACTAACCCCAACTGTTCACCCCCATGCCCCTCCCTGACTGCTGCTGTGTGGCGTTTGCATTGTGCCCTGTGATCATTTAGGTTCCTTCTAGGTGCTCCGGTTTCTTCTCACTTTCCAAAGATATGCAGCTTGATAGGCTAATTGTCCACTAGTAAAGTCGAGTGTTAGAATCTAGAGAGGGGGCCACAGGGTGGGAGTGGGGGCAGCTAGCGGGGGATGGGGGAAGAGTTGATGGGAATGTGGGGAGGATAGGACTAGAGTAAAAGTAGTTACTTATCTGTTTCTTTGCTGGGTTTCTCAATGACTCTACACCTCCGTTAAGTTTAGTTAAGTTTAGTTTAATTTAGTTTGGTGATATGGTGTACAAAAGGACACTTTGGCCCACCAAGTCCACACTGACCCATTCACACTTGCCCCCCTGGTGACGCACGGTTCCTAGGGATTATCTGTGGTTTCCTCTGGGTGCATCATTTTCCTCTCACATCCCAAAAATGTGCAGCTTGCAGGGTAGTTGCACACTGTAATATGCCCCTAGTACAGGTGTATGGTAGAATTAATGGGAATATGGGGAGAATAAAATGGGTAAGGGTAACTGTGATGTGGTAATCTGTTTAACTAAGGACAACCTGCACATTCAGAGATAGATACAAAATGCTGGAGTGACTCAATGGGTCAGGCAGCATCTGAAGAACATGGATAGGCGATGTTTCGGGACGGGACCCTTCTTCAGACGGATTGTTTTTAGTAGTTCAAGGGGAAAATAACTCAGAAGACTGTAGGGGAATATGTACATAATCCAAATAAAGAAGTTTGCAACACCTTCTGTACCTTTGATGTCATTAGAAATAACCGCCCAGCCGAGCACTCACCAGTTGCTCCTGGAACTGCCACTGGAGGTTGCACCTCTCGGCATTGACTGTCTTCAGCTGATCTTCCAGCTGGTCGATTCCAGCTTCTGACTCAGCCAACCTTGTGTTCAGCCCTTCACGTTCTTCATCTAATCCATCCACTTGTTGAAGCAGAGCTTTAATCTTCGTTTTCAGAGACTTAATTAAGTTAAAGGAAACAGTTCAAGATAGAAATCTTTTCCTGTGCATCCTCAATGTCATATTTATACAATTTGTACCATAATTTATTCTATTTGTCTTCAATTTACAAGCTATTTTTTCACTGATACCAAAAGCTTAGGCTAAGAGAGTCAAGAATATTTTATTGTCATATGTCCCGAAATAGAACAATGAAATTCTTACTTGCAGCAGCGCAACAGATATGTAAACATAGTACTCTGTAAAACCCATATTAAACAACCAAAAATACTTCAATATATATATTTATTTTTTTAAACAAATAATAGACAATAATACAAAGTACCAAGATATCCATATTGCATTTCATCCGTAATAAAAAGGAACTGCAGATACTGGTTTATACCAAAGATAGACACTAAATGCTGGAGCACTCAGCGAATCAGGCAGCATCTTCGGAGATAAAGGGTAGGTGACGTTTTGAGTCGGGCCTTTTCAGACTCATTGGATTTTATCTTATCTTTTTGATTTATGAATTTTTGCTTCATGAAATATGTTACAGGAATCAGCCTTATTGTAAACAAAGCAGTTCTTGTGCAATATCAGGGAATTTGTATGATCAAATAATAAATTTGAGTGTAAACTCTAAGCAACACAAAGGTTTGTACATTGCCGTTTACCTCTTCATGTCTCAGCATGTTATTGATCTTCATTTTTTCTTTTTCCAGTTCACCGCTGATCATTTTGAGCTGCCCCATTGTACTCTCCAGTTGGTGCGTGATTAGTCTAAGTTGTTCCTCAAGAATCCGCACTTCATTTCTGTCTGCCATCTTAGTTTTCATTTCTTCCAGCAGCTTCTGCTTAGAATCCTCTGTCCAGGAATAACAGCAACAGTAAGAACACTTTGGCTCGCTTTCCTCTTTCCCGGAGCCCAGTGTTGATGAATACACTTCCGACATCTGTTACTGAATGCTTTATTTGAAGCACAATCGCAATAAACCAGAACTAAGATTTTATCCTACTTTACAATGCACATTTGGATGCCAGTCTTCCACAAACTAAAATAAATATTATGAAAATGGTGCAGAGAAGATTTACAAGGACTTTGCCAAGACTCAAGGGCCTGAGCTATAGGGAGTGGTTGAACAGACTAGAACTCTCTTCCTTGGAGCATAGGAGGATGGGCGATCTTATAAAAGTGTACCAAATCATGAGAGGAATAGGTCGTGTAAAAGCACAGTCTCTTGCCCAGTGTGGGGGAATTGAGTACCAGAGGACATAGGTTTAAGGTGAGGGGGGAAAGATTTAATAGGAACCTGAGGGGTAACTTTTTTACACAAAGGGTGGTGGTGGGAACGAGCTGCCACAGGAGGTAATTGAGGCAGGTACTATTGCAACTTTGAAGAAACATTTAGACAGGTACATGGATAGGATAGATATAGAGAGATATAGGCCAAATGCAGGCAGGTGGGACTAGTGTAGATGGGACACATTGGTCGGTGTGAGCAAGTTGGGCCTGTTTCCATGCTGTATGACTATGACTCTGTTAAAACCTGTTTTATTTGTCTATGGTTTAATTGTACTCTTGTACAGTATGATCTGATTTATAGGGATAAAAAGCATGTAAACAAAAGCATTTCACTGTACCTCTGTACACATGACATAAAATAATATACTAATACCAACGTTGTTAATTATTTGTTTGATCATTCGCAGAGAGGATTGATGGACCACATTTAAAGGCATTGTGAGAACCTGCCAAACTTTATAGTGTGGGGGATCTGTGAATGAGGTCAGAAATATGCCAATGTTTCTATCAATGATGATGAGGTAAGGATGCTTTGACAGACATTGAAACTTAGCACGGTCCTGTTTTTCAAGTACCCCAAAGTACGTGTAGACACAAGGAACTGCGGATATACAAAAAGTGATACCAAAGTGCCTCCGAGGGAATTAATGAGACCTGATAATCCTGAGACCCACACATCCAAATACGCACGTTCCACAAAATCTAATTGGAACCTAAAATTTTTAATCACTAGATATTTATCTTAAATTTCATTTAGTTTAGTTTATTTTCATGTGTACTGAGGTACAGTGAAAAGCTTTTGTTGCGTGTTAACCAATCAGCAGGAAGGCTATATATGTTTACACTTGAGCTGTCCACGGTGTACAGGTACAGGATAAAGGGAATAATGTTCAGTGCAAAGTAAAGTCCAGTAAAGTCCGATTAAAGATAGTCTGAGGGTCTCCAATATGGTAGTTGGTAGCTCAGGACTGCTCTCGAGTTGTTGATCGGATAATTCAACAACTGGATGCACTTTGGACCTAGAATTTTAAATCACAATATTTTTCTTAAATTTCATTTACAGCTGCTCCTTCCCTATGAACCTCAACTAAATTATTCATCAGTCCCAAAAGATGTGGGAAATATTAGGAAATGTGTACTGCAGACTTACCAAGCTCTCTAATGAGCATGTTTTGCCCCTGTAGTTTCTCCTTCAGAATCGATAGCTTTTCTTCCAATGTAGAACTACCTAAAATGGAGTTATAGAATTAGCATCAGTGGAAGATAAAGAGAATAGCTCATATGTTTCACCTGAGGTATAGATTATTACATATTACAACAGGGGAAGCAGCTAGACACAAGGAATTGTAGATGCTGGTTTACAAGAAAAGACACAAAGTGCTGAACTCAGTGGATCAAGCAGCATCTCTGGAGAACGTGCTGACATTACAGGTAGTGATCCTTCTTTGGACTGATTGAAGTAGGGGGGGGGAACTGGAAGAGAGGTGGGGCGGGATAAAGCATGGTAAATGATAGGTGGTGGGGGGGGGTTGATTTGTGGATGAGTTGACATGAGATGAAAAGATAAAAATAGTAGGATAAGGATAGAAGAGTGTGAAATGTGAGCTGGAACAAAGAATATAGGTAGAGGGAAGGTGAAAGGGTGAAATAGGTGGTATCCAGGTTGGACTCAGAGAAGAGAGGGGGTAAGAAAAATGTGGGGGAGGGGTGGGGGGAGGTTGTTTGTATGTTAGTTACCTAAAATTGGAGACTTCAATATTCATAACAGGAAGAAGCTAATCATTTCAAGGTGGGATTGGAGAATTTGGCAAGCAAATTATTAACAGGATTGCAGTTATAAAATTACAACACCTTTAAATCATGTTGATTTGCCATTACATTTAATTGAATAAAATGATCCTTGGCATGATTGCCAAATTCAGTGTTCAATGTTCAATGTTTTTTATAGCCACATGTGTAAATACACAGTGGAATTATTTTCTCACATTGTGTCACATTGTCATACCAAAGCACAATCCCCAATTAGCAAACTGTACAGAAATACTCCACTGAACCCACATGCAAGAGGCACAAGGATTTTTTTCAGTTATAAATGTACTTTACTTCATCACCATCTAATAAATATGTCAAAGTTGGGATTACCTTTTCTGAGTGTCTCTTTATCACTCTCAAGTTTGGCTACTGTCTGTGAGTTATTCCGTTTAATCTCCTCCATTTGGCCGTTAAGCACTTTTATCTTTAAGCGTTGCTGCTCTTTCTCCTTTTCAAGTTCTTGGTTAAAATTATCGATTTTTATCTTCATTGTGCTTCGCTGCTCTTCTGTGACTTGCAGCTCCGCCTTGAGTGGGTTAATGCTGTTCATGAGTTCACTAAGGTGTTTGTTGATTCGTGCCAAATCTTTGTTCTGCTCAGAGGCCCAGTAAGCCACATCACTCGCCGTCATTGTTCCATCCCCAAGTGTTTCCTTCACCACTTCCTGAAAGCGGCTCACTGCTGATGGAATATTCTGACTGTGGCAAATAGTGACAATGGAGTTGCTGACATTTTTAAGAGTGGCTTGTGTGCGTGCACAGGCATCGCACGGCACCAGGGCTGATTCCACCGTCTGTGAGCCGATGTTCCTGGTGTCTGTGGCTATACCAAATGTAGGGTTTCTTGGCGTCTCATTCAGCTTAGAGTGAAGGGTAGGTGTGGCTGATTGTGGCAGTTGTGTTGCCGCAGTAGATGTTTTTAAGCTGCTGGGGGTTGAATAGGAGTTGGAAGCTGCAGGTGAACAATTCTTCAGCCTTTCAATCTCTGCCTTGGAATTCATCAGATCACTTTGTAGTTTAGCAAGGTCATCCGCCATTAACTTTTTCTATTAATATAAGAACACAATCCAGCTGAATTAGTGAGTCCAGCCAATTGAACGGTAACAAGTGCAAATTTTAGGATTTTGACAGGGTGGGTGATGTTTCGTTACTTATGTAAATATGAAACGAACTTCACGTTTGAAGACCACTGTTTTGCATTTTTTCACTGGTAGGATTTGCATTCGCACCTTCCTGTGTTATTGTGAAGACTGCCAAGTAACCCCACTTTGGTAATTCCGCCCTGAATAAAAGCCTTGGCTGATGTTTGGTACCACTTCCGTGCCCACATCAAATACTAATGTGTAACTTATCTTAAGCTAGCTGGTGTTGAAATAAGGAAATGCAGATGCTTATCAAGGAAAGCTTCTTCAGACTGATTACAGGGATGCGGGGGAGGGAAGAACGCTAGAAAATTTGAAAAGTTCTTCTAGCTTTCTTTCCACCCATCCCTGCAATCAGTCTGAAGAAGGGTCCCGATCCGAAATGTCACTATCCATGTTCTCCAGGGAGATTGCCTGACCTGCTGAGTTATTCCAACACTTTTCTTGCTGCCGTTGAGTTAAGTGTCATACCATTGGCATGGATTACCAGAAACAGGATGAAAGCCTGATTCTCATGGGAAACTTGGGAAGACTGGCATCTGGAATTTGATATGAAATGGCAGCTGGGTTTCTAATGAGGGAGAGATTGTCTAAAAAAGACACAAAGTGCTGGAGTAACTCAGCGGGTCAGGAAGCATCTCTGGAGAACATGGATCGGTGGCATTTCGGTTCGGGACCCTTCCTCATAATAATTTATAGGAGGAAGAAAGCTGGGAGAGAGGAAGGGCAGGAGAAAGCCTGGCAGGTAATAGGTTGAAACGGGTGGGGGGACAGGAGCTTTTGATTCACAGATGATGGACAAAAGTTGTCTGGGTACAGCATTTCTTGAGGACCTGGGGCAAATTCCAGATATTTCACATAGTTTCATACTGTCATGGTGCACTATTGAGGTGCTGCATATTTTAGGTGCTGTCTTTAATAAGAATAGCAGAGGCTTTAAATGTTTCCCACATAGATACAATAGATTTTATGACATTGTTTCAAAGAACAGTGGGAGTTTCCCCTGTATCACTCGCTAATATTATGTCTTCGCCAAAACCAAGACAGCACCGATGCACATAGAATATAGACATAAAACACAGAACTGTACAGCCCAGGAATAGGCCCTGCGTCAGTGTGTCAGACAGCATCTCTGGAGAAATGGAATAGGTGATATTTCTGGTTGAGACCCTTCTTTAGACTGAGAGTCATGAGAAAAGGGAAATGTATTTTATAATAGACCAAGTTTCAATGGTTTAATGGTTACCTATTGTCACATGTACAGAGGTACAGTGAAATGCTTTTTCTGCATGCTATCCAGACAAATTACACTATACATGAGTGCAATAGATCTTCTTCTGGAACAGCACGCAGAGATTTGCCACGTTCTGGTGCCTTCTTACAACTCCCAAGTCTCTGAAAAGTCAGATCTTCGAGTCATATAGTCATACAGTGTGGAAACAGGTTGTTCAGCCCAACTTGCCCACTCCAACCAACATGCCTCATCTACACTAGTCCCACCTGCCTACATTTGGCCGATTTCCCTCTAAACCTATCCTATCCATATACCAGTCTAAATGTTTCTTAAATGTTGTGATAGCACATGCCTTTAGTACCTCCTCTGACAATTTTTTCCATACACCCACCATCCTTTGTGTAAAAAAAGTTCCCTTTCAGGTTCCCATTAAATCTTTCCCTCCTCTCCTTAAACCTATGTGCTCTGGTTCCTGATTCCTCTACTCTGGGTAAAATACATTAAAACGTCACCTATTTCTTTGCTCCATAGATGCTGCCTCACCCGCTGAATTTCTCCAGCATTTTTGTCTAACTTCGATTTTTCCAGCATCTGCAGTTCTTTCTTAAACATTGTGCATTTACCTTATCTGTTCCTATCTTTGCCCTTGAGGAGATATGCAATTTCTTATATTTCTCACTTTAAGGCCCAGTTTGATGAATTTGGAAAAAAAAGGTAACAGTCATAGAGCATGGAAAAAGGCCCTTCTGCCCAACTCGCCCATGCCAACCAACATGCCCCATCTAAGCCCAATTTGCCCACATTAGCTCACATCCCTCTAAAAACCTTTCATATCATTTGTGTTGTTAATACTTTTGAATGTTGTTATTACTTTTCTATATTGTTATTTTTATGATCTCTGATTAGCATTGTTTTGTACCTCACTACCACTTTCTTACGGGTAATTTGTAATGGGCAATACATTTTCACTGTGCCAATGATCCTGAAAATGAATAAATAGATTGGTGCAATAGATTAAGCTGATGATGAGAGCAATTGACAATGACTTTGGGGCAAACAAGAGAGGACAATCCAGGTTCAATCCTTTGATCTTAACATTATATCTTTCAAGAGAAATTGAATGCCCAAGGAAAAACAGGTTATAAAGCAAAAAGAAATGTTGAAATATTGAGCATTTGAATTGGTATTTTCAATCGTTATTCAGTGTTTATTGTTCTGATTTTAAACAATTAGTTAAAAGTAAGGCAAATAACGTGACTGTAAATCTTGAATTATAAGAAGCCAGTGCTTACCTGCTGGTGGAGGGAGCCAAGTTTAAGCATGCAATTCCAGTATTTCTTCACGACCAGGCCCACGGACATGGATGGACCTACTGACTTGGAAACAGGGATACTATGATCCTTTATCAGAGCATCAACGTACTGCGTGAAACTCTGAAGCAATAGCACCAGCCTACAGAAAGAAGTACATGGTTTGCATGGTATGGTGACGGCTTTTAACTATAAATGTATATTTCAATAATATTTTCTTCAAACTTATTACTTTTGTCTTTAATCCAGCTATTTGCCGAATACTATGCAATGTATGTATAAAACTGCAAACTAAATAAGCTATGTTATATGTCACAAAATACTTTTATTTGGTTAATAATTTGGAAAAATTGCATTACTTTGATTTTTCTTTAATAAGATCCGATCTTTTGCGCGGGCTTCTTTGGTCTGTCATATGTTTACACATCCTTTCTACAACAGGCAAATTAGTTTTTAGAATAATTTGAATATTTATAGGGGGTAGTGTAGCAGACAAAACGTTTTAAAGAATTGTAGATCAAGTCCATGCAGAACCCGCAAATGGGGAGGAATGACCAGAGGTCAGGATCGAGCCCAGGTCTCTGGCGCTGTGAGGCAGTGGCAGTATGAGCTGCACCACTGTGCCATCCTGTTACCGGAGACAAGAGCAAAACAAGCAGATATGGAAATATGTGTCAATGGCATATTGAAAAATAATCAAATTAATGCAATTTTACCTAGTTATTAACCAAATAAAAGATACGTCATCAGTAAGTACAATCTTATTCAATGCAAAATATGTACTGCAACTTATTGGAAAATAGAGGAATGGTGTGTGTTTAAAACACACAAGGATCAAGGCAATCAGAGCTATACTTTATTTAAGAGCGTCAAATAGAACGGCCATTAGGAACAGTCAAACTAGATTGTTCACCAAACAAAGATTCCTATGATCTATCGTACAATTTTATTCTCTCTAGTATTTATTTACACTATTAACCACAGCAGATTTCACACATGCACTCCAGCATAACTCATTCTCAGAATTATCTGGTGATGGTGGCCCATCGTAGATGACAATAGCACAGTTGTGCAGTCTCATGTCTCGTGGGATCGAGTGTGGCTCATGCGTCCAATGAGCCAGCCACACACGTAGGAGCAGTGGGTCACTTGAAGGCCGCTGTGGGGGGATTTAGGGCTGCAGCCTTCCTCCTGTCTCTGGCACTAATTAGTCGGCTTCGGCGATTATCTTCAAAACTGCTGACCGCAGTGGTTGTATGCCAGCCAGGCCTGTCACTCGCACGGGTTTCCAGTTCTTTTGGGGCTAGGCCTGCATGCTGGAGGTGGTCCTTGATGTAGTCTTTGAACAGTTTCTTTGGGCGCCCTAGGTTCCTTTGACCCTGTGCAGAACCCTGTACAGTTGACAAGGAGTTGTCCAGAATGCTCTAACAATAGCTAAAAATCATGCACCTCCGACGGACACATCCCTACGATTGGTTTTCCGTCAAATCCACCCCCATGGCAGTTAAACAAATATCTCGTTAACTTTTTACCTCATTCTCCACTTCTCCTTTTATGATTTTAGTCTTTTACAATTTGATATTTTTAGATATGAAAATAAGTCCTTGATGAAAAGTCACTGCATGTACATTGGTCGGGATTCCACTGAGAATATGTGCATTCGACGGGGGAAGGGCCAAGGAATTAATTGTGATTTACCTGTCAATCACGAGTTCAAACAGCACAACATGGGAGTGTTGTGTGAATTCTGGGTCATCTTCCATATAATCAAAACGCTCCAATAATGTAACAAGATCCAAATCACATGAAGTTTTATCTGGAAACTTCCACGATGGATAACGAACTGCACCAACCCGCGAAAACACATCGACGATTATCCCTTGTAAATCTGTGACATCCTTACGCAAACCATCCAAACAGTTTTGATTTCCAAGAAGTAGTGTCATTTTAAATGCTCTTCTGCAAGTTATTTCACTGCAAATATAGATTCTACGACCATACAGTAACTTTTGCTGCCACTGTTGATCAAGCACAATTCACCTGTAAGAATGAGAAAGTGTTTTGGTCAAGAATAGGCACAAAGTGCTGGAGTAACTCAGCAGGTCAGGCAGCATCTCTGGAGAACAAGGATGGGTGATGTTTTGGAAGATAGACACAAAATGCTGGAGTAACTCAGTGGGACAGGCAGCATCTCTGGAAAGAATGAATGGACTGTCAGAGTGAGATGGGGAACTTCTTCAGTGTAGGCATACCTTGAGGAGATTTTACTGTGGAATAGTTAAAATATAGTCAAGTCGTCACTTTTATTTATATAGCACATTTAAAAAACAACTCTCGTTGGCCAAAGTGCTTTACATTGGTATAAGAACAGTATAACAAACAACAGTGGTTCATAGATTAAATACAAACATCACTACATACATATAGCTCTCGCTCAGAGGACGTCAAGAAAGGCTTGGGAGTAGAGATGAGTGTTTAGTCTCGACTTAAAGGAGTCGATGGAGGGGGCTGTACTGATGGGAAGAGGGATGCTGTTCCACAGTCTAGGAGCTGCAACCACAAAGGTGCGGTCGCCCCTGAGCTTATGCCTAGACCGCAGGATGTTCAGCAACCCCAAGTTGGCCGATCTGAGGGACCTGGAGGTGGTGTGGTGGGCAAGCAGAATTTTAATGTAGGTAGGGGCAAGCCAAGTCATACTGGCTTGCCCCGAGGGCTTTGTAGACATAAAGGAGGATCTCAAAATTTATTCGGAACCGCACAGGGAGCTAGTGGAGGGAGGCCAAGATCGAGGTGATGTGGTCCCTTTTTCGGGTGCCTGTCAGGAGTCTCGCTGCGGCGTTTTGGACCAGTTGCAGGCGGGACAGGGAAGATTGGCTGATGCCAGTGTAAAGGGAGTTGCAGTAATCTAGGCGTAAATGTGTGGATGATTTTTTCAAGGTGTGGATGATCTTTTAATTTCGAGGTTCAAACTGGAGGAATTGTTTTATTTTAGCTATCGTCCGAAGCTGAAAGAAGCTAGGTTTTACCACGGCATTGACTTGATTGTCAAATTTCAGTGCTGAGTCAAATATCATACCAAGGTTTTTGACGTGAGGTTTGAGTAGTGGGGTAAGGCTTCCAAGGCTGCCTGCTTTCATTTTGATTGAGTCCGAGGGGCCGAGAAGGATGACCTCAGACTTACTCTCGTTTAGTTGGAGGAAGTTCTGGGCCATCCAACACTTTATGTCCTCGATGCAGCGGATAAGGTTAACCAGATTTGATAGGTTTGGTGGAACTGAAAATATAGAAGCAGAACTGAAAATGTTGATTGCACTGGTGGGGGGAAAAGCATTGTTATATAGTAACCTGTTATACCATAAAATATTAGTACTTGAAATAGTATAGGGAGTTAATATTGCTTTTAGTTGTAAGTCTGAAGAAGTGTCCAGCCCGGAAACATTGCGTCTCCATTCCCTCCATACATGCTGTCTGACCCACTGAGTTCCTCCAGCATTTTGTGTTTTGCTCAAGAACCCACAAAACATTCTGCCTCGGCAAGGCCACCAGCATAATCAAGGAGCAGTCTTACCCTGGATACACCATCTTCTCCCATCTCTCATCTGGCAAGAGGCATGGAAGTGTAAAAATGCACACCTCCAGATTCAGGAACTGTTTCTTCCCAGCTGTTATCAGGCAGCTGAACCATCCTATCAACTTGAGCAGGGTGCTGAGCTACCATCTACCTCATTGGAGGCCCCTGGACTATCTTTAATCAGACTATACTGTACATTATCTTGTACTAAACGTTATTCCATTTATCCGGTATATGTACACTGGACGGCTTGATTGTAATCCTGTGTAGCCTTTTCGCTGACTGGTTAACGATTATTTAATAATGTTGATATTAACGATTTAGATGAAGGAATTAAATGTAACATCTACAAGTTTGCAGACGACACAAAGCTGGGTGGTAGTGGGAGCTGCGAGGAGGATGCTATGAGGCTGCAGGGTGACTTGGATAGGTTGGGTGAGTGGGCAGATGCATGGCAGATCCCGTATAATGTGGATAAATGTGAGGTTATCCTGTAACAGGAAGGCAGATTATTATCTGAAAGATGTCAGATTCGAAAAAGGGGATGTGCAATGAGACCAGGGTGTGCTGTACATCAGGCACTGAAAATAAGCATGCAGGTACAGCAGGCAGCGATGGCACAGCTGGCATTCATTGCGAGAGGATTTGAGTTTGGAGCAAGGAGGTCTTACTCCAGTTATACAGGATCCTGATGAGACCACACCTGAAGTATTGTATGCAATTTTGGTCTCCTAATTTTAGGAAGGACATTATTGCTATTGAGAGAGTGCAGCGTAGGTTCACCAAGTCAGTTCCGGGATGGTGGGACTGACATATGATGAAATAATGGGTCGACTGGGCTTGAATTCACTGGAATTTAGAAGGATGAGAGGGTATCTTATAGAAACATATAACATTTTTAAAGGAATGGACAGGCGAGATGCAGGAAAAATGTTCCCGATATTGGGGGAATCCAGAACCAGGGGTCACAGTTTAAGAATAAGGGGTTGGCCATTTAGGACTGAGATGAGGAAAAACCTTTTTAACCAGAGAGTTGTGAATCTGTGGAATTCTCTGCCGTAGGCATTGGAGGCCAGTTCACTGGATATTTTCAAGAGAGAGTTAGATTTAGCTCTTAGGGCTAAAAGAATCAAGGGATATGGGGAAAAAGCAGGAACGGGTTACTGATTTTAAATGATCACCCATTTTAAATGATCACCCATTGAATGGCGGTGCTGGCTCGAAGGGCCGAACGGCCTCCTCCTGCATCTATTTTTTCTATGTTTCTATGGTAGGCATTCAACAAAAGTGTTACACTGTACCTCAGTACATGCGAACTAAATCAAACCGCTGTGAAAGCAAGTTCCCCTCGATTCCCAAGATATAGAAAACTGTTTTCTCCTCTAAATCAGACACTGACCCATTGAGCGACTATCCGGCCACCATGTACCTGTGATCAGGACGACACTATTCATCACCTGAGACCCACCGTCGCCTTCCCTCTCGCTGTATACGGCGCGTTGCCATGGATTCACGCTGGCACGCACTGCGGGATGACGTCCGCGCGCTACGTGTTGACGTCCAAGGCTGTACCATTGAAACCCCACATTCACTTCGAAAGGTGGGAACGTACCATTCTAACTTCAATTCCTTAACGGAAGTGACATTAGAAGGAAAAGATAGGAATGAATCCTCATAATAATTAATATATAATCCACAGTGAAGGTGCTGATGGACGTAGATGCACATCAAAAAGGGTGGGAAGAATTCCCCCGATCCCCCCCCCCCCTTCCTTGTGGGAGAGGTTGCCGGGGCCGGCTGCCGCCATCTTGTTGTCAGGTAGGCTGGCGGCCGAGCTGTTGATCTGAGGCGGCCGAGCTGTTGGTCTGAGACCGCCGTGAAGCAGTAACCATGCCTACCGGGCCGGTGCAGGCGCTGCCGATGCCAATGCCGATGCCGTTGCCACCGCCACCGCAGCCGCCTCAGACCGAAAATCAGGTGTGTTGTGAGAACGAAATGGAAAAAAATAAATACATGCGTGGTTCCAGCGTTGTTGACGCCGCCTGCGGCCTCCGCCAGGCTGGCAGTTCGTGGCCGCAGCCTAGGCCCCGCTGCCTCCCCCCGGCCCGAGACCGGGAGCAAACCAATATTAATGTGCAGCTACATCGCGCCAATACCCACCTCTTTAATCACAGCGAGAAGCTCAGCCAGTTCTGATGTGTAGAAAGGAACTGCAGATGCTGGTTTACACTGAGGATAGACACAAAATCAAATGCTGGAGGAACTCAGCGGGTCAGGTTGAATCACTGGCGATTCCTTCTTTCCAGAGACGCTGCCTGTCCCGCTGATTTACTCCAGCATTTTGTGTCTATCCTGCTGATGGTTGTTGGGCAGAAGCTGTTCCTGAAACTCGAAGTCGCAGAGCAACTCCCCTCCAAAACACCCATCTGACTCTTGAACACAACAAACTACGACATATCTTCCTTGCACGAGGGAGTTCAGACTTTTGTTTTCGACCAATGTATTTTTTCTAAAACATTTATTAATTTTTTGTGTTTATTTTATCTATGTGCACCGTGTTTAGAGACCTGTTATGCTGCTGCACGTAAGAATTTCATTGTTCTGTTTTCGGCACATATCAAGAAGGGTCTCAACCAGTAACGTCACCTTAACCCATCCAACTTTGTGGCCTTTGACAGTTAAACATTGTTGGCTTGCCTTTCCTAAAGCATGCTTTACTCTAGGATTGCAGTTAGCAAGGCAGCACGTGCATTGAGATATAGACACGAGAAACTACAGATGCTGTTTTTTTTTTACAAAAATAGATGCAAAATGCTGGAGTAACTCAACAGGTCAGGCAGTTAGTGTCTCTGAAGCAGGGTCCCAACCCGAATTGTCCATGTTCTCTAGAGATGCTGGCTGACCCGCTGAGTTACTCCAGCGCTTGGAGTCATACAGCACAGAAACATGTTCTTCAGATCAACTCATCCAAGATGGCCTATATCCGTCTAACCCTTTTCAACCTATGCACCTGTCCAAATGTTGTTATATTACCTGCCTCAACTACCTCTGGCAGCTTGTTCCATTTACCCACCATTCTCTGTGTGGAAAAACGTGCCCATCAGGTTTCTATTCTTGATATCCCTAATCTGGGTAAAAGACCTATGTATTCACCCGATCTGTGATTTGATACACTATAAAATCACTTATCAGCCTCTGGTGCTCCAAGGAATGGAGACACTGTCTTTTTTCTACAATATGATTTAATGGCAACTTGTGCATGAGCTTGGGTATGGGTTTATTATTGTCACATTTACAGAGGTACAGTGAACAACTTTGTTTTTCATGTTATTCAATCTTCTTATCGAGTCCACATACAAGATTAGAAATTGTTCAGCCAGAGCTAAACACACTTCTCGGCTCTTGCTCTTTGCTTCATCTATTACAAGATACAGAGTGCATCAGTTTCATAGTCAAAGTATGAAAATGCATTTCGTTGTCTCTGTACTGTACACTGACAATGACAATTAAAATTGAATCTGAATCTGAAAGTAGAGGTGAATTGGACAATACCCTAGCTTATGGAAAATCTGTTCAGAAGCCTGATAAGAAGCTGTTCCTGATGGTGCACACTTTAAAGTTTCTGTACCTTCTGCTGGACAGGAGTAGGGAGATGAAGGGACGACTTGGGCAAGACACGTCTTCGATTATGTCGGCTGCTTTTCCAAGGCAGCATAAAATGTAGATCCAAAGGCCATGTGATGGAAGTTGAATTAGGCCATTTGGCCCATCAAGTCAACTCCGCCATTCAAATATGGCTGATCTATCTCCCTCCTAACCTCATTCTCCTGCCTTCTCCCCACAACCTCTGACACCTGTGCTAATCAGGAATCTATCTATCTCTGCCTTAAAAATATCCACTGATGGCCTCCACAGCCTTCTGTGGCAAATAATTCCACAGATTCACCACCCTCTGACTAAAGAAATTTCTCCTCACCTTCCGAAAAGGATATCCTTTAATTCTGAGGCTATGACCTCTAGTCCTAGACTCTCCCATTATTGAAAATATCCTCTACACATCTACTCTATCCAAGCCTTACGCTATTCTGTTTGTTTCAGTGAGGTCCCCCCTCATTCTTCTAAACTCCAGTGGGTACAGGCCCAGTGCCGACAAACGCTCATCATAGGTTAACCTACCCATTCCTGGGATCATTCTTGTAAACCTCCTTTGAACCCTCTCCAGAGCCAGCACATCATTCCTCAGATATGGTGCCCAAAATTGCTCACATTATTCCAAATACGGCCTTACCAGCACCTTATAGAGTCTCAGCATTACGTCCCTGTTTTTGTATACAAGCCCTCTTGAAATGAATGTTCGCATTGAGTTTGCTTTCTTTACTACGGATTCGACTTGCAGATTAACTCCCAAGACCCTTTGCACCTACGATTTCTGGATTCTCTCCCCATTTAGAAAATAGACTAAGCCTTTATTCCTACCAGCAAAATACACGACTCCACACTTTGCTACACTATATTCCATCTGCCACTTCTCTGCCCACTCTCCCAACCTGTCAAAGTCCTTCTGCAGAGTGCCTGCTTTCTCTACACTACCTGCCCTTCCACCTATTTTCATATTATCCACAAACTTGGCCACAAAGCCTTCAATTCCCTCGTCCAAATCATTAATATACAATGTAAAGAGTAGCTGCCCCAACATTAACCCCGTGGAACTCCGTTAGTCACTGGCGGCCAACCAGAAAAATCCCCCTTCATTGCCACTCTTTGTCTTCTGCCATCCAGCCAACGTGCTATCCATGTGTTCAAGAAGGAACCGCAGATGCTGGAAAATCGAAGGTACACAAAAATGCTGGAGAAACTCAGCGGGTGCAGCAGCATCTATGGAGCGAAGGAAATGGGTAACGTTTCGGGCCGAAACCCTTCGCCCGAAACGTTACCCATCTCCTTCGCTCCATAGATGCTGCTGCATCCGCTGAGTTTCTCCTTCGCATTTTTGTGTACCTAACGTGCTATCCATGCTAGTATCTGCCCTTTGATACTGTGGGCCCTCATCTTCCTTAGCAGCCTCACATGTGGCATCAATGGCTTTCTGAAAATCTAAGTAAACAACATCTACTGACTGTCTGTCTGTCCTACAATTTACTTCATCAAAGAATTCCAGCAAATTTGTCAAGTAAGACATCCCCTTCACAAAGCCATAATGACTTTGGCCTATTTTATCGTAAACTTTTAAGTACTCCGTAACTTCATCATTTATAATGGACTCTAATATCTTACCGACCACCAAAGTCAGACTAACTGGCCTAAAGTTCCCACTATTCTGATTTGCTCCCTTGTGCAGCGGGATAATATTGGCAATTTTCCAATCACCTGTCACTAGTGATTCTTGAAATATCAATATCAATGCCTCCACGATCTCCAAAGCCACCTCTTTCAGAACCCTAGATGGACTCAATAGTGGGAAGTCCGGTCTGTGTGATGGGCTGGACTATATTTACAATTCTCTGCAGTTTCTTGTGGTCTTGAGCAGAGTTGTTCCCAAAGCAATCTGTGATGCAACCTGACAGTATGCTTGTTATGATGCCATACAAAATGCTGGCGAATACAGCGGGTTAGGCAGCATCTGTGGAGGGAATGGACAGCTCAGTTTCTATGAGACTCATCAGGAAGGAATGGAAGGATTTCTGCATTGGATTGGAGCAGATTCTGAGCACACAAACCATCATTGATAAGATGGAACAACAATTATTTTCTGTGTAATAAAAAGGAACTGCAGGTGCTGGTTTATTCCAAATATTGACACAAAATGCACAAAAGACACAAATCTGCGGGTCAAGCAGCATCTGTGGAGTAATTGGATAGGCAACGTTTCCGATCGTGACATTCCTCTAGACTTAGACTGAAAAAGGGTCCCAACCAAAAAAAAGTCTGAAGAAGGATCCTGATCTGAAACAACGCACTTCATATACTGCTCAGGAATTTAGCATCTGTGGTACCGTATGTCCCTTAGTGTAAAATGTCGTAGCCTTGCGCTGTAAATTGATGGAATTGATAAAAGATGAAATGATGAACGTGAAGCTATTACAACATATGGAGAAAGGTGTCTATGTGTCTGAAGGTATGGAAAAGGTGAAGGAAGAAAGATGAAATGGACACAATGGAGAGGAATCAACATTTGAAGTAAAAGAAAGAGATCCAAACATTGATACAAGAAGTGGCATTATTAGAATGGTTAGAGGAGGAGAATGGCTTTTGAAATACAGATGAAGGAATCAAAGTAGTTGAGAGGTGTGGTACTGTTATGAAATGGCTTATTTGAGATGGGGTTGACAAGAAAGAGGTGGATTGGAAAATGTAGTTGGGAAGATGGAAATTGAAGCTATTAATGGTGCAGAATAAGATGAAGGCAAGGACCTTGGTAGGATTGGATCAATAAATACTCTATTGTTAAATGGATCTTATCGAGGTTGAGTTGTGCAATTTTGTTTTACTTTGGATGGTCAATGATTATGGAAAGCAGGTTGGAAAGTGGAGTTGAAGCCGAGGTTACATCAAATCTTACTTACTGGAACAGTTGGGCTGGGAGGGACATAAGGCTGATGAAGGTGGATCATCGCGGTGGGGGGGGTAAAGGGGAAGGGGGAGTACAAAGGAGGACCCAGCATGGGAAACTTTGTAACTTAGTCACCGACTTTTATGTGGCGACTATTTGCATACCTTGGGTATGCAAGCAAAGAATTTCACTGTGACATTCATTCATTCATTGCCACACAAGTACCTGGGTTAGTAAAAAGATTTATGTTTTAACATATAATGTATGTCTTGCATATCTTTATTTTACAGGTACCAGAAGAACCAAAAGAAGAAACCTTATCTTCCAAACCCATTGTTGGCATTATCTACCCTCCTCCTGAGGTCAGGAACATTGTTGACAAAACTGCTAGTTTTGTAGCCAGGTAGGCACTACACCGAGTCAAATGTGAACGTGTGTTTACTGTCGTACAGTGATGGTCCAAGTTTAATTATGTATTATTTTGTATTGATTAGAAATGGCCCTGAATTTGAAGCCCGTATTCGTCAGAATGAAATCAACAATTCCAAGTTTAACTTCTTGAATCCAAATGATCCTTATCATGCATATTACCGACATAAAGTTAATGAGTTCAAGGAGGGAAAAGGCCAAGAGCCTTCAGCTGCTATTCCAAAGGTTATGCAACAACAGCAGCAGCTGCCACAGAAAGTAAGTAATTTCACTGCAAGAGGAAGATGTACAACTTCCTATTTAACGGGTTAAAAATTAAGATACATTAAACAAAGACAACAGTAGTCCGATAGCTCCCCATGGCTGGTGTGAAGGTTTAAAATGTATAAATGCAGAAAGTAGACATGCATGTAGTAAAAGCAGAGCAGTTTTAATGGGCTTTTAAATCATCCATTTATGGAGGATTTGAACATTTTTAGTTTGAAATAATCAGATCAGGTCATGTTGGAAAATTAGTGAGATATTATTGTACATTGAATGAATGAATGAATGAATAAGTTTATTGGCCAAGTATTCACATACAAGGAATTTGTCTTGGTGCTCCGCCCGTTAGTGACAATGACATACAGTGATAGTTAGGAATGACACATAAAACATTAATAATAAAACATTATTGATTAGACATTTGAATTAAATAAAATACCAGAGCAAAAGAAGGCTACAGATTTTTGGTTATTGAGTAGAGCTACTACTCGTGGAAAAAAGCAGTCTTTAGGTCTGGCTGTGGCAGCTTTGACAGTCCAGAGTCGCCTTCCAGAGGGAAGTGATTCAAAGCGTTTGTGGCCAGGGTGAGAGGGGTCAGAGATGATCTTACCCGCTTGCTTCCTGGCCCTTGTAGTATACAATTCATCAATGGAGGGAGGGTTGCAGCCAAAAACCTTCTCAGCTGATTTAAGATTCGCTGCAGCCTCCGGATGTCATGCTTGGTGGCTGAACCAAACCAGACCATGTTGGAGAAGGTGAGGACAGACGCCTAGTATTGGACCATTATTGCCTGTGGTAGATTGTGCTTCCTCAGCTGCCGCAGGAAGTACATCCTCTGTTGTGCCTTTTTGACTGTGGAGTCGATGGTAGCCCCCCACTTAAGGTCCTTGGAGATGATGGTTCTCAGGAACTTAAAAGACTCCACAGATGTGACTGTGGTGGTGTTGATGGTGAGGGGGAGCTCTCCTGAAGTCTACTATCGATTCCACTGTCTTAAGAGCATTGAGCTCCAGGTTGTTGCGATGGCACAAGGCCGCCAGCTGTGTCACTTCCTGTCTGTAGGCAAATTCTTCCCCATCCTGGATTAGTCCCCAATCAGGGTTGTGTCGTCCGCAAACTTGAGAAGCTTGACAGAGGAGTCAGTGGAAGTGCAGTTGTTGGTGTAGAGAGAGTAGAGGAGAGGGTAGAGTACGCAGCCTTGCGGTGCTCCTATGATGAGGGTTTGCGAGTCCGAGATGTGCTTTCCCAGCCTCACATGCTGCTTCCTGTCTGTCAGGAAGCTGGTGATCCACCGACAGAGGGGTTCAGGCATGTATCGGAGCCTTTTCTGCTCTGAAAGAATGAATAGATGGATAAATTACTTGCAAGGATACGAAAACCAGCAGGAAAAAAGGTTGTATTAGGGCAAAATCGTTTAGTCGGATAGAATATGGGTGTCTTGAAAAATGACTGGTATGTTGAATAACAATAATGTCAATATTTAATGAAGGATGCCTTTCCAAGGAAATTGATATTACTGTGGGAATGGCGATTTGCAAAATGAATGCAGGAAAAATCATAGCATTAAGGAGTGAAAAATGGTTTCAGTTCATGGTTTTAAAAGGAGTGAGAGAGAACATTGATGCCCTAAATTTGATTTTTCAAACTTCTTTCCATTGGAAAATTTAGCGTGTTACTATTTTATTTAAGCAACATGAGAGAAGAATCAAAGATTTATAGGCTGGTTAGTCTCTTGTGAGGAATTTACTATAATCTGTAACTTGGGATAGACTGGGTTAACATGTTGAACATTTTCAGCTGGTTATGTAGATCCAGCAGATTTTTAGAGGTTGCAGTGCCCTCCATAATGTTTGGGATAAAGACACATCAATTATTTATTTGCCTCTGTACTCCACAATTTGAGGTTTGTAATAGAAAAAAAATCACATGTGGTTAAAGTGCAAATTGTCAGATTTTAATAAAGGCCATATGCTACTACCATCAGCAGTTGTATCATCAATGAAGATAAGTGAGCCAGTACCTTCAGCAGCCATACATGCCACGGCCATAACATCTCCACCACCGTGTTTCACAGGTGAGGTGGTATGCTTTTGATCTTGGGCAGTTCCTTCTCTCCTCCGTACTTTGCTCTTGCCATCACTGATATGTTAACCTTCATCTCATCTGTCCACGACCTTTTTCCAAAACTGTGGTTGCTCTTTAAAGTACTTCTTGGCAAACTGTAACCTGTCCATCCTATTTTCTGCGGCTAAGGAGTGGTTTGCATCTTGCAGTGTAGCCTCTGTATTTCTGTTCATGAAGTCTTCTGCGGACAGTGGTCATTGACAAATCCACACCTGACTCCTGAAAAGTGTTTCTGATCTGTTGGACAGGTATTTGGGAATTTTTCTTTATTATAGAAAGAATTCTTCTGTCATCAGCAGTGGAGGTCTTCCTTGGCCTGCCAGTCCCTTTGCGATTAGTAAGCTCACCAGTGCTCTCTTCTTAATGATGTTCCAAACCGTTGATTTTGGTAAGCCGAAGGTTTGGCTGATGTCTCCAAATGTGTTATTCTTGTTTCTCAGTCTCATATTGGCTTCTTTGACTTTCATTGGCACAACTTTGGTCCTCATGTTGATAAACAGCAATAAAAGTTTCCAAAGTTGATGGAAAGACTAGGTGCCGAGAGCTCTCTTATATCTGCATTAACGAGCCAATTAAACACACCTGAACAGTTACAAACACCTGTGAAACCATGTGTCCCAAACATTATGGTGCCCTGAAATGGGGGGACTATGTATAAACACAGCTGTAATTTCTACATGGTAAAACCAAAATGTATAAAAATAAAATGTAATAAAATCTGACTTTAACCACATGTGATTTTTTCTATTACAAATCTCAAATTGTGGAGTACAGAGGCAAATAAATAAATGATGGGTCTTTGTCTCAAAGATTACGGAGGGCACTGTATATCATGCATGTCAATTTTTTTAACATAGATGATTGCAGTGGTTAAGTGTATTGTTGGATGATATTTCTATGAACTTAAAAGGCATTTGATAAAGCTTCTTATGACAGACCTGTCTAAAATTGAAGCTTGTGGAAACCAAGGAACATTATTCATTTGATTCGTAATAACAGCCATGGGATGCAAAGAGCAAGGAAAATGGGTAGTCACACAGATTGTCCAGGAAGTTACTAGAGATGTACTGTGGGATCTGTCTGGAGTCCTTGCTTATGAAAAGCTTGGGTGAAGAAATATTTACTGGTGTTGGGGGGAATGGACAAATGTGGATCATGTGCAAGCGGATGAGATTAGTATATCTTGGCAGTAGGTTTGATACAAATATTGTGGGCCAAAGTGCTTGTTCCTGCTCTGTACTGTTCTGTTCTATAAATATTAGTGATCTTACAAATTCTGATATATGGTTTCTCTTAGGTACAAGCTCAAGTGATTCAGGAAACTGTTGTCCCCAAGGAACCCCCACCTGAATTTGAATTTGTTGCTGATCCCCCGTCTATCTCAGCCTTTGATTTGGATGTCGTGAAGCTAACCGCTCAATTTGTTGCAAGAAATGGTCGTCAGTTTTTGACTCAGCTGATGCAGAAAGAACAACGTAACTATCAGTTTGACTTTCTGCGACCCCAGCACAGTTTGTTCAACTATTTCACCAAATTAGTGGAACAGTATACAAAGGTAAAAGTTAAAATGCAATTTATTATATGTGAATAAAACCAATTGCAATGAACTAAGCCACAGTACTGAATCGTTTCATTTGAAATTCAATGGTTGCAGCTTGAAGGGTGTAGAGCTAAGTATTTATATTTATGCAGTTGTTCTTGACAAAAGTAATAAATGCTGTAGGAGCAAAGATAAAGGCTGGAAAAGGCTTGTTAATGAATTGGTGATAAGGGTATTTGACTGAGGTAACTTTTCCGACTTAAACTGAAATGCCAGAGTTATTTTTTGTTCTTTTTACAGATCTTAATACCGCCAAAGGGACTGCTTCTGAAATTGAAAAGGGAAGCAGAAAACCCAAAAGAAGTTTTGGATCAGGTTAGATATTTGTGTTTTTCGTGCCTGATATTTAACAAACCATAATGCTTGCTTAAATATTTGGTGCATCTGTAACATAAAATATTTATAATCGATAGTAAGCTAAAATATCTTAACACAAACCCTTTGGGGGATTAATGCTCTTTTTTTTTTAAACTTCTTAATGCAAAAAGTGTGAAAATAGTTTTTGTTGAATTCCCAGACAGAGGTTCCCAAGCCTTTTCCTCATCTGCACACACCACTTTTACATTTAATCAGAAATGGAATAAAGCAACAGGAGCCATTTGTTCTCTCAAGCATTGTTCTGGCATTCACTTTAGACCACTATTAATTGTATCTTATTTTCATCTACCCACCTTTGTTTCATATTATTTATATGTTTGGTTTTGATCTAGACTCAGCAGGTGTTTTTGGAATGTATATTCCAAGTTCTGCCACCTGTTCTGCAAATAATTACTTCCTAGCTTTTCTTGTATGCAAACAACTTTTAATTTGAAAGTTTCTAATTTTCCTTTTTTCAGGATTTTCTCAACAGTGGAAATAATTTCTCTCCATCAACCTAAGCTAAATTGTAATCTAAAATATCCAAATGAGATCATGTAATAATCTATTTGAGGACAGAAAGTTAATCTCCGATTATCTGGAATCATCTTAAACGTTACCTTATTCTCAGGACTGCTGCAACTTCTGGATCAAAATACATTTTCTGAAGTGCTCTTTACATGTTCTGGCCATGGCAAGATTAGTTAGCAGAAATTAGCATTAGTTAGCCATGGCAGAAGGCCTTACTGTTGAGTTTCAGCTCTTTGCAGTAATCTTTCATCAGGGGATGTATGAGAGCCATTTATCATTTACTAGACCAGCATTCTACCTGAATGCAAAGATACTCTGCCCCATCATTTCGCTATCTCGCAGCTCCCAAACACGCATACCCTCCACCTGTCTTATGTAGGAAATATTTTTTTGTGGAATAAAATATTTTATTTTCATTAGAATGGAAGGCCATGTGTTTTAATAGTGCATGTATTGTGTTCTTTTTTAATGGCAGGTGAAATATCGAGTGGAATGGGCCAAATTTCAGGAGCGTGAAAGGAGGAAAGAAGAGGAAGAACGGGAAAGGGAGAGAGTAGCCTATGCACAGATTGATTGGCATGACTTTGTGGTGGTCGAAACTGTTGACTTCCAGCCAAATGAGCAAGGTAAATACTAATACCGTACTTTAGGCTGTCATTTTATTTTGTATTTAAAGGCCAATAAATATGCACTTTTCTAAACTTACCCAAATTTTGCTTTACATTCACTGTATTTCCGGCATCTTATAATAGCACACCTTGTTTAAACTTGATTTGCTGCTAAATTGGTTTGAAAGATCAATGAAAAAATAATGATGAGATTCTAGACATTTGAGTTTGTTTACCTTAATAATTTGAATATAAGCTCTTGACATCAGCGATAATTTGAAAATTGATATCAAAACGTGCGCTGAATTATTTATTTATTTACGTAGATTGTATGAAATTTGCCTGATATTAAAATTCAGTATAGCCTATATATAATTAAGAGTTAAAATGGATTATTGTCCAAAACACATCCGTCCATTTAATTCTTGCCTTGGTTCCTTCAAAACAAAATCAAACCTTTTTCTGCACCTTTAAGGATACAATATGCATCCAGTGTTATATAAATACAGAAGTTCTTATAGTCTACACATATTGTTTAATATATTGCGGTCCTCTGGGAACAAGCAAGTATATTTTGTTGTTTAATATGTGTATCATAATAATACCCCTTCTACTTAAAGGGCATTTCCCTCCACCAACTACCCCAGAAGAACTTGGAGCTCGTATTTTGATGCAGGAAAGATATGAGAAGTTTGGTGAGAGTGAGGAGGTTGAAATGGAAGTTGAATCTGATGATGAAATTGAAGAATCTGATGACAAAGCAGAAGATACCCCAACACAGTTAGACCAAGATACGCAAGTACAAGATATGGATGAGGTACACTGGTAAAATTGATCCTGTTAATTGTTAAAGAATTTCTTTGGTTGAATATTTTCTGGTTCAGTTTGATTCTCTAAGAAAGGTTTGCTAGCAAGTTAGCCAACGGTATTGGAGACTACCAGTACTTATGGAATAACTGAGCTTATTGTTGAAAATCTGATTATGGCCGGTGGAAATTTATTTAGTTACATACGAACTTAGTTACAAACTAAGTGGGTAAGTAAACTTGGACAATAGTTCAAATACAAAGCAAGTAAGCATTTTTTTTGGTCCAAGTATTTGTTCACAAATTCCTTTACTCAAGTTTACAAAATTGATTGCTTCTACTCGCAGGTGAACATTTTTGATCAACTACTTTTGAATTCATACTGACTCTGCGAATGACACCAAACAACCAAATGACAGGAACCATTTGATTTTGTAATCTTTTCGTTGTTATTTGCGAGTTGGCTTAAAGGAGGATGCAAGGTTCCTTGCAGTCATTTATTTTGTTGTTTACAATCACACTCAGAATTTAAATGAATGAGACAGCTCATCGCATTTTGTGTGTGTGGAATACCTAATAGTCTGTTGTTCAGTTTAGTTTAGTTCCGTTTAGATCAGGGGTTCCCAACCTTTTTCATCTCGTTTAGCCCTGGCAACTTTAATAGCACATAACAATGTTATTTCACTTATTTATGAACAACAGATACCAGAACCCCAAACACAGTCAGTCAATGAGAAAAAATATGTACAAATCCAGAATCAACAAATTTACCCCCTGGGAAGGTGAAATTTACTCCCTGGGGGCAAATTTACTCCAGATTGGGAACACTTGGTTTAGATAAAGGTAGGATGTATTTCCCCAGAAGCAATCGGGCAAGGAATGCTGCTAGTGTGTAGGTCGTCTAGATTCGGAATTCATAGAGATATGCTGTAAGCTTTCAGAATAGCGAGAGGTGAAAATTGAAAATATTTGATCTGTGAAATATTTTCACAATTTTATAATTATAAAATGTTTTATGTTAGGGATCAGATGACGAAGACGACGGCCAGAAAGTGCCACCACCTCCTGATAATCCAATGCCTCCACCTCTTCCTCCTACCCCAGATCAGGTCATCATCAGGAAAGACTATGATCCCAAAGGTGAGAAGAAGGGTTTCGGCCTGAAACGTTGCCTATTTCCTTCGCTCCATAGATGCTGCTGCACCCGCTGAGTCTCTCCAGCTTTTTTGTGGACCTGTGAGTTTGTAAACATTGACTGGAGGGAAGCTTAAGTTGTAATGGTCTAAAGGGTATTGATTCATCTGGTATGGTTATAATCATGTGAATGGACTGGTAGCCTGGTAGAAATTAAAGGACGGGAACATGGGACACAATTTATTTGTGTAACAGAACCAACCATTATTCTCAATTAATTTGGAGTATACTCGAGTTTCGATTCTAAACATATAATTCAATGTAGTCCTTACAATTCTGCCAACTTGATTTACCCATCTACCAAATTCTCCTGTGGCCATGTAATTTTATATTTTTTGTATCCAAATGATTTTGGAATCATGAGATTAAAAAAAAAAAAAAAAAGAAAATTGGTGATCACTGGGATATATCAAAATTCACTGAAGGAATCTGTAAACCCAGAAATCATTACTTGCTGGCAGTTAATTTATACTGTACAATCTAAACTTCAGCACCAAGCCAAACAGATAAGTTGAATTGGTTTGATGTTTTTTAATTATCTATATCTTAATTTAGTACAGAAAATTTCCCCCAAAATGTTGTGACTTTCTCCTGCTACTACTTCTGTCTTTCTCGATATTAACATGTTGCTGTAGCTAGGAAAGGTAGATGTTGTATGAACAGACAACACTTGTTCATCTTGGTTTATAAATCTTTCAATAGAAACATAGAAAATAGGTGCAGGAGGAGGCCATTCGGCCCTTCGAGCCAGCGCCGCCATTCATTGTGATCATGGCTGATCGTCCCATTTCATTTTGAACCAGAAGATAATAAGTTTAGGCAGTAATTCAAGATGACATCATAACGCAGTATTTCGTGGAAAATGGATCCCAGTCATAGGAATAGCCATGGAATTGTCCTTTTGAACATATGCACCAATTTTGATAGAGAATGCCATATGTGCTGTGTGTGTGTAGGTAAACACACTTCATTTTGTCAACTTAGCCAATTTCTAATTTTATTTAGAAACAAGGAAAGAATTGCAAAATATTCCAAATATACACATGTATGAATAGTGATTATTACATCAGACAGCTCTGATCTTGGCTACTTTTTCTGAGCTGTTATGTTGCACTCTCCTAATTTATTTCTAGGATTTCCATTGCATAAATGCATACTAAGATAAGCATGAGGGCACTATAGGGGGAACAGGAGGGTGATCTCCCAATAAGTTAATCAATATTTCTGAAACTAACCATCACTATCAGAAACACAAGCCATTTACGTCTTTACCCTTTAGTTTCTACCATTTAAAAACATGGTTGTTCACAGTACTGGAGATGCTGGTAGAACATTACAGGTCAACTGTGTTTTGTGGGATTGATGTCAGAGGTGTGCCAGAACATTCACAAGTGGCAGGTTTCCTTTCTTAAAAGTGATTTAATTGTGGACATGTATTTTCATTTAAGTTTCCTTTTCTGTATATTTCACTAAGTTGTGTATGTAGGATTTGGAGTTAATGTGTTTGTTTTCTTACCTTTGATTCATCTAGCTTCGAAACCAGTGGCTGGTACACCAGCAACTGACGAGTATCTCATCTCTCCAATCACTGGAGAAAAGATCCCAGCGAGCAAAATGCAAGAGCACATGCGGATTGGGCTGTTGGATCCACGTTGGCTTGAGCAGCGTGAACGCTCTATCAGAGAGAAGCAGAGTGAAGATGAAGTATATGCTCCAGGCAAGTAGGGTTCATTATGATGTGGGGGGTACTTTGTTAATATTGAAAAGGAATTTGTAGTTTCTGTGGGGGGGTCCTTTCCTTCCTACATGCTTGTGGTTAAGTTTACTTATCCAGTCTGTTACAAAATAATGAACATATGCAATCATGGATAAAAATCAAATTTTCTCCTTTTGTTGCTGTCAAATCACCCGAACACACGCAATTAAACTGATCAAAATTTCTGCTAGTCATAGCTTCTAGGGTTATTAGTGGGCACATTGTCAATTTTTGTCTTGTCCTGTCTGGACCACCTCACACTATCACTATAGATACCAAACTAATTGTTGGGTTCATGGGAACTTTGCACTTTTATTTAATCCTCAATGATAGTGTATCTTGCTGAATAAACCAATGTAGTTCTACAATTTCAACTCTTATTTTGAGTTTCAAGTGGAGCCCTGACCCGAAAAGTTGTTTGTCCATTCACTCCATCCACAGATGCTGCTTGATCCACTGAGTTCCTCCAGCACTTTCTTTACCTCGGCATACGTTACTACTTGTGCTTTGAACCAAGCCAGTCATTGGCAGCATAGAAACATGCATTCTGTATAGCCTGAAATTATATCAATTTTGCTTTATTGATTAATTAATGGGAGTAATTGACACTAATATTTTAATTCATTAATATTTAAAAGCTAATTTTATTAAGTAAACAATATTTCATAAGTAGTGTAAACTGCTAATCTTACACTCTTATACTTAAGTATGATTGTGCCTATGTACACTAAGATTTTTACTGAATTGGATGCCAAAAAGGAATATCACTGTACCTAGGTCCATGTGACAATTGAGATATTGCAGACTTAGACAATAGGTGCAGGAGTAGGCCATTCGGCCCTTCGAGCCAGCACCGCCATTCAATATAATCATGGCTGATCATCCACAATCAGTACCCCGTTCCTGCCTTCTCGCCAGCTCCATGTAGAGCTATTCTGTTTGTCATAATCCCCTTATTTTCTTGTAACCTTGAAAATTATTCTGTCCCATGTGCCCACATCTCTCCTTTTGATTCTTTTGACAAATACCACCCAGGGGTAATTTTCAGAAGAAATTTAAGCTATTAGCATGCCTTGACACTTACAATCACAGTTGCAATATGCACACTCCACACAGACAGCATTCAATATCAGAATCAAAGTCGGTTACCACTGAGGTAGTACCACTAACTGCTGAACTGCTCTTACAGGAACACAGAGACACCTTTCTTTGAGCTTTCAATCCCATAAGCAATTATTAGTTAAAATTGGGAAAGAGTAATCCAACTATCTTTTGATCCGAGCCATTTTTAATAACAGGTCTGGACATTGAAAGTAGCTTGAAGCAGCTGGCGGAACGACGTACTGATATCTTTGGTGTGGAAGAAACCGCTATTGGAAAGAAGATTGGTGAAGAGGAAATACAGAAGCCAGAAGAAAAAGTATGTGCACCCATTACTTTGCAAATTTTAGACAAGTTAGTCACTGCTCAAATTGTATTTTGTTGCAGGTTTACTATGGAATATTAGTACTGTCGCTTCAAAATAATAATGCAAT
Organism: Leucoraja erinaceus; assembly: GCF_028641065.1. NCBI lineage: Eukaryota > Metazoa > Chordata > Chondrichthyes > Rajiformes > Rajidae > Leucoraja > Leucoraja erinaceus. The sequence continues at coordinate 14,609,081 of NC_073401.1, read as the reverse complement.
CTTTCCCTTGCATAATTTCCACAAAAATATATAATTGGCACTTAAGTGTTTTCTTTCATAAAAATAGTAAAGGAAATGAGTACAAATATTGTAATTAAATACCTTTTTCCAGATTGTAGGAAAGTCATATTGTATTTCAAATAGTGTGTAACGGAAATTAAACTACGGGAAGTGCTGTTGACAGATATACAGTTTGTTTGTTCAGTCTATGAAGTCATTTGAAGATCAAACAGTAATTGTTAATTGCCTCCGGTCAAAGCAGACAGCCATATCAGTTTGTCTGGTTAAATTAATGCAACATATTAATGCAACAAATGTTGCATTAATAATAAAACATCCGTTGAAGTGATTTTGCAAAATTTGTAGTGTTTTTTTTGATTGTAACCTTAAAATATATAAATAAGCCATTAAGCTTTGCTTGTATTTCTTCTGTCTTATGGTACAGGTTACTTGGGATGGGCATTCTGGTAGCATGGCACGTACACAACAGGCTGCGCAAGCTAACATTACACTGCAGGAGCAGATTGAAGCAATCCACAAGGCCAAAGGATTGGTTCCCGAGGACGATACCAAGGACAAAATTGGACCCAGCAAACCTGAATTACCACAACTGCCATCTCTTTCATCTGCATCAAATTCTTCAATGAATGCTCCTCCAATCACATCACTGCCCAGGCCACCTGTAAGTTTGGCAAATATTTTGAGAATGATTGATTGTATGGCGTTTACAGCTGTGTTGAGGTGCTCTTATTGTGAGCAACAAGAAGGTGGAGGAAAACATTGTTGCATCACTATCTTATAATTGCTCTGCATCGTGGGGAGTTACACTTCTATTAAAATAGTCACAACCCTGTTTTTTTAAATTAATCATGGGTAACTTTGTATTAAATAGTTCTATAATACCTTTCCATCTGCCCCGTTATGGTTTCTAAGGCCTGATTCTTACCAATGTTTTTACTTTAATACCACAGATGCCACATGATGCATTGTAATTAAATGTTAATCATTCTCTTTATCAGTAATTGGGGAGGAAAATGATGAGAATGACGCATTAAAACAGTGTTCTCATTCATGTATTTCCTATCTTAAAGAGAAAATATTATTTTAAACACTACATAAGTCTCAAGAGCACAAAATGTGCTGATGAAAATCCTCTATCCAGATACAGTGCCCTTCATAATGTTTGGGACAGAACCATCATTTATTTATTTACCTCTGTACTCCTGTAATTTCTATATGGTGAAACCAAAATGTATAAAAATGGCCTTTATTAAAACCTGACTGTGCATTTTTTTCCTATTACAAATCTCAAATTGTGGAATACAGAGGCAAATAAATAAATGATGGTTCTGTCCCAAACATTATGGAGGGCACTGTACTGTACACTACTGTACACTGCACAATGACAATAAAGTTTGAATCTGAATCTGAAATGATGGGTCTTTGTCCCAAACATTATGGAGGGCACTGTGACTTCTACATTTCTTATACATTGAAATTAAATAATTTGTCTTCAATAGCACAGCTGGATATTAGATTTGCATCGCTGTGTAAGCTGATCTTATGTGACCACATTGAGCAAAATCAAAATTGAGATTAGTTGGAGCAATGTTATAAGAGCAACCAAATGTACTTTGGATGCTGTTGTAGTGGTCGTGCTTATTTTTCATTCAGTATATTATTATTTATAGTCCAAATATATAGTCTGGAAGGGCCGAATGGCCTACTGCTGCACCTATTGTCTACAATATTAGAATTGCTACAGCATAATTCTTAATGGAAGCTGAAAATGAGAAAAGTTGTGGACTATTAGTGAAAATAAAATTGTGATTTGTTTTTTTTAATTATTCAGATGCCACCCCCTGTGCGGAGCATTATGTCATCGATGCCTGTTATTCCCAGGCCACCAATGTCTCCTATTATCCGCTTAGCGCCAGGACCTGTTTTATCAGCTTCCATGCCAGGAATGATTCCTGGACCACGAATTAATGTAGTACAAATGTCTTCTTCAGCTCCGCAAGTTTTGACCCCCCGACCATCCATGGTGGTGCCATCTGGTAAAGCTATTTAAAAGATTAATACAGTCTTTCAGTTTAAATCCATTTTGGAATTTATGAGTATGAAATTAAAACTGATTATTTTACAAGGACTTGCAAAATGGGATGTGAGATAGCTTCATAATATCAGCTGGATGTGTATCTGACATCTGTCGGTCTCATTGCATCCTTGTTGAGAATTTTGGAAAGGCATAAGAACATAGGAAGAGGTTATTTGGTCCTAAGCAATGACAGGGGAAATTAACTAATACAAATGGTTCTTTATTTTTAAGAAATAAAAATCTTTCCATCTAAGATAGGGGATAGTATAAAGAGGGATGGTTGGGGAAAATGTGATTGGATGGCGGTGGGAATATGAAAGCAGTCTGACTTGCAAGTTTAGAAGCAGGGACTTGATCATATTATCCAGGCTTGTACAAGCGTAGTGTTGGAATGCTAGATTGTCTCGTCTGCGCTCTCTTCAAAGTCTTTTGATTTTTTTTAAACTTTAATCAGTAATGTCGAGAAATAAAGCATAAAAAGTTCAGTGAAGGTGATCTCTGCCTAGAGGGGAAAAATGTGAATCAGAATATGTAAAACGTTATCGTTATCGCGTAGTGTTTTTGCGAAGATGTGAAGACAACCACATACACCAATATACACACGTACAAGATCAGAGTTTTAATAAGTACTAGACCAAGTGCAGACCCGTTGGGTCTGCTCCCCCAACGCACCCGTTCCCTACCTGTAGCCCCCACAAGAGGTGTAGTCCAACTCAAGCCGTTGCCAAATTCCGTAAGATTCCAGCACTCTACTGCCTCCTTCGGCAGTGGGCTTAAAAATAAATTCCAATTGCACATGTTATGATAGTGGGGTGGTGGGATCAACAAATTGGAAATGTACAGATGAAGTTAAAGGGAACGAGAGTGCAGGATAGGTTACGGAAGTCTCCAGAAGTAATAGGACAGGAAGTTTAAGAAAGTATAAGAGACTGAGGTCAGGTAAAGTCGGGACCAATGTGAGAAGAGGGGTGGTGAATACGGAATTAAAGGTGTTATATTTGAATGCATTTGAATTTGTTTATGGAATAAAGTGGAAGAGCTTAAAGTGCTGTTAGAAATCGGATGTGTCGGTATTGCTGTTGAGCAAAGTGACTTACAGAGGTTTGAGGGAGGAGCTGGCTAAAGTTGATTGGAAAGGGACCCTAGCTGGGATAACGGTGGAACAGCAATGGCAGGATTTTCTGGGAATAATTTGGAAGATGCAGGACCTTTTTATTTCAAAGATGAAGAATGATTCTAACGGGAGAATGAGACAAAGTCAATGACAGCATAAAACTCAAAGAAAAGGCATATAACATTGCAAAGATTAGTGGGAATCTGGAGGATTGGGAAGCTTTTATAAAAATTAAAAAGGCAATATGAAGAGAGAGGATGAAATACGAAAGTAAGCTAGCCAATAATATAAAAGAGGATAACAAAAGTTTTTTCAGATATTTAAAGAGTAAGAAAGAGGCAAGAGTAGGCATTGGACCACTAGAAAATTATGCTGGAGTAGTGATAATGGGGAATAGCGAAATGGCAGATGAATTGAATACGATTTTTTGCATCAGTTAGCACTATGAACCACACCAGCAACGTACCGAAAATTCAGGGGGTGGAAGTTAGTGCAATAACTATCACTACAGAGAAGGTACTTGGGAATCTGAAATGTCTGAAGGTGAATAAGTCACCTGGACCGGATAGACTTCTGAAAGAGGTGGCTTTAGAGATTGAGGAGGCATTAGTTATGATCGTTCAAGAATCACTAGAGTCGGGTAGTTCCAGACTATTGGATAATTGCAAATATTACACTGCTGTTCAAGAAAAAGGAGTGAGGCAGAAGAGTGGAAACTATAGTCTGTTTGTCTGACTTCAGTGGTCAGTAAGAGTTTAGAGTCCATTATAAAAGATGAGGTTTCCGAGTACTTAGAAACACACGATAGAATAGGCTGAAGTAAACAGTGTTTTGTGAAAGGAAGATCTTGCCTGACAAACCAGTTGGAATTCTTTGAGGAAGTAAATAGCAGGATAGACAAAGGAGAGTCAGTGGATGTGGTTTACCTGTATTTTCAGAAGTCATTTGATACCGCACGTGACGCTGCTAAAGAAGATGAAAGCCCATGGTATCAGAGGGAAGATACTGGCATGGATAGCAGGTTAGCTGGATGGAAGAAGGCAAAGAGTAGCAATATAGGGGGCTTTTTCTGGTTGGCTGCCGGTGACTAGTGGTGTTCTGCAGTGGACGGTGCTGGGGCTGCTACTCTTCACAGTGTATATCAATTAATTGGATAAGAAAACTTTTGTGGTCAATTTTACAGATGATTTGAAGATAAGTGGAGGGGCAGGTAGTGTAGAGAAAGCAGGGATTCTGCAGAAGGACTTGGACAGGTTGGGAGAAAAGGCTGAGAAGTGGCAGATGGAAAACAGCATAGCAATATGTGGAGTAATGTATTTTTGTAGTAGGAATCAAAGGCATAGACTATTTTCTAAATGGGGTGAGAATTAAGAAATTGGAGGTGCAAAGGGTCTTGGGAGTGCTAGTGTGGGATTCCCAAAAAATTAATTTGCAAGTCGAATCAGTAGTAAGGAAGGCAAATACAATGCTACCATTTATTTCAAGAGGGCTAGAGAAACAGCGATGTAATGCTGAGGTTTTATAATTTGGAGTATGATGAGCTGTTTTGGGCTTCCTACCTGAGGAAGGATGTGCTGGCGTTGGAGAGGGTCCAGAAGAGGTTTACGAGAATGATCCCAGGAATGATTGGCTTAACATATGATGAGTGTTTGATGGCACTGGGCCTGTACTCGCTGGAGTTTTGAAGGGGGGGAGGGGGGGGTCAATGAAACATACCGAATAGTGAAATGTCTGGATAGAGTGAATGTGGAGAAGATGTTTCCACTAGTGGGAGAGCCTAGGTCCAGAGGCCATAGCCTTAGAATAAAAGGACATATATTTAGAAAGGTCATAGTTTCAGAATTGAAGGACGTTCTTTTAGGAAGGAGATGAGGAGGAATTTCTTTAGTCAGTGGGTGATGAATCTGTGGATATCTTTGCCACGGGTCACAGTGGCGCAGCGGTAGATTTGCTGCTTTATAGCGAATGCAGGGCCGGAGACCACGATTCGATCCCGACTACGGGTGCTGTCTGTACGGAGTTTGTATGTTCTCCCCGTGACCTGCGTGGGTTTTCTCCGAGATCTTCAGTTTCCTCCCACACTCCAAAGACGCACAGGTTTGTGGGTTAATTGGCTTGGTAAATGTAAAACAAAATTGTCCCTAGTGGGTGTAGAATAGTGTTAATGTGCGGGGATCGCTGGTCGGCACGGACCTGGTGGGCTGAAGGGCCAGTTTCCGCACTGTATCTCTAAACTAAACTTTTAAAAAAGAGGGCTGTGGAGGCCGTCAATGGATAGATTTAAGGCAGAGATTGACAGTTTCTTGATCAGTAAGGGTGTCAGGGGTTATGGAGCGAAGGCAGGTGAATAGGGTTGTGAGGGAAAGATAGATCAGCCATGTTTGAATGGCAGCTCAGTCTTGATGGGCCGATTGGCCTAATTCTGCTCCTTGAGTTTATGAAAGATGTGATTTGATTTTTTTTTTTTTTTAAAGCAAACAATAGAAAAGAAATGTTGGTTAAAAGTAACAATTTTGAAGTTCTAATAGGAATTTGTTTCTGCTTGGATGTCCAGCCTTTGTACCTGCACCTCCAGCTATTCCTGCCCCAATGCCTTCTTCACTTCCACGACCCCCTCCTCCACTAGATGATGAACCAGCAACCAAGAAGATGAAAAGCGAGGATAATCTTATCCCAGAGGAAGAATTTCTAAGAAGAAGCAAGGTATGTGTCCTCGAGGAACCAATGTTCATTAATGTTATTTGTGTTGCATTCATAATGCCCGTTGCTTGGTCCGTTCTGTTTAAATGTATCTATTGACAATCATGTACGTGTTATGTATTTGAAAATGTCACTTAATTTATTAATTAATTTTTGAGGAATAGCGCTAGATTTGATGGTGGTCGGTTAAATATTATTTTTAACCCAATTTTGGAAGGGGGGTTGTCTCCTCCCTTTTGATAATTGTACTCCACATGTTTTTGTTAATTGAAATGAGCGATAGTTAATAACAATTACACTCAATTTCCAGCTATTTTTCTTGCTATGTGCATTCTGTTTACATATAGAACGTGCAATACCTGGATACAGAGAGGTGTTGGACTGATCATATCTAAATTAGTTTAATTTACCTTAGTTTTAATAAAAAGTGATGGAACTGTATAGTCCAAAATGAGGGAATTCAGTGTATTACCATTTTACTGCAATAATACCTTTGTTTGATTTTGGACCATTATTGCACTATATAAATTGTCAAAATGTCTAATAAGTAAATTGCCGAATCAAAACATTTCTGTTTCATCAAACCTGTTGGAGATCACTTTATACAACCATTGGTGTTGTTACCATTTTAAATCAGTTGAAAAATTGTAGGGATGTGACACATCTATTTCAGAAAGTAACTGTTTGTGATGCATACAATGTCAATTTTTATCTTTAAAAAATTGGTTGTAACTCCTAATGTGCCCCCTTGTTTTTCTTTCAGGGCCCAGTCACAGTCAAGATACAGGTACCTAACATGCAGGATAAGTCGGAATGGAAGCTGAATGGCCAGGTCCTTGTTTTCACACTCCCTCTTACAGATCAGGTATGTATTCATTTTGGAAATGTGAGATGAATTGACTGTTATATGGCTTATAATATTTGAAACAATAATGAAAACTTTGAGATTACCACCTCTTGGTTTTATGTATTGCCATCCATAAGCCTGATTCGCTACAATGCTTCACTACAATGGCGAGAACTATATTCTGTGCTCTGTATCTTTCCTATTGTACTTGATGATCATGATACTTTATTGTCACGTACCTAGTTAATTTTCTGATTTTACATACAAAGTACACAAAAAAGGCGGTTACAAAGTTATAAAAAGTACCCATCCCTTCAACATACCCCCACCGGGTGCCCCTTAGTTCATGGCGGTCCTACACACCGAGTCCCCCTTTGTTCGTGGCGACTTAACCCGTCCACCACGTACCGACTCTGTCCCCGCTCCGACTCGACCTCATCCTCGTCCCGACTTGACACAGAGGTTCCGACTCGTCCTTGACCTGACCTGACCTGACCTGACATCTGCCCATCCTCCAGGGACTCCCACTGCGCATTGCACCGGCTTCACTGTAGGCCGCAGCGCCGTGTGGGAGCCTTCTAGGCGCGTGAGGCACCCTGTGGGTGCTTCTATTTTCTTCAGTTTGCGCTGATTATATTTATGTATAGTATTATCTGATTTGATTGGATAGCTTGCAAAACCATGCTTTTTCACTGTAGCTCGGTACACTGAACAATAACAAACCTAAATCTCCATCTCGTCATCCAAATCCAATCTCATCTTATCTATCTATCGCAAATGTGTCGATTCTTCGTGTACTACCAAGTTCAGGGGAATTTGATTTCGATGGGGCACAACTTTTCTCTAAAGCAATAATTTTGGTTCAGTATTCAGTAAAGCAATAACTTTGCTCCTTATGGAGTACAACAGCAGATGTCAATCTTTAATGAATGAATGCTTTATTGTCACATGTAACAAGTCACAGTGAAATTCTTTGCTTGCAAACACAAGGTATGCAAGTCATTACATAAAAAGCACTTACAAAGTTACACAGTATTCCGCAGCAGGTCTACCTTTGTTCTTCCCCCCTTCCCCTCCCCACGCTGGTTCCTCCATTGTTCTTCCCTCTCGCTCAAGGTGGTCCTCCCATGCTGGGTCCTCCTTTGTCCATTGTTCTTCCCCTTCCTTCACGGCGGACCCCCCCGCCGGGTCATCCATTGTTCGTACCACTGCCTCATGGCAGTCCCCCACGTCGGGTTCTTCTTTCCCGCCCCTCATGGCGATCCCCCCACAGCAGCGTCTTCACTCTGCATGGTCCGTCAATCGGCGCCATCATCGACTGCCACACCAACCTCTCCAGTCGCTGCCAGGTCCCCTCCTGAGGCCTCTATGGCGCCGACCCAGACCCCTCCGCCAACCCAGGCCCTGTCCGCCGCGGGCTCCACCGACCCGCGAGGCTCCAGCCTCGGCTTCCCTGCGGCCATCCGGGAGGCATCGAGTCCGTGGCGCCTCGTTAAAGGCCTCCAGCCGCGTTCCCGTTCTGAAGATGCAGCTCGGCTAGAATTCTTCTGCTGTGTGGCTCGGCCTATGGAAATTTCCTATGTAAAGATGGAAGTACCATTCAAGACCAGCTTGTAGCAAGAGGCATGGTGAACGGAGACTGCAGTCTGTTTGCCACGTACAAATTGAACTGTTCCTCAGGCTGTACATTTTACAGATAAAGGAGTTTCTTGCCAAACTCTCCTAGGATTGTGTGTCATTTTTCCAAATAAAGATTTCATCAATATGAGGTTGCAGTATTTTGTTTTAACATAGAAACATAGAAAATAGGTGCAGGAGGAGGCCATTTGGCCCTTCGAGCCAGCACCGCCATTCATTGTGATCATGGCTGATCATCCCCAATCAATAACCCGTGCCTGCCTTCTCCCCATATCCCTTGATTCCACTAGCCCTGAGAGCTCTATCTAACTCTCTCTTAAATCCATCCAGTGTTTTGGCCTCCACTGCCCTCTGTGGCAGGGAATTTCACAAATTCACAACTCTCTGGGTGAAAACGTTTTTTCTCACCTCAGTCTTAAATGGCCTCCACTTTATTCTAAGACTGTGGCCCCTGGTTCTGGACTCGCCCAACATTGGGAACATTTTTCCTGCATCTAGCTCGTCCAGTCCTTTTATAATTTTATATGTTTCTATAAGAAAACCCCTCATCCTTCTAAACTCCAGTGAATACAAGCCTAGTCTTTTCAATCTTTCCTCGTATGACAGTTCCACCATCCCAGGAATCAATCTTGTGAACCTACGCTGCACTGCCACAATCACAAGGATGTCCTTCCTCAAATTAGAAGACCAAAACTGTACTTGTAACTGCAAGTTCTGAAATGCATATAATTTTATGTTACTTTTTGCATTTTTCAGGTGTCTGTTGTCAAGGTGAAAATCCACGAGGCTACAGGAATGCCTGCTGGTAAACAGAAGCTTCAGTATGAGGTAGGTATTGCACGGTGTTGTTTGACTGTGAGCCTACTTGCAACCTCTGGATTCTGCATTAGTTCAGCTGAACATGAAAACAGGTGTTGCAATCGATGATGAGAATATCAAATGTGCAAACCGTTCTCACTTAAAAATTATCAAAATAAATTGGCCTGTTAAATTGAGGTACATGAGTTATGCAAGCTGCACAACATCTCTATTACTGAAAAGCTAATTTAGTGATTGGAGTTTAACTGCATCTTTTTCAGTTATTAAAATGTTCATTTTATTTTCTAATTGCTTATATTCATTGTACATGTTATGAATCACAAAACAAAATTAAAATCAGTTTCACTCTGTTCCAAATTCAAGAGTTTCTTGATTGTGAGATTTCTTTATACTGATCAATGAAATGAATGTTGCCTGGCATCATGGGTCCTCCACAGCTGAGTTCAGATAAAGTTATCAGCAACGATAGCAAATCTACCCACAATGATTTCTAGATCTTTGTGAGCAACCTTGATTGATGTCAGCAGTAAGTGATAATCACATAGATCCAGCTGTGGTTAGGTAGTTAGCATCAGTAGTTCTTGGTCTTTGGGCAATGTACAATAAAAACCTAACTGTTAACATGTAAGAAATTATTTAATTGGTTCATAATGTTGTATGATATGCAGTTGACTTTCTCTGCAGAAGGTTAAGACTTTTATGTTATTTTACATTCTTAAAAATAATCAGTTTTTCAATGTTACCATAGCTTTTCATTCGGGTTTGAATCATGGAAATAATGCTTTGTATTGCTATTAAGAGCATTCATCAGAAGATTATGAATAATATATCCTCCTAGTTGGTAAGGTTACTTAATTTCAATTGAATAGAAAATGTTGGAAACTCAGAGATCTTGAAATATTAAGTGATTCCATGTATGCAGCATGATTTGTTGAGTGTTTCCTGTATTTTGTGTCTTCATTTCATCTTTATATTATCTGCAGTTTTTTTATATACATTTCCAATTTGCTGAACTCTGTTTAAACTCTAACTCCATTTTTGTTCTAGGGCATCTTTATTAAAGATTCTAACTCTCTGGCCTACTACAATGTGACCAGTGGCTCAGTTGTCCACCTTGCCCTAAAAGAACGCGGAGGTCGAAAGAAGTAGCGTGTTGCTTCAAATTATCACCGTCTTTCTATGGAAATGTGAATCGAAGCTATCCATTCTTAAACTACAGAGGATTAAAATGTTAACTCATTTAATATGCAATTCAGATGCAGCTTCTCTGTTTAGAAAATGAAACTATAGCAGCAATAATAAATAATTCGTTTTTTTTTTAAAGTTAATTCTAAATGTTATGTTACAAGTAGTTTCTTCAATATTATACTTTGTGATCAGAAGGTCAGAGTAGTATATTTACTATAATATGATCAGATGGTCTGAAAAAATGTGGCGATCAAACTAAAGTTTCTTTTTCACTTTTGGTGGAACTCCGTGCACAAAAGCCTACTTGGCTAAGTTTATCTTTCTTGCTCCTATGTTGGATTATTGTGTGGTGTTTAGCTCTGAATATTTTTAATAAAATATATCAGTTCTCGTGACTGGATTATAATTTGTGAAAATTACAATTAAAACAAATATTTTTCTTTGCTGTACTCATTCATCCTGTGATCCGAATGCCCTTCCATTGTGGAATATTTGTGGAGCCTTTGTTCCTTACATTCTCACTAAAGCTTCCACCTTTTAAATGTGAAAATAAATTTTCTGTCATCATAAAATCATCTTTTAGTTCTGTACTCCCTTATTCTGCCATTGTTAATTGTTTTAATTAATTTTGTTTATGCTCTTGCATGATCAATTAAATATATATAATGTAGACAAAAGTGCTGGAGAAACTCAGCGGGTGCGACAGCATCTATGGAGCGAAGGAAATAGGCAACGTTTCGGGCCGAAACCCTTCTTCAGACAAATATATATAATGTTCAGTGGCCATTTGATTATGTCTCTTGTGTAATACTTAAGTGTGAATAGCTTTTTCTCTTTATACACAAAGTTTTAATTTTAAACTACATCAATTACCTTAAACTACAGAAGGGGTGAAATTATTAAGTGTATTCCAGTCCTTCTTTGTACCACATAATAGCTTCAACTATCAATTGTATTAGATCAATATAAAATACAATACAGCCGTCCCTCATCCGTGAATTTATGTAGTTTTGACTTTTCACATGTAGCAATACAAAAGATTCCACTTGTCATCATTGTCCATACTAAAATGGACAGGTCCATGGACAGGAAAGGTTAAGAGAGATATGGGCCAGATGCAGCAGGTGAGACTAGTGTAGATGGGGTATCTTGGTTAGCATAGGCAAGTTGGACTGAAGGGCCTGTTTCCATGGTGATTTAATTTCTAGCCCATTCCCACTTATGTACCATTGTTCCAATAGAGGAGTCTTTGTTTACATAGGTTTCGACTTCATAAGGTGTAACCATCGCTCCTTTGAGTTTTAATACATTCAAGGGAAATGGTTTGAAGGTTCTTACAATAACCATATAGGGTGATTTCATGAAAGGTCACTGGAGCGTAGATCCGCACCCACGTGACCGAAAATTTGAAGTGGAGTACATGCTATACATCCGGTACATGTTAGCGAATGGAAAAACACGCACTTTCACACCCGTTAAAAACATCGAAAACGGCCAGTTTTTGAGCTGCAATTTACTGTGCCAGTCGGGGTGACCGTGAGGCACAGCTACCTAAATTTACAGTCCAAAAAAAAGATAGAAACTAAGGTAAATTCAAGAGGGAGCTGAAGGTGCAAATCCAGCGGAAGTGACCAGCGGACATTTGCCGTGGAGATTTAAAGATCCAAAATATCGGGAATTATCACGTTTGCTCGCTGCATTTCATCAAAAGTAAGGCATTGACTTTTTCATCTTTATTCATTTGTTATATGAAAAGTTTTAAAAGTGAAAAATCCGTCAGTAAAATTGCAAAATCGCCCATGGTTCTCAGGTGGGTTTTAACATACAAAATGAAAACACTTCTGAAGCTACATTTACCATTTAAATAATCGTAAACTATCAATGCGTTTTGAAATAAATTGATTTTTTTTTTTTAATGAAGTATAAAAATCTGGAAAAAAAACCCAGAAAAATACTGAATGCATTCTGCAGGCAAGGCAGCATCAATGTGAGAAATAGTCAACATTCAGGTAAAGAACTTTTCACTGCAACTGGGTATGCTTTTTTAAATTTCAGTGGGAGGGATGAAGAGAAATGCCTGCAGTATGGTGCAGACCAAAGTTGGCACAATAACAATTATTTTAAAAAGCAGCAATTGACGAACAAAGAAAGTGGAATAAATTGAAATGAAAATGCAGCTAAAACTGCGGGAGGATAAAGCTGCCCCAGACAGCGAACCTGGCTGGGTGCTAAAGACCTGGGCGTCAGGTTACGGGGGAAGGCAGGAGAATGGGGTTGAGAGGGAAATATAGATCAGTCACAATCAAATAGTGGAGTAGACTCGGCCAAATGGCCTAATTCTGCACCTTTGTCTCGTGTTATGTTCTGGGAACACCAACTGGCTAGAGTATTCAAGGACATCTTCAACCTCTTGTTTTTGCAGTCTGAAGTTTCCACTAGCTTCAAAAGGGCCTTTGTCCTATGTGACCATGATGAGCATGGTGACTTGCCTCAATGACTGCCACTTACAGTTCACCCACCCTAATGAAATGCCTTGCACCACAACAGATCAACAGCAAATGGTATGTCACTGATGTTTTGACAATGTTGCATTATACGGTGATTAATAACACTAATATGTATTAAATGGAGTATAAATGACTTAGAATCAAATAGTATGCATAGCGTTTGGAAGTATGTACCAAGATACCACTAAAGCGAACAAGAGAATCCTAAACAGCAAGAGAATATGTACTTTGAATGCAATGGCAAATTATTTTCTTTTTGCTTTTAATATATACATTTTTGAAGAGTTCGTGCTGGCATTTTACAAGCAGACTTCATTTTTTCCAGTATGGTTGCCAAGTTTTGCATTGTGCAATTTAAGAGAGGTTATTTTAGAACAAAAACACCAAACCAGGCATAAAATATGAACTGCTGATGGGAAGAATTGGTTCCATTGAGGAGAGGCAGCACTATAACATTCCTGAACATGTAATGAGTTAAAAAAACAAAACTCCTGTCCTCTGGTAATGTGAGAGAAAAAAAAAATGCGGATCCTTTGTTCTTCCTGATTTTTTAAAATACTTTTTGGCAAGAAGTGGATACTTGCATAATTAGCCATGGATGAGAACGCAGACAGTGGATTCCTGATGCCAATTATGCATAGTATTTCCTAAAATAAACTTTGTACTTTTGTAAAAAATCATTATGGCTGTTATTGTTGGAACATACTGTAGGAGGAGCTAAAAGTCTAACCAAAAGTAAAATATAATTTGCCAAAATGCCCATTGTTTCAGTGACATTCTAAAACGATTCCCCCTACTTCTTAAACCAATTAATAATTTACTCATGAAAATAATCCATACAAGTTTAAGCAATTCTATTTCTCGGATGCTTGAGTGAGTCAAAATCACTTTATTTCGGACCTTTCTGGTCGTTCTCTTTATCCACAACCTGTACCCTGGCATCGTCATATATTCTGTAATAACACCTTGCTTTAATCTTCACAGCATACCAATAATTACATCTGTCTACCTCAGAAGTTCAAGAGATTCTACAATTAAAATTTGCAAAGTTTAAAACCTGTTGGTGCAGGTCACACAAACCAAAACACATTCCTGTTACAGAAAGAACTGCAGATGCTGGAAAATCGAAGGTAGACGAAAATGCTGGAGAAACTCAGCGGGTGAGGCAGCATCTATCGAGCAAAGGAAATATGCAACGTTTCGGGTCGAAACCCTGAAGAAGGGTTTCGACCTGAAACGTTGCCTATTTCCTTCGCTCGATAGATGCTGCCTCACCCGCTGAGTTTCTCCAGCATTTCTGTCTACCTTCCTCTGTTACAGCCTGGCTATGTGTTCATCTTTCCACCTTTTCAATATCTCAAAATCAATAGAATAATTATTTTTAACACAACCCAATTGTTTTGGGTGACTGACATTTGTTTTGCAAATGATACCAATACTTGTGAAGGTTTATCTTACAAAATACGAGTGTCATATGAAAAGTATTTAGCAACTGTGTTTGGGAAGACCTATAATGGGTGATAGCATTCAATGTTACCAATAAACTTCTACAACTCTACTTTGGTCTAATTATCTCATGAATCATTTGGTGGAACTATTCCGCAAGAGGTGCAGTTCCTGTACCTGTAGAAACATAGAAACATAGAAAGTAGGTGCGAGAGCAGACCACCAGGTCCATCGAGCCCGCACCGCCATTCGCTCATGGCTGAACACTAAACAGACACACTTACCCACAAACAGTAGACACAAGACACAGAACACAAGACACTACCCTCCCCTTTATACCGCTATCACCCCTCTCCACCCCAAGAACCTCGTGATCTCCTGGGGGAGGCAAAAAAACGGATAAAAACCCAGGTCCAATTCGGGAAAAAAATCCGGGAAATTCCTCTCCGACCCCAATCTAGGCGATCGACACTTGTCCAGGAGATCACTCAGGTCTTACTATACTAACCATACCTAGGTCCATATCCCTGCCCTCTCCCCGTAGCCCCTTATCCCCTTGGCAGCTAAAAAACCATCTATTTTAGTCTTAAATATATTTAAAGTTTCTGCTTCCACTGCTCCCTGGGGCAGTGAATTCCATAAATTAACCACCCTCTGGGTGAAGAAGTTCTTCCTCATCTCAGTTTTAAAAGAGCCCCCCCTTATTCTGCAACTATGTCCCCTAGTTCTAGTTTCCCCGATCATTGGGAACATCCTCAGTGCATCCACCCGATCAAGGCCCCTCACGATCTTATATGTTTCAATGAGATCGCCTCTCATTCTTCTAAACTCCAAAGAGTAGAGTTCCAGCCTACTTAACCTTTCCTCATATGTCAATCCCCTCATTGCAGGAATTAATGTACTGTACTGCCCTTAGATTTCTTGGGGTAGAAGTCTTGGGTGGGGGACGAGCTGAGTGATGAGCTTAAACATTTTATTGATGGTATAAACCCTGAATGCTGCAGTGCACCATCTGTAAAGGCAACAAATGTCACAATGACACAAGGAACTGCAATTGCTGGATTCTTGAGCAAAACACAAAACACTCAGCAAGTCAGGCAGCATCTGTGGAGGGAATATACTTTTCCTCCACAGATGCTGCCTGAGCCGCTAGGTTCCTTCAGCACTTTGTACTTGTCTCAATGAATGTTTATATTAGTTATGGGGTGTCAAGTCAAGAGAGTTTATTGTCATGTGGCCCAGATAGGACAATGAAATTCTTGCAATTAAATAGGGTGCTTGCTCCTGAATGATGTCCCGGCTTCCTCTTCTCCAACTTCATAAACTTCACATCAACACCATTTTATCATATTTTATCTCAATGTATCTTGTCTTACATTAAACCCAGAGACATTTGCCAAAAGTCTCTATTTTTAAATGTTCATTTTTATTTATAATTTCATCTGCAAACACATTTCTTTCAATAACTCCCCAACACTGAAACTTCCTGCCTCACCAACATCTTATGTATCCCTTTTATTCCACTAAAAGTAGCAAATCACTCCTGTGTTGTTATCGGTATGTCTTCTGTCGACGCTATTGCTTTCTCCTCTGCATAAAAACCACTTTAAAATGTATTTCATTAATATAGCTTTTGGTCATCCATCCATATATGTCCTTTTCTGACAGTGCTTATTTCTCAAATGTATTTGTGAAGCACTTACGACATTATTTACTTTTAACGTAACATGTAGTTGCAGTTATAGGTGTAATGATCCTAGCACTACTTTCAATCGACCTTTGGAGTTTTCTGTTGCTAAGATCATATGTTTATTATGGACAGATGCAAGTAATTTTCTGAAGATTTTTAGTGTTTTAAAAATAACTACTGGGACCATTAAAACAATTTGCATTCCACATCCAATTTGAAAATAATGCTAAATTGTTGCAATGAGAAGCTTTATCTCATAATCTAAACAAGTCAGCCCGGAGTTAGATAGTTTTGCTGCACAAATAAACAGATACATTTGAAAACTTAGCAAGGTTACTTTGGCAACACGATTTACATTACAAGAAGAACGAATGGCAGTATCCTAGAAACCATGTCTTAGTCCCCTTCTTAGTCACACAACAATGTACAGCCACTGAGCTATACAGCATGGAAGCAGCTTCTATGGCCCACCAAGACCACGCCAACCATTAAACAGCCATCAGTATTGCTCCAGCAATTCTGTTATTATTCTCCCAACGTTCCTCACAACTATCCAAAGGTAGAAGGAACACAGAAATTCAACAAAATCTTCTCATATGAATTAGGGACGGGCAATAAATGTGCCCTTGCTAGTGTCAAGAATAAATAAAGAGTGGACAATAATAACTGAGTTAATTGTTTCTTCATTATGTACATCGTTGGTAATTATCAACTCTTCAGAGGTATTCTCTTCAACAGAGCATGTTTTAAGATTACTAATACCTAGCTGCAGGAAATGAATTACATTAAAATATCATTAACAGTTATCCTCTGTCCAATTGCATATTGTTCTTAAATTATATGTGAGGTTAACAGTGTCTCCACAGAAATATTTCATTCATACCTTGTGTAGAATTCAGAAATCAGTTATGGCTGCAATCATTTATGTCAAGACCTTTCTCAAAACTCACTCTCTGATGCTTCTGCATATTTTGTGAATCATTTAAAGAAAAAAAAAACGAAGAGAATATATTTCAGGTGAAAGTCCATTGCAGGATACAGACACAAAAAGCTGGAGTGACTCAACGGGACAGGCAGCATCTCTGGAGAGAAGGAATGGATGACAAAGAACGGTCTCGACCTGAAACGTCACCCATCCCTTCTCTCCAGAGATGATGCCTGTCCACACTGAGCTACTCCAGCTTTTTGTGTCTATCTTCGGTTTTAATATATCTTCGGCATCTGCAGTTCCTTCCTACACAGGTGGTGTTGTGTTTTATGCTCCGACTTGTCATTCCCCAAGGTTTTCCAAAGGACTGTGTTGCAAGATGCTCTTGAGCATTCCAAAGGTTTCACTGAATATTTAAATATGTATTCTAAAAATGCAAGAAAAATGCAAATAAATTTGCAGAAGCTTTATAGCACTAGTACTCTCTCTGGACAGACCTCATCAAGTCTAACAAAACATTTCTGAAGTGCAGACACCATTATAATAATTAGTTGGTTTAATTTCTTGTCACCTGTCCCGAGTACAGTGAAAAGCTTTTGTTGCCTGCTAACCAGTCAGCAAATAGACTGTACATGATTACAATGTTGGGAAAAGCTGATGTTAATGGTCTCACATATGACAGTGAGATAAATGAGACAGTGAAATGATATAAATGGTTTATGGGGAATAAATTCTGGTCAGGATATACAAGAGACAGCAAGAGACTGAAACTGACTAAATTAATCCAAAAATCTAGTGCATGATTTTTGGCAGGCTTACTAGTTACACAATTTTTCATTGAGTCTATGGTTTACCCTTGGGCAAATCAGATCTTCTACAGAGGATGCCACACAAGCAGTTATCCAAAATACCATACCTCTGAAATGTCCATCTAAATTATCTCCAAGGTGGCTTTTGACAGCTGGCACAATCTTATTTCACTTGACCCCTTCATTGTTGCATGAATGTCAGTAAATAATTAAAATACTCCAAATAGAAAAAGAGAAGACAGTCGTCCTCTTCTGGTCTTGACCATCCCCATTGTCTTTATTCCCTGCCATAATTTGCGAGCCACCAACTCCAATCCTTTCAATGGTACACCTCTGAGGTGCAACCAGACTGTTTTCAGCTTGGTTTTGTTTCACTCTTCTCTCATTATCAGTTTCTGTTTCACCTTTAGCCTTTGTCATTTACTCCACCATCTTCCCCATCACCTGTATCCACCTATCACTTGCCAGGCTTTGTTGCATCCCAACCTCTCTTTTCCAGCTTTATACCCCTGCAAGAAGGGTCCCGAACCAAAATATCAACTGTCCATTCCCTCCTCAGATCCTGTCTGACCTGATTAGTTCTTCCCATCTTGGAATCTCATCCATGTTTTTCTTCCTTCTGGTCCACACTGTGCTTATGCATAAGATAGACACGAAATGCCGGAGTAACTCAGTGAGGCAGGCAACATATCTGGATAGAAGGGGAGAGCGAGACACAAAGATATGGAAGGGTAAGGTGTGAAAACGAGCTTACGCATACTAGCCAGGTTCAGGAGCAGCGTCCTCCTATCATCACCCTTATGGGTATTAAACAATACAACCTCCACCTAAGCTCCGAACTTGACATTGGCTTGAGGGCATTGTATATGTCTTTGCACTATTAGCGTTTGTTTTTTTATATAACTGAACTCATTTTTTGTTTATGATTATGGTGTTTACAGAGTACTGTGTTTACATATCTGTTGTGCCACTGCAAGTAACGGCTTCGTTTATTTCAATTTCATTGTTCCGTTCCGGACGTACGGTAATAAAACACTCTTGACTTGAAATAATTGGTTTAAGATAATGATCCTGCACAGCTTTTCTGTTTATCTCTGTAATTGCTGCCTATTTATTCCTCATCGAGTAGTCAGGATGCTATTTTCTGCTTCAGATCCTCTGGGCTTTCGCCTTTTTATTGTTAAAAGTGGAAAATCTTATCTGCTATTTGTTATTCTAGTGGCATTGCCCTGGGGCGCTTCAGCTGAGGGCAGGGCCACGCATGCGCAGCTGCCGGCCGGCTGGCGGGAGGGGGAGGGGTTTTCTCGGCGCTCGAGCGAGTAGGCGACGGGGAAACTGTCGCCGGGGTTTGCTCACGACCGCCTCAGCGTTGTCCGTCGGCTCCTCTTCCATTAAAGCGAACCATGCGACCTGAATCCCGATGTGAGGCGACCCTGGAAAGGACGAGCAACGTCGAAAGCCCCTGAAGCGCGGCGGCGGCGGCGGCGGCGGCGGCGGCGAGACGAACGGACAGACGGAGGGAGAAAGGGAGGAAGGTTTTGGGGAAAAGTTCCCGGGTGGTCGCGGGGGCACAGAGATTGGTTCCGCCCCCTCCTCGTCCCCCGGGACCATGAAGAAGAGCCGGGAGGACGAAATGAACGCGACACCCGAGGCGGCGATGAACCCGCGGGGCACCGCCGAGAGCCTGGCCGACCTCGACTCCGACTCCGGCCTTCGCGGCGATGTCAGCTCCTTGGGTTCCGACTCCGAGGTCAATGGCTTCGCCAACGGCGACCAGAAGATCGACAAGTACGGCTTCGTGGGCGGCGCGCAGTACACTGGCGAGCTGTAAGTAGCCGGGCTTCGCCCGACGCCAGGCCGGCCGACCGACCCCGACCTCCCATGTCTGTCCTCCCTCCTCCCCCCCGCCCCTCTGTCAGCCCCAGCGCAGGGGAAGACCGCAGCTTTGGAAGTTTTGAGGAACTTTCTTCCCAACATTCGCCTCCCTCTGCGCTTTAGAACATTGGGGAAGTGCACAGAAGAACATAATGTAAAACCCAAAGTGTTATAGGAAACTCAGCGAGCCAGGTAGCATCTGTGAAGGGACTGGACAGACAGCGTTTAGGGCCGGGACCCTTCTTCAGAACTGTACGGAAGAGCTAAAGGACACAAAGTGTTGGAGTCAAAGATGATCTTTGGTTGGGGTAGCTCAGTGAGTCAGGCAGCATCTCGGGAGAAGGGTCCCGACCCGAAAAGTCACCTACCCATGTTCTCTAGTGATGCTGATGAGTTACTCCAGTACTTTGGGTGCTTTTCTGCCCACAGAGTCTGTACTAAAAACTGATTTCATCTACCCGCCCATAATCCATAATCCCCCATTCACCGCATATTTTGTCTGCCTATTTAAAGCATCTAAACACCACTATTGTATCTACCTCCACCACCACTCATGGCAGAGTGTCCCAGGTACTTACCACCCTCTGTTGTTAAAAAAAAAAACTTGCCCTGTGCATCACCTTTAAACCTATTCTTCTCACCTCTGTTGTGCCCTTTAATCTTTGATATTCTTACCCGGTGGGGAGAGAGGGAGATAGGAGGAGTTTATGACTGTCTCCACTATCTATGTCAAAGACTTGTCGTTCTTGATACAAATTTCACGCTTTTTGCCTCCCAGTCTTCAACTTTTTCTTCCCTGGAGGAAAATATAATTTTCCTGAACTAAGTGCTGATGAGATATGGTGCAGTCCAAACTTTTGACAGATGATGGGGTGAAGTAAATATGAATTGCAACTATCCCTAAAGCTGGAATTGAGGATATTTGTTAAATCAGCTGTGATTTAGATGGAGTTACTGTTGAAAGGTAATACTGCCACTTTCTTGCATAAAACAAAAACCCAAGTCAAAGTCACTGGGTACAAAAGAGATAAGGGCAAAAATGATGGGAAATTTTGAGCCAAGTGTAAACAGTCATTTATCATTACTTAGTGGTGATCTGGGAATAAATGGCGCTGCAGTCAGAAAGTCTGGAAAATGCATCCTGTTCTTGCTAATGGTGTTAGGAAGCGGTGATCAATACCTTCTTGAAAGTGAATGTGCCTTTATTGACCAATTAATAACAGCTATTAATAGTATTGTAAAAGGGCCGTCTTGTGAATGAATATAAATCTTTGGCATATGGGATGGAAACTAGGTTCTGTTGTAACTTGGGTGAAGAAAAGTGAAGGATAAAAAGTTGCCCTGTGGGAAAAAATAACAGAAATAACATTTGTCCTTTGAATCTTCTGTGTTAATGTATGATGTTGATTGTGGCTGATACCCTATCACAATATCATATTCCACTCACTCACTAATCCCTTGACATTGCTTATGATGATTCTGCACCAATAGGTGGAAAACCAGAATAGTAGAACAGATTTTTTGAGTTAGTGTTGCTGCTGAGATTGCAACCATTAATTGATTTTGCAAATTATACTATCTAAGTAGAACACAAAGTGCTAAAGGAACATGACCAGTCAGCCAGCATCTCTAGAGAACATGGACAGGCAACATTTTGGGTCGGGACCCTTCAGTCTGATTGTAGTAAGGGGGAGGAAGCAGAAAAAGGGGTAGGACAAAGGCTAGCAAGTGTTAGGTGGATACAGATTTGGAAGGGCGAGGGGTGTTGATTGGCATTGAAGCCTAGATATGAGAAGGTAACAAAAGGAGACAAGGGCGTCGGCTAAAAGAAAATAAAATGAAATATTAAATGGTATCTGAGTAACCTGAAAGTCCATTATTCTCAATATGCCAATGGTGCAGGGTGTATTGCCTTGAACTTGCATTGTCAGTGGGGGTAAATGTAGGTTTGACTGTGCCATCCTGCACCATGGGTTATTTAAAACACACTTGTTATGTTTCATGAGGAATTTGGAAACAGAAAGGAGGGGCCAAAATCAATTGTTAAAAGAATTTGCAGGGCATTTTCAGGAATGCTATTGTTCTAGGTTGAGTTTTATTGTAGCCATTCACGTTTAGTTTAGTTTAGTTTTAGTTTAGTGATACAGCGCGGAAACAGGTCCTTCGGTCCACCTAGTTGGCACCAACCAGCGATCCCTGCTCATTAACACTATCCTACACACACTAGCACATACATCATACACCAAGCCAATTAGCATACCTGTACGTGTTTGGAGTGTGGGAGGAAACCGAAGATCTCGGAGAAAACCCACGTGATCATGGTGAGAACGTACAAACTCAATACAGACAGCACCCGTAGTCGGGATCGAACCCGAGTCTCCGGCGCTGTAAGGCTGCAACTCTACCGCTGCGCCACCGTTTTTGTGGTCGGAATGTTTAAGGCATTGAATGCACCTTTTGCAGATTTATTTCTGAAGCTAATCAGTTGTCCATGTAGTAGTTAGGCCTATAATGCCAGGGAATTAATCCTAACAAATGTAATATTTCAAAATATTAGTACATGAAGGTCAAATTAACTCTTAAGCTTGCTCCGCTAGTTTGTAAGACCATTGCTGAAGTGATGTTGACCTTGACTGTTTGATAGTGTTATCCCATGACCCCTTGAATCTCCTATTGATTAAGAACTTATCAAGCTTGTCCTTGAATATATTTAGTGATTATATATTCCTGAGTTTATAAATGTGTGTTGGCTGAACCTTGCGTCGACTGCCTTGCATCACAGCATGTAACATAGAATCTTAACACAGAACGTTTTCCAATGCAGATTAGTTTTTGCTACTAAATAAGAAGACTGAGATTGTATGTATGGTTGGTCTCTGCTCTATTATAGTGAAATGTTCTCAATTTTTTTTTTCGTATTGCGTATCCTTGGAGTTATAATCATACAGCAGGAAAACTGGGCCCTTCAGCCCATCTCATCCATGCTGACCAGGATGCCCAGCGACACTGGTGCCATTTGCTTGCATAATATGCATGTTCCTCTAATCTTTCCTATTTATGTTACTTTCCAAATATCTTTTAAATGTTGTAGTACCTGCCTCAACCAATTCCTCTGGCAGCTTGTTCCATATGCATACCTCACTTTGTGGAAAAAGCTGCCCCTCGGGACCCTGTTGAATCTTTCCCATCTCACCGTAAACCTATGCCCCTCATGATTTTGTACACGTCTATAAGTTCACCTCTGTTTCCTAGCCTGCCTGACCTCTCCCTATAACTCCGTCCCTGAAGTCCTGGCAACACCCTCACCAATTTTTTCTGCTCTCTTTCTAGCTTAACAGCATCTTTTCTATAGCAGGATGATCAAACGTGAATGCGATATTCCAAATGCAATCTCACCAACGTTTTGTATGACTGCAACGTAACATCTTAATATTTTCACTCTTTGCTATTACAGATGAGGGCTATCACTGCCAAAAAGCATTCTTCACCACCCTGTTCACTTTAGCACCACTTTCAGAGAAATATGAACTTGCACTCTTGGGTTTACTGTTTGTAACACACCTCTGGGCCCTACTGTTCCAGAAGATGTAGGATCATTTCATTCCAAAGAGGAGGAAAGATTCTAAGGGGAGTAAGAGCCAACCGTGGCTGACAAGGGGAGTCAAGGACAGTATAAAACAAAAAGAGACACCCTGCTCGGGTTTGATGTCCTAAAATGCAACACATCCCATTTGTCTAAATTAAACAGCATTTGCCACTCCTCAGCCTGCTTACTCAGCTGATTAAGATCCCCCGGCAATTTTTGGTCGTCGTCTTTACTGTCAACGATACCACATATTTTAATGTCACTTACATATTTACTAGCCATACCTTGCATATTCTCACTTAAATTGTTGATATGGATGATGACAAACATTCCATTTTCTGTGAGTCAGAGGGAAAGAAGATTTTAAAAGTTTGCCAAAGGCCCAGGTTCGAGTAATTTACAAATTAACCCAGAAGTAATTGATTAGGTAACAGGTATAAATAAGTGCAGCTGTAGTGGAGCGGCCTTGTCGAGGTGAAGTTCCTTGGTGAGTAAAGTGCGAGTCTTTGGCTCGAGAGTCTTCGGTGAGGACTATGCTCAAAATTGAAGAAGGTGAGAGGCACAGCCATTTGGGATTTGTCTACTGAAATAATAGCAGGCAAGTGGCTGCAGTGTGACTCTTGCAGTATGTGGGAAGTCAGGGACACTGCTTGGGTCTCTGACAACTACACCTGTGGAAATTGTGTCCAGGTGCAGCTCCCGAAGGACTGTGTTAGGAAATTGGAGCAGCAGCAAGATGACCTCGGGATCATCCGGGAAAACAAGAGCTTCCTGGACAGGACCAACAATTACATTGTTACACCAAGGATACTAGAAGAGCGAAGGTGGGTGACGATGAAGAAGGGAAGTAAGTGTCTAGTGCAGGAGACCCCAGTGGCTGTACCTGTTGAAAACAGGTACACCATCTTGGAAGCTGGTGGGACAGACGACATTTCCAGTCCGAGTGGCGGACAGGTCTTTCAATCAAATCCTGGCGCTGTGGCTCAACCAGAGAGACCTACTTTAGCTTGCGCCGTAGTAGTAGGTGACTCAATAGTGAGAGGTGCGGATAGGAGATTCTGTGGCAACAGGCGAGACTCGAGGATTGTCTGTTGCCTACCTGGCGCCAGGGTCCAAGACGTCTAGGACCGATTGCTGAGCATCCTCAAGGGGGAAGGGGAGTAGCCGGAAGTGGTTGTGCATGTCGGCACAAATGACGTCGGGAAGGAGGATCCGCAATGTGCGTTTTGAGATTTGGGCAGGACCTCTGGGGTGGTTATCTCTGGTTTGCTTCCAGTACCTTGTGCTGGTGAGGGCAGGAACAGGGAGATAGGTGATCTGAATTTGTGGCTGAGGAACTGGTGCAGGGGGCAGGGATTTTGATTTATAGACCTGGGGTCTCTTCTGGGGTAGGGGTGGCCTGTACTAAAGGGACGGGTTGCACCTTAACTGGAAGGGGACCAACATTCTGGCAGGTAGGTTTCCTAATGCTACACGGGTGGGTTTAAATTAAATAGCAGGGGGGAGGGGTCAACAAATTGGAAGTATAAGGATGGAGTTAAAGGGAAAGAGGGTGCAGGTACAGTTACAAAAGGCGTACAAATTAATGGGATGGAAAGTTCAAGCACAGATAAGAGAGTAAGGTCAGGTGAAATAGGAACCGGTGTGAGAGGGGAGGTGAATACCGAATTAAAAGTGTTATATTATGAATGCGCGGTGTAAGAAATAAAGTGGATGAGCTTGGGGCTCATTTAGAGATAAGTAGGTATGATGTTGTGGGAATTACAGAGACATGGCTGCAAGAGGATCGGAGCTGGGAACTGAATATTCAGAGTTATACGTCCTATCGAAAAGACAGACAGGTGGGCAGAGCGAGTTGGGTAACTCTGTTGGTAAGGAATTAAATTCAGTCCTTTGCGAGGGGTGACGTCGAATCAGAAAATGTAGTGTCATTGTGGATAGAACTGAGAAATTGTAAGGGCAAAAGACCCTAATGGGAATTAGCTATAGCCCCCCAAACAGTAGCCTGGAGATAGGGTGCAAGTTGCATCAGGTGTTAAAATTGGCATGTAACAAAGGTAATGCTATGGTGGTTATGGGAGATTTCAGTGTGCAGGTAGACTGGGAAAATCAGGTTGGTACTGGACTCCAAGAAAGGGAGTTTGTGAAGTGCCTCCGAGATGGATTCTTAGAGCAGCTTGTATTGTAGCCTACCGCGGGGAAGTCATTTCTGGATTTAGTGTTGTGCAATGAACTGGATTTGATAAGGGAATGGGGGTTCCCCTCTTCTACTCTACTTGAGGCTCTCACTAGGGTCTCTTCTATACCCCGTAACTCTGCTCTCACTCCCCACTCGTAACAAGGGCAGAGTCCCCCTTGTCCTCATCTTCCACCCTACCAGCCGTCACATACAGCAAATAACCCTCCGACATTTTCGCTATCTCCAACGGGATCCCACCACTGGCCACATCTTGCCATCTCCTCCCCTGTCTGCTTTCCGCAGAGACTGCTCCCTCCGTAACACCCTGGTCAATTTGTCCCTTCCCACCTAAACCACCCCCTCTCCTGGCACTTTCCTTTGCAACCGCAGGAAATGCTACACGTGTCACTTTACCTCCCCCCTTGCCTCCAAGCAAGGACCCAAGAAGTCTTTCCAGGTGCGGCAGAGGTTCATGTGCACCTCCAACCTCATCTATTGCATCTGCTGCTCTAGGTGTCAGCTGCTCTACATCGGTGAGACCAAGCGTAGGCTTGGCGACCGCTTTGCTCAACACCTCCGCTTGGTTTGCATTAACCTACCTGATCTCCCAGTGGCTCAACATTTCAACTCCCCATTCCGAATCTGACCTTTCAGTCCTGGGCCTTCTCCATGGCCAGAGTGAGGACCACTGTAAATTGGAGGAGCAGCACCTCATATTTTGCTTGGGCAGTTTACACCCCAGCGGTATGAACATTGACTTCTCTAATTTCAGGTAGTCCCTTCTTTCTCCTCCCCTTCTCAGCTCTCCCTCAGCCCACTGTCTCTGCCTCTTCCTTTCTTCTTCCCCCCCCCCCCCCCCCCCCCCCGCCCTCGCATCTGAAGAAAGGTCTCAACCCAAAACGTTGCCTATTTCCTTCGCTCCATAGATGCTGCCTCACCCGCTGAGTTTCTCCACCATTTTTGTCTGCCTTCGATTTTCCAGCATCTGCAGTTCCTTCTTAAACACTGGGTGTTCTGAAAGTAAGCATGCAGGTACAGCAGGCAGTGAAGAAAGCTAATGGCATGTTGGACATCATAATGAGAGGATTTGAGTATAGGAGCAAAGTGATAATTCTGCAGTTGTACAAGGTCCAGGTGAGACCACACCTGGGGTATTGTGTACAGTTTTGGTCTCCTAATTTGAGGAAGGACATTCTTGCTATTGAGGGAGTGCAGCCTAGGTTCACGAGGTTAATTCCTGGAATGGTGGGACTGTTATATGATGAAAGAATAGAACGACTGAGCTTGTATGCACTAGAATTTAGAAGGATAAGTGGGGATCTTATAGAAATTGGACACACTAGATGCAGGAAACATGTTCCCCATGTTGGGCGAGTCCAGAACCAGGGTCCACCGTTTGAGAATAAGGGATAGGCCATTTAGAACTTAGATGAGGAAAAACATTTTCACCTAGAGTTGTGAATTTGTGTAATTCTCTGCCTCAAAAGGCAGTGGCGGCATTCAAAAGAGAGTTAGATAGAGCTCTTGGGGCTAGCAGAATCAAGGGATATGGGGAGAAGGCAGTAATGGGTTACTGATTGTGGTTGATCAGCCATGATCACATTGAATGGTGGTGCTGGCTTGAAGGGCTGAATAGCCTACTCCTGTACCTGTTTTCTATGTATCTATATTATTGAAATGCTGAACCTGAATAATAAGTTTGTATATCATGATTTTACAGCATTAATCAGTTTTCTGCTTTTCATATCAAAGTGGATAACATTTTTTGCATACTTTTCTCCAAACGCAAAGGTGCTTTTTTTGTACTTTTCCTCACAGCTTACTTTCCTACTTATTTTTGTATCACAAGCATATCTGGCTGTAATAACCAAATGTTCCTATATTATGGTTATTGTACCTGTTTCAACCACATTCTCTTGCAGCTCGTTCCGGGTACATACCAACCTCTGGGTGCTAAAGCTGACTCCCAAGTTCCTATGAATGTGTATTCCCTCTAGTTCTTGATTCCTCAATCCTTGGGGGGGAAAAGGACTAATTGCTCCTATCTATTCCTCTCATGATTTTATATTCCTCTGTAAGATCAACACTCGGACTCCCCCTGTGGCCGACCTAGACTCGCACCTATTTCCTCTTTCCCCCCCCCCCCCCCCCCCCCCCCCCTTATCTTCCACCTATATTCCTTCCTCTAGCTTCACAATTCACGGTTTTGATCATTTTGGCTCGAAGCTTCTGTCTTTTCATCTCTGGACCTTGTCCTACCATCTGCCCAACAAAAGCTATACTCGCTTCTACCCACCAAATACATACCAGGCTTTGTCCTGCCCCTCCTCTCTTCCAGCTTTCTTCTCCTCCATTCCCCCTCCCCCTCAATCATTCTAGTTTAGAGATGCAGCGCAGAAACAGGCCCCATCGGCCCACTGAATCCGTGCCGACCAACAATCATCCCATATGCTTGTCCTATCCTATACTCCAGGGACAATTTATAGAAGCTAATTAACCTACAACCCCACCCGGAGAAAGTCCACAAGGTCACAGGGAGAACGTGCAAACTCTGTACAAGCAGCACCTGTAGTCAGGATCGAAACTGGGTCTCTGGCACTGTAAGGCCGCAAGTCTACCGCTGTGCCACCATGCTGCCCCGAAGAAGGGTCCTGTCCCGAAACAAACATCACTTATCCATGTTCTGTTCTCCAGAATTGTTGCCTGACCTGCTGAGTTACCCTAGCACTTTGTGCCCTGTTTTTTGTAATCTAGCATCTGCAGTTCCTTGTTTCTTCTTGCGAAGTATTATGCATTGAGATTCAAGCTTTTGACCAGACAACTTTGAGGTAGTGTTATGTGCTGGTGTTGTTTCAGAAGAAAAAACTTGAGGACAAGTGCTACCCATTTATAAATCTGAATATTGTTGGAGGGGTTCAAGGTTTTACAAACTATTGTTAAACATTGGTGTATTATTTTTGGGAGTTGGATACTGAGTCACTCCTGAGCGGATATTCAGCCTCTGACCTCTTGCAGTGATAGTATCAATGTAGCTGTTGATCTCGTGATCTCATTAAAGTGGTGGGAATTTGAGTGTTAATAATAATAATAATAAATTTTATTTGTGGGCGCCTTTCAAAAGTCTCAAGGACACATTACAGAATTTAACAAGAGTATAAAACATATAATCGGAGTAAAATAAATAATAAAGACATCACCAATACACAAATTAAAGACAGAATTCGATCCAAAGACAAAAAAATCAAAAACACAATGTGAAGAGAGAGCAGCGGCAGCTAAAGCGCGCCAGCGTACACTCTCCCTTCCGACAGCCATCTTGGACACAAACTAAAATAATCACTTACACACAAAAATCACCCCCCCACAATGGTTACCACTGTGGGGGAAGGCACAATGTCCTTGTAATGTCCTTGGAGAGTTGTAATGCTTTTGGGAAAATAAATGAATAGATTATTTTTGAAGATGAGCAATGTGTGTCATTAATGATGTCCCAGGTAACTGCTCCAGCCTGCCAGACTGGTTTGTTACATGAGGTATTACGAATGATGCTGAACACCTTGTAGTTATTAACCACCCTTCCGACTTACTGTGGCGAGGAGCCATGACAGGTAGAAGTCGGTCCTAGAAAACCCGCCCTGCAGTGTGTTGGCCTGTTAACAATCACAACTTTTAAGCCATGTATAACTCTCCAGTATCCTTGACTTCCATTTTGTTTGGGCTTCTTGAAACCACACTCAGTTGAATCGTGTTCTCTGAGCTCGATTCGAGTTCATCTCTTGACTAGGTATGGACTGAGATTTTAATGAGCTTTTGAGTGAATGCTGTTGGAAGTCTCAAACAGGGCAGAGGTGTTTAAATATACTTGTCAGCAATTACAAAATTGCATTTCTTCAATTTGCTGATTCAGGTACTTGAGAGTAGATCAGTTTGGTAATGACTGAAGTGGAGACATAGAAACTGCAGATACTGGTTTACAAAAAAAATACCCAGAATGCTGAAGTCATTCAGAGGGGCAGCCAGTCTGAAGAAGGGTCAGGACGAAACATCGCCTATCCGTGTTCTCCAAAAATGCTGCCCGACTCGTTGAGTTTTCTCCTTTTTTGGTTCATGACTAACTTGGATTTATCATACATTTCATAGACAGCTTGTTTAAGGCTGCTTGACAAATATTTATGGTCTTTTCTGCTTTATTTCAAATTTCCAGCATCTGCAATGCCTTATCTTCGTAACTTATCCTCACGCCCTGTTTATTTTTCCTTGTTTCCCCTCTGTGCTTTGTGTTCACGCAGATCCAGCAAGGATGTACTATTTGTGAACGTTGCCTAAAAGATCCAGAATCTAGAATATTTTTAGGAACACAACTAAGATGTTCACCTTTTTTCCTTGTCATAGAGCCTTATAGGTGGAATGATTATGATCTGATAGAAAAGATTTTGCATGTAATGAGTTTATGTTAAGAGTGCCAGGTCTCCCTGCAATTTCTATACTGTTTCATGTGCAACAAATTACTTGTTTTGGCTATGTCTTTGACTGTAGGAGGCTTTAAGCGAACATCAATATTTACCTAGAAAACCATTGCTGTGACCTTGGGTTTGCAGTTGAGGAGATAATGAAAGTCTTAAAATTGAACCCAATAATGAGCTTCACTGTTAGATAGGTCTGTACCTCGATAGAGCACCAGAGGCTGAGGCGATATTTATGAGGTACATAAAATAGAGCTGAAGGCATCTGGGAGCACCTCATCTAAAACACCTTGGCTCTTCCTCTATCCCTACTGAGGCATGATCTAATCCTAAATTGTAACGTGAACACAATCTTTTAATTCGAGCCCGAGTTGCTGTCTTTCAGGCTACGAACTTTTTGTATTGGTGCAGGATCTGTGACTTCAACTTTTTTGTGTGCTAGGTCATAAAAAATGTTTGTTGTTCTTACCTTGGTTACTACTAAATAGTGGTAGATGCTTGATAAGTAAATACAATATGCGCATGGACTACATGTTGCTATAGAAACAGTTGAGCTGCTCATCACTTTCTATTGGACATTCCGTTTAACTCTTTGATCTGTGCCTGTATAAAAATGTTGTAAATTTATCCTAAAGCTTTTGTACTCTTGGCCATTTGATTTAGTTTTTCGTGATACAGCAGGGAAGCATACCCTGAGTCCACGCCGACCAGCAATCCCTGTATACTAGCACTATCTCACACTACGGACAATTTACTATTTTTACTGAAGCCAGTTAACCTACAGACAGCCAAGAGTGTAGTGATATATTTACATGAGGCAATTTTTTTTGGAGCAATTTTTTTTGCTGTGCTGACTGGCTGGTGGAAAGTGCATTGTTGGAAATATTTGTTTTATTGTCATGTGTACCGAGGTACAATGAAAGGATTGTTTGCATACTCTCCAATCAAATCAGATGCAATACATGGATACTGTCAAGCCAAACACAAGTACAAAAATTAGTGTAGAGAAAGATATCAGAGTGCAGAATATAGTTCTCAACATTATAGCGTAACAATTCCAGAGAGAATGTTATTACTACAGCTAGAAATAGTGATAGAATTACAAGTGGAAAAGAGATTTAAAGGAGTGGGATAATTGTATTGGATAATGGTAGATCCTCCTCTGGGACCAGCAGGTAAAGGGTCACCATTCATCAGCGCCACAAGGGCATTTTGTCATTGAAATCATAAATTGGTTTTGGCAGGGTTACAAAAAAAATAAGATAATATGGGAGTAAATGTTCAAAAATGGATTAGGCTCAGTTTTACTGGCATGAAGTAGATTGGAAATGGCTGCATGAAGTACTTTATCTGTCTTGGAGCAAGAAGAGGCATTAAAAAAAGATTTGAGAAATTTCGAATATTTTATTTACCACAGAGGCAAAAGGTGGGATTTCCAAATCCACAGCCACCTGGATAGCAGGCTGTATGAAGGCGAGATGAGGCTTGGGGGCAGGAAAGGGAAACTTGCATCAGGCTCCAGACTTAATGCTGCAGAGAGCCTGGACGATAAATTGGGAAAACAGGGTTTGGGAGGGGAAAAACGGGAAGTTTGAAAAAAAAAAAAAGATTTTCTAGTGCATAAAGAACAAGAGGATAGCAAAGGAAAGAGAAAAGCTATTGCAGACTATAAAGTTAACTAACGTTTGGAGGCAGTGAACGCGTTTAAATTACCAAGGAACCAAAACCAAGGAACCAAAACCAAGGAACTGATTGTGGACTTTGGAAGGAGTAGGAGGGGGACCCACAGCCCCATTTATATCAACGGGTCGATGGTTGAAAGGGTCAAGAACTTCAAATTCCTGGGCGTGCACATCTCTGAAGATCTTTCCTTGGTCCGAGAACACTAATGCAATTATCAAAAAAGCTCATCAGCGCCTCTACTTCCTGAGAAGATTACGGAGAGTCGGTTTGTCAAGGAAGACTAACTTCTACAGGTACACAGTAGAGAGCATGCTGTGTTGCATCGTGGCTTGGTTCGGCAATTTGAGCACCCTGGAGAGGAAAAGACTACAAAAAATAGTAAACACTGCCCAGTCCATCATCTGCTCTGACCTTCCTTCCATCCAGGGGATTTATCGCAGTCGCTGCCTCAAAAAGGCTGGCAGTATCATCAAAAACCCACACCATCCTGGCCACACACTCATCTCCCTGCTACCTTCAGGTAGAAGGTACAGGAGCCTGAAGACTGCAACAACCAGGTTCAGGAATAGCTACTTCCCCACAGCCATCAGGCTATTAAACCTGGCTCGGACAAAACTCTGATTATTAATAACCACTTTCTGCTATTTGCACTTTATCAGTTTATTTATCCATGTGTGTGTATATATTTATATCATGGTATATGGACACATTTATCTGTTTTGTAGTAAATGCCTACTATTTTCTGAGTGCTTAAGCAAAGCAGGAATTTCATTGTCCTATACAGGGACACATGACAATAAACTTGAACTTGAATTGCCTTTACAAAAGATGGATAGATGCTAATGTTGCATCTATGGGATAAGACAAGGTATTAAAGGATTTAGTAACTATTAAAAATTGATATATTTCCAAGCCTGGTTGAAGTGTGAAGAAACACTAGAGAAAATTATAGGCATTGATCATCATTTTGTCAGTCATCCCAGACTGTAGGGCTGGTGATTACATTGTTTTATTTTAAATGGGAAGAATGAATAAACCAGGTAATTATAGATCAATTAGTTTAACTTTGGGAATGTTTTTTTTAATAAATAGTTTTTGAAGCTTGGTATAAGAGCAGGTCTTGTTTACAACTGAGTTTGGTTAGAATTATTTTTGAGGTGGCCAGGAGGGTCGATGAGAGCAGGGCATTTGATGCCGTTTGCATGGATTTTAACAAGGTTTTCGTCACGACCCTAGTTTATTTTAGAGATACAGTGTGGAAGCAGGCACTCCAGCCCACTGGGTCCTGCCGACCAGCGATCCCCGCACACTAACACTATCCTACATGCACTAGGGGCAATTTACAATTTTTACTGAGGCCAATTAACCTGCCAACCTGTATGCCTTCGGAGTGTGGGAGAAAACCAAAGATCCTGAAGAAAACCCACACAGTTCACAGGGTCCAAAGTCCATATAGACAGCACCCGTAGTCACAATTGAACCCAGGTCCCTGGTGCTGTAAACCAGCAGCTCTACTGCTATGTTACATGTTTGTTTGTTTTTTTAAGTCAGACGGCAGGCATCTTGGCCAAAGTTGGCTCAGTGACACGAAGCAGAGGTTAATGGTTCTCAACTGTTGTTGCAACTGAAGATTAACGTGCTCGACTTCAAATGAAGGACCCATCAACCTAGAACCCAGTTTGGCTTTGAAAGAATGGTCCTGATGCAAGATGTTGACAATTCCTTTCCCCCACTGATACTTTTTGACCACAGATTTTCTCGAGCAATTTGTTTTGTGCTCCAGATTTCAGCATCTGAAGATTCTTGTGTCACCAGTTTGGTGAATTCTCACTGCACTCTCCTTTTGGAATCCGTCCTCCTTCACATAAGGAAATCAAAATTGCATACAATACACCAAGTCTGCATTCATGTACTTGCAGAGCTTTATAGGCCTTTCTCACAGGGCGACTTGAGGCAAGATGTAACCAGAGTGAAGTGGTCATGGTCTAGCACGATATCACACGATATAACGGGGGGTAGACAAAGAGTTCCCACGGTACTCGGCATTTCTGTTATTTGTGCGAGTGACTTGTCCGTCTCCCGAGCTTTCCCGTTAAATCTTGAATGAACATTGTAAACTGTCAAGTGTAGTTAAATCATCACGTGGCACAAATGATGTCACTTTTTTTCACACACTATAAATATCCTCCCTTGGTTGAATTGGCTCATTTGGAGACATGCCTGTACTAATGCCGTGACTTTACTGCAGGAAGATGCCACATTACTTAGGAGAGAGGGGGAGAGAGGCACAGAGGCAGTGTGATGTACTTCGGGGTGACTGGCGGAAGAGAAAGAGCGCAAATGACCTTGGTCTATCTGTGTGTGGGAGCGAAGAGAGACTAAGCAGAATACATCGGTCTTATTGTGTGTGGGGGGAGAAAGAGAGAGAAATGAGGGGAGACGTATATACCACACAAAGCAGAGTTTTACTGTGTATGTGGGAGACACAGATGGACTGAGCACAGTACCTCAGTCTTACTGTGTGTGGGAGAGGGGGAGAAGGAGACGTACACTCACAGAGGCAGAGTCTCTCAGCCTGTGTGAGAGGGAGGGAGGGAGAGAGAGAGAGGCACACACAAGGTGGATGTGAAATCTCACCTGCCTGTTTCAGTGACAGACACCCGCCGCCAGTAAATGAAGACACCCCCATCTGTCTCTCCCTCGATTCCCCCACCTTTCCCTCCCAACTCCAGTCCCGTCCCGACCCCCTGGGAAACTGAAGGGAGCAACAATTAACTGCTGCCTGCCCGCTAAGTTAAAGAGTTCCCACGGTAGTAAGACCATGTTAGTTGCGCCCAAGTTTAAATTTCCAACGTGTGTTTCAGAGTAAAGAGTCAGCGCAGAATCCTTGATAATCAAAAACTCTCTGAATCAGCAAGTTAGACACAAAATGCTGGAGTAACTCAGCGGGCCAAGCAGCATCTCTGGAGAAAAGTAATAATTCCATTTTTGGTCGGAACCCTTCTTTGGGATGATTGTAGGGGGGAACTGGAAGCAAGAATAGACCGGGACAAATCAGGGCCAACAACAGATGACCTCAGCAGGGTATTTTGAAGAGGGGTCCCGACCCGAAATGTCGCCTAACCCTTTCCTCCAGAGATGCTGTCTAACCCACTGAGTCACTCCAGCACTTTATGTCTATATTTGGTTCCCTGATAGGCCAATTGTTGGCTAGGGATAGTGTGATCCCAAGAGGGAACCATTGTTGCAAACCTTGGACTGGTTAACCGACATTTACTGCATGGGGGGGGGGGGGGGGGGGGGGGGGGCAGGAGGGGGGGCGGGCGAGAGAGAGAGAGAGAGAGTGTAAGTTACCTAAAATTAGATAATTCAATGTTCATAGTGAACACAGACACAAAATGTTGGAGTAACTCAATGGGTCAGGCAACATCTCTGGAGAAAATGAACAGGTGGCGTTTGTGTCTATCTTCGGTAAAAACCAGCATCCGCAGTTCCTTCCTGCACAATGGATCTCAGTGTCAAGTCTCTGACTCCTGTTGGCAGGCCATTCATCCCACAGCCCGCCCAGCGATGACTAACCCATGTCACAGGGGGATGGTGTGAAGGCGGAGTTAGACAGAGCTTGATTAATGTAATGGTTGGGGAATGGGCCATAATATGGCCAGGGAAACGCTGTTATTCGTGATGCCCCCCCCGCCCTTTCCCAGCTGTTCTCAATCGCACCCCTGGCCACACAAAAATTTATACTTTAAGAAGGAATACACGGAACATTTAAACTCAGAACGCTTCTAACAGAGTGAGCCATGTGAGCACTTTGATCATTCTCCCTGTACTTGCACTTGACAAAATAGTCGGAAAAAAATGTTTAAAAGTGTTCATACCTTTTGCTATGCCTAATTGGCCCTTTGCGAAAATAGTCTGATATTCGTAGGTGAAATGTCCCCAACAATAAATGATTCTATTATTAATTGACTAATAATTGACTCTATTAGCGGAAAGATGCAATTCTGATCTAATATTATAAGTGCCTCTGTCTTTGGAAGCAACACCAGCAATTTATTAAATCTGACTACATGCGGCACAAAGGTAGAGTTGCTGCTGACCATGGGTGCACCGGTTTCCTCTCACACTCCAGAGATTACAGGTTTGTAAGTTAATCGGCTTCGGTAACATTGTAAAATTGTCCCTGGAGTGTATAAGAATAGGTGGTCGGCGCGGACTCGGTGGGCCGAAGAGCCTGTTTGTCTAAAATCTGAAGTTAGGTAATGTCTAAAGGAACTGCAGATGCTGGTTAATACGCACAAAAGGACACAAAATGTTGGTGTAACTCAGCAGGTAAGTCAGATCTGGGAAGAAAAACATAAAAAGCTGGAGTAAGTCAGCGTGTCAGGCAGCATCTCTGGAGAAAAAGAATAGATGGCGATTCGAATCGGAACCCTTCTTCAGTCATCCTAATCGGAATTGAGTTTGAAGATGTGTCTCGTCCCGAAACATCACCTATTTTTCTCCAGAGATGCTGCTTGACTCGCTGAGTTACTCCAGCTTTTTGTGTCTGTCTTCGTTTTAAACCAGCATGTGCAGTTCACTCCTTTACACGGGTCTCTGGAGAACATTGATTGGTAGCGTAACGGACCCTGCTTCGGAAAGGCACCGATCGCTAGTCGGCGAGGACTCCGAGCTGTATCTCTCAAAAGAAGTACATGTGAAAAATTTCTCACGGACCATAAAAATGCGGGACCTTTCAGTAAAGTCCCTTTGAAAGATTATAGTTATTTTCTTGAATCTCATTAACATAACTCATGAATAAGTTGATGTCCATATGCGGATGCAAATCTTTATTTTTTAAATTCAATCCCACAGAAGACAATTTTTACTCCCCTTCTGTCCCCTCTGTCCAGCTTCCGGGTTCACCATTCGCAGGAGTTCCCACGGTAACCGCAAGAGTTATTACGGATATCGCACAGATATCGCACTGGCCACTACGTGCATATAATGTTGCAATATTCAACCACAAGTGTACAAGTCACTCTTGGAGAAATTCAAGCTTGCTTGAATTTTCTCCCGAGTCACCAAGTTACACGATTACCTGCCGTTAGCGCAACGGTGGTCCACGAATGCCGTACTGTTATCGCACGAGGTTCCCACGATGTTAAACTCTGGTTACCTCTTGCGTCAAGTCGCCCCGTGAGAAAAGGGTTTTACTCTGGTACTCAAATCTTCAAGCAAGAAATGCCATCATACCATTTGTCTTCCTAATTGTCTCACCACACCCCTATATTGACTTGCAGTGACGTATACAAGGTCCGTCTGGTGCCTTTGTTTGGGGAAAAAACTCCCATATTTCTGCTTTCTGTTAATCAAATGGTTAACCTAGTTTTTCCCGATCATACTCTATCTGACATGCCATTTTGCCCATTCACTTAGTCTATTTGTATTCTCTTGACACCCATTACATTCTCATTTTGTTTTACCAGCAATTTTGGAAATGTTTATTTGATCCCTTGGCTAAATTATCACGGTAGAATGTGTAAGCTGATGCATGTCACCCTGAGAAAAACCTGTTTATTCCTATCTCGTTTAATATCTGTATTTTCTTTATATTAATGATTTTCATGTAAACGTTAAGGACGTGATGAAGTGTGCAGATGATGCAAAGGTTGGTCCTGTGGTTGACAGTGAGGAAACATAGAAACATAGAAAATAGGTGCAGGAGTAGGCCGTTCGGCCCTTCGAGCCTGCACTGCCATTCGATATGATCATGGCTGATCATCCAACTCGGTATCCCATCCCTGCCTGCTCTCCATACCCCCTGAACCCTTTAGCCACAAGGGCCACATCTAACTACCTCTTAAATATAGCCAATGAACTGGCCTCAACTGCCTTCTGTGGCAGAGAATTCCACAGATTCACCACTCTCTGTGTAAAAAATGATTTTCTCATCTCAGTCCTAAAAGACTTCCCTCTTATCCTTAAACTGTGACCCCTAGTTCTGGACTTCCCCAACATCGGGAATAATCTTCCTGCATCTAGCCTGTCCAACCCCTTAAGAATTGTGTAAGTTTCTATAAGATCCCCCCTCAATCTTCTAAATTCTGGCGAGTACAAGCCGAGTCTATCCAGTTTTTCTTCATATGAAAGTCCTGCCATCCCAGGAATCAGTCTGGTGAACCTTCTCTGTACTCCCTCTATGGCAAGAATGTCTTTCCTCAGATTAGGAGACCAAAACTGTATGCAATACTCCTGGTGTGGTCTCACCAAGACCCTGTACAACTGCAGTAGAACCTCCCTGCTCTTATACTCAAATCATTTTGCTATGAATGCTAACATACCATTTGCTTTCTTCACTGCCTGCTGCACCTGCATGCCTACTTTCATTGACTTGTGTACCATGACACCCAGATCTCGTTGCATCTCCCCTTTTTCTCATCGGCCACCAATCAGATAATAGTCTACTTTCCTGTTTTTGCCACCAAAGTGGATAACCTCACATTTAAGCACATTATACTGCATCTGCCAAACATTTTCCCACTCCCCCCGCCTATCCAAGTCACCTTGCAGCCTCCTAGCATCCTCCTCACAGCTAACACTGCCCCCCCCCCCCCCCCCCCCCCCCCCCCCCCAGCTTCGTGTCATCCGCAAACTTGGAGATGTTGCATTCAATTCCCTCATCCAGATCATTAATATATATTGTAAATGGGTTCCCAGCACTGAGCCTTACGGTACCCAGCTAGTCACTGCCTGCCATTCTGAAAAGGACCCGTTTACTCC
The DNA here is from genome assembly GCF_028641065.1 of Leucoraja erinaceus. Classification (NCBI taxonomy): domain Eukaryota; kingdom Metazoa; phylum Chordata; class Chondrichthyes; order Rajiformes; family Rajidae; genus Leucoraja; species Leucoraja erinaceus. Next base: position 14,570,743 of record NC_073401.1, on the reverse strand, counting down.
TACTCTTTGCTTCCTGTCTGCCAGCCGGTTCTCTATCCAAATCAATACTGAACCCCCAATACCGTGTGCTTTAAGTTTGCATACTAATCTCTTATGTGGGACCTTGTTGAAAGCCTTCTGAAAGTCCAGATATAACACATCCACTGGTTCTCCCTTATCCACTTTAGTGTATTGTATTAGTGTATTAGGAACACTTTAGTGTATTGCTACATTGATGGAAAAATCTCGTGGAATTTAGTCCAGAGATGAGGTTATACATTTGGGAAAGCACAAAGTTAGGAAACATACAGTATATTGAAGGATGCATTGAAGGAACAGAATGAATGCATACGTGCACAAATCCTTGGAGCTCACAATACTGGTCGGTTTGGTGCGTTCTAAAGGCATTCGAGATGTTTTCTTTGCTTCGCTAAGGTATAAGAGCATGATGAGGTTATGCCAAGGCTGCATATAATGCTAGCTTGACCACAACTTGACTACTGTGTGAGATTCGGGACATCATATTACAGGAAAGATGAGAATGTTCAGATGGTGCAGAGATTTAAGGGGATGTTGCCAAAACAGGGATTCTTTTTTTTTTGTGCTTATTCATGTTTGCCCAGAGCTATGAGGGAAGATTGCATGTGCTGTGGTTGTTTTTTTATGTTGGAACAGAGGATACTGAGAGGAGACATGATGATGGCTATAAAATGATCAGAGGCCTAGACAGCAGGAGTAGTAGAAAGGACCTTTTTTCACCTGCGGTGGAAGGGGTCTGGAGCTTGCTTGGAAACCCCGGTCACATTTAAACAGTACTTGAATGGTCGTTCGGCGGACTGTGACCTGCAAGTTTGGAGGACTAGTTTTCAAGAGAGTTAGATTTAGCTTTTTGGGCTAAAGGAATCAAGGGATATGGGGGGGAAAAGCAGGATCGGGGTACTGATTTTGGATGATCAGCCATGATCATATTGAATGGTGGTGCTGGATCGAAGGACTGAATGGCCTACTCCTGCTCCTATTTTCTATGTTTCTAGGACAATTGCATGAAGTTGGGATTGAACATTGTAACTTTTTGACTAGCTCAGCTATTTGCTACCCCCTGTGCCATAAATGTTTTATATTTAAAAATGCCAGGAACTTTTTGCAGATATTAAAACTTTATCATTGTCACATGCTTGTTTAGATACAGATACAAAACTGTTGAGAAAGTTCAACTAGGTTAGAACCAATGGGCACTTTTACTATTAGCTTTGTATTACTTATTAGGACCACTGTCTCAGCTCGTTCTTCCTCTCCAATTGCCGGCCTTCCTGAACATTCCGAAGCATGTCATTTCTTCATATGATATGCATTCCACCCACAACTAATATCTGCATTCTGCAATATCTTCACTGAGTCCTATTCATTTACCACCCTTGCCACTGTTAGTTTCTGTTGGCATCTAACCAATGTGCATTATTTTCTTGGCTGTATTGACAAATATCTTCCCCACCAACATCTACTGAAATTCCTTCCATCTTGGTATATCATTTGATTATTGAATGGCATATCTGGTTATAATTTCTTAATTTCCCAACTTTTGCAGTTCACATTCTCAATTGTGAAGTATATCAGAATAAATGTTGCCTTTTTAAAGGTTCCCACATAAATCGTCTTAATTGCATTACAACTTAAGGTATTGAATTGCTGAGAAATTTGGAACAATAGATTCCAACCAAACATCCAGCACACCTTTGTACACGTTAGTATGCTATAAGTTAGATCTACATTTCTCTACTTTTGCTACTGACATTGCACAAGAGATTTTTTCTCTTTTGGGACATATGACAATAAAACTCTTGACTCTTAACTTGACTGAAGCATGTTGGTCACAAAATCACTAATGTAACTTTAACCTTGAAAGAGGAAGGTGATGAATTAGATCCATTATAACTGACGCAGAATGTGATAATCATGTGCATTTCAGTTTCATGTTGCCAGATCTCGTGCAGATCTTGGCATATAATTTTCCAAATGGTCAAATTTTCCCAGCATAGAATCTTTAGTTCACCATAGCAATGAATTGTGTATCAAGTTTAAAAACCAAATATTGGATCGCTTTTTAATCCATCTGAAGCATTTAAAAAAACCCCAATGTGGACTAAGAACAGAACTGAGATTCAAGTTGTTCCTATAATTGAGTTTGGTATTTCAACTGCGCATGCCCAGGTCATGGGTCATTCGGGATAAACATTCTCGACAGCTGAGCTACTGTGTGTGTACGGACCTGTGTATTTATTTCAATGAGATTTATAAATAAATGTATCTGTCAAATATGTCAGCAGTGGGCCACAGCGTATTGCAGGCTGCACAAATCCACAATTGTATCTATTTAAATTATTGACTCAATAAAGCTCCAGCCTTGAAAACGCAAGAATGCCTGGAACGAACCTGTCAATTATCAAATACCTGGCACTAGCTCGACTCGCAACCATTCAAATTTGATATTGATTTACACAAATTACAAGTTGGCTTAAATAAAGACGCTGTCGCTTTAACCTCTGGGGTTGGTTCCAGTCTGTCAGGGCACACAGTTGGGAGCCAGGTCCAGGTGACCAGAGGGTGATAATTATGAGAATTTGCAGCCATTTGAACCGCAGCCAAACTAGAGGCTTCACTCGGGCGTGGGTCGCAGCTCCCCAGCTGACTGGACCTGTTCTCGCTCTCTTTGTAGGAGGCGCCGCCCGCCCCAGTGAGTGGGCAAACGCAGAGCCAACCCGTAATATGAGTGGGAGCATTTTCTCAGTCAGACTTTGTCGACAGTTGGGTGGGGGAAGACGAAACAATTTAATAACGAGCCATTAAAATCCGTCCTTCGTCCACTCGCCAACCTGGGCTGACCTGATCTGGTAGTCCTCTCGCTAGCTCGCTGCGTGCCCGATCCTAACTTAGAACTTCCACAAAACGTTTGTGCTTCGGATAACACCTGCACAAAGAGCCTCTGTTAAAAGGGCAGGCGAACTGTGCTGCTCAACGTGCAGTGGGCGAGATGGCTGGGGGAAACACCTCAACCAACGCAAACCTGGAACAGCACAGACCCTCCACTCAATCTAACCAAAACTAATGGGCGGGCAATTCGCAATTAAATGTCTTGTATCGGATTTGCGGCTCCTTCATAGGGCCAATCATGTACTCAGTTTTCCTCGGAGATTAATCTTTGCCTTAACGGTACAGGTAAAACATCAGCCCACATCACATGGATACAGTCACTGCCTGCCTCAGATTAAATATATTTTTACACATAAAGTATGAATAAAGATAAGAAAATGTTTCAAACACAAGTAATAATTTCTTATTCCAGTAGCAAACACATTAAGGATTAAATGAAAATAATAAATTATTTAACTTTTTGAATCTCATAATTGCAGATCAATGAACTGAACTGGGACTGTAAGTAGTGTGTGAACAACAAAATAAGAAAGGAAGCTATTGAGTTGACAGAATTATAGAGTAATTCCTTGGTAGAATAGTTAACAATTTATACACAGTTTATACAGCGCTGCGTTCGCTTTTTTTTAAATCCCGAATTACCTTTGACAAATTCCATGATTCCTTGCGTTTATCGAAATACCAAACTCACATATTGATACTTCCTCTTTATATTATTCTTCTGTTGGCAGAATAAGACATTTTTGAATGTATTCTCTACATCTTGTGGTACAATAATTATAATGTAAAACTTCATAGTGGGTACTACCCACTGGGTAGTTGAAGAGAAGTTCTGAACTATTAATTAGCGATGTTACAAAACCTACCTTCAGCGGCGCTGCAGATCTGCCACAGACTGTGTGCGCGACTTTGACGCCTTTGGAGGGGGCGGGATTAAAATGCAGGTTTGTATCGCTTGTCGAAGAGTGATTTCCTCGGGCTACTAGTCGATGAAGAAAAATCGATTGGACTCCCGTTTTTTAAAATATTTAAATCGCTGGACAATTTAATAGTTGGATTAAAGTAAAAAGCGACTTCCAACGCCTTCAGCATGACGGATTGTAATATCAGGACAAAACAAAAGGCAAGTCGTCTATTTCACATATAATTGTGCTTCTTGGGGTGGCTTTAATTTAATTTTACGTTGCGAAAATGTTATTTGGGCCCCATATGAATCGGTAGTGTCTTTTCTGCTGATGTGGGGTTTAAATTCACGGCAACGTTCCAAACGATCGCATTTCAAAAACACCTGCTCGCAAGATGATTAAAATTCTCTTTTTTTTTTGGACAATCATGTCATAAGAGCATCTAAATTGTCTATATTTTGTGTCATTGTCTATCCATTAACAATATTTTATACTAAATATACACAACAGTTAAAGTCACATGTATTGTGCAAAAAATAATAATTTTGATTATATTGAGAGTGGATGTTTCTAGATTAATTTATGGGAATTAAACATTAAATTCCTTCCATTTGACATAAGTTCATGATAGTGAGATTTAAAAATCATGTTATATTGTGAATTCTTGTGTGAATGGGATTAGTTTGTTATTTGGATACTTAGGCTATTTTTTTAAAAAATAGCCTTTTCTTAAGAAATGGATAGATGTTTCAATCTTTAATTGATTTGATGAAGCTGATGAATATGAATTTTTTGTTGGGTATTTACTATTTGTTTTAGCGTTTAACTTTATTATTTCTACCTTTTTTCTAAAACTACAAATAATAACTTGTTTCTGTTAATGCCGTTCCGTGTTTTTTCCTTCACATTTTAAACAGATGCCTCTGAAAAAGAAATGCAAAATTGTCAATCCAAATGCCCAGCAAAAGCGACTGATTTAGACAGCATTCGCAGAGATTATCCGAATTTGGACTACTCCAAATGTGATGATCTACAGGACATTCTTAATGGGAAAGTAGTGGGCAGAAAGGCATGTCATGCGTGGTTTGAAGAGCAAAAACTTGGAGTTTACAATCCCAAAATGGAAAAGTTGAGGAAAAACAAGGTGTACAGAGTTGCTTATTGGTTACAATCTGAGGAGTATGATGATGCTACTGATTATGATATGCCAATGTACCAGCTAGCAACTGATCTTCTCCATAAAGACTTGGTCTATTGCTAGAAATTTTTTTACCTATCTGTTATGGACTTACAGCATATAATACAATAATATTAAAGTTCTGATTTTGAGAATATCAGATTTTTGAATTTTCAAGGCAGTCTGGGTGTTTATTACTATTTCCGTCACAACGGTCAATTTTGTAATTAGCTACAATTAGGTAACTAACTAATTAAATGCTTTAATTTCAGGTCATCCAAGTAAGATGTTTTATATTTGTTTCAGAATGCTTCAATCTATAATAACTGAAAATTTCATTCAGTTCTCTTAATTTTAAAGAAAGTTATGGGCTTTTGACTGTCCTCGATCACAGCTTTTGTGTTAAGTCAATGGAAAAGCAATAGGGAACAAGATGCTAATTTCCGAGTATGAAAATGGCCATAACGTTTTTAATACTGAAGATATAAAAGTCAATTGGGTATCAAATTAAACTTCTTTTTATGCTTTATCTGATGAGATAAATTGCAGACTTGATTTTTAAAATCTCAAAATTTTGTAACATTGCTCTATTAATTCTGAAATTCTGAACTATTAATAGTAAATGCATTTCTTCATTTAGTCTTCAACCAGAACAACCTACTTCATACAGATTTAATAGAGGAAGTGATATAGTGGTGGTGGCTTGGGTTTTGTTTTCGGTTGTGGTGACTTGGAATTTTTTTGTGTGTGTAATTGTAGAATTATGTGATAAATCATGAGGGGAATAGATAAGGGTAAACGGTCTTTTACCCAGGGTAGGGCAATCAAGAACCTGAGGACATCGGTTTAAGGTAAATATGGAAAGATATAATAGGAACCTGAGGGGTAACTTTTTATCACTCAGCGGGTGATGGATATGCAGAATGAGATTGCTGTAGTACTTGGAAATGTTCATGGGTTGGAAAGGTTAGGATGGATTTGAGCCAAATGTGGGGAAAATGGAACTTGCTTAGATGTGGTATCTTGATCGGCATTGAAGATTTGAATTGAGCTGAAAGATCTGTTTCCATGCTGTATGACTGACTCTGTCGGAGCCAAATCTTTTTATAATTTCTGGAACCCAAACTACTCTAAATGTATAACTAGCCCGGGCCTCATAGTACTTCTAGTTTGTTGTTAATGATGCTTGGGAGAGGGTGGAACTTATGGATTTTGATGTAATAGAAATGCTCTGAGGTAATTGTGAATCCTACCTTTTGAGTTTCAGTCAAAATCATGCGTCAGTAGTTTCCTCTATTGCTCTCTTGACCCCATTATACTATGTCACAGCTACCCCAGACAATTGTGAATTCCCACCTTATGGTTAAGTTCCTGCAATCAGTTGGTTGAATTACCTTTGCACTTTTGTGATTAACTGGAATTTCTGTGATAAATTGAATCAAAGTACTGTTTTTCTCTTTCCCTTTAAGTAAGTTTTGCTAACCGCAATTACTTGGAATAATTTGGTGAAGTAATATCACTGATATTATTCCCAGCTGCCTTGCATTAAAATAGAAAGATTTGGAATCAAGGCTAAATCTTTTTGTGACGTGGGAAGTTGTTGGTCATGTGGTTTCTGTGAATGTGTGTTTGCATTTTCATCTGTTTTCATGGCTCCGTTGAAGTTTCCTGTCAAATGCACTTATAACTGTAGTACAACTAAAATATATTCACTTAATGTGGACCAACTTGTTCGCAAACTTTGGGAATTAGCTGACATAAAACATGATGCAAATATTGGCAGCAATGGCGGAGAGAGGAATGGAACTTGTATTCCAGTCAGTAACGCTTCAACTGAACAAAATGTAGCAATCGAATCTGGGTGCCTGACTTTCTTCCATGTTACGTGTTGTGGCAAAACCCACAAAATTAATGGGTGGGGCTGAAATGAATACTTTAAAACATGAATGGATTAAGTCTTAATTGTGTGCTGCCTCTGCCTTGAGTTCGAGATCAAAATAGTATTTTTCAAGTTTTGGAACTTCAAGCTGTGGCTTTAAGATATTTGTTGGATTCTTTTATAAGATAGAACAGAAAAATCCCGCCCACTCCTCTGACATCAGTCTGAAGAGGGGTCTCGACCCGAAACGTCACCCATTCCTTCTCTCCTGAGATGTTGCTTGGCCCGCTGAGTTACTCCAGCATTTTGTGTCCACCTTCGATTTTAAACCAGCATCTGCATTTCTTTCCTACACATAGAAAAATACAGCACAGGAACAAGCCATTCAGCCCACAATGTTTGTGCCAAACATGATGCCACGAAAATCTCATCTGTCTTCATATGATTGATATCCCTCCATTTCCTGCAAATCCATGTGGCTATCTAAAAGCCACTTAAACACCACTATCCTATCTACTCTGGCCCTGGCAGCGAGTTCCAGGCACCCACCACTCTGTAAGTTTAATAAAAAAATGCCCACACATTTCCTTTTAAACTTTACCTGTCTTACCTATAAGCTGTGCCCTCTAGTCTTTGGTATTTCAATCCTGTGAAAAGGGTTCTCTTCTGACTGTCTGCGCTATCTTATAATTAGCTATGTATTTAAGACTGCCTCATGATTTTATATTTCTCTCATGTCTCCCCTCGGCCTCCTTTGTTTTGGAGGAAACAATTCAAGTTTGTCCAACGTCTCCTTGTGACCGCATTGCCGCCTTGGTGAGCTATGATGTATTTTAGTTGGCCTGTGTGCAGAATTGCATTTAAGCCAGTCCCTCTTCTTGCTATGGTTTAGGATCCTACCCCTAACAACATTTTTTTTCTTTTTTTTTTCCTCTTGCTCTTATTAGTTGGATTAATTTTACCAACATGCTTATTATACTGGTTGAGGAAATGGGCAAGAAACAATGTATTCTTCCTACGTTGTTCCTTCCTACAGAATGTATGTGTATGCAGTTGATGACTGCTTTCATTGAAGTTTCATTGGTTCATATCCTTTCTGTTACTGTCAAAGATAAGAGTGCATTTCTGTGTATTCTAAAATAAGTCTATTCCCATTATTTTGAAACTGAGGATGTAACATCTAGCTGGGATTAAAAAAATGCCAGGCACGCCTTATTGGTGAGGTGTGGTCCTATGGATGGGAAAAGACAAATTTTGACATTCAATTACACAATTATGCATATTTGGAAGTGTATGGTTAGCATTTCTAAATGATGTGCAAGCATCCTTAATGTCACTTGGATTAGGTGAGGCGTTCTTGACGTTAATGGTTAGATGGTGAAAGGAAAATGAATCTTCATGGTGGGTCTGAGTTAATAGACATACCCATCAGGGTATTAAAATTAATGCAGCTTGGTCTATCAGACCTCCCTCATTCCCTGTCTTGCTCCTGTTGTACTGGCAAGCTAAACTTGCTTGTTTTAACATTTATATTTACCTTGACTTTACCTTACTATCAGCCACACTACTGCTTCGTCACCCCCCCCCCCCCCCCCCCCCCCCCCTCCACTTGACATTTAAACTTCCCTAAGTAGCACTCATAATAATGATGATTTTAATTAATTTTATTTGTGAGACGCGTTTTGATGTGACGGTTGATGATAGAGTATGTGTTGTCTAAGCAATTCTGGGGGTGAAACTACTAGTACTATTTTCATTTTTAAAAACGACTGGAGGAACTCAGTGGGTCAAGAGTTTGTGTTTTGGTCCAGATGGCAGCATCTGTAGGTTCTTGTACCTGTCTTTGTCGGAAGACTTGCAACTGTGCATGGCCTATTTATTTAGAACTGTGCATGGCCTCTGCAGGAAGTCCAGTAGTAACTGTGATTTAATATTATTGACTGATTATTCTAGCTAGATAATGTTTGCTTTGGTCTTTTTGATAATGTAGGAAGTTTAGTTTGCCATTTAGATGGTGTGCACTCATTTTCCAACCCTTGTGCTGTGCATTTGTTATTCTTTGAAATAGGGTTGTGATTCAAATGTAAATAAAGCTGAAATTCATTGTACAGTTCGAACCTGTTACAATGAATGTGATGGTAACATGCTTCAGGGAAACAGAGACATCTTGGTGAGATGGATGGATACAGCTGCATCAAACTGCATTTGCTGAGTTCTGATGAAGTGCTGAACTCTCTGGAAACGACATGGAGAAAGATAGTATAATCTCAACAATATTTTGATGGGAAGTTAAATGCAGATTTGTGTCCTTAACTGATAGGACAAATTGATATGATTATTAAGGATGCTTAACTTGAAATGGGAGTATTGAAGAGGGGTGCATATAGTATATATTTGCATACATGTGGGGAAACCCTCTACTGTGCTATTCCATTTTTGTGCACAATATTTTGAAAAGGTTAATTTTTGGAAATATTACAGCTAAGGTTCATCAGGGTGATTTTGGGGATGGGACAGTCATTGAGGTTATTTTTTTGCCAAGAAATCGGGAGAGGATATGAGAAATGTCTAAGTCATTTTGAGCTTGACAGTAATGAGCCTGACTAGGATAAAAGACAGGATTCTGAGAGTAAGGGATTGAAGTGCGAGATATGGTATGATAAGGGATATGAAAGTAAGAGATTGAAGGTCTCAAAGCTGGCATGATGGGTTACGTTTTATCAGATATGCATTGAAATAATCTGCTTCTCAGAAAGTGATTAGTGGCTGATTTGCACTTCATGAGTTAATTTCCAAAACTAAACTTTAAAGGCACCTTCTGATAAAATTATTCTGTTTTACGAATGCAATTAAAATCCAGTATAGAGATTTCCGGGAGTCTGAAGAAGGGTCTCGACCCTAAACGTCACCCATTCCTTCTCTCCAGAGATGTTGCCTGTCCCGCTGAGTTACTCGAGGATTTTGTGTCTATCTTTGGATAAAACCAGCATCTGCAGTTCCTTCATACACATAGAGATATTTATAGTTTGTTTACAATACTTCATGTTAAGTTGGAAAATCTCAGATCTCTGGTTTAAAAAAAATAATAATAATTCATGAAATGTGGATGTCATTGAAAATCCTGGCATTCATTGTCCATCCCTAATTGCCCCAAAATAATTAAAAGTTGACCATTTACTTGGTGAGTCAGAAGACAGTACAGTATCAAACTCAGTAAAGATGGCAGACTTCTTCCCCAATGAAAATTGGGGAATCAGATTGGTTTTACAGCAATCTACTTACATGATTAACATTTATTAACTGTTTTTAATAATAGAGATAAAATAGGTGACATGGTGTGATGGGAAGTTGAGTTGAACACTTTTCCTTGTTTTACAGAGGTAAATGTGTTCATGTTTTCGCAGGAGCCTTCTGAGACTGGTGGCTGTAGATGACTGATGGTTGTAACGACTGTAGGCTGTACAAATGAAAAAAGCATGGCCAAATTCATTGCATTGTGTGCACAGGTCACTTCAGGTAGTTGTTCATAAAAGCAAATATTTGAAAGTTTTCCAGTTGAGACTTTGGAAACTCGGATTCATCTTTTTCTCCTTTCATATCCCTGCTCATCCCAGATCACCAGCATCGACTCTGCAGGCCGACTTGTACTTATCAATGAAGTTCTGGCAGGAATGGAAAATAGTCTGAAGAGATGAACGTTATTATTGGTTCCAATATCCAGTTCCAAATAAGTAGTGGTTTTGTTAATTGACAAAATCCATATCTGTCACCATCTCTTGGCCATTATTTCACACTAAACTTGATAATCTAACCAAGAGTTTACTGTTGGGCATATATGATACTTCATTTGAACTGCTTCTAGCCCTACTTGTTACTAAAATCTCCATCCCATCCCATACCATCCCATCTCCATCCCATACCATTCACTTTTCTTTCAAAAACAGCGACTGAGGTTATCTCCCTGATACTTATTTCAGGTGAATTTATCCTTCATTCTTAAGGATTGTGAGATTTAGAATAAGTGCTGGGACCGATGTAGGGTCTAGACCCGAAACATTGACTCTCCCTTTGCATTCACAGATGCTTCCTGACCAGTTGAGTTCCTCCAGCAGTTTGTTCTTTGCTCCAGTTTCCAGCAGCTTTGGTCTGTTGTGCCCCTTAATTTTAACAAAGCTTAGTCATCACATTTAGTTTAAAAATCTTATTTTGAAGAAGAGATGGAAAAGGAGAATGTGTATTTTAATTTTGAATTGCAATGTGCAAACAGGAATGGGTTGGATTGACCAGTCTGCATATTAGCTGGAACAAATAACAATACATGGCTTCCTTCTGATTTTAAGGTAGCAGGTCAGATTGCCTTCTGACTTGTAGGTTGATTGTATGTGCCATACCAGGAATTAGAATCTCTCGGTCTTTAGTCCCTATTGTGATGTGACATATAGTTGCAGAGATAGTTGTGGGATATAAATAAGCTATTATTTATCTCAGTAATTTACCCAGTTTCCAGAAAGACAGATATATTTTGTGCAAGTAAATTGTTACAAGCTGCTCCTAACTTTAAAAAAAAAAGTATATATACTTTATAAAAACTTTTGCTTCCACTCAGATGATTGTAGAGATCTGAGGCTTCTCAACTTTCCTTTTTGGATTGCCTGTGTATTAAATCTTGTTCTGCTCCAAAAAACACAGACGGAAAACTTCTCCATGGATTTCCATGCCAATGTTATGTGAAACACAGGAAGTTGCATCATCAGTGCATATGACTGAGATCCAGTCACATCACCTCCCCATGCATTGCTGTTGAGTGGCATAGATGTCATGTTCAATGCCTGGCAGGGTTACCCAATTTCCCTAGCGGCACACATTGATGGTGGAAATTGGTTTGGATGATCTGACCAACAAGCAATGTAGGAATTGTTGGCTAAAAGTTAGGAATCTTTGCAGTTCACAATATTGGAAAATAATATCCAGAAATTGTATCACCGTCAATTGTATCACCCTGTTTCGGGTCCAAAACCTTCTTCAGATGTGAGTCTGAAGAAAGGTCTCTACCTGAAATGGCACCTATCCATTTTCCCCAGAGATGCTGCCTGATCTGTTGGGTTATTCCATCATTTTGTATCCATTTATCTTTGGTATAAACTAGCATCTGCGGTCCCTTTTTATTACATTTAGTTCTGTCAGGTTGGACATTTAAGTTTGGTGCTATCTTAATATGTCCAGTTATTTTCAATTGATTATGCAAGACAGTTTCATCTTTAAATGTTCTGAATCTTTCTTTCAATGAGAGGGTTACCTTTATTCATGAGCTTGTATTATTTAATTACATCGAAAAATGAGGTTGAGAACTTCAGTATGATCCAATTCAGTAGATTTTGCAAGCTGAAACTTGTTTCTGGAACAGAAGTGGTCAGATATTAAATAATGCACTATATTTGTTGGCAGTACTTCCTCGTGAATGTAGGGGATGCTGTTTGAGGAAGTGACTGCTTGTTATAAGTTGCTCTTTGCAGTCGTGCTCTTTACAGTTGTACACTTTATAGTGGGGGAAAAAAATAACGTGTCTTGTGGGGATTTAAGTGGAAGCTGCCCATGAAGATCTTTGCCTGGTAGTAGTATTTTCTTCTAAAAGGGCAAAAAATATAAGTCTGAATTGTAAATTTGTAAGTAAGTCCAGCATTTAGCCATTGCCTCTCTTGGCCTTGTATGTCAAAAAGTCCTGAATTAAGCTTTTGCTTTGGTAGCTAGTGTTAGCTGGTGATGAGCTACTATTACTGTTGGCCATTGGAATTGCTTGTTTTGCAGCGTGCTGCGGAAAATTGTTTCAATTATTTTAAACTACTGGAAATATTCTTGTCTTAAGATCTATTTTGTCACTTTAAGAAGCAACTGAATATAACATCTATTCCTTTTCTCCAGATATGCTGCCTGACCCACTGAGTAACTCCTGCATTTTGTGTCTATCTTTGGGATTAACCCGCATCTGCAGTTCCATCCCATGCATTTCATCTGAACCTGTTCTATGTTTTAACTTAAATGTTTTTATTTCCAGTATCTACTGCACAATCTAAAGTGTACTTTTCAATCTTACTATGTTCTGAATATCAGAAATAAGGTCTTCTCCGCATCAAACTAAAATATTCACTTAAAATCTTTGGTACCTCTTTAGTAAAGATGAGCTATCTTTACAATTGGTTGGAGCTTGGAGTGTTTTACTTTCAATTTATTAACATGTATTTAAATCTCAGAAAAAATAATTTGACAGAGTTGCGTGTTCCAAGTGTAACAAAAGAAGCATTTGATACTGCTATATTCTGATATCTTTAGGATTTTATTTTTAGACTTTCCTGGGGCCAGTGATCAGCATTGAACTGTGTAGCCAAACAAAGAGAAAAGGAGAGGGTAGCTTCCAGCACATCTAACAGGGGTGATGAATATGATGTTGGAGGTCCAAAAAACAAGAGGCAGGTGGTGCTTGTCCACAGCAATGGCAAGCTGTGCTGTATTGGGTATGTGTCTTGCTTACCCAGTCCCTCGAATCCTGGCAGCGACCTCTTAAACCTTCTCTGCACTCTTTCCAACTCAAAGGCATCTTTCTGGCAAAACTGAGTTCTTCAAATGTGGCCACACCAACATCTTGTACAACTGCAAGTAACATCCCAAATTTTATACTCTGTGTACTTACCTGCAAAAGACAACTAGTCAAAAGCCACCTTCACCACCCTGTCCACCTGTGACGCCACTTTCAGGGAAATGACCCTGGAGTATGTACTTGTACTCCAAGGTCATTTTGTTTTACAACACTCTCGAGCCCTACTGTTTAACTTCCAAGAATGCAACAATTCGCACTTATTTAAATTAAACTCCATTTACCATTCTTTGGCCAACTTACCCAGATGAGTAAGATCCCTCTAATTTTTGATAACCTTCCTCACTGTATTATACCACATATTCGTGTCATGTACAAAATTACTAACAATGCCTTATACCTTCTCATCTAATGATATACATGACAAACAAAATGGGTCGAGCACCTGCCCTGAAAGCACACCACTGATCACGGGCCTTCAGACTGGAAAATAAAGCTGCTACTGTCACCCTCTGCTTCCTTCTGAAAACCCAGGCGGTCACGGGAATAACGTATAAACTCCGTACAGACAGCACATGTAGTCATGATCGAACCCGGGTCTCTGATGTTGTGAGGCAGTAACTCTACCCCATCTGCTTCCGTGCCACCCATTTATGGGACTCAAATTCAGGAGATACTGTCTCCCAGGCACAATCCTAAGCTTATTGGTAAGGGTGTCAAAGGGTATGGGGAGAAGGGAGGAGAATCGGGTTGGGTGGGAAAGGTAGATCAGCCATAATTGAATGGCGGCGTAGACTCGTTGGGTGTGGCCTAATTCTGGTCCTATGACATGAACCTATTTCGAATCTAGAGAAGATCAAATAATCCAGTGGCAAGTTTACCATAATGCAGGTGCTGGATTGATTTAAATCACTGGCGTTTTGTTGTGAGGAGAGCAGGATGCCTTTCATGCAAGTCGGTTATCCAGCCAAGGGAATTACAGTTATAGTCCTGCCATAAACATTAAATCAGAATGATCATCCATTTCAGTAAAATAGTAATGGGTTTTAATTCACACTGTTTAAAGTTAATTTGTGTTAAATGGTGTTTATAATGGTGCGAAAGGAAATGGCTAGTATTTTCTCTGAAGGCCATGGCATCCTGTTTGACTTGATTTCAGTTAAGTTAAGAGTGATACACTTGATGTAAACCCTCAAATTTGTTTTTCATAAAGCAAATTAATATGGCTTCTGATACAGTAGGAAACTTCAGGGAAGAAATGTTCCTTTTTCTATAGTTTAAAATAAAAAGATCATTCCTTTGATAAATTCAGCTTTTAAAGTGATATTTTTCCATATTGCACCTAGTATTGGTACTGCTTAATGTCAAACCCAGTTTGAAATAGTGAGGCTAGTAATCACTAAAGCAGGAAGCAATCACAAAATAGAGACACTTCTGCATTGTTCTGTTTCCCAACAGCGTATGAAAATGGGACGGTTGGAAAAGTAGATGTGTGTTATCTAGTAGCATTAGGAGTGGAATATAAAGTCCAACCAAGCAGGCAAGAAACAGATTGTATGTGCTCCTGTTAGAAATGGTCATTGCAAGTCATGACTAGTTCAGGAGCAGTGGTGGATGCATCCAGCAGCTCCAATTCCTCACTCCACTTTTACATTACCCAGATAATCTATTTGTTCGAGGCCAACGCACCACAAGCAACAGCTGAGAGAACATTTGAAACGAGTGTGTTCAGATCAAAGTGAGTTCAGACCATTCTCTAGATCACCTGGACACAGTTCCCAAATGTGTAGGAAGAAACTGCAGATGCTCCTCCATTGTCAGAGTGAGGTCAAATGTAAATTGGAGGAAAAGCACCTCACATTTAGTTTAGTTTGTTTAAGAAATTACTGCAGATGTTGGAAAAATCGAAGGTGGACAAAAATGCTGGAGAAACTCAGCGGGTGAGGAAGCATCTCTGGAGTGAAGGAATAGGCGACGTTTTGGGTCGAGACCCTTCTTCAATGTCAGGGGGGCGGGATAAAGAAAGGAAGAGGCGGAGACAGACTGTGGGAGAGCTGGGAAGGAGAGGGGAAGGAGGGAGAAAGCAAGGACTGCCTGAAATTGGAGACGTCAATGTTTATACCGCTGGGGTGTAAATTACCCAAGCAAAATATGAGGTGCTGCGCCTCCAATTTACGGTGGGACTCACTCTGGCCATGGAGGAGGCCCAGGACAGAAAGGTCTGATTCGCAGTGGGAGGGGGCGTTGAAGTGCTGAGCCATCGGGAGATCAGGTTGATTATTGAGAACTGAGCGGAAGAGTTGGGCGAAGCGATCGCCAAGCCTGCACTAGGTCTCACCGATGTAGAGCAGTTGACACCTGGAACAGCGGATGCGATAGATGAGGTTGGAGGAGGTGCAGGTGAGCCTCTGCCTCGCCTGGAAAGACTGCTTGGGTCCTTGGATGGAGTCGAGGGGGGAGGTAAAGCGACAAGTGTAGCATTTCCTGCGGTTGCAAGGGAAAGTACCAGGGGAGGGGATGGCTTGGGACGAATTGAACAGGGGGTTACGGAGGAAATGGTCTCTGCGGAAAGCAGAAAGGGGAGGAGATGGGAAGATGTGGCCAGTGGTGGGATCCCGTTGGAGGTGGCGAAAATGTCTCGGGATTATTTCGTTTGGGCAGCTTGTAACCCAGTGGTATGAATATTAATTTCTCTAACTTCATGTGAACATTGCATTCTCTCTCTCTCCGTTCCTCGCCCACCCTAGTCATCGTACTAGTTTCACCGTCATCCTATTGTATTTCAGTGCCTGTGGAACATTATCACCTGTCCCACAGGCAACAATGGGCTCCACCTTTCCTTAATTATCATTGCTTTTTTCCATATTTTCCATTCATTTGCCCTATATCTCTCGTTTCCCTTTTCCCTGACTCGGTCTGAAGAACGGTTTCGACCCCAAACCTCACCTATTCCTTTTCTCCAGAGATGCGGCCTGATCCATTGAGTTACTCCAGCTTTCTGTGTCCGTCCTTTTGCTTACAGTAGTATATGACGGGTAGTACTGTCTGTAACATTTCATCAGATCTGGGATGTGGCCCAGATTAATAGATGAAGCAGAATGGAATCACTTGCAAGGTGAAATTAGCTGTCAATATATGTCTAGGCACTTTGAGCAAAACTCCATTGTATTTGCAAGTAGATTAGATATTTTTGAATCTGTATTAATTTGTAGTACTATATACTTGTTAAAAAATAGTGTGTGTAATGTTTTCCTTAAATCTTTTAAAGTATTTCTGTACTGAAGGAGGACTGCCTTTGAATGTTGGAGCTGCAGTTCTTTGTAGGAATCGTGGGAATATGTGAGAAACTATTAATAGATCTGTAGACTTTGAAGCCCAACTAATGTACCGGTGCTATCTACCAATGCCACCATAAACTGCGCATTCATAGATCTTGGTGTATAAAATAGCTGTTGTATTTGCCTGCATAAGGTCTTGTACCAAAGTGCTGCTTTTCATGTACAATATTTTGAAATTTGAGAGATGGGATAAGTGCTTAAATTTTTTTTTTTTGAACATGCTTTCAAAATGTATCATTTAAAATCTAATCACAATTCTACGTAGTGCAATCTATCCTTGCTCCAGTGCCTAAAATAATATTTTAGTTTAAGCTTTCATGTCAACACATTTTGCATTTTTAAAGTCTTCGTCATTTTGAATGTGCTTTCGTCACAGCTTAAGGATAAGGGCGAAATCCTTTAAAACCGAGATGAGGAGAACTTTTTTCACACAGAGAGTGGTGAATCTCTGGAACTCTCTGCCACAGAGGGTAGTTGAGGCCAGTTCATTGGCTATATTTAAGAGGGAGTTAGATGTGGCCCTTGTGGCCAAGGGGATCAGAGGGTATGGAGAAAAGGCAGGTACGGGATACTGAGTTGGATGATCAGCCATGATCATATTAAATGGCGGTGCAGGCTCGAAGGGCCGAATGGCCTACTCCTGCACCTAATTTCTATGTTTCTATGTTTCTATGTCTCTTCTGGTAATATTTGAATAAGCAGTTCTAGATATTTCCTCACTCGTCACAATCTTCGAAAGTGAGCCTGTGACTGTGCCACTGTTCTTAACTTTAATTGAGCTTCCAGTCTGAAGAGTAATATGCAAATCTTTTCCAGGCAACCTGAAATACCACCTGAGGTACTTCGACAACGGGAATCCAAATGGCTGGACATGTTGAACAACTGGGACAAATGGATGGCCAAAAAGCACAAGAAGGTAAGACTGGTTTTGGGATGAATACTGTATCTTTGCTGACATTGAGTACGATTGGAAAAAAAGATGCAAAATTTGCTGGACAAATTCTTCTTTTAGCATGTATACAATATAATTTGTACATTGTTCTTAAACTATCAGTTATGTTTCCCTTTTCTGCCCAATTTGGGCTTTATAATCGTCTTTATTTAGCTTCATATTTTTTAAGTGTGTGTCAAAATAAGTCTCTACCACATGGATGAATAAGAAAATATGCTTTCCTAATTTAGACACATGCCATTAATGCAAACTGGTATGAGTATTTCAGAAATGTATACACATTTTTGTGAAAGAAGGCAAGAAATAAAAACAGGCCTATCTATCTTGCCTTTTGTTCCCAGAACACTACTTGGTATTCAAGTTTTGTGAAATGGGCACTTAAATCTGTGGAGTCACATTACAATGTTAGGATATTGATCAATAAGAATCTGAAAGCCTGAGGATGTTCTCATTTCTGAGATCTTTTTGCATTCCAACCTGTTGAGATGTTGCATAATTGATTGTTCAAGGTTAAAAGCAACACTTTTCCATATTTGTGCTGTACTGTAATTGGCAGTTGTCACTATTACCATGAGTAATATAATTTATTTTTATCTTCCTATTTTTAATTAATAGTTATTCTTCCTCTTCATATTTGAAGTTGTTAGTTTCCAGAATTCTCTTGCACGTCATTCGATTAGTATCGGTGGCTACTTGACCCTTGGATTTCTGTGCTACTCAACAAGAATGGGCAGGGACTTGGACAAATAGTCATTCCTCTATTTATTTTAGGATTGGAGTTGTTAATGTCAATTTGTAGTGGAAATTATAATGGTTCTCCTTTTCCTTGTTCATGATGTGGTAATGGTAAATCCAGTTGGAGCACAACTGAGATGGACACAAAGTCAGTGGCATAACTCAGTGGCAAATCTCGAGAAAAAGGATGGGTGATGTTTTAGGTCAGGACCCTTCTTCAGACTGAAAGTAGAGGGGAGGGAACTACAGGCACGAAAAGGCCACAACAAAGCAGGCCGGCAACGATGACCAAGAAAGGGCGGAGCCCATCATGGCCCGTTGTTGGCTGGGGAAGAGGTGATAACAAATGGATACATGGATGCAAACAGTGGAACCAATAGAACGACTAGGGGGGGGGGGGGGGGGGAAGAAAGCGAATGCAGTGTTATTTGATATTAGAGAAATCAATGTTCATACTTGTAAGCTGCCCAAGCGATATATATATATACGATGCTGTTCCTCCAATTTGCATGCGGCCTCATTCTGACAGTGAGTCAGTGGAGCTATAGCGAGATGCGTGTTGTCAAAGTGATCTTTATTAAGTTAACACACAACAGCTCTCAGAACCACAAGGGGCAAGGGCGTTACCAACAGTATATATACCTCAGGGGTGACCCGCTCTCCTCCCCCCCCCATACCAAATCACATGACCCAACCCCCAGAGCTGAGGGTTCGCACCACGAGTGGCTAACCACCAGGGACTACCACAGGACCCCCTCCCCCCAGAACCATAGGCACGGAACCAAAAGCAAAGACGACGAGGCGTTGGCCCCTCACATCGACTAACAGTGATTGAGCCCACAGGAAATCAGTGCCCAGCAATGGCTGGGACACGTTGGCAATGGTGAATGGCCAGGTAAAATGATGAGTGCCAAAGATGAGCGTGTGGATGTCGTAAGTCTGTATGGTGCTGCCATTCGTGGCAGTTAACAAGGGCCCCCGCTTCCCAGAATAAGTGTCCACCCCTGATGTGGGCAAAACTCTGACTCCACCAGGAATCGTCGTCCTGAGTGTCGGTCCCATGCATACAGGCGGTTTATCTGGCCGACCGCCGAGGTGCTTACTGGCGGCATGGCCCCGGCATTTCCCGGAAGCGAGCAGGGCAAGCGGCATTGGTGGGCCACGGAACCCCATGGTAGGTGGTAGAAGCACCACTTTCTCTTACCGGCTTCTCCTGGAGCAGGAGACTAAGCTGTGCCCCCTTGTGGGCGTGGACCCTGGTTGCTGTTTTTTCCAGGGCGCTGTCGACACCCGATTGAGAAAATCGCTGCCCTGCTGCTTGGACAGCCACAGCTCGTCGGCGCGTTCTGCTAGCTGCCGGGGGTCGTCGAAGTTCTCACCTGAGAGCAGCAGGCGGATGTCGTCCGGCAACTGCTCCAGGAAGGTGTATTCAAAGAGCAGGCAAGGCCGGTGGCCATCCATCAGCGCGAGCACTTCGCTCATGAGGACCGATGGCTTGCGCCCATGTGGAGGAGCCACGCCGCACGTACGGAGGTACGGAGAAGCAGCGCCTTGAGGCCCTCATACTTATCGGCATTTGATGGCTCGCTTAGGTAAGGAACCAAGCGACCAGCCATCTCCTGACCGAGCGAGCCTACCACGCAATAGTAGCAGGTGTTGTCTGCTGGGCCTTGGCCTCACCCGGGGCTGTGAGTTCCAGAAAACCGGCAGCTTGAGTGCAACAGCGTTTTTGTTGGGCCGGATCAGTGGCAACAGCGGGTTGAACATCGGCAGCATCCATTTTTGCAAATGGTGACCCTGTTGGGGTAACCAATATAGCTAGACACTTGTTGTCAAACAAACTGATCTTTATTAAGTTAACACAAAAGAGCTCTCAGAACCACAACAAGGGGCAAGGGTGTTACCAACAATATATATATACCCCAGGGGGGACCCATGACCCGCTCTTCCCGCCATACCAAGTCACATGACCCAACCCCCAGAGCCGACCAGTGGCTACCCACCAGAGACCACCACAGAGCCATGATTATTTGGCTGATATGTGCTAAATCATCACTGACTACTTATAGTCCTCTGTGTAACTACACGGTGGATAACTTTGTAGGATGTCTGGTAATTCGATTCTTGTGTCTTCACAGACACACTGGTCGCTATTGGGGAAATGACTTCTGCACAATTCACTGATCATAACTTTAATGTTTTCCTCGTGCATTTGTATGATATCATTCTCTTCATGGTGGCTGCTGCTAAATGTACCACTGGAGTTTCTGGCATTTACGAATAATTTGTTTCTGGCATGGTGATTTTATATTTACCCTGTTTATCAATTTTCCAAATCGAAGAGATATTATACGATATCAATTTTATGCTATTTGGAATTGTACTTTGAAGTGTTGTGTTGGAAGTACAATATGATTCAACTGGAAACTAAAGGAACTCTCCATACTGTGAGGAGAGAACAACCACCACCCAAATTACCGGCTAGGAAAAGTTAAATATTGAATGAGAGTAATTTATTTTCACCAGATGTGTAACTTGGCCAGAATTTAGACATTTGTAGCCATGGTTACTAAACAGAACTGAAAAAATAGAAGTATCCCCAGTTGTACAGCTCGATCTGATTTTAAAGATTGTAGAGCCATTTTAAGTAATCCAAGTTCTTGATGGATCTAATATGGCTTTACAATTTGATCTGTAATGGGACATTTTGTCTTTTTTATTTCTTCAACTTGCTCAATGTTTGGGATTAATTGTGTGCTAATATGCAAAAGTGGAGAAGTAGTGGGTTGATAAACTAATAAATGCAAATTGGGCAATATTTTTTATCATCAACATTAAGCAAGCGTGTAAAACCGAGAATGGAAAATCAAATACTTGATGCCTTTGATTTATCAATGTTTAATGTTCAATATCCAATGACAATAGCTTAGATTTTGCAATCAACAGCAAAGCAGCAATTCTTTTCACTGATCAAAGTCACCCTTGTAGGAGAAACTGATCCTTTATTGACGTCTGTTTTTATCAAGGGTTGGGTGAGTTGGATCTCTACTGTTCAGCATTTGTATTGTCAGCAAGTTGGTTGAGCACAAATATATCCTTCCAGAAAACTACTTTTGTCTTGAAATGCTGTAGATAAAGGATTGGGAGATCCACAACAGTGAAATCAAGCTAGATTTGAGTTGCCAGTACTGTCCCTGCTTCTTTTTCACCATGGCCCCCGCTTCGTGGGCAAGATGAGGACAAAGGTCGACCCCCTCTCACCCAGGTGCTATCCACAAGGCTTATTACTAAACATTTTTAAATGAAAAATCATGGAAGTACATGAATACATTAATGATTTAAACCATTGAAATGAAATACAAATCAAATTCCATCTGAATTCCAGGCTGGAAATCTTTATTTAAATGAATAGTCATTCCTATTCAATTCCGGGCCAGACCAACATGGAAGAGGGGGACTTCTCCAGCATAATGCTGAGGAATCTTGAGAAGATTGATCAGGAATGTTGGACTCCACCAGCATGGGCTAACCTACTGGACATTTCTTACAATTCTGTATTTTGCAGCTTTTTACATTCCCTTATCCATGTTCTCAGTGCATGTCTGTGCTTGTTTCTCATATCAACCAGATCACATCAACAGCCTGGCAATGTGACCTCGCCCTGGCAGATAAATTCCCTTTATTCTATCTGGCTTTTCCCCCACCCACTCTGAACATTAAGGCCAACATGTTTTCTCATTTCAAGTTCTTTGACCTGAAGCATTAACTCTTTCCATTGATGTTGTCTGATATACTGAATGACACCAGCATTTTCTGTTTTTATTTTAAAATTCCAGCATTCAGTCCTTTTTTAAATTTTCATTTCGCAATGATCATTCACTATCTGGAAGCTGTTGCAAAGGGAACATGTTTTATAATTATTTTGCATTGCTCTGTACTCTTTCCTTTATCCTTTATGTGAACAAATCAAGCCGTCCATAGACAGTCGTCTCTCTGACTGGATAGCATGCAAACAAAAGCTTTTCACTGTACCTCTGTACACATGACAATAATAAACTAAACTTGGTTGTTGGAATTTTCCGTTGAATGGTTAGCACTAAACATTGGCTGTAGCACTAAACACTTGGCCAAGGACAGGTCCCATATGAAAGAAGGTTTAGAGTGCAGTCATCTTACAGTTTTGTGATTTAGCCTTATAAAGTTTCTCTGTCTTAAACTATTTGTTGCATTTGAAACCCAGATATGCTTCAGCCAATAAATGACCTTTATGCAAGCTGCATTGACCCATGGTGACCGTTCTTAACTGTTTATTGTTATGCCATGGTTTCAGAGAGATGTAATGATACCCTTGATGTGAGCTGCTGTTTATGCATTTCTGTCTTGCCAAAGAATTTGAACAATGATTTATTTTTAAAGAATATTAGTAAACACTATTGGTACATTGAACTAGTTAAACTTATAGTAATTGTACAGAAAATATGTTAACAGCCTATGATAATTTGTGTTTCTTTCAAATTGCCGAATATTCCTAATATCTCCCTTTATTACCGGGTGGCGCTTTAATGGCAGCCTCGCCTACAGTCTGTCTGTCTTTTTGTTACTTTTAGTGTTATATAATAGTTTGTGTTGATGTTCTCTGGTTTGTTTTGTGTGACGGAGGGAGGGAGTCGGTGAAAACTTTTTTTCTATCTCTTACCTTGGCGGAGATGCCATTGTTTTCCGGATTGTATCTCCGGTCATTCTGTGGCCTAACATCGTGGAGCTGGAAGCTTTGCTCGGGACTGACTTTGAGCCCCACCACAGGGTGTGGACTTTACATCAGAGCCGATTCCTTGCCAGGGTTTCCTTGCCTGTGTACTTTAACATCAAGGAGCTCGCAGTCTCGGGTTGAGACCGTCGGGATGCTCAAAGCCGCATGACGCTCAACCCGGGGTAGATTTCCCCCCCCCCGATGCAGGAGCTTGACCACTCTGACAAGGATGCTCACCACCGGCTACAGGAGTAAGATCGTCCCGTCAATGGAAGTTTAGAGGCCCTTGACCGCTGGAGGTCAAAGAAGGGAGAGATTGAACTTTTCTTCGCCTTCCAGTTAGTGAGGACTGCGGGAGGAGTCGCTGTGGTGGATGTTCATATTAAAATGTGTTTTGTGTGTTCTGTTGCTTTTTATTAGTATGGCTGTACGGCAAATGAAATTCCTCGTATGTTGCAAAACATACTAGGCTAATAAAATATGATTATTATGATTATTACTGCAGGAATTCAGTAATGTTGCTTAAACGTATCTGTCTTAATCACAAGATTGTGCTCTGGAGCTTGTCCTTATGGACATTATTTAGTCATGTATAATTTGCTGGCATTTTCCTGTCTCTTTTGCCCCGGTTTCCCACCTTTTGCTCTCCTTTCCTCTGCTGCACCCCCGCCCCCCCCACTAAACATTGATTAAATGAAGATTCATGGGGTTTATTTCAAGTATTCCAGTGCTGCTAATTCATTCTGTAACACTTCATGTTCTTAAAATTATCAGGTTGCCACATCCAATATTATGGAATATTTCAGTAGTAATGGAGCTTTCCCAGGATTCAGAGGGAAGTTACCTCCAAAGGAAATAGATGCTAGGTTCATTAATTGGCCACTAATGCATTAATGGATCTGATCATGATTAATAATGTAAGAGACTAGCCTTGGTCGATAGGTTGGTATTGGGAAATAACCTAAAGTGCCTGTTCCACTGCAATTATTTTTAGAATTATGCTGACAGTGATGCAAGGTCAAACTGTAGACTCACTCAAACAAAGGGCGGGCAAGCGGACTGTAAAATTATACTTTTCGCAAGAGCTAGCATCTTCAGATTAAAAACTATTAAAGTCCAACTCTAGATATGTGCACTTGGAATGATGCAGCTGATTTTAGTAATGTACAACTAGCTTGTGTTTTTGCATTCCATTTAAGGACATAGTTCAAATTCACTGATGGAGACCAGGTCTCCTGTTTGAATAAAAATGGGGGAGAGCAGCTTTTTATTGTGATGTCCATTTATCTGCAAGCAATTTTCCTGTGTTTACCAATGATACAAGTATCCAAAACAAAAAATGCAAACCATATAATTCAGTTTAATTTTTCACGCTTCCGTTTTCCATTAAGGAATGGGAGGAATTAATACTTCTTGCTCGAGTCGCTTTTTTCAATTTTGTATGGATATGGCTGCCACTAACAAAGCCAGTAATTCATGCACATCTCTTGAGTTGGTTTTGTAAAAATAATTATAGATGACACAGCAGTAGAGTTGCTGCCTTGCAGCGCCAAAGATCCGGGTCCGATCTTGACTACAGGTGCTGCCTGTACGGAGTTTGTACGTTCTCCCCGTGACCATGTGTTTTCTCCGGCTGCTCAGATTTCCTCCCGAAATGCGCATAATTAATTATCAGCACTGGAATACTTGAAAATAACCCAATAAATCTTCATTTAATCAATGTTTTGTGGGGGATGGTCTCCATCAGTGCAAAATCATGCTAATGTTAATTGGCTTCTGTATATTGTCCCTAGTGTGTAGGATACAACTAGTGTCTTCATGCTGTATCTCTAAACTGAACTAAATTCATGTGGTGAGGATGCCCGTACTCAATAGTTGTTGCTAACTGCCTGGGGACTATTATTCTAATCTGACGACAAAGAAGGAATTTCCAAGAATTGATGATTTGTGACTGGATGGGAAGTTGGAGCTAACAGTGTTGTCTCAAAGTCTTCAGGGTAGCACTGATTGTGTGAAGAACATCTGCTCTGATTAAGAGATATTTTCCTTTAGGTCTGTGCTGGAGGAAGTTTAATATTATTGAATTTCCCCTCTTTGGAAAATGTCCTTTTCCAAAAAAAAAAGGGTAAACTGCTTTAGCACAGTTTCTTAGAAACTGTAGATATGGTATAATGAGCTGTTGCAGTGTGTGTTATGGTGCTTGAGGCCAGTAGAATGTTTAATATCCCATTAAAAATGCAAAGTTACAGAACATACTTTGTAGTGAATATTTGTCCAAAACCACAGCATGTTTTTTAGATTGCATATTTTGAAAACCATGAAAACTGCTTGCATGTGTCCATGGAATTCTTTAGACATTAGAGATACTATGTGGAAACAGCCCATTCGGCCCACCGAGTATGTGCTGACCAGTGATCATCCTGTACACCAACACTATCCGACACATGGGGGACAATTTACATTTTACAGAAGCCAATTAACCTAATCCTATATGACTTCAGGAGAATGTGGACATTCTGTACAGGCAACACCCCTAGTGAGGATCGAACCTGGGCCCCTAATTCCTTTCCATGCTTTTAGTTTCATTTAGATTTTGCCTTTACCTCCATATAATCTTTATATATTATTTCACTGTGTTAAAAGAGCCTTGTCTACTATTCATCATCTATTTGCATTTAAACCAGAACTTTGTCTCAAGTACCCTGGACTCTGATTTTTGAAAGTCATTCTGGAGGAAGCAATCAGACCTCCATATTGTCACTCCTTGCTCCTAAAGACAAACATGAAGGTCTACATTGGTATTGTGCTGCCTGGATGCAAGTCACAAGAAATCAGTAGCTTTTTCTTGTTGGTTTCTTCCTCTTGCATTTAGATATATTCCCACGAGTTGTTTCCCGAGTCAAGCCCAATTACGAAATAAAAAAGGACTGGAACGAAATTTTGTAATTCAGAGTTTCAGTAGTAGTTACTGTTGGCATTTGAAGATTCACCAGAGTTTTAGTGAAGAACGTTACATTGACTGACTCCTAGATCTGTGATGAAATTGAATTTTTGGTCCATAATGTTTCGTCAACAATGTCAAATTTTTGTTGCATTTTCCATGTTAAAATGACCTTTGTGCTTTGCTACAGTGAAATAATATCCTGTTTAGTTTAGAGATACAGCATGGAAACTGGCCCAGCGAGTCCACGTTGACCATCAATCACTCATTCACGCTAATTCATGTTATCCCATTTTCACACCCATTCCCCGCACACTAGGGGCAATTTACAGAGGCCAATTAATCTACAAATGTGCACATCATTGGGATCAGGGAGGAAACCCACGGTGTCTCTGATAATTTGCAAACTCCACACAGACAGCCTTTTGAGGGCTGGATCAAATCTGGTGCTGTGCGGCAGGAGCTCTACCAGCTGTGCCACTGTGCTGCCCTTTTGTGGTGCATGAATTGTTTTCTCTATATTTGAGCTTCCAATGACCACCTCCTCTTAGAATGTTGTATTGCCTCAGTAAACTCACAGTTAAGCTTTACAAATGGACCTGCACCCTTTCAGTATAAGACGGTGTATATTAGTGTAAAATGTTGTGGACTTTCAAGCAACTGGTTGTGGGAGGAAATTCTGCATTTTTACCCTCTTCTGTTCTATGGCAAGCATTTAGAAACTTAGTTTCCCCAGTTTCTAAATGCTCGCCGTAGAACACAAGCCACTCTTTCAAGATTTTGAATATCTCATTAATGTTTCTCGATTATTATTATTTTAGCAGCAGTGAATGGTTATTTGAACCATGAATTGACATTGTTTAAATTTGTGTAATCTGTAATCAGACCAACTCTCAGAAACGAGACCAGTATATTTTTGAAAAACCTTTCTATTTTATAATCTAAACCATCATGGCAGGAAACTCATTTTGGCAGTGTAGATTTCCATACTACTTCTGAAAGAATTGGTGATTGATTGAAAGACACAGCATAGAAGTAGGCCTTTTAGCCCACCGAGTCCACACTGACTATAGATCACCCATTCATACTAGTTCTATGTTATCCCACTTTCTCATCCATTTGCTACACAAAAGGGGCAATTTACAGTGGGCCAATTAACCTACAAACCCACATGTTTTTCGGATATGGAATTAAAACAGAGCACCCATGCGGTCATGGAGAACGTGCGAACTCCACACAGACAGCACCCGGGGTCAGGATCAAACACTGGTCTCTAGTGCTGTGAGACAGCAGCTCCACCAGCTGTGCCACTGCCACCCCTAGTGATTTAGAGCATGAACAATTTCCAGGTCCAATGCGCTTCTTTAAAATAAGAGAATAGGTACAGATTTTGAAATGTTTCAGTATTAAAAGGGTAAATTTCTCATGTGCAAGGTTCAAAATAAAGTGTTCAGATCCTTGTGTGCATTATTTTCACAAAATCTATTTTTGAACTTTGAAAATGGTCAATGTAACTGCATATTAAAGTTCATTATTATGATAACTGGCTGACTGAAACCATACTTATCACACCCATTCTCGCCCAATGACACTTGCTTACAAGAATTCTTATCTTCTCAATTTTCTGCAACTAACAATGTTTTTATGTTATCTAATGGTGGGCGGTACCTCTTTTTTTTTTGTTGGTAATTTATACTTCATCTAATCTAGACTTGGAAGCAGTGTTCTGCACATTGCTTAAGGAGAGATAGGAATCTCTGGATAAATTGCTGCTGAGCATTTGGGAAATGTGCAGACTGGTACAGTGTCGTTCAAATAAACTTTCAGCACATAGTTTCTAAATAGTTTTCCTTCCTGAGTAATTGTTGAGTTATGGTTAAATGCAAGGAGCACCGCCTTAAACTATGCTTGAATTTGAAACTGAACAAGTCATTAAAAAATAAATTTTCACTTATTGGTTGACCTTTTTATGCTCTCATTTTTCAGAATAGATGTGCACTAATGCCTAAATTACTGCAGGCATTATTGGTCTATAAACAATTAACAGGTTTGTGTGACTAGATGCATGGTGAATCACGGTCTGTTGGGTGGTGCATGGTGGATGAGAACTCTTCAAGGAAAAGCAAGACGATGAAAGGGAAGATTTATAAACAAAGAACTTTTTAAGGACGTGGGAGGAAACTGGAGCACTTGGAAGAAACGCATGCGGCCATGGGGAACGTGCAAACTCCACACAGACAACACTAGTGGTTAGGGTCTCTAGTGCAGTGAGGCAGCAGCTCCACCTGCTGTGATACAGTCTGAGTATCACCAGCCAGGGAACTTTCAGTAAAGGCACCAGCTGTGAATTAATTTAATAAAAAACAGTAAATCAGTCCAATTATCCAGAGAAAAATTGCAAATGACTAGGATTGTGTTCATAGATCTAAATATCCTGACGGAAATATCATTGTGCTGGCATAAAGAGTCATAAATTAGAGTGAAATGGCAAGGAAGAAGGTGGGTTATGGTTAGCCTCGAGGCTATGTATGGCATGAGGAAGCACTAATGAGCATTGGCCCCTCGGAGCAAGCCAAGAGATTGATAAGAAGGTATGTGTCATTATTCAAGGGACATTGAGCAAGGGATTGTCAGATGGCAGTTGGAATACTTGTTGGGAAAGGGACAGGAAGGCCAAAGTGCTGAGGTGAAAAAATAAAGGTGGCAAGACTGGCCAAATATCAGGCATTGATGCAAAATCTCAAGAAGGTTAAATGTGCATTAATCGCTCTTTTTGAGACCACGCAGCAGTACTACACAAACCCCTAGACTTTTGCCCATTGCCCAGTTTCCCCTCCTTTGATGTTTTGTTATTTCCCAAAATGTGATGCCTCCTATGTTTGTAGCTGAATTCCATCTGCCACTCTATGTCCATTTTGCCATCTTATCGATATTTCCTTCCAGGTTCCTTTTGGTCCTTGAAACATGGAAACATAACGTTTGACCTTGTGTATCTCCAAATAACGCAAAATGCTGACTTGAATCTGAAGTACTGCTACAAGACATGCATATAAATTTGTAACAATCTCATAATTATCACTTCCACAAAGATTTCAGACTTGAATTTGCAGTTTATGATAACCTACATCAGCTGGGTGAGCATATGTTAGTGCAGAGTAACATTGATTTCAATTAGGTAGCACCATTTTGGAATGTCAGAAAAAAACTAACGCATGGCTCGACATTTTCCAAGATTGTTCATATTTTGGAAGTGAGTTGGAGAAAGGCTTGTGGACACCTTGACTCTCAGTATTTATCGAAACTATGTGTGTACTGAAATGAGGAATTTCTAATGTAAATTCCACTTTGGTGGAAAATGGTTGGTTGGCTTCTGTTTACCTGAGTGAGATGATGGTGCATTGGAGAGGGGACTGTTTCATCTGTGGTTGCATTTCCCGCTGGGGCTGACTAGTCCTATCCTTGACAGGCACACCCTCCCACAGTTTTCATAGGTGAAGTTGTCTTTGGCCATTGGATTGGCGAGTGTGTTGCTGTTGATGTTGACCATTTGGCCTCGGGGAGTCTAAACCTCAAGGGCATGATGATAACAAATATTCTCATCCTCAAATATATTTTTCCATCATTCTAGTGCAGAGCGAATGGTTGGGTCCACTTGTATCTCTGAGCTACCTTTGTAACACCAGCTCCGAGGCATCTTTGCTGCTTTAATTAGAACATCATGTTTTCAATCTTTGTGTGAGATCACTGTACTGACTCTGGCAGCTGCATCCATGATGTCACCAAAATGGTGCGTATAGGCTCCTTTCTGTTGCTGCTTGTATCAATGAACTTGGGAAGAGCTATCAACAAGATATTGCCTATTATAGGCACTAAGACTCAAACAACAACAGTCTGTTATAAAGCCATTCTACATTCAACTACCACAGGGCGTAGCAGTAGAGTTGCAAAATTATGAGGATGCAAAATTATTTAAAGATTTATGAAGAAAAGATGGAAAGTGTCATTGTTGATCTGAAGCTGGTATATTACAACAGTTCACTTTAAAATACAAAACCCTGGCCCTTTTTGGGAATATTAAAAATAAAAGTTTTGTGGCACTTGTGGTAGTGCTTGGAATTTAAATTCTGTGGTATTTTATTTATTTGGATATGGAGTGCCACGAGAGGATACTGAATGTGTTCCTTGGTCCTTTTCATTTTGCATGCAATTTTCCAAAGATGATCTTCAGTTGCAGAAAAGTGTCAAGATCATCAGACTTTATTTCTTCCCTTGTGTTTAATGAAAATCATCTGTATTAATCTGCTCCTTTTGCTGTTACATCCTTGCATTGTGATTTTACTGGACTCTTGCTAACCTATGAGTTCACTCGGAAACTGATTGAAAACAGACTCTTTTTAAATGTCTGCAATGTGAAATAAATAGCAAAGGTCAGTTATTTCCTTTGCTTGGTTTCAAGATCATAATTTTGCTACAAAAGATTCTTGTTGCATCTAGTAAGTCATTTGTACAAGGAGCCGTGTAATCTTGTGTAAACTATGAAGTCTTTTGTGCGGTTCAGTTGATTTGCATCTTTCTTGCATGCAAGCTTGTTAAATTTGTAGGCAATACTAAAATATGAGTGGAGCCACCGTTATCAGGGGAATTCAATCAGTTAAGTAATTAAGCAAAAATTTGAATGTAATGCTAACAATGCACATTGTGTATATTGTAAATTAAGCTCCGATGCAATGCATTGAGTGCATTTAAAAAAAAATCTGGCAGCAAATAAAAATTAATAACGCCTACTACCTTGACAAATGTTTCGCTTCTATGCGTCAAGTCTGTGTCAATTTTTTTTACAGCGCTCCTGTGTTTTGTGACGATAGTTTGCATTTAAATGCAAGTTGATTATCTAGTTGCTGAAGTTCTTTTGAACATCTTGTTTTATTAAAGATATGTGCTACTTTTTAAGATGAATACACAAATTTACTTAATTGTAACGTACGTTACGAGGATCACCAGGATTTATTTTTACAAAGTACTGGAAAGTAAACTTAAAAGGGGACTCGAGTGTTTTTTAAGGGTAGTAAAAGGTTTGAAATTGGGGAAAGGTATCCAGTCAGTATTGATTTGAAGGAAATAATAGCCTTTTTTGTGACATGATAGATTTTATGAGGTAATAACAGTTCAAGTAAAAAAATATTGAAAGCAATGACTCCACATTTAAAAGCATGTGCTTGAGTTAAAATACAAGACAAAAACCTTGCACAGTTAAAAACCATTAAAGAAAGTTGAGTGTGTACTGTTTTTGTTTCTGTGGCACAGGTGAGACTGCGATGTCAGAAAGGAATTCCACCTTCACTACGTGGACGAGCTTGGCAGTATTTGTCAGGGAGCAAAGTAAAAATGGAACATAATCCAGGGAAGTTTGATGTGAGTATCAAGAGAACATGCTTTATTGGTCATTGGTATTAATAACCATTATATTATTTAGAATGATATGACTTCATATCACTGTCTGCTTCAAGGAACCAGATAACATACAACAAAACCATCACTTGTAAAAGCTTGCTCCCTATTTCCTATAACCTTCTGTGGTGTTCTAGTTCCTTCGGTGCAACTCTACTACAATATTTTAAGTTGTGTTGTATTTAATGCGGTTGGAAAACTTCAACCATTTACTGCTCTATCAAAATAATGAACATATGAAGTCTGGTGATATAAAGGTTGTTGTTTTCTTAGGAGATGGACCAGTCACCGGGAGATCCAACATGGCTTGATGTAATAGAGAGGGACCTACATCGCCAGTTTCCTTTTCATGAGATGTTTATTGCCCGGGGAGGCCATGGGTATGTGCACTCATTTTTGTATTCAATCCTTTTAAAAAAAAAAAAAAAAAAAAAAAAACGAGAAGCACAATGCTCAAGTTTACTTATACCTGATGAGCAATTTTTTAATTAGTGCTAAAATTTTCTGAAATTAATCTTGAATCCATCCTGAAATGGTGCATACATGTAGCAACTCTAAGAGATGGGGCCGTACAGTTTGAACTTGCAACAGAATTTATTTTTTTAAATCCCACAGTGAAGAACAAGAGTGTGCTTTTTAAGGATTTGAGATGGGATGCACTGTCTTTTTTCCAAAAAATATACCTCCATGGTGCCATTTATGATGGACCTTTCAGAGACCTGGGCATCCTATTAATTTACCTTAATCACATGTTTTAAGTTTCAGTATCTCATCCAAGTTCTTTGCATTATTAATATAATGGATCAGCATTGAAAATTGTTAAATAAAACAATTCATAACTTGTAATTTCTTAAGTCTTCTTGAGAACATAGGTTCTCATAAACCCTCCATTTTTGATTTACAAATGGAAATCTGACATTAAGGCTAAAACGTGAGCTAAATGTGAGAATCTATATGTAGAATGTTTCATTATTAGAGCCTGGATTTTGCCATGTGCCTTTTCCTGCCTTTTTTAATGATTTCACCAAAATAATGCCCTTTTTACGATCGAGTGCCTAAATCAGCCTTTTTGCCATTTTGCTAAAAGGTCGTGCTATTTTCTGTAATTGTACCGTGATTACAATGACGTTTTCTATGTTAACACGTTAATATTAACGTTATTATTAACATAGTATAACTTACAAGAAAATTTCCACCACCGGGGGAGCCAACATCGGTTGCTCACTTGT